>NC_090864.1:10400873-11040039 GCF_024217435.2 Syngnathus scovelli
CACACATCACACACCACACACATCACACACAACACCCACACAACACCACACACACACCACACACACACACAACACCCACACAACACACACACAACACACACACACCACAACACACCACACACAAACACACCACACACACACGACACACACACACAACACACAACACACATATCACACACAACACACACAAACACACCACACACAAACATACCACACAACACACACAACACACACACACCACAACACACCACACACAAACACAGCACACACACACCACACACACACACGACACACACACAACACACACACCACACACACCACACATATCACACACAACACACACACACAACACACAACACACAAACATCACACACACACCCACCACACACATCCACCACACACACACACACCACACACACACCACACACACACCACACACAACACACACATCACACACCACACACATCACACACAACACCCACACAACACCCACACAACACACACACACAACACACACACCACACACACACACAACACACACACCACACACACACCACAACACACCACACACAAACACACCACACACACACCACACACACACCACACACAACACACACATCACACACCACACACATCACACACAACACCCACACAACACCCACACAACACACACACACAACACACACACCACACACACACACACCACAACACACCACACACAAACACACCACACACACACCACACACACGACACACACACAACACACACACACCACACACCACACATATCACACACAACACACACACACACAACACACAAACACCACACACACACACACCACACACACCCACCACACACATCCACCACACACACACACACCACACACACACACACACACACCACACACACCACACACACACCACACACAACACACACATCACACACCACACACATCACACACAACACCCACACAACACCCACACAACACACACACAACACACACACCACACACATCACACACAACACACACACAACACACACACAACAAACACCACATATATCACCCACAAAAAACACACAACACAACACCCACACAACACACACACACAACACACAAACACACCACACACAAACACACCACACACAAACATACCACACACACACCACACACAACACAAACACACACACCACAAACACAACACACACACCACACACATCACACACAATACCCACACAAAACCCACAGAACACACACCACAACACACCACACACAAACACACCACACACACACACCACACCACACACACACAACACACACACCACACACACATACCACACACACACCACACACAACACACACATCACACACCACACACATCACACACAACACCCACACAACACCCACAGAACACACACCACACACAAACACACCACACACACACCACACACACACCACATACACACAACACACACACAACACACGCACCGCAACACACCACACGCAAACACACCACACGCAAACACACCACACACAACACACACACACAACACACAAACACACCACACACAAACACACCACACACACCCACCACACACACCCACCACACACACACACCACACACACACAACACACACACCACACACACATACCACACACACACACCACACACAACACACACATCACACACCACACACATCACACACAACACCCACACAACACCCACACAACACCCACAGAACACACACCACACACAAACACACCACACACACACCAAACACACACCACATACACACAACACACACACAACACACGCACCGCAACACACCACACGCAAACACACCACACGCAAACACACCACACACACCACACACAACACACACACACAACACACAAACACACCACACACAAACATACCACACACACCCACCACACACACCCACCACACACACACACACCACACACACACCACACACACACACACACCACACACACAACACAACACGCACACAACACACACACACCACACACACACACACACACACACACTAACCCTAACCCTAGCTCCAGCGCTAACCCTAACCCTAGCTCCAGCTCTAACCCTAACCCTAGCTCCAGCGCTAACCCTAACCCTAGCTCCAGCTCTAACCCTAACCCTAGCTCCAACCCTAACCCTAACCTTAGCTCCAGCTCTAACCCTAACCCTAGCTCCAGCTCTAACCCTAACCCTAGCTCCAGCTCTAACCCTAGCTCCAACTCTAACCTTAACCCTAGCTCTAACCCTAGCTCCAGCTCTAACCCAAACCCTAACTCCAGCTCTAACCCTAACCCTAGCTCCAGCCCTAACTCCAACCCTACCTCCAGCTCTAACCGTAACCCTAGCTCCAGCTCTAACCCTAGCTCCAGCGCTAACCCTAACCCTAGCTCCAGCTCTAACCCTAGCTCTAACGCTAACCCTAGCTCCAGCTCTAAACCTAACCCTACCTCGAGCTCTAACCCTATCTCCAGCTCTAACCCTAACCCTAGCTCCAACTCTAACCCTAACCCTAGCTCCAGCGCTAACCCTAACCCTAGCTCCAGCTCTAACCCTAGCTCCAGCTCTAACCCTAACCCTAGCTCCAGCTCTAACCCTAACCCTAGCTCCAGCTCTAACCCTAACCCTAGCTCCAGCTCTAACCCTAGCTCTAACTCTAACCCTAGCTCCAGCTGTAACCCTCGCTCTAACTCTAACCCTAGCTCCAGCCCTAACCCTAACCCTAGCTCCAGCTCTAACCCTAACCCTAGCTCCAGCTCCAACCCTAACTCCTACTCTAACCTTAACCCTAGCTCTAACCCTAGCTCCAGCTCTAACCCTAACCCTAGCTCCAGCCCTAACTCTAACCCTACCTCCAGCCCTAACCCTAACCCTAGCTCCAGCTCTAACCCTAACCCTAGCTCCAGCTCTAGCCCTAACTCTAACCCTAGCTCTAACCCTAGCTCCAGCTCTAACCCTAACCCTATCTCCAGCACTAACCCTAACCCTAGCTCCAGCTCTAACCCTCGCTCCAGCTCTAACCCTAGCTCCAGCTCTAACCCTAGCTCCAGCTCTAACTCTAGTTCCAGCTCTAATCCTAACCCTAACCGTAACACTAACGCTAGCTCTAACCCTAAGTTTTAGAGAGGTGTATGGTTATATGGGGCAGCACACGAGTAACCGTGTTGAAAATTTTCTATGATAAAATTCTTAGGCCCCACTGTAATTCGAACCCGCGTTGCTGGGTTCAGAGCGCTGAGCACTAACCACTATACCATGTAAGCCACTCTCCTAACGCATGGACTATATACCCTTTTATAGAGTAGCTCACAAGCGAATAGTTAAGATAAGTGGTCTCTAACATTTTTTGCGCCACGGACCGGTTACGCGTCAGAAATATTTTCGCGGACCGGCCTTTATATGAATAAATAATATATTTACGATAAATATATAAATATTTCAGGTTTCACTGAGACTTGAACCCGGGTCACTGTGGTGAGAGTCCAGTGAACTAACCACTACACTATGGACCCCTCGTTCGCATGGAATGGAATATGAATGGTTTTATGGAACATTTTTTGGTTCAATAAAGAAAACACCAGACAAGTTTTAACAGGTTTTAATGTTTATTATTTATAATAATACAAGTAAATCTCAAACCAGCAACCTAATGTGAAATTGCAATAGATATATTGGATAACAATAGGCGTATATATGCATACACGTTATTTAAAAACGACTATAAGTGTTATACTACGATGCAAGCGTTTACCAGCTCAGTGGCCTTGTGTTAGAGTGTCCGCCCTGAGATTGGGAGGTCGTGGGTTCAACTCACGGCCGGGTCATACCAGTGACCATTATAACAATGGTACCCATTTCTTCCCTGCTTGGCACTCAGTGTAAGGGGTTGAAATGGGGCCCCCCCTGCTGCTCACGATCATTGGGACTTTAACTTTATAAGTTAAATTCATAAAATCAAGATTTACCTAGAATTTGAATCGACAGCTTTTGAAATATTTTCTAATGTTTAATAACAAAGATCATCCATTTTTTGAGAAATTTCTCCTATCAGCAAAAATTGTCTGAATGATAAATGTGTACCAGATTGATGTCGTCTGTCTTCCGTGAAATAAACACGAACCACAAACACAACCAACATAGTCAAGCAGAACAAGTGCTTTAATTGATTTCAGTGAATGCTTGTGGAATGCGGACTTTATTATCATTAAATGTTAAGAACAATAAACATCTGGGGTCATTATGCCACGGAACTTTCACAAACAGCACCAATCACAATCACTCACTCACTCACTCACAACCGCACGTGCAATGCTCAAAGAAATAATAGAAGTGTATTGCCTGGACCTCCTTTTTCTGTTCATGAAGTTGATTGAATGTTTTTGGGATACTGATGTTGTCAGTCCACAAAAAGCCAAATGCAGGACATTTTCAGTCTCCCTCTTACCTGACCTCCACACAATTCATTTCATATTCAAACACAAAGTCTCCTTTTCTCACTACATAAGCAGTCAGACATTTGACACATTACTATGTCCTTCCATTTCATGTCATTTGGTTTGTTGAAAAATGCTTTTGGCAAGTTGTAGGCAGCTAGAGAGCATTAAAAAGCAAAAAAAAAAAAAAAAGGAATTGAAGACAGCAGTACTCTGCTGAAATCTGGCATTGCCCTCATTTTGATAACCGTTAATAGAAATCAAATAAAATACAATACATACTCTTTCCAAGTATACATTGTTGTTTCCACTTAATCCACACGTGTTTACAAGGAAGCCTCCAGGGCCAAAAACAGACTTAAATGTGAGTCTCCCTTTTTACAGAGTATTGTATAAGTTACGGTTACGGATAACAAGCTGGTGGGACGTTTTTGAAAATTGAATATCCACACACATAACGTGTGGAAGCAAAAAATATATATATATAAGTCAATGTGAGAAATAACACACAACAAAGATACATGTGATGATGGCTGACAGCCTCAAAAGTGCCAGTTAGCACATCCACACAGGTAAAAAGGCAGGGCAAGCATCAAAGGGAGACAATTGCAAGGATGAATAGGACTCGAGCACAATCTCAAATGTGAACACAGCTTGTTTTAACACCAATCAAATGATTTTACAATTCAAAACATGAAGTCTCGACATAGAATCGGGAAGGATGGGGGGGGCCGCAATACATGGCAAAGTAAAACACCCTATTATCAAAATAACATTTGACATTTATTAAAAAAAAGATTACAAAATATAAAACCAAATCGTTTTCCGGAGTATAAAGGCACACATTTTGCACAGTGTAACAATGAAAACAGTTAAAGCATATGATGTAAAACAGCTCACACATTAAAAAGGTGTAGGGACACCAAAATAACCTGAACAGACAACAACACTGACTAGAGGGTAAAGGAAACTTAGTCCTGTGACATGCAATTTTTTTTTTAATAACTTTTTGAAGCACATCAGAGTAAGCATTTTAAAAATTCAAGCATAATTATTCTTCATTTACCACAGCACCGTCATTCATCCACTTGAGTGACTCATGATTTTTATTTTTTTTTATTTTAATACAATTATTCATGACTAAAATCCAATGTAAAAATATAAATGTGAATATAATCTCATATCTACACAAACATATTGTGATGGAAACTTTTTGCACTGGTTAAAATAGGTCAAAGAGGACGACGTTACTTGCTTTAATTATACAGAAGTACTACACGTTACACGCGACAACCACTTTTCTCACTTAAACACACGCGCGCGCACACATATATTGCATTTCCCTTCTTAAGACCGCATCAAATAATTGGGGTTGTTGTTCGTAACATTTGGTTCCTATCCTTGTGTGCAAAATATACAAAAAATCTCCAACACAAATGGGGACCCCCCCTGAAAACATGCTCCTGTATCAGCTCCCGAAAAACACTTTCCAGGAAAGTTACCAGCTAATGTTAAAGAGAAACGTGGTTACTAACACAAGGACCGGGGGGGTTGCGACTCTCACCATTATTAAACATATTTGCCACTAGAATGCAAAATAAGGAAGTTCACTCATCTTGCGACTACAGACTGGGCATTAAGATGTTCTGCAAACAAAACGGGTCAAATATTGTTTGTAAAACATTTGGAGATCACAATATTTTTGCGATCCCCGTGGTTGCATAAACAGCATCTGGAAGCATTGCTAGACCAAATGATTATTAGCTTCCTTAAAAGTTGCACTGACTTTGAAATGAGGGATGCAGCTTGTTTATTTCTGCTCCCACAAGTGTGAGGCAGCAATATGGTTCATACTGTATGGAGAAAGAAAAAAAAAAAGTTTTCCACTCGTCCCAATCTAATACTTTTCTGGTTGCTCTCCAAACGGAGTTGAGTCCCTGCAGCTTTTCCCACACAATATTCACATGATTCATCGTTGTTGCAACAAATGTAATAAACGGTCAAATGTTTTGTCGTGGACTGTAACAACAAAAAAAGTGCAATCATTCTATTTTTTTTCCTCCCTAACATAAGGTGCTGAAATTACTTTGAAAATGGTGACACCTGCATTCCCATCGCGTCCCTTAGTCAAACATATTCAGTCCGCTTAACAATTAAAATGACAGCCTGGGATGAGAAGCGCGGAATCCAAATATGGCAAAAGCGACATCAACTGACTAAGACAACACAACAATCGGCAAGGACAAGATTTCATGGTTGCTTCTGCTGAACACCTAGTGGAAGACTTGTTTCCTACATCATGCGAGCTCACCCTTCCACCAAAACTGACTCAAGCCCAGCCGATAGCCATCGAAAGGGCGAGTCTGACACAAACGCACAAATGACGAGCTGTACGAGCCAATTTCAAAGCCACATTTTCACCAACATGACAAGACAAAAGACTAATTACACACTTGAGAGAAAAAAGAAAAATAAACACTTTTGACAACTGCCTCATCCAAGGAAACCCAAGTGAAACTCAGGGTGAGGTTGAATGTAAACGAACAATGTTTTAGCTGCTGCAAGGCGTGGCACCCACTGTAAGAGGAAGGCCAAACAGGGAGGGGCGAGGTCATGGGTAAAGGGGACATGACAGCACCTGCATTCTCCCTCCATCACTTATTTGTCTCCACCCCCTGACCCCACCCCTGCCCGTCCGTCCCAGCCTAAGCACCTCCTGGTGCTTGCGGGGGCTATGACAGAATAGTGGTGATGAAATCATAAAACCTCTTGGAGTACTGCTCGGGGTTCACTGTTGAGATTTCGGCCCCAGCCTGCAGAAAGAAAATGACACATTCATGACCTTCGCTGAATTGGGTTTCAGTTGGCATTCCCACAAAAAAAAAAAAGCTTCTTACTCCATGTTTGACTGTCTTAGCGGCGTGGGCGGCTTTCTTCTTGGCATCATAATGTTGCAGGATGTCAATGATGGCCATGAAGTAAACTTCTTTCCTAGGAGCACCTGCAGGACAAAACCAAGTTTGCATAAGCACTCGTCCACCAGGTGGCGCTTGAGCTTGGGTAGGGTGGTAGAGAAGCACACTGGGGCTCACTTTCGCTGCTCTTGATGGCGTAGACGTCAATGGTGGGATCAAACTCTCCAGGGGACAGGGGCTTAGTGCTGTCCAGGGTGTTGCTAGGACTGTCTGGAGGGGTCCCGATGACCCCACCATCACTCTCAGCCCCCTCTTCCTCGGCTTCGTTGTCCTCGCTCTCCACCTCTTCCTGCTCTGCTCGCTCCACATCGTGGATCCCCACCAACAGACTGTAGTCCATGAGCTTCAGCTGTGCCAGCAACTATAGGAGGGTGGGAGAAGGTGGCAATCAAGAGGGCATTAGAGAGGGAGAAGGTTTTTAGTCATAATAGTGCGTTTGTTTTGAGAACGTGCTAAATAAATAAAAAGAGATGCCCCAAGGATGCTTTTGAGACAAACTTCTGTCCACTTTCGTCTAGTTCAATCATGAAGCTTGGTGCACAGGCATCAAAACAAGACGACGTACCTCCACATCTTTCCGAAGCTTCTCCAAGAACATTTTCTTATTCTCCTCATTAATGCAGATCTTTTGAGCATCGTTGATGAAGTCGTTGTCCTTGTAGGTGGGCAGCTCCTTAGCCTAGCCGTTAGCATGGCACAGTGATGGTTAAAGTGACAACAATCAGGCAGTGGAGAGAAGTGGGCAAAAAACATGCCAGAATGCTGGTGCTATGAAAAGTGTCTCAATTAAATGAATCCAATTACACCAGACACTAAAACAGAGCAATGATTTGACTTCTAACTGATTTAAAAGTCAATGCATTAACTTGAACACCAGCATTAATATTACATTCTATTGGGTATTTCAAAATGGCTCTATGAAATAGTGGATGTCAGGAAGGAATTTGAAATCTTAGCTTCTCCATGTTGAAACACCCAAGAGCAGTGTAACTGAAGCTTTGGAACCAGTGGTTTGTGCGACAGGCTTGTCTGTCCAGGTATCAAGGACAGGCAGTCTATCCAAACCAAGGTCCAACTCTTTTCAAGCCACACGTCAAGTCCATTGTGTAAGAGTGCATGCGGCATGCGCACAGGAATGTACAGACCCATCTGATGCAGTGTTCTCAAGCGATCACATTTTCCTTCATTATTTTCTTTGTCAAATAGAGGCAATGCAAAACGGCTTGATTCATTGAGTTCTCGCTTTTTGAAGCATCTGGTAGATCCATACACTGTTTTACATAGAAATGAAATGCCTTTACCGGCAGCGGGCTAAACATAGTAACTCAGCATTTAACATCAATCACTGCTATTTAAGGGCCTAAAAAAATGAGGAAATGTTATTCAAAATAAAGACTTTGTAATCTTGGGAGCAGCTTGTGTGTGTGGGGGGGTGTTCAGTGAGAATGAGGCCTAATATTTCGGATAAAGAAAGTGGGAAATGAGGTAACGAGAGGGGGTCAGCAGCAGTTTGGCTACGGCAGCGTTTCTATGGCAGCAGCAGAAAAGCAGCAACACAACTTTGAAGCAGACTTAGCAGCAGTAGAGAGAGCTCAGACATCACACACGATTAGAGACTAGACGTTTACATCAAACATCATAGAAAAAACATCTCCATAAAATAGGACAACTGAACACATATACAGACATGGACCTCAAATACGCAATTAAAAAAAAAACAAAAGCTGGGTAGTTTGCTGAGGGCATCAATCATTCGGAATTGTAGCACATCTACAATGCATCTATTTTTAGTCTAAGCCTCAAATGTCAACAGTCAAGTGGGTAGAAGGAGAAAAAAAATCAGCGGTTGCTATTCGTTTTGATATTAAGCAATGAGTTCCAAACCACTTTTAATGGAAAACATCATAGCAAAAACTCCAATTTGATCATAATGATAGATGCAAAATGAAGTGCACTTCTATAGCGCTTACACTGGACTAACAGCAGAACCACTTTTTTTCTCTTTAGTCCAACTTTATTGTACTACCCTCATCCTAGCTAGTAAGATACTTTGTCTCTCAGATCCAAGTTTGCAAATTCCCTTAGGTTTGTTGCTAGGATGCCGTACTTAACAGCTAAATTTAATGCTCATTAGCTAGCCAAACATAAGTCACTTGCAAAACAAGTCAATGCAGTCATTAGCATAGCAACTATTGTGACCTGAGGTTGCATCTCAGTTCATACAAACTGAGCTTACAAGCAGTACATCCAAGACCATTTCATTGAACTGTATGGGCTCAATATTGTATACTCAATAAAGTATTGGCTGAAAAACTGGAAGGTGGTGTAAAGTCCTGAGGAGGTAGAGGACAAAGAAGACAAACTGAAGTCCCACAGCGTTTTTCATCTGACGGACAGCGCATGCTGCACTTGGAAGAAAATCAAACTTGTCTCATTTGAGTCATCTCTCGGGAATCCTTTTGACTGCAGTACTGAAGGCAGCTACTTGTCGAGGGCCAATTCCCCCCTCCTTCCAAAATAAAGTCTTTTGCCAACAGAGAGGCAGCGAGCCAGGGAATCTCATCAGTGCTCAAATGCTTTTAAGGTTCATTCTCTCCATCCTAGCATCGGCTTTCCAAGACAGACACAGCTATGCTTTTCTAACCGGCTTTGAGGGCAAGGGGAAAAAAAAAAACTTTTCAGTATTATACCCTGTACTTTATTTTATTCACAATCTCGGACCCATTCCATTCAAACATTTTTCTATTTCCTGCTGCAATTTGGTGCTACTAATTGAATGCTCTTGCTGAGGAATTGGAAAAAGGTTGGCTGCATGTTGCAGGTGGATGTAGTGTGTGAACAATGTATAGCCTTCCTGTACAACAGATATATTGGTTGGGACAAAAAAAATTAACTACACAGGGAGACTGGTTAGATAGATCATGCCTGGTATATGAGCCCTGGTTGTCTTACATCTCTTACGTGTTTCATGGCGCAGTAAAAGCGCGTAGCGATCCGCAGTGTTTGCAGCCTTTGCTGAACGTTACCAGATTTGGGCCGCAGGGGCACATCCTCTGGTGGGGGCGGCTGCTAGAAAAGGGGGGGGAGCGAGGAAGGGGCGGTCGGGGGTACAGGAAAGGAGAGAAGAAAGGAGAAAGGAAGGAAGGAAGGGAGGAAGGAAGGAAGTTGGAAGTAAAGGCAAAGTATTTCAAATGTAAAGGAACATTTTGTTTAAAAATTGGAAGAGGGTTGGTCGGAGAGGGCATTATGCGGAAAATGACTTTGGCCACTTCGACTGCTTGACCGGTGAGCTGGCTCAACCACATTGCATCAAATTCTATACATCTGATTCTGAAACATGCTGGCAGGGCTCCTTTAAGGAGGCTAAGCAAAGAGACTAAACATTCTTCAGGTGAGGCGCTACATTTATAGTCATACAATTAAAGGGGAAGACAAATTCAAAAAATTACTTTTCATCCAGAAAGAGATGCTCCAAATAAAAACATTATTTTTAATTTAGAACCAAGTTATTAAATTACACTAAGAAATAAAATAATACATTTCCCTACTCTGTCTTCCCTAAATCTTGGATAGGTTCAACTAAAACTACCTCTTGATGTGTCGAATGGGGTGAAGAAAAACAACAACAATGTGGAACAGAATGGGGCTTGTGTTCACACTGTAATGTGTTAGATATAACAACTATCAAAAGATGCAGAAAAAACTTGATATACCATGCAGATGCATGCATGAAAGGCAGTCATGCAGTCAGAAAAGTACCCCGCCATGCTTGTTGTATGTATTTGAAGCCATTTAAAAACACACACACAAGTGTTCATCTTTCACTTGCTACACTCTCACAAAAGCAACACGTGTAGGTGTCCACGCTTGAAAAGTTCTTGACACAATCACTTGGGAGGAAAAAATAAAAATACATCCCGTCACTCATGTTGCGACAAATAAAATGGTGCCGAGTACCGTCCTCATATACACACAAATACTGAAACAGCTGGGGCAGCAGCAGAAAAAAACAATACAGAATATCCTTCACCTTTTATGGCTCGGAGTGGTACGAGTAGGAATGAGTGCAAGTAGCAATCAGTGTATAAATAGATGACATCAAAAGGTAAAACAAATACTAAATTCCCAACAGGGCTGCTGGGATACGTTCTTCTTGGTGAGTTAACCATTAATTGTGGTGGAAAACTGTTGACTCATTAGCTCAAACACCAGGATTGCATTTTGCCAGGCACTGAAGCAGGCTAAATTTAGCTCAGGGAGTCCCCAAGGTCTGACACACCTCACCGCATTTCAACCCCCCTCCTGCCGGGTGCACGACAATTAAGCCACCATAAACCCAAATGGAAAGTCTAAAGCATTCTAAGTCAGAAAAGGTTGCTTCTCATATAAACAGCGTTTACTAGAAAATGGGATTTGAACTGTGGAAGCACTTTTGGTCAAAGGATAATAGATTTTAAGAAACAATATTGACTGTGCAAACAAGATTTTTCACCCAAGAGGGGTAAAACTGGATCTGCAGTGAGCGAGGGAGGTAGGGAGATACCGAGGTACCGATACTACCAAAATTAGCAAAAAACAAAATAAGTATTTTCAGATGAGCATGTGGTCAATATTGGGCAATATTATACTGCAACTGTATGGCCAAAAAATATTCAGTTTGAATACAATATGAAAATGGCAAAATCCAATTTATCATCGATTAGCCACCACAAAGTAAGAATTTTTGGGAAAAGCCTGCAACCGATTTTCCCCATTGTTAATCCAAGCTCTTGGCAAAACATTCGTACAACATTGCCAAAGCTTATTGAAAACAAGCCACTGCAAAACGGTGACATGAAGGGACATTTTCATGATTCATGTGTTTTTATGTTCCAACAAATCTCCAGTGCAAATGGGATTATACAGCGAGCTATATGGTCAGCAATTTCCTTCCCAGTGTTGCTGAGTAAAAGACTTTTGAATTCTTAATGCTTTTGCGGTCACAAATATTACTCGGTAATATTTTAAATGCTTTACTCAAAATATAAAAAAGCCTGTCACAAAAAACACACCGTCTTAAAACAACATTAGCCGACTGGATTATATATACTGCACACACACACACACACACACAGACAGCAAGCAGGGGGAGTAATGGAGCAGCAGAAGCAAGGTTAGAGAGGTGCAAGCAAACTAAGAAACACAAATACCATGCAAGGGACAAGACGGGAATGGGCCAATGGTCCTAACTGAGAGAATGAACATGTAGGACTGTCAGCGTCACCAAAAGAAAAGCGCGTACCTCCATTTTAGAGCTAGTTCGACTGTTTGGGTGAGTCTTCTGTAATTGACCCAACGTCTTAACAGAAAATTTTGGTACAGAAAATTAGTGTTGAAGTTCTAAGATTCGTCATATGCAAGCTACCAAGATAATGGGGACAGATATTAGTCCACTGTATTGTACGTGGGTCAAAGTGGATGGATGAATTTCTAGCAGACTCGTACAGGGTAGGAATGATAGCAAAAAAAAAAAAAATAGACATGCCAGCAACTGTATTCATTTTTGGAGTGATTTTAGCAGAAATACTACGTTTGTCAAAATGCTGTCTAAAACGTTGAAATGAGAAGCAAAACTGACAAGACCACTGTACCTTTTCCTTGTCACTGGCCTCGCGTGCCACAGTGGAACCCTGGAAGCAAATAGAAATAAGAATGGCATCGGTGCAGTGTGTTTTTCTGTGCTTCCCCTCGTACCTTCAGATCATATTTTTTGAAGACCGAAAGGCGGTGGGAGAAGACGTTGCGTGTCACAATCATATAAGTTGCGTCCCCGTCCACGGTGAGCCGGTACATCCCCAAGAACTGAGGCAGCAGCGTGTTGCCATGGCACTCCACGATAAACTGCAATAAAAGATATTTTGTGTTGGAAAAGCTCACTCAGAATTCAATCAAGGCAAATTATTCTTATATGTCACCTGATGGTACTTCTTTAAAATGTTGTGCATTTCCGCCACATCTTCACTGCTGATGGTCTTGATGACATAGCGCTTGTCATATGAGGTATGGAAACGGGCACCACTTCGTCCTTGGGCTTCACTGTTCAACGGAGCACTACGAGTCAGGGAGTTCTGCAAGGAAGGAAAAAGATCATTTATCAGATTTGTCCAGGGGTGAAGAGGAAGACGGCAATGCTGAGTCGCTACTACTCTGCATGATCTGGATTTCTTCTATCCAGGCCTCCCAAACTTTTATTTTTTGCTGCTTGTCCAACACGTCTGTATAACCATGTGGGGGTCTGACCCCACACACTGTGCCTGAATAAAACTTTACACAGACACAAGCAGCTGCTGTCCAGATTTTGGAAAAGTCTCAAAGTAACATGATCCCATCATCCAGTGGCTATGCCTCATTCTTCAAGAATTCATGATGCCTTTGGTTATCGCTACCGCCTCAGCATCTTTTGCTGTGGAGGAATAACCTTTGCAGCACCAACATGTGCTTCACAGCAGGACCTAAAATAGATTGCTACTTAAAATGCATGAAAAGGCTGACTCATAATTCAGTTCCACCGAACCATGTTTCAATGGGGGGAGAAAAAAAAAAAAAAAACAGCAGCACGGAGGCTGTCTAGCAACTAGTCGAAGGTTATTCTCCAAGATAAATAATAAAACACCAAACAGACAGTCAGGTTAATTATAAATGAATTCTAATCTGCTCATGTGGTGACGTTCCTTTGCACTTGCTCGTAACACTCCTAATAGGGCACTAGTATAAACAGAAGATGGACAGCTGCACTGAGCTGGGACACAATGACCTCCAAGCTCTGCTAACTCACCGCATTAGCAGTCTTGGAAACCGAGAGAGAGAGAAAGAAGGCAATAAAGAAAAGCTCAGAAGTGGGCAAAAAAAAAAAAAAAACATAAATGCTACTTCTAATAAACATTTATTTTTATAGTTCGTGGAAACTGAAATATATTATTGGACAAATTACTCGTGTCCATTTTTGTACCAAGAAATCCTGATCGTCGATGCCAAACCTCTCCCTGAGGTTTCGGAACACCAGGGGGCAGTACTCCTTGAACTTGAAATGGCTAGGCATGTTTTCTCTGTGCAAAGAAAAGAAGATTTTGCCTTGAATAATGAATGCGACAATGCAACGTTGAGTGGCACACACAAAACAGATCTTACTTATTGAATAGGTGGTTGTCCACTTTAATTTTAGAATAGGCCTTGAAGTCATCAGGCATGAGCATGATGGGAATCTGAACGTGGCTCAACTCATTTATCTGCAGGGGGAAAAACAAAGCGGAGGATCAGTGATGAGGTAACAAACGTCAAAACATATAGCACGTATTGATTAGTATGTGAATCTGCAAACACACGTTGAAGGGGGCTTTTCAAATCTGCCTGCTCCTCACAAACCAGAAACTTCATGCCTTGCAGGTCAGCTGACTTTTTCTTGAGTTGCTGTTAATGACTGACAGTAACCTAAATGAGTGCTCCAGTTTCTTTGTGTGCTTTTCCAAAGCTGCATTATCCGCTCAGACGGCTTTGGTTTCTTCCTTGCAGGATAATATGTCTGATTAAAGGAAGTCAAAGTTGTTCAAGTCAAACGTCTTCCTCTGCGACTGCTTCACAGTTGACAAATATTAACAACATGCCCTGAATTTCACCCTGAGGGAAACCAAATTAGATTTATAATCAGGAATACAATATGCTAGTATGTCCGTGTATCTTCTCGTTCAACCTGCTCCCGGCAATTTACAAAAGGTTGGATGCAGACAATTGGACTCTTCTTCTTTGTTTGCCTCAGGATAACCTTTGCGGACTGGTGTGACAGGCACCGACAAAGAGCAACGCTATTTCATCCGATGCATCTTGGGTAATGTGTGGCGACGTCACACAGCCGCTTGACAATGCCTCCTATTTAATAGGCGTACACATCTGCTAGGACACTTCAACAATGAATATTCATCTAAGTCGTTCTCAGGAGTGATAAAACGGAACTTTTTCTTTGAAATCAACCGTCTTAATCGGATCTCTTCATTTCCCCATGACTATCACACTTGCAGACTCATTTCATGCCACCACGTCCTGTTTGTCTCCATGGTGATGAGAACGAGCTTTCCGGCCCAGAGTGAAGAAAGTATGTGCGATTGCTCCATTGGACAGGAAGCAAGTGAGGCAGAGTGCACTGTCAGCACCATGGCACACTGTTAGATCTGAACTTTGGCAAAATGATGACTTGCTCTTGGCTGATGACAAGACACAAATGGTGTTGGCAGAAAACAGACATTTTAACTAGATTATTTTAAAACAGGCTTGGTCAATATTTATAATCATTTCGAATATAAAATAGTTACTGCAAAAACACATTGACATTTAACATTGACACACTACTGAATGGAGAGTTGACCTTTAAAACAATACCTATATCAAAAGCTCACAATGTAGCTGCATTTGATGGTAGGTGTGGACGAAACCTTACACTGACCATTGCATCACTTTCCAGATGCACAAAGCAACTAACCTGTGTTTTTTTTTTTAAATCAGAGTTTTACAGATTTTATGCGAAAGAAGATTGTGTTCCCAAATGAAAGCAAAGAGGATTGAAGGTTTGAGCTGCATTTGCAAAAGAACATGCACAAACAAAAAAGAGCTTTTAATTCTGGCAAATGTATTTTTTCCCCAAATTCTAGGAAATGGCCTCTTGAAAGCATTTCCCCCTGGGGTCATAAAGGCGACATAATCAATGAGTGTTCATCCACAAGCTCTTACTACTCATTTAGGCACTGAAAGCCAAAGCAGCCGCAAATGTAGCTCATATGAGCTCTACATCCTCATTTTATTTTAAGACCATTACTATTACAATACTGTTTTTCTTCATGTACAGAATAAATTAGGCCATTCCATCAGCGCAATAAAAAAATATTTTCTTCAAAATGAGACCTGTCTACAGTCATTGCCGTCACTATTTTTCTTTTGTGACTCATCCCTCACTTTCAACATGGCTCTCTACTGCTGCTTTATATAACAAGCAGAACTGTTCAAACAAATCACATTAAAATCCGACCGAATTTGGCCACTGACTTGCCATATGCAGCCATTTCCAACCTGTTGTGTCAGTGGGGATTTCTGCATCCTTCTGTTCATAACCACAGGCTTCGGACATAATGAGGACGCAGATAAAAATAGAGTGCTAACACATATTTCAAAGTACTACAATCCAAAGGTAGTCTCTGCCACTTGAATTGAAAAGGAACAAACACCATTGCATGGAGAAGTAAAAGCAAAATTAGTGAGCAAAGACACAAATGTGGAAGATGACCAGATTTCACTTCACCAATACCCAACAGATATATTATATATAGATATATAAATATTCCTGGATTGACACATAGTTTTTTCTTTCTTTTAGAATAATCAGGAATCAAATAAAAATGTGGTAGTAAAGTGGAAGATGTCAAGTGATCTACCACGGAGCCTATTTCTCTTTTTGTGCTAGCCAACCACTTCCTTGTTCAAACAAAACCATAGAATGATGTGTAAAAACGGTGCTTTCATCACATTGTAATCAAATTTCCCCACATGCTTTAGGGAGAACTGAAATTTTAGCCCAAGCCAAAGCATACATCCACATTTGACAGAGGAAAATTGAAGTTGCAGAAAGGCCCAGCCAGAGGCTAAACCTAATTCTCATTGAAAACATCTGTTGGGTGACCCAAAGAGATTCAGAGTACTTTTGCAAGGAAGCACAAGTAAGAAACTCCTGCTCAAAACGACTGAATGATGTAATTCAAGCAAATGTTGCTTCAAAGACAAATTAGTGTACGCTAACTAATGCAACCAGTGCATTTGCATCACCCCTGTCCATTTTAAAAACAAATTGGAAAATGTCATTTTTTTAGTTTTTACAATTGTGTCAATGATCAAGATTGTTTTTTTTACATTAAATTCTTTTTTTATAAGAAATGTGGTTTGTATTTGCCTTTCAATAGATATGTTTGCACGAAGGGCAAACCACGGGCATTGACCCAATGGGGGAGGAAAAAAAAGGAAGGTGCAGATAAGCTCTCTTGCATTGCAAGATGCACTGCCTCTCATGTCATCGAGTCCTGCAGCTTATCCTACATGTACATAACAGGAAACCACGAGTACTATCGTCTTAATGCACACATCTGATAAATGCAATCAAAAAAGCATGCATTATCAATCATGTCATTTTTTATCAAGCGCTGTTGACATCCTGCAGCGACTGATAGGAACATAAATATTAGACATCAAATACGGTGTGACTTACCGAATGATTGACACCCCACATAACCACGCTGAGTTGTGGATCGCTGGCACGGAAGAGCTTCACTTTCTGGGCAACGAAGTGCTTTTTTTTGGTCTTGGTTTTGCTAGCAATGGCTGCAGCAATACTGCTCGCCGAAGCCATCGTATTGCAAGCTGGTTGTAGGTATTGCAGTCCGTGGGTTTAATCTTCACAATGTATTCCCTTATCTGGCACAATGGCCACCACCTCACGACTCAGTGGAGAACAGTGCTATTCATTTAGTCAGCTGTCTGGTCAAAATGTCCTAATCCCTTTCTTCATCAAATATCCACCGCAGCCTGGCTAAAACCATATGGTCAGATCTCGATGGTGGGTGGGGGGATGCAATGTTGAAGCTAATGTTCTTCTCCGTCGCCTGACAGTCCACCAAGTGCCCCGGTGTGCATTATCGAGCACGTCTCTTCCCCCTTTCGGCTCGTTCGTAGAACTCCGCAGCCCTGCGACGACGTGAAGCCTCACTGAGCTGGCATTAGCATAGCTGTAGCATGCTAGTTAGCAACGATGCAGGTTAACTTCACAAAGGCGTGAAGCGGTCAAAAACTTGACAACACTGCGTACAATGACAACGCAAGTGATCGCGTTGTCTTGACAAAAACACTACATTGACAATTTTATCATACCAACGCACGTAACTGCTGATATACTGTCGAGCAGCAGCTAACCCTTAGCTCATCCGACCTTCGCTAAATACACCACCGAGCTGCCGAACACCTGCTATCAGTCCGCAAGCTAGCTGGCTAGCTATTAGCATTAGCAGCCCGAACTGCAGAGAAAACCTTCGTCCTACGTGCACCGTCCGTAGAGATGCCAAAGCTGTTGTCCTTTAATGTCGCTGCCCCGTTGAAAACGCAACGAAGACGACGCCTTTAAAGTAAAGTCGACAGGGGAATTAAATCCGTGCGCGGCACTCTGGTTCATGTGCGCTGCTGCTGCTTCTGTCAAGTGACAGCTCGACAGAGGGGAGTTGACATTCAGGCAGCTTGCCTGCGCTTTGCAGGGGCTGCGTCCCGATTCGCTGCAGCCCCCTTGGCCACCCTGAGCTGGCTACCTCTCTATGCATTCCACTCCCACTTCATTTACACGTCGATCATTTCATTAATGGGGTTAAAGGATAATTTTGCTGACTGCAGGTAAAATATGGGCATCAGTTTTTTTTATTGCCATCATAGGCCTTACATTTGCACTCATGTATGCATATGAGCATGCTGAAGATTAAAATGCATGATTATAAATAGGTTAAGGGCAAGTATGTTCACGTTTTGGCGCTTGCTCCGTGAAGCTGCGGAATATTTTCATCATTATATTGAAGCCGAGTGTTGTAATGTAGTGAAATAGGCCCTCTAGTGGTCTAATTGGTTAACTACAACGTCTAAACCTGAGGTCGCAAACCTTTGAGCTCGAGACAGTAGACACCTTTTAATTGATTTATTAAACGGATTGATGGGCCAGAACATGGATGAGTTTAAAAAAAAAAGGTTAAAATGTGTATGTCAAAATCGTTTTTTTTAAATGAATGATAAAAAAATTGAGTCTTTATTTTAAAAATTAATTATAACAGATTATTCATGACGTATATTTATTTTAATTAGTCAATTTCAGGAAAAAGAAACCGGCTAAATTAACACAAATGTAAATGGCAGTATAATCACCTCGCAAATGATTTTAAAATACAATAAAACATTAGAAATAAGATGACGTAAAATAAAAATAATGAATAAAAATGTAAAAATGATCTGATAACACAAAAATGAAGTGACTCGTGAGAATGTAACCCCAGCATTTTTAGAAAATGCCCAACCCTGTCCTAAACTACTGTCAGGCTTATTTTCCACTCACAAAATATAAAACAGACAAGATCATTCGTGTGTAAAAATTTCCGCCATTATATACATATTACATAATAATTTAACATCCAATTTTTATTGTTAGTTAAAGTATAAATACATTTAGCCCATTATCAAAACGAATGATCGACAGTTGTACAAATGATTTTGTGTCGTGTCTGATTCCCATTTTCGATCAGCGTTGCCCTGGTAACCCATATTCAAACAATTATTTAGAATTCAAACAATAAAACTAAAATAAACGCTTCGGGAAGCATGAAAGACTCCATCATGTCTGATTTTGCAGATGACACAATGGGGAGTAGAGATCAAATAAACGCGACAAGTCATGAGGCTTTAAACACGGTGAGTTACGTTTTAATCTGCTTTTGCTAAATTGGACCTGTGTCTCACTTCCACCTTCTTGACATGCATATCCAAAGATCGGAGCACGTCAAGTCGCATTCAAAACACCAGCAAGTACAGTTCTTCTACTCGGATCTCAGGAAGTGGATATTTTAATCAAAGCATGCAAAGCAATTTATGAATTTGCAGAGGAAGGTGAGTAGAAACCTGACTGTCCGTCTATACTGTCTGTCTCATCTAGTTTGTCTTCTCGGCTTTATAGGCGATTCGAACAAGGTTTATCTGACGGAGCAAGGAGCATTGGGGCCTCTCAGTCAGCTCATCATGCACAGCAACAGAAAGATCAGACGCAATGCCATCATTGCACTCGGCGTCATGGCTACCAACAGTAGGCGCACATCACACGTGTTCCGATGGCGCAATGCATAGGAATCATTCAAAGCGCGTTCATACTGCATTTGGCGTTCATGCAAAATAAAGCGGAGTCAAATCCAAAAAGGCGCAGAAACTTGGGGGACTGGTTGCTAAGCGACCGAGAGAGTGCCCTCTTGTGCGTAAATAAAGTCTCATTATGAATTTGTAACTGTTACGATGGAAAGCCCCCTGACTGTGCTTTGCCTAAAATAAACATGAGCAGGAAACGTGATGCAAGCTCATTTTATTTTATGATGACATTTGGTAAAATGCTAAATTAAATATTTCTGCTTCTTTCAATCAATTGTGTCATCACTCAAAGGTACAGCCAAGAGTGCCCTGCTAGACATTGATATTATTCCATCAATCATTGACAGACTATCACTGGATGGTAAGTTTTCAAGCTCAAACGATGAACCAATAGTCCCTGACTTATATTTTCTTTACTCTTATGTCAATAAGATATTGCTATCCAAGAATTTGGGACCCTGTGCCTTTCTGGTCTGTCCATGGAGTCCTGCTGTCAGGTGCAGATTATTGAAAACAATGGTGTGCCACGATTAGTCAACCTCCTCTCTAGTGCTGACCCAGATGTTCAGAAGAACTCGCTGGAAACCATCTACAACTTGATTCAGGTGATTAAAACGGATTCTGTCTGATCTAGGACACAATATTTAAATATTGTAATGATCTCATGCCTATGAAGGACATGCAAATTTGCCCAGCTTTCATCGAGTTAAATGGGATACGTCGACTCCTCGTGCTGCTGAAGTCAGTCTTCAATGCCATTCAGCTACTGGCTTTAAAAACATTGCAGCTAATCGCTGCTTATGAAGACTCACAAAGTGCCTTCAGGGAAGAACGGGTATTTGATGACCTCATAGAGATCCTCAATAATAAGGTTGGTAAGTGTATATTTTTTGTATACGGAGTGATACTAATGTAGCTCAAATAGAATTTCCATTTTTGAGATATTCATGGCAGTTACAAAGGAACAGTTTGGGGACCTGTGGAAAATCTGAGTATTTCTACATTTCACAGGATATAGTTGACCTACATGGAGAGACTATGCTAATACTTTCCAATTGCATGAGTAACTTAGAGAGTTTCCGGATGATCCAGAAAGGAGGAGGCCTTTCTCTCCTGTTGGAGCATCTTCTCAAATTGCCTGAAAACCAGGCAGTCTTGCAGAAAAACAGCAATATAGAAATTCAAGCCATTGCTCTCAAGTGCATCGCGAGTGCTTCTCAGAACCGTAAGAACAGAACATGAAAAATGAAGCCATGTCTTTGAAAAGTTGTGTCAAAGTTTCTTATATACCTTTTTAATCCTCACTACGAGTACAGCGGGAATTCAACCGTATTTGAACGAGCAGAGGATTGAGAAGATTCTGGTCGATCTTCTGACTGGGGGCAGCGATAGTGTGAAAGTGTATGGTTGCCATGCCTTTGCCTTCTTGAGCTCCTTCCAGCCTAGCAAAGACCTCTTCAGAGATTTAGGTATTGATACTTAAGTTGACCATCCTCAATAGCACAATTGATTTATTTCTTTGATTCAGGTTGCATACCTGTTATGGTTCGCTTGCTGAAGAGTAGTAAGTGTCCAGTGATCGTAGAGCATGCTCTCCAGGGCCTCACCAATCTCACATCCGGAGACCAGCTCAGTACTATGTAAGCGTTAGATAAGATGACATTATACAGGGAAATATGCATTCATGAGTTTTCCTTGTATTGTTACGCCACCACCAGGGAAATATTTAATGCCGGAGGACCTGAGATACTTGTGCCGAAGCTAGAAGAAACGTGTCCGAAAGTGGTGGCCAACTCCATAACGTTACTCGGCAGGATGGCGGGACAGGAAGCCATCCGCTGTGAAGTGATAGCATATGGAGTCGTGCCAGCCTTGGTGGAGCCCTTGAAATGGGAAGACACGCAGGTCCAGATTAATGCCTTGCTCTGCATTTGTGAGCTGGCGTTTGAGGATGACGCTAGAACACAAGTTAGTTGAGTGAGACACAATACTGCTGGCGTTCCTAATATTTTAGTCAACACATCGAACATGGGACTAAAGACAATTAGAGATTAGAAAAAAAAAAATCATCAATGGCAGGTATGTTTATAATATTACAATTTCTTTCAACTTAGCTGCGAGAGGCTGAAGGTATCGAACCCATGGTCAATTTACTACGTTCCAGTCACATGGAGGTGTTGCGTAGTGCATGTATGGCAATCAGTGTTTGCGCCAGGGATGAGCCTACAGCTATGGAGATGTGCAAGTTTGGGTAAGATGCCAAGTGACACATTTTGCACTACCTTGATGGGTTGTTTAAATGCAATTTATGGCTATTAATAGAATATAGTATTTGGTATTGTTCTGAAAAAAGAAAAAAAAAATCTCACAATTTAGAGCTGACAGTAGAGGGCATTGTTGCACAGTCTTGTATTCCCAGTGAAAGAATACAAGTTGAAGATAGTGTCATATTTGTGTTTCAGGGCCTTGGAAATCCTTCAAGAAATCAGCCAGTCGGTAAATCGTAGGAACAAGTTCACAGAGTTTGCCATGACTAGTATGCTCAAATACAACGTGTCACTCAAATATGGTCTGCTAGGATATTTGGCTTCCACTGATGTCATCACACACAGCTTCTATGATACTGGGAAGGTGTGTGCATTAGAAAATCATGGTTGGATAACATTTTTTTGAACTTGCTGATGAAAATAATGTCTCTATCAGGTTGGTTTTTGTCAGAAGGTTTTGACCTTCGAGGAACTGTGCATGGAACCAGTAAACCAACTACGGCCTGTCATATTTGTCAACGCAATCGAGTACGAGTCCCAAATCACAATCATCCAGTCCAGTCTGTCTCAAATATTTGGAAATATATGCTACACAACTGTTTCCTGATGTACATTCTTATGACTTAGGATGAGCGATGAAGATGAGGTCCATCCAGAGTCTAGTCAAGAGAGAAATCGTAAATTGATGGATGACATGGCATTATCGCTTCTAGTTAAAGAGGTCAAAGAGTCCATTGAGCCTTTGAATGAAGAAGAGGAACAATATGTTGCTTTGGCCAGGTGACTATTTCCAATCGTACATTACCAAGGAGACATTTTACATGTAACAAAGACCAAATATTTGATATATATATTAAGCAATTTGTGGCTGTCAGGTTTGTCACTGAAATCATGGGTGGAGCCATTGAAAAGGAAAATCTGGACACGTTTCCATGGTTACAGCATCTGGAAGAACTCAGGTGTAAACTGCAGCGTAATGTAATCCCTATTGGCATGATCACAAAAGGATTTTATTGCCACAGGGCACTACTTTTCAAGGTACACCTTACAAAATATTTTATTCACCGCTGCCTCACTACACTTATCTAAAGTTGTCATTGTAATTATTAACACATTGAACTTTTTCATGCAGTACTTGGCTGACGGCATTGGCCTGAAGTGTACTCTGGTGAGAGGTGAATACAACCGAGCTTGGAATGAAGTTCTACTCTACAAGGCCGATTCCTGCAACATTGAAAATGTCTCACAGCCATGTTGCTACATTGTGGATCTCATGCACCAGCCTGGAAACTTCATGGAGGCTGATAGCACTGCTGCGTTTGAATATGAAAGCTTATAAAAGCTCGTGAGAGTAGGAACTAATTTGTGTCATAATTTCTTTAGTATTTGTACATTAAGATAAAAAAAAAAAAACACCCACGTGTTCTAATGTTTTTAGTGGAAACTGCATTTGTGAAATAAAATATTTCAAAAACAGTAGTGTGTATTTGAAGCTTGTGAATAAACAATGCAGACTCAATTTACAGTAGTTTGAAAATGTCTGCACATTTTACTATTATTTTTTTTAACCATTGACGCTTTGCGGTCCATTACTTTGTTGACGGTCCCTGCCGCAGGCGGTTGCCCGGGGAAACCAATGTTAGGCATCATTTTCACATCGGAGGTGCAGGAAATTGAAATAGTTTATAATCTGTTTCACGGATTTTTAAAAAGATCTGCATTGAGTAAGCAATTTAAAACCTGCCATAATAGCCATTTTTCTAAATTGAGGAGGTTCAGTCTAGATATGTGAAACGTGGACTGAAATTTAAGGTAAATTCCTACGAACGCACAATTCACGTTTTGCACGTCGTTGTGAGGTCATTAGACAAATTGGCCTCAATTACGCGATGACGTCAAAGTCGTCATATCAAATATAGTCTTACAATAAAAACGTCGCGGTCGGTAGCTGGAAAACTAGTAAAAGAATGTCATCATCGTGTGGTCAATTATTTCTCCAAGCATGGCAAAACACTGTCATCTTACGTTATTAGCTCAGTATTTAATTACTGTTTTGTAGTAAATATTTATTCAAAAAGAACTAAAATGCCCCCAAACTCCTTAAATTATGTGTACTCACAGGCTCAACATATTTTAATGAAGTGCTATAAAAGCGCGACTGCTGTGCAAAAACCTTCGCAATGGACAAGAAAGATAAGAAAGAAAGAAAATCCAAGACTTCAACTGTGGACTGCAAGGAAACGGTGGGATCCATGTCTGCATCTTAAATAAAAATGCATTCAATATAATATTTTTTTTCCAGTTTGAACCACTTTGTGTCGACGTCAAAACAACAAAAACCGCAGTTCTTTTGCTGAACTCCACAGAAGAAGACGTTGTCATCACAGCATGTGAAGCAATCTTCGAATTTGCAGCGGAAGGTACAGAAAATAATTTGTTCATTCAACAACAATAATACAGGCCTTCCGTCACTATCATTCATTCTTCCTGTCTTTTGTCTCCCCCTGCTGGCAGATGTTAACAAAGTTTATCTCATGGAACTTGGAGTATTGCAGCCTCTCAGTCAACACATTACACACATTAATGAGCTGATCAGACGAAATGCATTCAAGGTTTTGGGCACCATGGCCAGCAACAGTATGTTCAAACACCATCTGTACACTTTCTTATGGTTTTTGTTATTTTGTTATTGGTGTGTTGAAAATAGAACAATAGTTGTTTCTGCAGAACTCTTTTGTACTTAAGCATATTTTTTCATCATCTCGTGCAATTAATTAATCATTTTAATTTGTGTTGTCGCTCAAAGGTGCTGTAGGGAATTCTCTGCAACAAATGGATTTAATTCCACAGATTATTGAGAAACTCTCCCTTGATGGTTAGTTTGCCGTATGGTTATTTTCTATCTCCATTATTCTATATTAGCTCTCTATATGTTATAATTTATATTAAATTGATGTTATCTTCCAAAAGATGTAATCATTCAAGAGTATGGAGCCCTGTGCCTATCATATCTGTCACTGGATCCCAGCTGCAAGGTTCAAATCTTTGACAACAAAGGCCTGCCAGTATTAATCAAGCTACTTTCCTGTGCAGAACCAGATATTCAGAAGAACTCTCTGGAGACCATCTATAATTTGGTTCAGGTGAGTACCAATATCGAAGTGATTTATAGCAGTCATACAAAAAGAAATAATAGTGTTTGTAGAATAATATGGATTGGACTTTTGAGGCATGTAAATTTTTGGGCACACAAATTTGTATGTTCCACTGCACGAAGCTGAAGTATTTTAATTGTTGCAATGTGCTTTTCATTTCTCCCTCCCCTTTTGTCCACTATGTCAATGAAGAACAGCCAATTTTGTCTCCATGTTGTGGAGTTGGGCGGCATCCCTTTAATTCTGGAGTGTCTTAATTCGGACTATGCCATCATTCAGGAGTTGGCTTTAAAAATTTTGCAGAAAGTCACGACTGACAAAGAGTCATACAGCACAATGAGGAAAGAGCTGGCATTTGATAAGCTCATAGAGATCATCAAAAACGTGGTTGGTATTTCGGTCATCTCTTATTTTTAATCGCAAATGTTCACATTTTTTGATATCTTGAAATGCTTTTTCTTGCAGGATTTCAAAGATCTCTATGTTGAGACTTTGCAGGTTCTTTTCAATTGTGTGAGTGATAGTGAGAATTTTCAGATCATCCTGGAAGGGGGAGGACTAGCGATTATTTTCAAGCTGATGGTCCCCCCTAAATTGTCAGAGACGGAGAAACTAGAAATACCTTTACCACCTGTTAAGTGGAACAATAATGAAATCCAGTCAAGTGCTGTTCAATGCATCGCCAGAGCTGCTCAGAACAGTAAGTGTAGAACATCACAGTGAAGCAAGACATTATAACTTAGTATTCCTAAAATCTTATTTTTTTTATGTGTTTGTGTATATTCATGCATACAGCTGAAAATCACAAAGATCTCCATGATTTAAATGTTGAGGAAATCTTGATAGAAATTCTCTCTGGTGACAACGATTGTGCAAAAGCATTTGTTTGCCAAGTTATGACTGGAATGAGCTCCTTCTTATCCAGCAAAGAACGCGTCAGGGAATTAGGTATTTATACAAAATTATGTAAAATAAGTAATAATAAATAAATTAAATATAAAATAATATATATTTATTTGGGTGTGAATTCAGGTGGTATAGCTGCTTTGCTACGTTTACTGAGCAGCGGAAATGTGTCAGTGAGAAGGGAAGCAGTCCAGGCCCTTGATCACCTCACAGTTGGACACGAGCAAAACTCAATGTAAGAGCGACAATATGACGACTGATTTATGTCATTATAAACAATTTTTTTTCCCTCCATGCAATTCTTAGGACACTATATGAAGAAAAAGGACACGAGATTCTCATGCATCGCCTCGGTGACAGCTGTCCCAAAGTAGTGACCGTTGCTACAGCTATACTTTGCCGGATTGTGGATCAGGAAAGCATTCGATGTGACTTGTTATCTCTGGGGGCCATACCTGCACTGGTGGAGCCCTTAAAATCAACAGACTCACAGGTCCTGATTAACGCTACAATGTTAATCTGCGAACTGGTGCTTGATGCCAGTGCCAGAACAGAGGTTGGTGATTATAGATTTTTTAAAATAATTTTTTCACAACTATCTATTGACTTGATCACAAAGCAAACGAGCATCTAATTAGTCAATCTTGTCTGTAGATGCAGAGCGCTGGTGGTCTTGAACCATTAGTCAATCTGCTGCGTTCCACAAATATGGAGGTGTTGCGCTCCACGTGCATGGCAATCAGCCTTTGTGCAAAGGATGAGCCCACGTCTGTGGAGATGTGCAAATATGGGTGAGATGCTCATACAATATTTTCACTTGAGACATTTCAGGTATTCCTATACCTGTTTCAGACATGAAGACTCAAAGCACCTTGAGCAACACTTATCTTTTTGTGCTTTAGTGCTCTGGAACTGCTGGATGAAATCAACCAGTCAGACAATCGTAGGAGCAAGTTCAGCGAGTTTGCCCTGAGCAGTCTCATGCAGTCCAGCATGTCCCTTAAATATGGTTTGACAGATAATTTGTCCTCAACGGATATTATCACTGATGGCTTCTATGATGCAGGGAAGGTATGTGCACTATTTTATGACTTTTAAATAAATAAAAAAAACACACGTCACTGCTTGATACTCTGGAACTTGTATTTTACAGTTACGTTTTGATCAGAAAGTTGTGACTTTAGCGGATCTTTTCATGGAGCCATTGAACCAACACCTCCCCGTCGTCGTTGTCAATACGGCAGTCGAGTATGTATATTCCCCTCTATGTGTTAAATGTAGAACTTTTCAAAACTTCCATATTTTCACTCCAGGGTGTATCTACGTACGAGGAATACGGAGAAAGGGCAACCGACCGAGAGATATTGGAAAGTCATGAATGATTCCGCTTTGAGGAGTTTAGTTAAAGAGGTGAAAGAATCCATCAGCCCTTTGAAAGACAAACACAAACAATATATTGAATTGGCCAGGTAACTATTGACTATTTTTTTTTAAAGGTCACATGTAGTATTCTCGAAATGCATTGCTTTCACTTTCAGGAAGGTAAGCAAAGTCATGGGCGGAGCCATCGAGAAAGAAGACTTGCACACTTTTGGATGGCTACTGCACATCTCCCTGCTCAAATATAAAATGCATTGCAATGTGATTCCTATCGGCATGATCACCAAAGGATTCTACTGTCACCGGGCCCTTCTGTTCAAGGTTGAGCATTCATCTCATGTATTGTCCAGTTTGTAATCCTTCTAAACCCGCCCTTTTTTCATGCAGTACTTGGCTGATTGCATCGGCCTGAGTTGTAGTTTGGTAAGAGGAGACTACAATCGAGCTTGGAATGAAGTATTAGTCTGCAAGAGAGATGAGCATTCTTCACAGCCATGTCGCTACATTGTGGACCTCATGCACCAGCCTGGAACTCTCTTGAGAGCCCAGACACCTGCTGCCTTTCGCTATCACAGTATATAGAGAATTGTGAGTTCTGAATTCAGATTTCTTTTTGCTTTTACTGGAACTGCAAAAAGTGTATTAGCATTTTTCTAAGCCTGTGCATGACAAGATCTATAAAATAGACCGAATTAAGGTACAGCAATTAACTAATAATCTTTCTTTTTATTTCAAATGAATTATGATCATGCTGGTTTTTCTGTGTAACCAGGAAACACTGTTTATAATATATCATTGTGTAATCCTTTTGTAGATAAACATTCTCAGAGCAGGTGTTGTAAAATCTGGGCCAGGGTTAGTTGCACAATAAACTGCAAAATAACATTCACAGTAGTAGAGTTAGTAGTAAGTGCTCTCACCAGAATTCCGTGCATGGGTTATTTTGCCTTTCCATGTGCAGCGTCACGAGAAGCATCTCCGAGCTTCGCCTTAGTCCTTGGTGCATGTGTCTGATCACTGATGATCTTGCAAACGGGCACCTGTGTGTCACATCAAAATATGTTTTTGGTTCGTCTGCTGCAGCAATCACATTTGAGTCCAAAATTAGGATGATAGTGCATTACTACTAATATGATAGCACATTACAAATATGCATTTGGCAGAAAACAACGGACATGAGACCTTAGTCAGTTATCCACCCCCCCCCCCCCTATCTAAAATACTCTATCCATAAACCTTGTAAGCGTTGAACATTGGCTAGCAATTAAGGAGTGAGCCCACACTTTGACCCAGATTGTAGAAAGTTGGACTTTTTGAACAGGTCAACCAGTTCACAGGCATAAGCGGTGTGGGGAGGACCGGTCCTGATTCAGCTGTGTACACCTGTGCACTTTCACGTCTGCACACTGCAAACATGTCTCGTCTGCTCGCTCGGATCTTCATTTCCAAACGTTCGCGAGCCACACTTTCGCTGTTACCACGATGCGGCCCAGCCTTGTTGCGCCCAGTACACACAAGTTCAGGTATGTTGAATCTATTATTACATTAAAAATCTTGGTATCTGCATGTGCGAGGTCATTATGTTGAATCTGGGATTTAAAATTTTAGGCAGCCCAACTCTTCAATTCTATGGTATGAATTGCCTAGACTAGAATGATTGGATGATTATCGATGCTCAATGGAATCTCAATGATTTAACAAAATGTATAATACTTCAATTTATGCATTGTGCTGCTCCTCTCTCCAGTCCTGAAATCGCTCACCCGCTATAATGAGACTACAGACTGGCAAAAGAAACTCTCCCCTGAGCAATATGTGATCACAAGAGAAAGGGGGACAGAGGTGGTGAGTAACAAATACAGCCCCCCAACCCCCACCTGTGACATTTCACACAAATCAGCAGTTGGATTTGGACTTTGGTCTTCCCTATAACGCTGACCTATATTCGGTTCAGCTATTTGTCAACCACATGGAATGTTGCATACAATATCAATTTCAAGTTAAACTTTGATTATATGCTACCAATTGAAATTAACATCATAAGCATAATTAAATAGAATCAATTGATGTAGCACATACATTATTATTTTACAATGATATATATTCTTAGCATACTAATAGCAATAAGTCTTAACAAATAAAATACTCAGTTTTGATGGAGATTCTCAGAGTGATATGTTTATTTGTGTTTGAGTGCTAATAAAGATGCATGACATCATTCTTAGGAGGTTGTTCTGCTTGCATGAAAGTCAATCTAAATTCTGTATGACTATTTTTTTGTTATTTCTATCATTCCATCATTTGTGATTGTTCTCAGCCCTTCAGTGGAATATACCTGAACCACTATGAGACGGGGATGTACCACTGTGTCTGCTGTGATTCTCCACTCTTCAAGTAAAAATAAAATCATTAACTTGCAGACTCTAACATTAGTTGGAGAAGATGTAATTCAGCAATGATTTCAAAATTAGCTTCTCAGAGTTAATATTGTTTTGTAATTGCAAGCTATTTCGTTCTGTCTAATGTTGCTGTTGTGTTTTTTTGTCTCACTGAATTACACTATTTTATGCATTTCATTTTATTTTTTAAATCATTATTATATACCATATTTTTAATATTATTATTATTTATTTTTATTTCATTATTTTATGCATTATGACTGCACACTTTAAATCCACCCTTAAATTTTTGAATATTGTTTGCAACCGTCTTGACAGCTCAGAGGCCAAGTATGACTCAGGGACAGGCTGGCCAGCTTTCAAAGAAGCTCATGGGACATGGGAGCGAGATGAGAGCCACGCTTCCATCATCCGTCGCCCCGACAACAGCCTGGGGAGTGCTAGCGTAGAGGTCATTTGTAAAAACGTTAGTTCCGCTTTACTCTTGGTAGTCTGCCTATGTGCTCCACACACTGTTTCTAATACATACTATTCTTTCTGCAGTGTGATGCCCACCTGGGTCACGTATTTGAGGACGGGCCAGACCCGACTGGTCAGCGGTTCTGTATTAACAGCGCGGCCCTCAACTTTAAAGCTAGAGACAACAACAAACCTGACAAGACTGAAGAAAAATGATGTCATCTGGGCTTTTATGTCACTAACAGCAGCGCTGCATTTTATTTTTCACTTCCAGTCAACTAAGGAGGAATTTTTGGTGCTCTTAAGGTTTTTTTTTTCTTTGTCTTACACTAATTTTCTCATTAGGTAACACGGCCATAGTTTTATCATATATGAAATACTGTTGGAATGTCATTGCAACATCAATTTTTTGTTTTTTTGCTCTGAAATTTACCTCACTTGTATCAAGTTTGCCAATTCATTTTTTCATTAATAAATGCATATGTTGCATTCTATGTTCTATAATATATGATAAACAGATATTGAGGTTAATACTGCATTGTACAGTTGGGAACCCCACACAGCAGGATCTCATACCAGTTAATATTTAACTGGACGTCATCCTCTTTTGCCACACTGTTTGTTTATCTCTTTTATTCATTTTGAGTGTCTGGTTGTGCACACTACTCACTGGGAAGACCAAAGAAGAGGACAGAAAAGGAGATTTAAATAAACAAGGAGACAAAGTAGAAGATGGCAGGAGTGTGGAGGTGTACGCTAACCGTGGCAGTGTTGATGTTTGTGTGCCTCTGGGGGGCTACCGAGGCTGTCGGCGGTGCAAAGAGTCGGCCCAGACCTAAAAGAAGACCTCGCAAGAAGCCAAAGGTCGACCCCATTGATGTGACGCCACCTCAGCAGAATATAGACATACAACAGGTACAGGGTGTTATACTAATTTTGAGTTGTGCCACTTGTGCTCTTATGGGCTGCAAAAAATATAATCCAATGAATAAACCAAGATTTGTAATTTGATTAATACCGCAACTGCTGCTTTTGTCTACTGGCCCTTTTATCACTAATGGTTCTCACATCTCACTATATTCAAATGTCTCAGTAGAGTAGATACAATTTCTATTGGAGTGTCTAACCCAAAACAATTTTGAAAGAAGCCTGTGCGTCAAATGTGCACTTTGCTTGGTCAGGGGTCAACATGGGGTCGGGGAAAAAGAACAAGCTTGTGCAACCTGTGTCAATAGGGTTCTGGGAGGACGTGTTGTTTTTTCCAACACAAAACCAATGACAGCTTTTTCAAAATGATGGAAGTGACTTTTAGCGGTAAATACTTGCAATTCAATTAAATGCATATACTTTTGTTTTTGTGTTTTAGATGACGGGGACATGGTACTTGCTCAACACAGCCTCTAAATGCTCCTTTTTAATCAATCATGGAACCAAAGTGGAACCTACAGTCATGACCCTCACGTTGTCCACCACCTCAGACCAAACACTGTCGGTTAGCACCAAGACACGTCAGTAAGTCCTTGCATAATTTTGCAGTCAAATTTGAACTCCAAGCAACTTCCAATGTGTTCTGCTGAGTTATAAACATTTGTCAGCTCTCCTGTGAGTCCAGCTGTCAAAACAAAATGGAGCCAATCTGATCAAACTGCTTTTATCCCTTTTCAGCAATCACCAGTGCTGGGAAATATTGCAGATTTACCATTTAACCCCGACCCCAGGGCGGTTGACCCTTAAAGGTTTCTCTTGAATTACATATTCTGAAAGTACTATAAAATATCTGATCAATCGTTATCCCTTCCATTAGGACCTCGACCCGAGCTGAACATTGATATTGTGATCGGAGAAACAGACTATAGCTCTTATGCTATCATGTACTATCAGAAACAAGGCAAGATCACCATGAAACTCTACGGTGAGCTCAAAGACAATAAGAAGGCAAATAAGATGATTTTGTTTATTTTCCCCCTTTAATATTATTTTTTTGTGTATTATTTTCAGCCAGGTCAGTTGACAATCTATCAGAACCATTGTTGACCAAGTTTGAGCAACTTGCCGAAAAACAAGCTTTGGGACTGGCATTCCTCTTCCCCTTCCCAACTTACAGTATGTTCCCAAGCAATTCAAAACAACAGATTCAAATAAATTGCACAAAAAACATATATAGCATTGATGCTGCTGCCATTTAAGAGGATGAAATTTCCTTTTTTTGTTTTGCAGGTCACTGTGGCGATGTGGACCAGCACCACAAAATTGGTATATTGACAATTGAGACTTATATTTAGATTATATTTGCAGTTTTTTTAACTACAGTTAAAGATGTATTTTTACTAAATGTTGTGCAAGGAGTGTAACACCAATTTTTATTAGAAAAAAAAGAAGCTGCCGTCCCTCCTTCCCTCCCTCCCTTCCCAAAGCACATTTTCTCACATGTGCTTGCTTGCACTTGTGTAACAATCAATTTCAGTTTAGTCGACAATATGTTATTCAAGACCCGCTGATGAATATATCAGCACGGAATGGAATTTAACCTCTCTTCCTTTGTCTTGCAGACTGCGTTCCCACATGCTGAACCATTTGGAGTCGTGATTAGTTGTTGTTGGCATCTCCGAACTTAAAATCAATACGTGTACCAACTAAAATTAAATATGACTAAAAACACAAACAAGAAAAACATCAAATTTGAGCTATTTTCATGGTTGTGGCCATGCTCAGAATTGCTGTGTGCATGTGAGAGAACATAAAATGAAGACCAGATGTGCAAAAGTTTGAGAGTTCGGTTGCACAACTAGAACATAGAAAATGTAATGTAAGATTTGTGTGAGTGTTACATAATCAGCTGAGGACTAGGTGGTGTCTGCTTGGTCTCCCCATTCTTTTGTTTAAGCAGCTGAGGAATTCATCATTTTTAACTCTGAACTTATTTTAAAACTACACATTTTGTGACATTATTCTTTAGCTCCACCCAAAACAATAAAAAATGAAACGGTAAGGTTTTCAATTTATCAGCAATGCCAGTGTAAAAGGTACTGTCAGATTTATGCCCCAAATAAGCATGGTGTGATGCAAACTGCAAAAACAAACTACTCACAATAGCAAAAGAGTGAAATCAAATCTCAGAAATGCAATAACCTGAATTGAGTCTAGGTTTTGTCTCCAAACATTCACGTAAGCTTACAATTGTTCTGACATTTGATTATGTCACCAGTGCTTTCCTTGAGGAGCACGTTTATACTCTTGCAAAACAACGTTGAATAACCTTTGCATGTGCCAAACATTTGTGATGGATGAGCAAGTGGGGGAGATTGGAGTGCATAACAGGAACCCTCATTACACACGGCAATTGTGCAACAGTGCAAAATTGCATTGTGGTCAGAGAGTTTTGTAAGGTCGATGGGAGGAGACAAGGAAGGAGGAGAGGATGCAGGATATAAGGCCCCACCACTTGGCTTTTCTTCCTTACCTCTCTACACACTCACCGCCAAAGAAGAGGAGCTGAAGAGATACCAAGATGAACACGCTACAGACGACGTTGGTTGCAATGATGTGCACATTGGCTGCATGCGTTGACGTCAATCCTGTTCAGGATTTCGATCTGCAGAGGGTAAAGCAGAAATTAACTTCACTCGAGATTGACTGTATTTTTAAACTGTCCGTTGTCACCTTCAGATGGCCGGCAAGTGGTACATGGTTGGCATGGCCACGAATGCGCCTTGGTTTGTAAACCATAAGGACACCATGAAGATGGGGACGACATTCATGGTGCCAACTGAAGGGGGAGACTTGGACCTCACTCATGCCCACGCAAAGTGTGTCATTCATGTTCAATCGTTTCTTGTAACTGGAGTCGAAATGCTGAACTTGTTCCTTTACTTTTAAGGGAGGATAATTCTTGCTGGAGAATGACTCATCTTGCTAAAAAAACAGAAACTCCTGGACGCTTTACCTTCCATAGCCAAGGTGAGTAGACACATAATCTGATTATCGGCATATGTTTACTATTTAAAAAAAATGTCTGTTCTTTTCCAGTTTGGAATAATGACAATGACATGCGTGTCGTCAGCGTCACGTACGACAACTTTGCCGTGATCCACACCATCAAGACAAAGGAGGGAGTATCGGAGGTTTTGAACAAGCTTTACAGTGAGTCACAAAGCTCTCACTGGACATGTCTAAATGTTCTGTTTGGGTAGATTTGCTATAAAGGTAACTCATTCTTTTGTAGCTCGCTCTCCTGAGGTTAGCGCGGTCCTGCAGCAGAACTTTAAGGACTTCTCCATCGAGACCGGCGTCCTGGCTGAAAATGTTGCTTTCCTGCCAATTGCTGGTGTGTATCTTTAACATATTCAAATACTTTCAAATTTTGAACTGATTTCCTCCTGTTGTTGCAGCTGAGTGTCCCGAGGCCTGAACAGTTTCCTCCTCAATCTCTGATGTGCTTGTCTGCAGCTTCTTTCTTCAAACAGCCCAGTATTTCCATTTCACACAACTTTAATTGAAATAGAACAAATAAGAACGGGAGAGGGAAAATATCTTTACATTGAAACGGTTTCATTTTATGTTTTTATCTGCTGACTTTGATTTTCCCCACAAGCCAATAAAACCCAAAATAAATTCTGTGTGTTTGTTTTATTCAACGACTTATTGTTGTGCAATGTACATGAGCCTCTGCAGGCAGCAACATGCCATCAGATCTTTTTTTTTTCAGTTTCAAAATTCTAAACCGCTTAGGCCTACCTAGACTATTGATAAAAAAAAAAGAATCACTCCTAATGGCCGAAAGAGAAAATGACAAGTTCATAAAGATCAAACACTCTTTATTCAACTCAACAGAACTAAAAGAAAAGCATTCCGGTTATGACTTGATCTACTCTACCTCGTTGTTATGTTCAAAGCCCAGTGAGCGGGCAAATGTGTGTACTGTATAGCCGGCTTATCACAATTAGAGAAAAGAAAGTCACTCACTTGCCTTCATGAATGAAGTCTTGTTTGAGGCCAAAGTAAAAGGCAAGCAGACTTCACGAATTAGCAACGAGGCAACAATGATGCACAAATCCATCAGTGGAAGAGGGCTTCACAACAATTTCATCACGTACACATTCCAAGTAAGAAGCTAACACGTTTGGCAGCTTGTAAGGAAAATACAGAAAAAAACATATAAGGGGGGGGGGTAAAATATGACAAGTACGCGATGGAAATTCTTCATGGTTTAAATAAATGCAAGTTGATTTAAAATGGCACTGTTTTTTAAGTTTCTATTCATTCCTTGTTCTGAACATTTTCTATCTTCACCATTAAAGGCTACGTGCGTCACACATTTCGCATTTCTTAGCTCTCAGCTTCCTCACCTTTCCACAGTTTTACAAAGCTGTTAAGTTGAATCGATTCCAAAAGTCTACATTTTGCAAGTTCAGTGCTAAGCACCATTTGAAACAGTAAATGCATAAGCGCATGCATGATTTGATAGATTTCATGCCAGCAGTTGTCAGGTTAGTCCAGGACAAGGCGAAATGGCTCAAAGGCACAATTCATTTCATAAAGCCAATGATTACCTTGACGATTTTGTATGTCCAAATTAAACATCAGTTTTTATCTCTTGATAATTCATATGAATTATAGCCCTCTATTTTAACAACCTCACAAATTATATGCAAAGACATTAAATCCAAATTGGAAGTGGTTGGCGTAAAAATGTTGTTTTTTTTTTTTTGGCAAAGAGACAAATGAAGCGTTCAAGGCTGAATAAGTGGTTCCAAATAGAAAAGAAAGCTGCAATGGTGAGCAAAAGAAACACACCCATTCACTAGAAAGACATCTTATCATGCTTGGAAAAACACCAACATGTCCCTGTACAATCCAGTGTCATAGGAATTGAACATAAAACTCTATTTGATACATAAATTATGTACTATCATTGGCAAATGTATGCTAATCATTTAGATTAGGATGAAGGAGTGTTATGGCAATCACATGAAAAAATAAAATACATGCTTTAAAATACACAATGTCAATCGTATGAGGAAAAAAAAGTCACGATATTGGGAAAATATTCAGGTGAGAACTGGCTGGATTTAAGTTTCACAAATAAACAATGTCACATTAACACCATCAAACTCATTAATGCGTTCCTGAGAATTAATTAGAGTGAAATTGCCACGTTTGCAGGATTTATACGCTCGTCAAACAGAAGTGTCTTTAACAAATGCGTCAATTAGAAAATAGCACATCGCTAGAGTGACACACTAGCTGATGCGTTTCGAGCGTAGGAGTTTTCACATTTCCTCATCACTTCACTAAAGGACTTTATTCACATCAGAGTTCTTATCAGTGCAGCCGTAACACTCCTTCATAGTTTAGTATTTATGTTATGGACTCTCCAAATAAATCTTTAGAAAAAAGTATATACAAAGGCAGGCTGGTGCAAGTACAGTCTGCAAAAACAAAACCATTTGGCATGATGATTTGATCAATTTTGATATTCGATATATTTTTGTTAAAAAATTAAATCCAAACTAACATAGACTCTGTCCTATCACCCAACTCAGTAAATATTACTATTTGTCATATACAGTATTCAAAGGACTCCGTAAAACGTCCACGCACGATACAAAGGACAAGCCAGTTAGTATTTACACGTACGAGGCTCGGCTGAGTCCCTCATAGCTTCTAAACTCTCAATATAGATATACAGTATATATAAAAAAAACAAAAACATTTTACATGTCTCTCTTTCGGAGATTATTGTCCTACTCAATGACCTTTTTATTCTTTCCATGACTGGTCGTTTTGTTTAAGCATCTCCATCACGGTGGCGACTTGTGGTTAGACCACCAAGGTCCTCTTAAAGTCATATCAGCGGTTGTTAGATGAACCACTCCTTCTTTGATTCCTCAATAGTTTCCGGATTTTCTGTACCGATGATGGCTGTGTCCGTAGACTCGCCTGGGGGCTCTGTGGTGCTTTTGGCCTCGTTTGTGTGGTAGGTACCTTTGTGACGGAACATGTAGCGGATCAAGAACACCAGAGTGCATAAGATGGTGAAGATCACCACGGCGATGATCCCTGCGGGAAGAGACAAGCAAAAAGGTTGATGCAACGAGAGGCTGAATAGATTTGATATGGGTGACGCGTACCTCCAATAATGGCTGAGTCTCTATTGACTCCATCGGGAATCACTCTTTCCTCATTAAAAGGGAATTCTGCATCTGAGGGAGAAGAAAAGACAAAAACGACACCAGACAATAAATAAAAAAATGAAACACGTGCTCCCTGGTATTTTTTTACGTCTAGCATATGACAGCTACTATTAAACTCTTGATCAATGGCAGATGCAAATCTATTAAAAGCCTTTAGGAATTTAGTCTACCCTCATGGGGAACCAAGTCTCATTCTTTTTAAAAAGGAAAAAATAAATACAAATTTATATTCCGATCAATGAGAGTGCCTGAGAAACAAAATCACAACTGCAGTATGAGATCAGATTAAGATTGTCTAAGTATAGAAAATGCCAAGCAGACACAAAGAGCTGAGAGCTGACCCGGTTTATGGATTCCGGATCTGTGTCTAATAGCTCAGCATCCCCAAAGGCGCTGTTGGCATCAGGCCCGAGCAATACTGCTGTATTTTCAATGATGCCAAGCACAGTAATAATAATTCATTTTGTCTTTCGGGACATCCTGACCTGTGTTGTCCAGATGCCACGGGTCCGTTGCCGCCGACATTGGTGGGATGGTGAGAGGTGACGCCCCACAGTTGGACTCCACCAGTTTCCCCTGGTAAGATACCGGCGAGGGAGCTGCAGGCTGCGCTTGTTGCACAACACTTGTGCTCCTCAGTGCAAACTTGAGTGGGGCGACTCCGTTGAACTGCACCCGTGACAAGCAGCCAATGAAGCCTGGGCTGTTGTAACGCTCGATCACTACTGGGTCAACATAGCCCGTTTCTGGAAGGACCAAAGCGGACAGCTGATTAGGTTATCTCACCGTAAATGTATAAAAAAAAAAAAGGGGCAACATTTAAAAGAAAATCTAACTGCGCCACACACATATCAATATACAGTAAGTGTGTATAAGATGATTTATGATGATTATTGTTAAATATGTCTGTGATTAAGTTTGATTAGATAAGAGAATGACAATGTCAGACGAGTCCATCTTTCTGGGATAAGAGAAAACAATGGCAGTCAGATAGAGCACAGTCCATGTTGAGTAAAGATAGTGGGGCTAGTACAAAACACAAGAACAACTGCTTTTGCCATATGGTTGTTCTTCAATATCTTCAATATTCAAGGAATTTTAACTCTATAGAACAACAAGAGTTTCTTTTTTTCAAGTTTTTGCAAGTGCACGAGGGCACCACACCCAAACAGCACATCATGAAGCATGCACCCATAATACCGAAGCAGCAAAACATGTCATGTTAGAGGATGCAATTTTATTCCCAGCCATGGCTTTGTTATCTTCATTTTCATTTTGATGTGAACAATAGGGCACACTATTGATTGTGCTGCCAGGAACAGCGCTGAGCACTATATAATCATTATCTGAGCAGGCCTCCCACAGATGTGTGCATTGTGTCGAATATATATACCAATTGTATATCTGATGGCAGCAACAGAAGGGGAGGAGGGGTACCCGCTTTAAGATGAGGCGCTAAGGCTATTTGTGTATGCGTCTGAATACTAATAAGCTCAACTGGTACTCAACATCACGTTCTAATGAGACTTTGGGCAGCAACAGGGAGCATGCACTTATCAATCACTCCACATCTCAGAAACGGCCGAGGCAGGGAAAAAAAACAACACATGAGCAGAATACAAATAGCACTTACTGATTACGAATATAAATGCACTTGCGCTTGTATGTGTTGGAGAGGCGCGGTCCTGAATACGAATGAGTCAAGTCTCGTGGGGTGTCGGCATTGGTGTTGAGTAAATAGCTGAAAACGGTTTGCAATTTCACCATATTTTTCTCTCAGCGATTCACATGGGAACGTTCACTAGATACTGTTCCAATATTTGGGCCAGGGCTGCATCTTTTATCATATACAGTATAGGCTACACAAATTTGAAACTTGAGACTAAAACTACAAATATTTTTAAAAGATCAATGGTAACAACATTTTCTAGCGGTATCTGTATTTCTTTAAAAGTGAGGACAATTTGTAATTTTAGTATTGACACATGAAGTCGATGCGTAATTTGTCTTCGGGGGCCACATAAAATGATGTGGCGAGCCGTATCTGGCCCCCGGGCCTTGAGTTTGACATCTTGATTAAGGCTATGTAATAGTTGAGCATCTTGGAAGCGTGTGTGTCTGGGCAGGGGATTAAGCGGCAATAACATTAGACGTCATCTATATTGACTATTCGGACCTTTCTGCAAGCAATGCATTCTTTTGACTTGCTTTCACTCTTTCTCTGCAGTTGTAAGCTAAAAGATACAACATGTGCACAACACAACACAGCAAGGTCCAATCCACTTGGCAGGAGATTGTGTTACTGCAATGTATTATCCCAAATGATTGCATTGTGATCCAGCAATTTGATTGTACAACAAACCATATGTGGCCCAGCACACACAAGCACACACACATGCACGTAATAGCCCCAAGGTCATTGAGTCAGCAATGTGACATGAATCATTGATGGTAGAAGAGAACAAGCAGGTAGGGGATGGGTTTTGGTGAGCTGGTGGATTTTCTTTGAAGGAGCCTCGGAGATGTGGGTCAAGGACGAAGAAGAAAGAAGGGAAGATGGAGACATCTGCAGGATGAGTTGAGAGGGAGGGTGTGGCTCCATCTGCTATGACTGATGATGGAGAGGTGGGCAAGGTGAGAGACAGATTAGGGGGTGGAAAGATGCTGTGTGAAAAAAAAGATTGAAAGGGAAAAAAATGCTCCAATGGTGAGACAGATGAAAACAGGGGCAGAGATCAAAATGTTGCCATGGCAACAAATGGAAGCTAATGCAGGGGTGGAATAAAAAAGGTTGAGAATCAAAATGTGAATCAGGTCACACATTTGGACCTAAATAATAGCATTAAAAATGTAAACAACAAACTGTATATTTTAGAAACCCCTTCATTTTACCATCACTGATATCTCTTACACAACAAACTGACACTTGTAAAGCTAACAATAACTTTGGAGTGTTTACATAATGCTAATGCATTACAATATTCACGATATGGCTTTCAAATAATGACCAGTCACCTGCAGCAACTTGCAAGTCAGAATGGTACAGTGCATTCACGTCAACTTAATAAATATTATTATTATTTAAATGCTATAAGAGTCACTCAACATTTTCGGCTAATGCAGAATTGCTTCAAACGATTGCAAGCTCTCACGCAAACATGATGTAGGTCAAAGTCTGAGGCTAACCTGCTTTCCTCTTCTTTCTTTCCTCCTCTTTGATAGCAGATCTCAGCACAGAATATTAGCAGGGACTTTTCACTCATCTGTGCCCTTCTCTCATCCTCCCTCCTTTCCTCTCTCTCTTTCTCTCTCTGCAGTGCGGTCCTACCCCCACCCACCCATCCTGACAGCAGCTGGTAAAAACATGGCTCTTGGAATTTACATCAACGTGGATCAGGATTCACCAGGGTAAAAAGTGCAGCTGCAAGCATTATGTCACACACATAAAGCCTTGAGATTGGAACCACCTGGAAAATTTGGAACAATAGAAAAAGGCTTGTATAGTGAATTATTGACATTTAAGCTGTTGCTCCACATAGAAATCAATTTGGAATGTTGTCAACATTCATATTTGATTTGATGACTTTGCATAGGCAGATAACAAATTTGTCTGAAAAAAGTGATACCCAAGTCCAGTCTGAGGAAGAAATAATCAATCCAATTTCTTATCTTATTGATTAGTTAAAAGACACATAAGTGAGAGTGCTGCAATGCTGCAAAGAAGACAGGGACGTCAAGGACAGATATGGAGGAGAATGTAAAGCGATGCTGTTCATTGCTTATCTGCTAGCAAGATCTCATGCGCTGCACAAAAAGCTGCCAAAGTAAAGATAAACTTTTATTCGCAAAGATAAACAAACATAAAAGCACAAGTGCGTCATTGTCAGCCCACAAACCCACTTCGAGCAGCGTATAGCAACAAATGCTGAGTCTTCCATGGTTACAATCAATACCACTTAAACACAATTGCCCACTGGAGCGACACTGTAAATCTCACCAGCCTTGACTTGACACATGCCACCTTGCCAACTACAGCTAATTGGCCGAATGATGACAATTAAACCACTATGCTTAAACTATCATTAACATCTAAAAGCAAAATAATTCAGCATATCAAAAACACCAGCTTTTATTTTAAAAAGCTCACCATTATCATTTTAGAAAAATAATACAATATATACTAAGATTCCAAGTGATACTATTAAACTAAATACAATTCATAACACACATTTTCACATTCATATCATTGCATGATTTCTGTTGTGATTTCTATTGTTGCCAAAATATGCAGCAATGGAGGAGACATCACTCATTGTGCGCCCTAGCAAACAAAGAACCTCAAACATGATCAGTCTGATGAATCTTTCAATAGTTTCTTTTGTCTAAGGAGGCCTCAGTGCAAAATAGGATGAGGAGGAAGCAAATGAGCATGCTGTTGTTTACAGTGCCGCCTGTTGTTAGCCAAGCTCTCTTTTTCACGTGCTTTCTTCCTGCATTCCTGGGTAACTAATATAAGAGTAGCATCAAAACACTTTGATGGACCACCTTAGATTATGTTCAGCTACTGAAACCAACACAGCTTATGTAGCAGTTTTATACTGCCCTCTAGTGGATTTATCTGGGAATGTAGGATGCTGTGGTAAATCCATCCATCAGCATAACTACTCAAAAGTAAGTTTTACATTTATATTCTGTTGCACAATCTTATAAGATGCAATATAAGATAATATGAAAATGCAATCTCTAAACTCACCATAAACTTTGCCTAAGAAGAGGGTCTTGACCAGGTTGAACTTGGTATCCGAGGCATCCGGGAGGGTGTGGCTGACGGCTGGGTAATGATCCAACTGAACCAGAGAGGGAGAAAAAAAATAATGGGAGTCAGTTTTGGTTGTAGGGCCTCGTCTATTAATATAAATAAATGATCACACGTCATTTTTAAAGTCTAGGCGATCCAAAACTTTTTTTTGTCTCTCTTGAATGCACACTGAGCGCAACCATGTTTACATAGAAGCTCATCAGTGGAGAATGGATGCTGATGGAGGGAGGGAATACAGCACTTTAATAATGCTGAAACATAATTAACTTGTTATTGCTGTTTCACTGAATTTTCTAATTAGCTTAAAGGCCGCAGCCAGCCGCAATTGACGGGAATCATTTCAGGCCCACAAATTGCTTTCTGCGTATGTGTGCTGCTGAAGACATAAAAGATCCCCCTCATCGCTCACTGCCCCTCCTCTCCACTTGCAGTCTTCTCAATGCTCGCCAGAGGACTGCAAGTGAGTTTCCACCAGGCTGCTGAATGCATACCAACAACGCCAGACGGATGAAAAAAAAAAAAGCCTTTTCTTACTTCCTGCCGTGACCGATTAGATGGTCGCCAAGCTAAATTGTATTATTATGCTCGTACATCCCCAACACCCCAAGATAATTTTACCACCGACGCACACTAAATTTGGTTCGCTCCTAAAGGTTGGTCTCGGTGGAACATTGTGTGGGTTTTGTTTTCCAGGCTGAATGGAGGGCGGGATAATGAGGCAGGATTAAATTGTACGCAGCTTATTTACTTTTATCTGAAAAAACAAATTGGCTGTACAGCCTAGCGTGGCTAGTCGAGGTCACAAAACCCCCAACGAAAAGGTCCACCGAGAGAAGCTGCAACCTCATTTTACTAAACTTTGTCAATTATGGTCACAATTATGTGGAAGCTATTCTTTTATATTGCATCATTTAAGCAACACAATTCCCCCCCAAGTACCGATGTTGCTTTTAAACGTAACTAAGGAACCTATTTAAGGTGGAGTTAGAAAAAACAAACATCTGAATTGATTAACTATGAACTCAGAATGGATTATTCTAACAAACTTGCACCCACTAAAGTTTCAATGCACGATATTTGTTTCCCTAATTATAACTAAGGGACAGCAGTAGTTCCATCACAGATACACCATTAGCATAGTTGGCTGTAAACAACCGAATATCATTAACACATGAACTGAATGATTGTTCAGATCATGACATAAATATAAAGTTCAATAGAGGCAGCAGTAAATATATGCAAAGCTATTCAGGTGGAAAGCAGTGAGATTAAACATGAGATTTCATTGCATTCCATCAAATGCACAGCGGTAGGTACACTTGCACAATCAACTAATTTTGAAAAAAAAAAAGAAAACAAATCATCCATGCAATACCAAATTGTATTAAATTAACATGTTTATAACCGTGGTTGGAAATAGCAACAGTCACGCTAATAAAAATGACTGCTGAAGTGGGCTAACGTGGTGAATGTGTTTACCTAATTTTCTGACTGATGAGTTAATAACATCTCACTGGGTACTTCCTCTCAAATTTATCAAATGTTGTTTCGATCTAATCTAAGCAGGTCTTAATGTCTTGACTGGACGGCTGTGCAGCCTCAAGGAAACTCTCCAATTCTGTTTCAGCCAAGAGATTCTGTGTGATCAATTGGTAAACCTGCCATCCTCACTCATCTGTTCAAGGTCTCTTAAAAAAAAAAAAAACTCAGTATACCATATGACCACTTGAGGGCAGCAGACACACAAAACTGGCATCACCTTGAGTGAATATGAGGGTAGTGAAGCAGGAACATCTCCAATCTTTGTTAATCCTGGTTCATATTTTACACTAGAAACATCATTTGGCATGTCACCAAACAAAAATGTCACCAAAATAATATACTTGAAAGAAATCTTGTTATCATTTCCATAAATGTACTTCCTCTGGTATCTAAAGTTGGAATAATATTACACAGCTTTACATTTCATTCAACACTAAATAATAAAGTAATTAAATGAGACAGATTTGGAGAAGCAAGATATTCCCCATTCATGGCTTTATTTAAGATACATTTTTTGTTGACGCCTAAAAAACATTCACATTAGCAGTTAAACAAGTACTTATATTTTCTACCTCCATTTTGACACAAGTACTTCTACTTGAGCACATTTCTACATCTGGTATTTTTATCCATGATGTGCTATGTTGAAGTGCTCCCCCTGGGTGATCAGCAGCTACAAGAATGATATTTTGGTAAAATTGCCCTCATGTGAAGAGTATTTCACTCAAGTGTTAATTAAAGGGAGAAAGATAATGCTGCTGTAAATGGTTGTGTATGCAAAAGTTAGAGAAGCAAAAGCTAAAGACATGTTTAAAAATACATACACTTGTGAAAATAACAATTATGGCCTTTGCCACTGAAGTAGATGCACTGATTTGCAACGCTATTAAATCAACACATGGCATCTACACTCAGCATCTAATGAGATTCAACACAGGAGCATCAATAATGAACTATTTACACATAGAATGATGATGATGAAGGTCAGAGAGCTATCAAACAATCGCAATTATGGACACCATTTTGATAATTGCAAGTTAGTGGAGTTTTTTTTTTTGTGTGTGTAAAGGACGTCGGTAAAGTTCCAGGACTGGCACGCCAACTGTTCAAAAACAAACTAACTTTTCCCTAGACCAGGCAATTAATAAATATGCCCACACACAAATCCTAGCGACGCATCTGCTCACAATGCCCAAAGCATCTGACAGTTCCTGGATGAGATGTGCTAGCGCAACCTCCTTACTTGTACTTCACAGTTTTGATTTTAAATGTCGAGCCAATCAGAGTGATTCATTCTCACAACAGCAACCCCAACGCCACCGTTCTGTAGAACAGTACCCCTTACTATCAGTATTCCCTGACTCAGCGTGCATTGAGACGGGTGTGACGGATTTATATCCACGCGGACACGTATTGACGCGCACACACACCGATCACAGCATTGCAATCTGTCTACTGGAAGTGGATTAAAAGTGGCAGAGGGCAAGCTGTGTCGTCCTGGCAGCAGACTCCCTCAGCGACTTGACTAAAAGCAACACCACTGACAAAAGTGGCATGTTTATTTGTGCTTGTGTGCTCACATTTATCAAGACTCGTATTAACCGGAAGCTGAAATAATGGCACAGTGGAACTTTGTGTGTTTGTACAATAACTACCTGGATGGTGAGGCTTCTGTCAATGCGAGAGATATTAATACTATGTGGTTGTCCATTGGCCAGATTCCGCTGGTCCACATCGATGGTAAATGGCTCCTTTAGACCACCTAGGTTATAGCGGACCTCCAGAGAACCTGTGGATACATGAGAATGTTGAACTGGATTGCCACATACAGTAGGAAAAAGGAAATGATTAACTAGTGTGTTTCATTATTGTCCATATTGTTCAATTAGGTTGGAGCTTACCGTTGTGCTTTAACAGCACTGCCATGTAGTCTTCGGTCTTGGAGCTGACATACATCAAAATGGCCGGTGCACTGGATGTGCTGAAACTAAACGCCACTTCCTCTTTTGTTGAGTTGACTTCTTGTAAAGTCAGGTGACTCGCGAGGACCTTGGAGTCCTTCATGGCTCCTGCTGCACCATCCGGGAGGAGGTTGTACCTGACTAGCGTCCCCGTCTCAAAGAAGCCTCCAACATCTGTAAATCAAAAAGTTACTAAATGGCATTGTGCAGTCCATCCACAAGCTGTTTTCATTCATTAAAAAAAAAAAAAAATCTATATGCACTGTGGATTGTCAGTTTACATTCCATTGTTACACATAATTGTAGCTCAAATCTCAATTTTCCACTTGCGACACGGATGCGGGAGAGTAAAGAGAACCGGAGGAGGTGATGGGGAAGGATGAACAGAAGGGGATCAAGATTGGAGCAATAAAAGTGGAACAGATGCAGTCAGGGGAGAAAACAATAGTGCGAAAAGCAATGAGAAGGAGGGGGGGGGGCATGACGGAAGAGTGACAGATAAGAAGTGAACACGAGCAGAAGAAAAAAGAAGCAAAAGCATGAGATGAGGGAAAGATTGGATGGATGTCACGCACAAAGAGACATGCAAAAGGAGAGTTATCCCTTTTTGTAAAAGCGCGCACACACATACACACTTGTGTTTATCGCCATTCTTTAAGCCCCGAAATGCCTCATCGCTTGTGACAGAACTCATAGGAGGTCGTATATCACCAGACACTGTCACACACATTTTTTTTTTCAACACACACACAAACAGCTTCCCTGTCGTGTTGTCACCACCCTGCCAAATCCAGGGAGGGGAGGGGGGGGGAGCTTTAGGAAACAAATGAATTCGCATGTCGGGGATCTCGTCAGACGGAAGCTCTGATGGCCACGTCAAACTTCTTTGTGGCGCATTTTTAGACAACTTGATTTGGGAGCTGCAACATCTGATCCAAGCAGGTCGTTTCAGTCCTCAGAAAGAAGTTACCAGGGGATGTTCTCGCTCACCTCTCGTGCAGAAAGGGCCGTCATAGGCAGTGGCGCTGCAGTCGCACAAGTAGCCGTTGTACTTCTCCACACACTTTCCCCCATTACGGCAATACATGCCGTAACTGGTACAATGGCCTTGACAACCGGGCTTGACCCCGGGTGTCACCTTGGCCCTTTCATGCAGATCAAGGGTGACGCCGTTCATCCGTAGAGCTCGAATACATCCCAGGAAGCCTCGCTGGCCCCCTGCGGCACCTGTGCACAAAGCGGAAGCAGTTAACGGGAATGCCAAAAGAAGAAACTCGCAGTCAGGGTCAGAGAAGTCATTTGGAAGGTAAAAGGGTTCTATTTTTTAATCGCTTTTAAAAACATTCCCATCTTCACGCCTGGAGGAACCGCTGCTGTTATATGAATCTCTCCAGCTGAGCTTCTGTTCTTGAAATAACCTTCAGATGGTTTAATTTTTCACTAATTGGTGGAGCCTAATGAACGCAATGTCTTAATGAAAATTCCACAAGAAGCGATGGATTCACTACCGCTACTTGCTACATACTTAAACAGTCCACGTCAACATCATCCTTAGCCTTGGGGCGTCCAAAGCCATTCATCCTTGTCCTTTTGGCCTTGTGCTGTTACTGTCTAACTGCTCATTAAAATGGACAGACTTTAAGGTAGTTTGATATGTGCCTTTAATGACTAGAGCAATAAAGGCAATCATAAAACGACACCCATAGGTATAGATTTCAAGTGCAATCGCAATAAACAGCCGCATTGCTCTACGGTTAACAAAAGCCGAGGGGCATTTTAGATATTAAAATCTCTCCGATGTATCCCTCCAATTACAGAGAAGTGCTATTTGCTATTTGTATTCCTTTTGGCTCATTTAAAGATGCACGCTTACGTAAATGCATACACAGGTAAGCCACACGGGGATTGGACTATCATGTTAAGATTACTAATGTATTGTTTTATTATATCATCATGCATTATTCATGTCGGGATGCAGCTGGGGCTTTTACACGCTTCCTCGTCCATTTTCTGATTCCGCATTGGATTGCAATGCACACATACGCCAACACTTGTTAATTAATCTATTTTGTGCCACTGATTGGCTTGAGGCTTCCACCACCTGTTTACCTCATTTCAAACCTCGTCTTTGATTAAATGGACACAAGGCTCTGAGGCCAATGGAGAATAGTGGACACACACACACACAATTTGGAATGAGATGGACCTATTGGTTCAAAATACCAAATCTAAAGCCTCTTTATAATCCACAGGAGATGACATCATAGACATTCTCATTTGGCAACAGAGGATTTGATATCTGCGGCTTCGCAGCAACGTATTGCCTCGTTAACGGACACTTAATGGTTTTGGCTTGATGGATCCCTCCGTGAAAAATCTAGCGGCATTTTGTAAATTCCTCACGTCAGTGTTAGGAAGTGCCGCATGAATCAAAACAACTATCGCATTCATTCTCACTAATGTTAACGGAGCAACAGGCGAGGAACTGCAGGTGAGATTTGAGTTGGAACATCTAACGTGCCGTGATGTCTCTCACTCGGCGCGACTGACACATTTCATTGCACTCGTTAAATGTTACCTACTGTCTTGGCAGGTTTGTGAAGCTGGTTTCCCTGAGATGGGATGTTGCACACATGCAGTGAGAAGCAATGAGCAAGAGGTTGATCCGTTCAGGCAGAAGTCAGGACAAAAAAACAAATAGAACAGAAGATAGAGCATGCAAAAAATTAAAAACACACATTAATTGACGGCGAGGCATCAAACAGATGGCTAAATGAATGAAATGTGAGAATCAGAGTTATATGCATGTTTGAAGTGAATCGGAGAGCTAAAAGTTAACAGTGTGAAGTAAATGACAGAAGGTTGATGGTCTAAACATTCACTTTCAAAGCCATTCAAGCAAATGAACCACTGTGCAGTAAACACTAAAGCAATCAAATGCTTGATGAGGAGCACATTGACTGAGAGGAAGAGAAATAGAGATGGCACTGGAATACAAAAAAATAGGACTGGGATTTGTTTTGCAGTGAAATGACACAAACACATCAGTACCGACTATATTTTCATTTCACTGAAGCTATTCTTCCACGCACAGCCGGACAATTCGCACACCAGAAAATGAAGCGGCGTGAATGAGGTGCCATTTGACAGCAGTTGAATTTACAGTTTTCTAACACTGAAGCAAATTGCAAAGAGCATTTCCACCATGTCAAATCCTTTTTTTGCGTCACTGATGCGCTCCAAGAGGCAAACCGGGACAAGGAAAGGTAAGGAGGTTATGAAAGTGGCAATTTGAGGAAATCATATGAGGATTGAAGCTCAAGGTAGGGCGACTGATTGGAATTTGGAACAATCTCGTCATCGCATTAGTTGCCTCGGCAAATCATTTAGCTTTTTATGACTGCCGTTTGGAAGTTTGCTTTCTCCGCTATTGAAAGGATAAATGACAAGGAAATAGAAAAGCACAGTGAGAGATCACATAAAACCAAAAAAGGGAGAGAACAGATTAGGCTCATAATGAACTCAGCGTAGCTCTTTAACCAAATGTTTCATGAGTCAGTGTTAAAATGAGAGATGATCTGTTAATGTCTTTGGGAGACTCTCAGCGGATCTCCTGAATAAACACGAGTCATATCTTAAAAGCACAACGACGGTGACCTCACATGGTGAATTTTGTTGTAGAGCCCACACATAGCATTATTGGCTGTCTGATTTACCTTCATTAAAAAGTCTTTAGCACTTAGGAATTCCCGAGGAAGCGTGTCCATGTGTGATTAAATATGAAACTCCAATGTGATTGAGAAAGCGGGATTTGCATGAAGATGAACTGGAGGAGAATTTTCATTGGACTAGAAAAAAGGTATTAAACATTCAGATATTCCCACTACCCTATATATGGGTGGTCTTAAAGAGATAAAGCTGGTATGAAAAATGTTTTAATTAACATCAATCCATTTTCTATTCCACTTGCCAAGCTGAAAAAAAATTCCATCTAATGATGACATTTGATTGAAGAACCTTAATTGGCCATCGTGCTAATGGTTGTTGGACTCACCCACATAGAGCTGGCTGAACAGTTCTAACCGTGTGTGCCCCTGGGCCGGGGCTGGCCGAGAGACACGGTAGGTCTGGTCCAGCAGGAGAACCGCCTCTTTGATGTTCCGCTCAGCCATTACGCGGTGCCACTGGTCGTCGTTGAGAGGCGTGTCCGATTGCACGCTTAACTCCACCGGGCCGTTCCCCACGTCGAAGGAAAACGAGACCACTTGGGGAGCTGTGTGAAGGAAAGAAACAAAAGTTGTACATCGGTTTTGGGTGGGTCCTGTAAAAATATATACATCCCATAATGATAACCCCTTACAATAGTCACTCAACAACAAAAGTGGCACTTTCTAAAGGCCCCAGACGTCCTCTTTTGCAGCAGTCATCTGTACAGGTAAATGTGCACTCAATTTCTAATCTAATGGCTCATTTATTTCCAAGCAATTCATTTGGCTAGTATAGATTTCTGCCCGGTGATACGTGACAGATGTGGACAAGCACTAATCTCACCGGCAAGGTCGATAGATACCAGCGACTGTTGGCTTTTGCACGACATATATTCATGTCAGACTGACTGTGATTTTCTATTTCTATTTGCCATTGCGGAGCATTCATTGGCACGATGGCAAGGCCAGGGAGCTGAAGTGGAAGCAGACAAATGCATGAAGACAAATGACAGCCAGTGTAAATTAGCAGCAGAGGAAGACAGCAAAATTTAATAGAGCACGATGACCTTGTTTGGCTGCATGATTAATTTTCATAATGACTGAATTTGTGTGCATGTGTGTAATGGAGGGATTAAAGCCAAAGAGTGGCTTCCAACTACTCGGAGTTGAAAACATTTCCACAGGAGGCGCTGTTTTATATTGGAAGAAATCCTTTGAGTATTTGTCTATTTTTTTTTTAATTGAGCTACCTGCTGAAGAATCCACAGCTTAAATCACTACTAACACGTGAATGGCAGCTCTCCTAATTTGTACTTCTGAGGCACCCATACATGTTTTATCTTAAAAAGGGAACAATGCAGCAATGAGGCCTTTTTTTTTGCAGCTGGAAAGTCTATTCACTGTTGTGATATAAAAATCCAATTTAATTCACAATGTTAGGCATGACTATGTGACTTCTGAATAAAATGGGCATATGGCAGAAGTGCAGACAATGGGGAGCAACAATCCAAAAGACAAATGACCACTTGGCAGCACTATACGTATATCTTTCTGCTTCATTATAGGTTCATTTGATTCGGATATTAGAGAGGCTAATTGTGTTTTGTCGATAGGGGAAATAACGGTCTTATTTTTTTCCAGTCGACCCATTCTGTCCTTCCAATTTCTCTCTTCTTTTACAGCTCACTTGCATTCAATTAGCCAATCTTCTATTTGGATTATTTTTCAAGACAAATGATATCACATAGCTAAGCTGAGAGCGTTAACCTATGAGATAAATCTAAAAGAAAATAGACGGCTCAGTGACAAACAGCCGGGTGTTAAAGCAATGTGACGGCCTTTAGAACACCGATTTAATGATCCTTGTTGAACAGAGCAGGTCTGCAGGGCAGTGACGAACAGAATTTATTTCAATGTACAGACTGAAGGTGCTGCAGGATTTGAATAATTCCATTATCTATCTGCAGCACGGTAAGCTTGGCAAAAACCAGTTATGTGATCATCTCGATTTAATTGAGTGTGTAAAACATTTGTATGTCGGCCTTGAGAAACGCCACCTGATCGTCATCTTTATCTTCTTGTGATTTCTCTATTCATCCTTGGATACAAAATAAGGGCTAAGCGGAAAAAACAATCCAACTAAGCTGGCACTGAGTGGGGGCACGGATCTCAGCTAAGGCTCAACAATCATAATTTGGATCAACTCCAAATTGCACACCCACCTCCTGCATATGCCTGCAATTTTTCATGACCGATAAATTCTGATTTCAAAACTAGCCTATACTGTATATAATAGAAGGCATTGAGAATCATAATGGGCCTCCGAAGGAAAACTCTTAAGTGCTCTTATTAGTTCCTGCTACTTCTTTGTCATGAAATACTTTCCAGCGAGCCAGAAATTGGTGGCCACTAGAATTGAACACACTTCAAGGCTTGTGAGGTCTTCCCTCAACAGGGACATTCATACAATTCCCCAATCCAGTCGAGTATATTCCTCAGCTGATCTGAAAATGACTAACACTGTTCATAACCACAGGTACAAGAAGTGTCCACAAGTCTCAAATGGCGCATACATAGCCATGGAGATGCCCAGAGGTAAAATATTCCTGCACTTTAAGAGCCTTCCATACTCCCTCAAATCCTGTTAGCAGCAAGGCGTTCACAGTGAGTCTTCAGAGCAGCCTCTCAATGATGTCCATGCCTTCTTCTTTCTTGTGAGATTCAAAGAGAAATAGCAGCCATCTGACACCTTTGTGTCTACCGAGGTCACACCAATGTGTGTGCACCTGAGAAATTTGAGCTCCTGTGCTGTCATAGTCATTTTATTCGGGTCTAACGCCGGTCATTTCATGCCCAGACTCGATTGCTTAAAATGTTTTTTTTTTTTTTTCACCTTGCAAGAGGGCAGAGATTGAATGTGTTAATATGTGAGTATGCTGGTGAGTGCGTGAACACATACACACAGTTCTTTTTTGTGATTGCGTGTCCAACTGTGTGCGGTGTGGGGAAAAATGCAAGATGATAGCACAGCAGGGGAGAAAAGAAATCAATGTTGTGGCGAGGGGGAGGGGGTGTCGAAGGGATGCTGGGGTTCTTTGACACCCAGGCAACACACAGTTTTCTCACAAGTCAGTCTTTGGGAATGTAGACACTTTCAGAAGACAAGCTGCTTGGCAAACATCTCAAAACTTTGACGTTCAGAATGATATATTGACATTTTTGTCCATCTGAAATGATTTTTCCGTTCCAAAATCATTCCGCTTGGCCTCTGACTAAATAAAGGAAGACTTGGCAGAGCAGCGGGGCACGGTCAGCATGACCCAGTTGACACCAAATTTTCAAATCCACTTTGAAGCACATTCACAGTTGTGCCAGGCATGATTAAATTGAAGATAGGGATTTTAATTGCAGTTTTAACACTTAATCAGAGTGAAATCCACTGTCGCCACACACATAGTAATTACAGCTGCGGGACAAGGATCATGGTAACCTTCTGCATGACATGTAAAGAGACTCCGAAAGGGGACATTGGACAGATGTCTCATTATTTAGTAGCCATCAATAATGCTCCCATTTACTTCAAACATCTGTCGGCGTTGTCTCTAAAATATTTAAGGACAGTTTTTTTATTCTGCTGCTAGAAAGCATCAGAGTTTTGTTCTTTTTTAGTTGATCTGAATCACTTTAAATGCTCACAGGCATGCGCTTACTCGTATTTAACAAGATTGAAATGCAATTGGTTAATTTTGAATATACTCAACCATCTGTCAAAAAAATCTAATAATAATAATAAAACAAAATAATAATAATAATTTTTATTTATAATGGCCTTTTCATTGCAAGATCTAGAAGGGCTACGGGTAAAAATGAAAAAATAAAGGCAAGGTTTTATTAAAGAAAACATATGTCGCTCGGCTTGAGCTCGGCAACGCAAAAAAAAAAAACTTATCACGAGGTTGTGTGATTAGGGAGGTTGCTCGTCTTGTCCAGGAACTATGGGATGGCCGAGGCATTGTAAGCAGGCATGTTGTGACGTTTGAAACAGCCACAAATTGTCCTGCCACAATACTCACCACCTCCTCTTGCGCGCTAAAGAAAGCAAATGCCTTCAAATCTTTTTGTAGAAATGCCAGTTGATTGTCAGGCACTCACTGAAAACTTGTAGAGCGTATTTTAGGTTTGAAGCATCTTTTGTGACACGAGTCGCAGAATTTTCCCAACACATATTGTTGTGCTAGATATCCACTACCAGAAACTACATCTGAAACAAAAGATGTAGTGACACACTGACATAGACCCTTATTATTTTTGTGAGAGGGGAAGTTTTAACACAACTTGTGAAGTAGATTTCACCATGGGTGAAAATACACACAATTACAGTGATATGGGCTGTGTGGGCATGTGTGTCATCTATGTAGGAAAATCTTTGAGAGGATGGAGTGCCTATTTGCCTTTTTTTGGGGGGGGTCTGTAATTTAAAGGAAAATAAAGCATGTGTTTCTGTGGAAAACACTGATTGCATAAAGTAGAAATTTAAAATGCAAAAAATGATTTTGCATACCATCACATACACCATAGGAGGAAAAATAAAAACTTACACTTCAACTCCAAACGTATGAAGTCTGTGTTGCCAAGGTTTTCCAGGAAGACCCCATATGGTGCGCTGGTCTTGAAATAGAACGAGATGTCAGCACTGGTCTCCCCCTGGAAGGTAGCAAAGTGAAGGTAGGATGACGGGGTGGTGAATGAAGCGGCGTTCCAGTAGTTATCTGTAAAAAAAAAAAGAAAAAAAACACAGAGGAATAGATTTAGTCCCCCACAATTATCTATTTAATGATAAATATATAAAAGTTTGATTTGAAATATCCATCTATAAAATTGACTTGATTGAAATCTGGCTTATATTATTCAAACGCAATTATGTCACGTCTATTTCTTGATGTGCCACACTAAAATGATTACATCAGTTAAAAATTTTCTATGGAGGGCTTTTAATGTAACTCTCTGCAAGTTCAGTAAAATGTAATGAACAAATGATTATAATTTAAAAAACAGCAGCACAATCAGATAATGTCTTTTCATTCCGACTGGGGAGTCGCGGGTGGTGATGGGAGTTAAAGTCTGGCCCGGCTTCTGATAACAACTTTTCTAATGACTTTTGATTGAAGCCGAAGAAGCGGCTGCTAATGAAGACAAAGTAGCTTCATGCTAAACAGCTGCTGATGAATTATCAGACTGTGGTTGATGAAGTGACGCCACCGTCGCTGGATCCCTTCGCCTTGTCGTGGCTTTGTTTGGCACTGATTGCTCAGGGGGATCTTGTGCTTCATAAAGGGAGAAGACATTTTAAAAGTAGCAAAATTAAGAAGCGAATGTGGTGTCAACTGTGTTTGCATTATTGGAATGTAAAAAAATAATAATTGAGAGATAAGTATTGTCTCAAGATACGGAATATGAAGCTCAAGCATGTTTATGTAGGCATGAAACAAGTTTCAAAAAGCATAGCAAGCAGACTTGTTGTCCCTGTGTGTTTGCCGGTTCACAGACTTTGTGCATCTGCATAAGAATGTGTGTGTGTGTGTGTGTTGTGCCTCCTGAATCTTTGCGATAAGTGTTCCCGCATGACATAGCTTAGGTCTCCGTTATCCTGATTGCCTTGCATCCTGTCACCAGGGGCAAGGGCAGATAGCGGCTATGGATACACACGTGTACCATACAAACATGCATGGCCACCTAATATTGCTTTTTCCATTATTTTTAGATTTTATATTGTAATACTTTTTTATCTACAGGACTATGAGAATTATAGCTGAGTTGAGTGAATTCAGGCCACAGAAATAAACAACTGTATTCTCACTATGATACACTATTGACGTATGAGTTCAGATTTTCTGAGTGACTCAGAGTGACTAAAATTTCCCCTTGATTTTCTCTGTACAGTTAAAAAAAATAAATAAAAATAATAATCATCATGGTGCCCAACTGAAAAAGAAATCACTATTTACATGATGACTATTAAGTGCTTCTGTACTGTTCATTGACAAAATCAAACCGCTAACACACACTAGCAGAGTAGGAAAAAGTCAACGATAGTGTGATATTGATTTGTATGCTCTGCCTGAAACGTCAAACCCGCCAGCGAGAAAGAAAGGCGGCGAAAAGGCTGACAGCGACATATAGGAGCAGGAAGGACACAAGGATAAAGAAGTACAGCCTGAGGCTGAGTCACGTTTCAGGAGGAGGGAGAGAGACAACAAGAGGGGGAAAAAAAAAAAAACGTGGGAGGTTATGGAGAAAGAGCTCAAAGGAGCTCAGGTAGGAGGTGCAGGAAATTTGAGTGAGCGTAAACAGAGTTGCAGAGAGGAGTAGTGGAGATGTTTCAACCAGTGTGCTATATTCATCATTTGTACTTTCACCTCGCTATGGTGATAAAAGCTTTTATGCATAGGAATGTCTGATTTGAATGTGTGATACTTAAAAGCAAATATTGGCAAAGGATCAGTAGAGTGGAACGCAAAGTAAAAGAAATGAGAAAGTTTGTGGTCAAAGTCCCTCTTACAAAACACATCACACGATTGAGCTGAAGTTTTGGAGCTTTGAGCAGTTTGTCTTTGATTTGGTCATCAAAGTGGAAATATATATTGCTGCTGCTGAGAAACATTTTTCTTATTCACTACAGGGGTGTTTATGATAGAAATCCTGAAAAAAATACATCAACTATTTCCCTTGTCAAGTTGTCATCTTGACAGAAAGTTGTCATTATTCTTAAATGCACTTAGTGATGCATTCAATTCCTGGTTGCCAGGGTAATTCAAGTTCAAATAATATGACTTCTTTGTATTCTTCACATTGAAACACTGGGTTGCTTTGAGCGTGTTAAATAAACTAAATCTAAGTGTGCCCCCAAAAAATTGGACATCAAGGCTTATAGATATAGGCATTTACCAGTCTCCAAAAAATGCAATCTTTTCGAGTTGTTTGGTGAAGCTTCTAATCTAAACTCTTTTGTGCGTGAACATTTTTCATGTTACATTTCAGCACACAAGAAAGCCGAGTGCCTTTCAGGGAAATTCAAATCAAGTTATAAGTGCTTTCTTTGACAAGCCATTTTATCTGTTTAATTGGTTCTCAAGGTGCATACAAGAAATTGCCCTTCAGTTTGTGCTGCCTCTTGTTCTCTGTGTCTGGAGCATTGCTCAGCCAATGTAGTGTAACCTTCATTTTGAGAAGAGGCAGCTTTGGCTTTTATTTTGTTCCCCTTTTCAAAATCTATAATATCTCATGACTTGGCATTGAGCTTTAATGAATTGGACAAATTAATAATTCAAAGGGAGTATTGTATTGTATGAAGGGCTACTGTAGTGATTTTTTCTGCTCATAAACCAGCATGATTTGGCGAAGAATAACATAAATCAAAATAGCATGATCCACACTATGTTCTCACACCAACAGATGGTACGGATGACTGCTTTGACCTATTGAGTCATTAGAGTGGAGATTTCCAAATACACAAACACATTAAAAATTGAAAGTCATGGCGGCCATTAGGAGGTGTTCAGTGCGAATAATATAGGACAAACATAATACGCAATTATGTTTGAATCTTTATTCAGCAGCTTGCAAAGATGATAGGGTGTTAACCCATCATCATATTTGCATGAATAAATGATAAACAGGTTTAAAGATTTTTATTTTTTTTAGCAAGTTTGGCTTCAAATTAGGGTTGTTACTATCAAATCATTTGACAATTGATTACCCTATCAAATTATTACTCGTGATTAAAAAAAGAAAGATTTATAGCTTTAGGCAAGCAATCCGGAGTATCACTCAATAGGAAGTGGTGAGTGAAAGGGACAACCCATTGAAATAAACCAGGGGGATTATTTTGGCAAACACAAAACTTGACACAAATTGAGACCATTTATCAAACTCTACAATATTAATCCCTTTACCCATCAAGACCTCACTGTAGGAGCTTATATATGTACGTTGAATACACAAACATAATTTCCTTCCTTGTTATCAACAAACACAATAGCAACGAGCCCTTGTTGTTTGAGTGAATATATTATCTATTCATTATTGTTATTATGTTACTGCCTCATTAATGGTCAGCAACAAGCCACGCTTCACACTGCATGTTATGACAGAATGCTTTTGTATTATTTTGCACAACCCATTTTCATTACCATCTATTAATATTAATTGCTCAACCTATTTTAACCTAAGTAAATGTGACTAATTCTTCTCTGTCTTGCTGATGACTGTACAGGCGGCAGGGCAACGGGTTCCATTAATGCAAAAGCATGTGCACACACTTGCTCTTGCATGCATTACACACCTGACTACACCACACGCAGACAATCATGCACCAAAAGTTTCCTTCAAAAGACATTAGTCATTCCATTTGAAAGCCGTACGGCAGCCGAGCGTCACGCACAGTATGAGCGGCATCCATCACGTACCAAGTTGCTATTTAAATGTGACATTTCTAATATATATTTAATGGGTCCTATGTTCACATTTCTTGATCAGCAATATCCGGACATATCTCAAAGTCATTCCCAAGTTGAAAGAGTAAGCCAAAAAATAATAACTGCGAGAGTGGCCCGTCTTTGGTAATTGTGCCGGCCATACTGCCACGTACACACACACGCGCAGATGTGATGTCATGGGTCATTTAATAATAGTTTGTTTGTATGGTGGCAGCTCCGTGATGATGAGACATTAGTAAGAGCGCGGCCAGATTGTTGATGAGGGACCCATAATGAGTATGACACCAGTAAGGAGGCAGGCCAGGTGGTTTGTCATGTTGTGCATCCTGAACAGAATCAGGCCACTTCCTGTCTGTCGGCCATGCTGGGACTTTAAGCGGGTGCTATTTCATCATGCAACGCTTCAGTTGTTTTTAAATGTATCTCGGTGAGCGTTAAAAGGTTCATATCTACACTTGTGCCGAGCGTTCCATCATTTGCTTTAGTGTGAAAAATGTGCAGTCGACAAGAAGATACACAAAAGCATTATTATCATAATGATCAAGCTGCCTTGCACCAGAGATTAAATCCATGTTTGCTTTCCTTATACTCAGGTTATTACTTTCCAGGACACCGGTGGTATTTTGTTACGTCAAACCAGGTTGCAAACGTAACCTTTATCTTTATTGGATAGCGTTTTCAAAATTCCGTTATGAATAAAAGATTAAATAGGGAAAAACATCAAACAGATGACGTGAGTAAAAATAAGAACAAACATAGAATTGAAGGAACTTTTATTTATTTATTTTCCGATATAAGCGTAAGTTTTAATCAAGGTGTGCCGACTTATTGGACCTATTTTGGTTTCCTGCAACATTGTTGAATTCATTTTTGCATTAGATAGCTAGTGTATCGACATGAAAAATCCTGCATGTGTTTTACAACTCATCCTTTGTGCCAGAGCATCTTTTCCATTATCGACTGTGAAGAGATCGTCAAGCATGACTGATGTGATAGGCGAGTGTTGCAATTAATCAGCAGGACTGACACTCCGCAGGTAGGACCTCAACAAAGTGTGGGAGCGATGAGAGCACAAATGGTCAATCCTGCAGGGCAAAAGCTACCAAATCAGTGGGTGTCTTCCACTTAACCAAAAGCAGAGTGCATTGATTAGATGAAGTTTGGGAGGGAAACAGCAAGGGTGTGTGTGGCAGAAAAAACAAAAGAAGCAAACTTAAGCTACAGGGAAAGACATGGATGTTCAAGATCACAAAGATTTTATTCTTACATGAATAAATCTGCTCATCTTCAGATACATTCTCTCCCCACAGAAGTTTTTCCTAAATAATAAGCAAGTATGAGGACAAAGCTGCTTAAACACTCAAATGCAGCAATGGCCCAACTGGTATGCCTGATCAGCTTTGACTTTTTTCCTCTCCTGGTATTTTTAATTAAGAGTCAGTTAAACCAGTAGCAGTAAAACTTAATAGAGGCTTAACACTTTCCAAATGTTTCTAACAATACCTCGACGGGCAGTCCGCAGCCAAGTCATTCTAATAATGTGCTATTTCTATTCCCATTAGAACAAGTTGAAGGTAATTACCATTACCATAGTACGCAAACACAGCAATGTTGTTTACAGTAGAATCACTATGAATTTAAAACATATTTTCATTTGCATTGTGGAATTGTTCATGGGTCATGGTTTCAATTGATCATGGCGGGTAAATTATAAAATAGGTAGTTGCCGTGCAAGTCAAGGTTATACTCCGAGAAGCGTGCCTTTATTTTGTTATTCTTGACTCTAAAAGAAACAAATATGTTGGTGTGTTTTCCAATGTTATTCTGCCACTCCAAATAAAATAAAAATAATTCAACTACAATCCAACCCGCAATTGAGAATTTCAAAAAAGGATCCACTAGAGCAATCATCCTAAAATGTATTCCTTTAAAGATCATGACCATTTAAAGTATGCCTTGTCTAGAAAATGTCTTGGACTTAACACCAAAACTAAGCTGCCATTTGCTAGCCTGCAGCGTTAAAAGGCTTTGCACTCTGTCAACAGGAGAATTTTTAATAAGGCCGATAACAAGACTGGAGGTGTTCTTTTGATCCAACCTTTGCTGAACCTTTCACAAAAAGGTTACACAGCCATGCCTCTGCAAGCAGCTGAGAATTTTAGAAGAGATAGTCTTCTCAGCAGCTTCGGTCATTAACGCACATATTTCCCCTTCATTATGCCATGGCTCCTAATTCATCTTTATGCACTGAGATTGTATTTCATACCTACGGCTAATCCCCTATGTGTTTTTGGTCTTCCTGAACAGGCCTCCTGTAAAGATGGAAGTTTCTTTTAAGATCTACTGATCATTACAAAGCGGTGAATGCAAGCTTTGAGCCACAGCGGCGACCTTTAACATGCTTTGAAAGAACCTCCTCAGTGCTCACCGTGAAGCGGACTTCATTTTTTTTTTTCTGTAACTTCAACATATACGCAGTGTTGACTTGATTTCAGGGAGGGCTTACATTTGGAGTTCATTCAATAACCTTCGGCTGGTGTTTTTTGGTAATTCCACTTCTATGGATGCTGGGTGAAATAAAATAACTACATTGAATGAAATAAATAATAACCATTTTTTTGGGTGGACATTGTGTTGCCTTGTGCATGAAATGTACCTGCAGTATTTTCTCACTATATATTGTAACACTCACCATCTCCCTGGCAACGTAAGGGTCCAACACTCAGCTTGGCCTCGGAACCAGCTCGGTTGGTGTCGCCCACTGCAACTTGGCTGACCGGCAGGTCTTCCTTATGAGTCAAGAGACCAGAATCTTCTCTCCTGAAGGACAAGGTCAAATTAGAATGAGTAAAATACCAAATTAGTAAAATATGATCCAAAGCCAATTGGGTTAGTTTATGAAGAATATCCATCAGGACTGTGGTATCAGTGTTGTGTGTTTGAATACGTTACGGGTAGTGACACTCATCATGATGCTTTTGAATTTAGACGACTACAATAGACAAACAGATGCGCAAAAAAATGGCACTATAAGTCACTGGAAATGAGATTCATGCATTCAGTGATGGCGTAAGCCGCTTGCAATACTCAGTAATGGAGTGTGTGATCATGAAACAAAATGTGTGCTTAATAGGCCCCTTGACCTTCACTATTTGAGTTTCAGAATTAATAAGCTGTTTCAAAACTTCTGATGAAAAAAAAAAGTTTGGTTCAGGATTTCTAGGGGTGACCTTTGTGAAGTAACACAAAGGGTGAAACCTAGTCAAACAATTTAGAGGTTCCCGGACCAGAAACAGCTTTGTTGATTTTTAATTTAGGAATGGGGTTAAAAAGGTTAGTCTCCAAATCTTGTTGCAAAGATTTCCAAATAATCTCTCAGCCAAGGTCAGGCAAAATCACAAAACTAGCCAACAATTGCAATTACGTCAGGATATACAACACAGATGAATCTCAATATAGTGGATCCTTCATTTGATGGACCTGGCAACAAACGGTTTATTTAACCAGTGATGTGTTTCTGCATTTACCACACATGCACATTTAACAGTACAGTCCAACTTGCCATTGCGAGTGGTCGGCGTCGCAGTTGCAGTCGTATTTGGGGTCAGTGCAGTTCCTATCGATGCCGCAGGCACATTTCTGGATGCCAGGACTCGAGCCACCCCAATAGAAGTGCTTCTCACTGCCCCGGCCCACCCACCATGTGTAGGGAGTTCCATCTGGGGAAAGAAAAAACACATCATCAAATGGTGTTTGATATGATGATGTCATCACTGAATCCTAGAATCACAAAAAAAGCCAATGAATGGACATCAGTGTTGCCCACCTAATTTTTTGAAATACTACTTCTAATCCTCATTTTCACTTGAGTTATAATAAAAACTTACTCCAGTTTTCTTAATAGGAAAATCTGAAACACAATACACAGGAGATAAACACACAAGAGTTGTGTTCTATAAAAAAAGGGCCCAAATTTACTGTATAATCTGATCCACTTTTGCTTCCTTCCCCTTGAACAGCCAACAAACATGCTAAATGTTCCCGAAGGAAATAATCTCTCGGGAAAGTAAAGCCTTGAGTGGAGTTGTCTTGGGACCCCCCTTATGATGAATGTATCAATTTCTTCGCACTTAATTAACATTTTTTTATTTATTTATCAACAATAGGGCTAAAATACACACATTTATGTGTCACTACAAAAGCTGATCAAAAGTTGTGTCACGCTATGTTTAGAAAGGGAGGTACCATATTACAACAGCATATTTTTTTAAGTAACCTAGCCATCCAAAAAAAATTTGCTTCCAGACACTTGTGTCAGTTGTAACCTCCCCCATGTGGACTCATTAAAATATTTTCACAGTGAGGATTCCTTGGTAGGGTGTCTACGGCTGGCCCTACGGGAGCTTTTTTTCTTATATAATCAAAATATATCACCGCATGAGTCCAATTTTCCAAAACTGACCTCACGAGTCAAAGTCAGGAGCATTTTACATAAGCCAATAAGGATTAAAAAAAAACATGGCCGTATTACTTAATAGTAAAGTCAGTTGAACCGCAGATTTTTTCTTGGAAAGAAATGTTTTGTCCTGTGTGCTTTTTATGTCAACTCAAAAATAAACTCAATCTCATGGGTTTAGAATCAAATGAGTAAAAAATCTCAAACATTTTCAGTCCAGTGGGGCCGCAAAGTAGTGGATCAATTCATCTTTGTCTCTGTTCTTGCTCATTTCTTGTCTGGCGATTTGTTTGTTGAGAGCTGAATCTTGTCACTCTGCTGTGCTCCAGTCACTCTTTGTTAGCCTCATATCATCTTCATAACATTTCTTTTTTCCCGTACTGGGAGCCATATTAACAATGACCTGGGAGTCTACTATATCTTGCTTTTGTGCTTATCTCAACAAGTGTGTGTTTCTTTTGTGTGTTAGTCCTTCTCCTCTCATGGACCATCTATTCATCATTGGACTCAAAGAACCCCTCGACCTCGATGACATTTCTGTCAATCTCCATCACTCCCACATATTTAGCCCTCTCTATACACCAAACGTCCTCCTACCATTTCCTTGCTCTCTCATACCTTTTGATTTCCGAGGCTCTTTTTTTTTTTTTTTTTTGCCTTTATCCGTCTCGCCATTATCTCGCCGGTTTCTCTTAAGTACGCATTTGCTCTGCCTTCATCTCTCATATCGGTCTCCTCGCTCCTTTGGTCAAGCTCTGTACACTGTCTGCCTCGCCTTGCCATGTTTCTTGCCTGGCATGTAATCTCTTCGTGTTCTTATTAGTCCTGATTTAATCTGCTCTTTAATCCAATTTGGCAAACCCTCAGCTCTGATCGAGATCTGAGGCTGAATTTGAAATACATGCGGCCCTCCCCTGTCGATCCCATATGGTTTGATCTTCAAAGGTCTACCGTGCATTTCAAATGATTGGAGAGGAGACTGTGGATGTTTTGGCCACTAGGTATGCTGTTGAGTAATCACATTTAAATGCTGTCCCATTTGTTAAGATCTGAAACAGCACAGAGTATTATTAATGTTGGTCACAATTACATTGATTGGCAGTTGATGGCAACGATAGGTCACAAAGCAACGAAAATGAGCCAACAAACTCAAAGAAGCTATAAAAAAAAAAAACATCTAAAATGTCTTGTGATTGGATTGACAGCTTGTTTTGGCACTAACTTGCCTAAGAAGCACAAGTGAATTATGTGGGGATTTGTTGGAAGCGGTTTGAAACTACATCAAATATGTCACTTCAACATTGCCATTTGATCTACTGCTCATATGAAAACAGATGCACACATTTGCAAAAATAATTACATCCAGTAGTAGTGCACTCCATTTGACCTCAGTTGCATCAAGATAATCAATAATAAAGAAAAATGAACAGAACTGCTGTTGGTTTTCCCTTCTACAGTTCAAGGAATATAACAGATTTTTTGTCCCATCATACAGTTTTTGATGATGTATAGGGCGTTACTTTGCACTTCCCACCCCTTGGTCATTTGTCTCCAAAAATTGATTCAGTGAGCATTTAATTGGAGAGCAAAGGTTAAAGACAAATGGAGTGCAAATTGTATAGTTAAGTTCCTGTTTGCCTGCAGCGCATGTACTCTGAGGCGGGATGTCCGTGTTGTCTACGCAGCAGACAGGCCGGGGAAAGAATAATGAGTTTTTCCAACAGTTTCAACCTGAGAGCACCCATAATGCGATCCACCTTCCTGACAGTTCCTTTGCCCGCTGTTAGGCCCTAGCTTTACGCTCTAGTAAATTCACTCTGCATACCGGAAAGCCCAATCTACACAAACACGCACAGGTACACACACGCAGGTCATCGCTGAGTGTAGGAATGGAAAAATACCTCAGAATGGAGAGAGAAGGATATAGTGGGAGGGAGGTTTAATATGAATAGCTGTGTCCCTAATTGGCATGTCTTCTTGATAAAGGACACAATACCACACCCTTTTCAACGGCCGCACATACGCAGTTAGTACACACACAAGGCTACAAAACCTCTGGCAGTCATTGTAATTGAAAAGTGTCTGCCAACCATAAACAACCATAATCATCATTACCAGCGAGTCATCTCAGTGTGTTTATTGGCGTGTTACCCCCAGGTCAAGACCAATGGACAGATACATCATGAAGAAAATGACTTCTGCCAAAGCACGTTCATTCGTCCACGTCATTCATTGATTTGGCCGACACATGCACGGAAATCGTCATACACATCGTCATGAGGATGATCGAGAGGAGAAAAAAATTGAGCAGCAGGGAAGGGGAAAAAAGACATGGAAGTCAGAGCCGGAGAATACAAAACTAAGGACACCTAAGATAAGGACGTGGCGGGTGAGATAAGAAAGGTGACAGACAGGAGGGAGAACTTCACAGTTGCATGAAAAACAACACTTCTATGAATGTGGGACGGAGCTCACAGCTGGAAAGATGGTAAACTCATTGTATTGTAAAATTCATTATCTATGGAAAGGTCAAGCTATAAGGTACTGGTGGCACAGTCATTAAAAGTTCCAAGCCAGACAGTTTGGAGCACTACTGCTTGATGTTTTGTTTTGATGAGTGTTTCTTGAAGTACAGCTTTTTCTGTCAAACGGTTGCAGCCTTACAAAAAAAAAAAAATCCCATGTTGAGCGACTTCTAGTCTGCTACGACTTTGAAAAATATGTCACACTAAGCTGTGATGTTTGCTTGATTATATAAAAAAAAAAACATTTGAAAGGACTCTTGGATTGCAAAAACATCAAATAGCATGAAGAAAAAGCTGCTGTTTTGGACACAAGCTGTGGATAAATAGATTTAAACTCCCTGCAATTTATTATTATTATTAATTATCAATCAGAGGAAAGAGTTTGAATTTTTCACCTTATCAAGTTAGACAATAAGATGCCTCTATCAACACAGCATATTAAAAAAAAAATCCAGTTGACAACTTTCTGCTTGGCTTGATATCGTGGATGGATTCTTAAGCATGTCCTCTTTTCTTTTGTTGTGAAGATCTGTGTTGTCTGCATCATTATTTTTTTTTCTGTTTGCAATTTTGAAATAGTGTAGAACCGGGCGATAACAACCAATTATTCACATTCGCAAGAATACTTTGGATGTTGATTTGATGTTGAAAAAAAGAAAACGGGGAAAAATGTTGGGTGGCTTTTTGGACAAGCAGACATTTGAACAGTCCACACTGTGTCTTTCAAGGGAGAACAAAAAATAACCTTTGGCTCTCTTCTCTCATTGAGTCTGCTACATTCACCTCCTCCGTGTCATTCTTTGTTTGCACTCAATCCACAGGTGAAGAGGCTGACCTCACAGGGAGAAACACCAACCAAGTGTTTCTCCCGCTGAGACCCTTTACCATTCTCGTCATTGTACTTCTCCTACATGCTCGTTCCATCTTTGTCTGCTCGCTCTTTTCCCCTTTGGTAGTCCTATGGCTCCGTTCTCTCCCTCAATGCTGCCGTCTCCCTCCATCTCGGCTTGAATTATTGATTTGTATAATGGTTGACTGGAGCTTTTCTTTTTACTCCCTCCTCTTCGCTATCTTTCACTGCCAACTTCTTTGCAGGGTTTCTACTTACTCTTAAAATCACTCCCTCTATATTTCTGCCTTACTACTTTATCCGCCACTTGTTTACTGCTTTGACAAGGCCAGGACACAGTGTGCGGAAAGCTTGGGGGTGGAGTATCAAGAAACCAAGCGTATTTGGTGACTTAAGTGGGCGCTCGAAATGAAGTTGGAACACTTAACACAAATTCCCAGCCAGAAAAAAATATTCTCATCTTGATCCAACAAACAATTAATGTTTTTTTTTTTTTCCCCCTCAGAAACAAACCAGAGAAATATTTATTTGGAATGTCTGCAATTGGCTGGCAAACACTTCCATATCTTCTTCAAAACAGGTGCTTTATTCTACTGCTAGGGGCAGAATATTCCACATAACATTCAGGGCAAAGAGATATAATGCTCACGTTAATGCCACCCGCACATTATTATCGGACAATGTCACGGAGTATGAATATCCATTAGAGCAGTGCAGTGCAGGGTCTCCATGGTTTTAAATCAAACACCAGGCTTGGTTATTGCTGCACACGCCTCATCCATTTGCACAAGTATGGAGTGTTAATACAACCACCGCCTAAAGTGGGTTGCACTTACATTGGCGGCAACAACCAATACATTTAGTAATAAGTGATGTGTATGATAGACGACACATGAACATTTTGTCATGGATTGTATTACACAGATGGCTACCATGTTCCATTTTTTTTTGTTTTTTTGTTGACCATCTACATGTATGGATTTACATTACAGCTTCTGACTAGATGGCTGGTTTGGTTTACATATTCAAAACAATTATTTGTGTGAAAAGAGAGTGTTCGAGACAAATAAACAGCCACTGTAGCAGTTCACGCTATGCAATTTAATATTCTTTCAAATTGAAGGGGTTTTAAGACGACTTTCATGTTGCTAATCAAAAAGACAATGCAGAATTATGAAGTTTGAGCGAAGTCTATGAATGACAGATTAAAAGTTAATTGGCTCCACTGTGTTGCTCAGCAGCTTATCCTTCCCTAATAGCCAGTTTGTGAGGCTTGAAAGAACATGGTGACCATATTAGTATTGGCAACGCGGCTGACAGGTGAGGTTGAACCTGCCTCGTGCTAGCTCATTACACTTTTTTTTTTTTTTTTTTATAAGATCATGTCATTATTTCTGCCATAATGAGGAAACTTAACTTTCCTAACTTACGGTTGAGTTGCCTGTTTGGCTGAAGGCATTTTTTTCAATATTGTTTTGGTCTGACAGCTTGAACGTTTCATCTGTGAGATCTAAAGAGCACCTCTCAATGGATGTGCCAATTCTGAGTTCAGATGGAGTTTATGTGAGGACCCAAACAGAATGCAATAGAGTGAGTTGGTGGACAGAATTCCATTAGTTATAAAACTTATTTTAAGATACTTTCTTTTCGTAAGACGAGCAGTTACCTGCGAGTTATATTTATTTATGGTCTTTGAAATCAATTGTTTCCAATTTGTGTGTATTAGATTTATAGATATTTGGCCTTTATTATATCAAGAAACGGGCCACATTTTTATATTATTATCAATATTTGTGTTTAGTGCAAAATGAAAACAACATATGTTAAGATGTCAGGTATACAACCATATTCTGTATTTCATATTCATTCGAGAAACAATTTATTTATTACAGCAGAGAGAAAGATATTCTTCACTGAATATAAATATGATATACTGTATTGACTAATGGGGATTAACTGGACTGCCCTAGACTGGATATTTATGACTGAGGTGGGTTTAGTTCTAATACAAACTCAAATGTATGACTCTACCTCGCTAATTATTTATTCTACGAGAGCACACCAATGCAGAGAATTAACATATGCAAGAGCGGAAACAGCCTTTATCTGCGAGAAAATCAGCACTAAAAATGAGCGAAGCTATTAGTTGGTTAAATCACTGGAGGGTGCCAGGTACAGTGTTTATCTGCACCTCCGCCGATTAATGAGTGCGGCTCTGATTGAGTCTGCATTGGAAGATCTTGGCGAGCAAGTGCTGAATACACTTCAATCAATTCTAGACACAGCCGTTCCATCATTTATTTGATGGCACCGTCGGAAAGTTATGCAGGCTCACTGTGAGCAGGAGGGGAGGAGGCGTTGTGGTTAATTGAATATTTAAAAAAAATCAAAAGAACATCACATGCATGTCAATTTGAAGTTGAAATCAGGCAACTCCCAGTGGTTGGGAGCATGTGACACTTTGACACCACTTATATCATATTGGACAGTTTAGTCAACAAAGGCTACAGTGAGTCAGGGAATTATTCATTTTTAATGGGGCAGGAATATACCAATTTTAATAATATATTGTGACGACCGCGTTCACTAGGGACTTGTACCTTTAGAGGAGGGGAGAGGGAGTTCTATGTTTTCTACGGAGCAAAACAAAATTCCTATGTATGCTGGTGTAATCATGCTTTGACCTGGCTAATGGAAGTAGAATACTCCAGGGCAATACGTAATCAGGAAGGCAGTTAATAAAATGAACAAGACTGCTTTACTTGATCTTGTTAATGTCCCTGACCTTCCCTGAGGGATGACATTAACACACATGCATTTAAATGCATATGTGCATTTATCACATGAAGGCTCATTCATGGTCATACAAGTTGGATGATCAATGTTGAAGCCCGTGCCGGACTAGATGGAAGAAAAGCTAAATCAAATATCCACACCTGACACATCAACTTTACACTCAAGAGAGTTTAAATACATCATTCATTAGAACAGCCGGAGGGGTGGAAAAGTCTGTTACTGAGGTCACACACTTTAAACTTTTGGGACAAGAGCCTCGTCAACAACTGTCAATCTCGCACTTACATGACTGACAGAGTAAAGCTACACTTCCCCACCAGGGCTCATTTTAGATGAACAAACACTCACGGAACAAGCTCCACCTGCCAATAGGTGAAGCTGAGTACCCAACAAAGCAATTAGAAAGAACAGAAAAGCAAAATGTTTAATGCTTATTGAAGTGAGTTTTAATCCAAGTAGTTTATGCTGCTTATCAACAGTTTCTTGGTTTACAAGCACAAGCAACTCTTATTTTTTTTTTTTTAGCAGGGATTTACTACAAAGACTAGAAATTGCAGTTGACTGTTTATGTGCTCCATGCTCTGGACAATTGCCACAGAAATAAATGAATACTGTATATAGCGTCGCTGTGGTTAATACTGCATTATAGATTACACCAACACATTCGGAGTGAAACATTTCCTGTTTACTGTGCAAGAAAAACATTGTAAATAAATATAGTGCCTATAAAACATAGTGCCCATAAAATGATTCAGCATCCTTCATTTCTTGCACATTTTCATGTGTTACAGCTTCTACATATTCCAAAACGCATTAAAAAAAATTAAACTATAAAAAAAGAAAATGTTTTTCACAATAAAATCTGTGTGCATGATCAAGCATGAATATTAGTTATGTTTGGGAAGTAATACAGTTGAACTGTTCTAAGATGAAATGGATTAATTTCATTTCCGTTCATTTCAATGGGAAAAATGACCTTGGTTCGTAAAAGATCCTCTTTGGAAATGAGATCATGGAACGAAATTAATTTGTAACTCGAGGTACTACTTCGATTTCTACAGTACACAAACTATCATGGGTTTGTATAATGCCGTGTGTGCCTGGATGTAATGAAAGATCTTATCACTGTCATATGCTATTATCAGTGTAGGTACAGTGACTGGCTGAATTACAGCAATGCATCAAAGCACTTGCCACAAACTAAAAACACAATTTTCACTTAACGCCTGGGGAAAGCGCTGGTATCATTTGCTGGATAAGATTCCCGGTTATCCTGAAGCTCACACATTCCCAGATGGCTATGTAATCCCCAGGAAGATTATGGTTGATGAATGAAAAGCTAACAGCAGTGCACACGTGATCTTTCTCCTCTAGGTGCAGAAGATGCACCTTGATGTCGCTTGACATCTGTTCATTGATGCATACATGCGTGACTGCAAAGATGCATTGATGAGTGCCACCTCATGAATATAGCGCCATGGACGCAGGGCCGTTTAGTCGACAGTGACAGAGTAAAACACTACTAGCATCTGTCAACCTCAGGGATGACGGAAGACACAAATTGACTTCATTAAAAATAATTAGCTGCTTTGATTGCCTATAAATCAACAATAAAGAACGCTTAAGCGAGTCCTCAGAGGTGAGTAAAACTTATATTAGTAAAGTTTTTGTTTAGTCTCGATACAAATCATTAGCCCCTGGACAAAAAAAAAAAAAAAAAGGATCCTAAATTCTTCTTCCACTGTGATTGTCTGGCCACCAGCTCAGGGTGTACCCCGCCCGCCCGCCCGCCTCTAGCTCAACGTCAGCTGTGATAGGCTCCAGCTCACCCTAGTGAGGATAAGCAGTACAGAAAATTGATGGATGGACTACTTCTCATATTCCCTCTGCAGCGTAGGAAAAAAAAAATATTTGTTTCATTTCAGGCACTCATGCACGCCACACATATCTTTCCAAATACATGACACGGGAGCTGAAGGAAGACAGGGGCGGCTTATTGAGATGAAGCAGGGTGGCTCGGAGGTGACAAGGTGGGCATGATTGTCTCCTCTACCATTCTCATTCTCCAGGAAAGTCGACATACTAAATCCCTGCTCTCACCACCATAGCTTACAACAAAAAGAGAGAGTGAGGAAAACAATCATTTCAAGTCGATGCATTTGCAAAAGTATTTTTCTCACTGAAAGAGAAATGAAAAGCAAGTGTTGATGAATAAAGTACAATACCATAGCAACACTTGATATTTCCATCAAATGGATTCAAGTTTTTGAAATATTTTTTTTTGTGTGACGTCGCCATGGATACCACGGGTGACAGCAATTGGAAAAACTGAGATGTTGGCATTAAGCAAAGTAGATTTGGGGTTTCCGCTATTTGGGGAAAACAGTCAAACCTACTGCTGTCAAACAACAATTTGCATATAACACCATTTCTGTTAATTGGAAATCAATGTGGTCTGAAATGTTGAGTTTGGGTAGCCAAAGCACTTTTTTTCCAAGCCTGGAGGCTTCTGGCAATTCATAAAGAAACTAGCATATAAAACAGATGGGAAAAAAAAAGAAGAGCTTTGAATTCTCATACGAAAAAAGAATCAAGCAAGTACAACCTTAACCACGTATTGACCTTGAAGAAAAAAAATCAAATTCCACTGTCGGTGTTTTGTGATCCTGTTATCTTTTTGTACTAGAAAACATTTGCGGGGCGGCATGGAAAGGGGAAGCAGTCGGCTTCTCATGAGTATGGCGGGCTGAAAACTCAGCGACAGATGATACGCAGATTTCAACACTGCAGGATGCCCTGCGGCAAGCTAGGAGGTGTAGAGAAGTAGCTTTTCATCTGATGACAAAATACACCGCAAATATAAACTCAACCACACGCCACTCGCTGTATCTTATCACAGAGGGCACGGCAACCACAACAATAAACACATTTTAATATCAAAGTCAACCAAACCATTATCGTGCTTGTTAAGGCTTTTTCTTTTTTTTGCAAATCTTGCATTGGCTCTCATTCGATTTTGCTGACATAACAGAATCCCGCGCCCAATGAATGTGTTTTTCCTTCCAGTGGGAAAACAATGTGGCTTTTAAGTAGACGCATGAAAATCCAATACATAAAATAAATACTTAAGTGCTTATTTTGACAGAGGCCATTCGTTAAACATATTGGAGAGATTAATGGAACAACATCCAGGGAAAAGTCAAAGGCACAATCCATAGACAATTTCTAGAGTGTAGTATATTCTTGTAGCTGCTGCACCTGCCATTACACCACTGATAGCTTAAGTGCACTATAAGATGTGGCGCTCATATTTACGGGGCCTTTGTATGGCTGCAGATATGAACGAGCAAATAATAAAGTGCTTTGAAAGCTGTGAAGTAAGTCATAAACTGAAGTGGAAAAGAGCCTCCTTTTCAAACCTCAGCTCCTCAGAAGGTCACATTAAGTTTATTTTTGAGCATTGTCGGTAAAATCTGAACTTACTCACACAGCAAGGTGTCTCCATATCACGCGGTGAATCGAATCTCAGCTTACCGCAAAGTACGAGTCTTGTCATGCACTCTGAAAATGAATTATGATAATTTTCGATGTCCCTTGGAAAATGCAGCCATGGGAACACCTGCAGAAGCAGTCAGTGACCTTCTGACAAAAGCAAGTTTCGCAATAACCCCCGACAGAGACGCACAGTGGGAGATGCCACAGATATAAAAAGTCATAGTTCTGCTAAAGTGCCGTTTAAGTTTTTCTCTTATATTTGCTCCCTTATCATTTTTAAAAAAAAGCTTCACCGCTCCCGGATTTTTCATAACAATGTATACACAAGTCTTGATAAACACATTTGTGCATGCACACACACGGATGGACGGCTATGGCGTATAAAAGAAAAAAGTTTTACCAGCACAGTTGTTATGTGCCTTTGCCTTTTGTAGTTTTGCAATGGCGTTGACAACCGAGCAAGCATAAAATAAATGTGACATTTCAGGCAGGGTTTCACACTCTAACAGAATGTTGAGTGTCTATCCGAGTGTGGTGACGCTTTGCTATTTCCCACTTCACAAAGCCGAAAAAACATCCTGAGCCAAACAAATATCCTCGCTCAGCAAGAAGTCAAAACCCTCAAATGGATTTAAATGGAAAATATTAATGCAATATTAAAAACAATTACAATAATGAATGTGTGCAGACCAGATTAAGCAACTGCCTACAGAAATAATGAGATCCAACACAGCTGTTGTCAAAAGTCTGCCTTTACAAAAAAATACTACCTGAATTAATTATACAATCTGTTCATCAATGTCGTTGTAATTTGCAGTGGTGCGGAACTTTAGGACATCTTAATCAGCTCTGTTCTAATCATGTATTTTAATAACATGGACGGGATAAAAAAAAACAACAACAATAAGTACATATAGCAAAAACATAGTCCAACATCACAAATCTAATAATCATTCACGTGTATGTATCTCAAGTATTTTTGTATACGGATGTATTTATTGTGGTACATTGCTGGGCAGGAATGTGATTATCGCCGCAGGAATTTCCCAAAGTGAAAAGACGACTTTCAACTTGAAAGCATCTTCTAAATCACAGTTTGCGCCAGTACTTATGTTGTGGTCTCATATTTGTTGCATCTAAATTTTTTCCTGTATGTACGTGCATTCATGTGTAAATGTGAAAAACACTTCTCAGAGGAATACATCGCAATTCAGAGCAGCCTGTTATTACTTTTAATTCCCAACACAGTTGAAGAAAATTTAGTCCAAGATCTTGAGAGCCGACTCTGAATTCCCTCTGTCAGTCCGTGTGACGAAAAGCCATTCTGGACAAGTCCCACCTGCCCCCTCTAAACTCCTTTTTCACCCACAACCATCGTGATCAATCACACTGTGACTCCTTCGACCCCCTTCAATCCCATAATGCCTTGCTTTAATCCTACACCGCCATCATGTGAAGCTGTCCAGCTGACCCCACTCCATCCTTTCCTCCCACCCCTCTTTGGCTGCCCTCACATCCCCTCGCCTCCTGCTCCAGTCATCCTGGCAGTCAGGAAGGAGACTGAGAACTCTCCATCGCTGGGTTGGTGACCCTTGTCAGAGCGACAAAGTGCCCAGTACTGCTAGCCTACAAAGCTGGAAAATTAAGGACTTGAGGGGGTGAGAAGGTTCACCGTGTGTGTGTGTGTTTCATGATGACACATACAGGCAAGGCAGAGCGAGACAGAGAAGAAGGACAGATAGATTGGGGCTATGTGTGTCAGGTGTTTTTTGTCTATATGTGAGAGATGAGGCTAAAGAGTGTTAGAGAGGAAACACGTTGCAGATGGTTGTGGTGATCCAGCTGTTCCCCCTCTAGCGGGTTAATGAGCATCACAGCGTCTCCTCCTCTCTTTTATCTCTTCGCTGCATGAGCCTGTTGGCACACAACGATTTAGTCAACATAGCCGGTGGCGCAAACTTGAGATTCCTGCTTGGTTTGAGTTCCAGCACTCGCAGCCTGTTTGCCACACGTCACTCCGTGTTTGTTCTATATAAAGCTGCAAAACTACAAAGTTAATGCCCTGGTTTTGTTTTTGTTGTGTAATATAAGTGTCGGAATTGATCACAATCCAAAACCCTCTGGAATAGTAACACAAGGTAGAGCACAGATCATTTATTCCAATCATTTATTTGCCCCTTCTCTCGCAAGGGGTCAATACGTCCAAAATGCCTAAATAATTGGAGTAATTTATTGGCATAACTTTTTTTTAAACATATCACAAATCACAACTTTCTTAAAGTGTGTAGATGATGCAAAACAAAGCATGGTTAATTATTTAAAACAAATATATATAACAAATGAAAAAAACTCCCATTGTTTTAAGCGATGGCATAAATTAGAATAGAAATATCTCCCATGTTGGTAAAAAGTGAGCCTGGTTGGTGTTGCCTGAAATCATAAATATACAACTTCTTTTTAAAATGATCTACTGTGAGATTTGTATTGTTATCTTATTAATGAAAATGAAAATTGCCCATTACGGAATAAGCCTGCAGCATTATAAAAAGTAGGAAAACACAATTAATATTAATGCAGGAGGCTTTAAGCATACCTGGATGTGAATTTTGTAGTCAAACAAAAGCCTCCTGCTAATGTCCACCTGCAGTGATGTAATCGCTCAGGTTTCTTTGCCGATGGGTACTGTTTATTTTGCAAACGCTGACACAACAGGGAGTCTGACTTTGACAGTAATTAGTACTGCACAGACTCCATTTGAATGATTATCATCTTCCGTAAAATAGAGCCACTTAAAAATATATAGTGATAAACCCTATTTCGGAATATACCCTAACCTGAAGAGAATGAATGAATGAATAAAGACACTTATATAAAACATCGATACAATACATTACGTAAGATCTGAGGAGCTGCATTCTTCTGGAGAATCATATATAGAAAGCAAAATTTCCAAAACCACTTTAGCGCAAACTGTTTTGTTCATGACTCAGCGATTCCCTGGATTCTGCAGCTCCCAATAAAAAGTAGAACTAGAAGCACTCCCAACCCTCGAGGAGACTGTCAAGTGATAGACCTGCTGAAAAGTTGAGCTGTGGGAGCATGGAGGGCTGACACTACACAGAAATCTCCACCAGCTCCTTGTCTGATGCTGGGAGCAGAGGAAGCTATCTGAAGACTTACATAAGAGTCACCCAGTACAAGGAAAAAAGGAAAAAAATGTGGCTGCTCCAACAACAGGGGGTTTACCTTTTTCTCTTGTGTCTGCTATACAGGTTGATTCCATCCATCACCAAATAACACCTCCACAAAGTCAGCGCGCTTTACGAGCAGACAAACAATGTGTTTGTCCTTCAACAACTCAAAGAAAAGTGGCGAGGGCAGACAGGGGTCAGACGGCAACATTCATCCATCCTTCAACACTGACTGGTAAAGAACCTAGGCAGATCTCCACAATGGAGGAATACCAACAGCCAAAAGTCATCATATGCGGCAAACTCTCCACCGACCACTGTGACAGAGGATCACCCAAGAAAGGTTGAAAAGACTACCTCAGGAGGTTCTTCAGTATCTGCAACATCCGATCCAGCTATCCAATGTTCCGGTTGCGCATACTTTGGCAGCTGCAGGCAGTAAGAAGCAGAGGAAGCTCTTGTTCACACAGCATAGACGGAATAATCTGGTATAAAGAAGCTGCGCGGTGAGGAAGCAGCCAGAGTTGGTCCTCTTCACATGATACAGTATGCCAGAAGACCACCCCATAGAAAAAGTCCGCCGTGAGCCATATACAAGTTCTTCTGAAACCAAAAAGCGAAACTGCCGTTTCACAATTTGAAGACAATCGTAGAAACTCATCAATCTGCTTTGAAGACTTCAAACCCACATCTGCCGACACTGCACTCTCGCATTAGTAAAGTCAGTCACGAACAAGTCTGCGGTCAATATGGACCACAACGCTCGTGGTGTTTGTTCGCAAAGTCAAGCCATGATGATCCTCTGATGAGGATGATAAACAAACTAATCGCCCTTTGCATTAATCAGTACCGAAGAAGTAGCTCTCGGTTTCAAAAAGGTTGCTTTCCCCTGACCCACGTTGTTAGAATGGAAGCATATCCTGGTTTTGCTAATAAGGCAATTTGATGATGTTCATGTGGAATCCTACTAAATCCTGGTTACATATCCTGACTTATTAACTGCTCCCCCCCCCCATGGAAAATTTCCCATGTTTTGTTAAACCTTCCTCAAGGGCAATGTGGATAATCAACTTCCCTCCATGTGTTGCATCATTAGTGCCCCAGAATGATAGTTGGGCTGGTTTTCTCCTGGTGCTTTTCCAGTCGCTTTAATCTCTGGTCTAATGTGTCGCTGTAATCCGAGAGCTGCGCTCACACTGCCTTCAGTCATTGCGACAAACGCATTGCTGCAGACTCGGGCCCCATTGAAGACAATAAAGATGTTTTATGACAAATAAAAAGAAGGAGACAGGTAAAAAGGCTTTCCATTACCCTGGATGTAAATGAAGGACTTTTGCGTGAGCGATCCATCAGGGAAAGTACACTTTGATGACCAGTTTGCGGTCATGCACTACTCTTTAGCAACTTTAGAGAGAATGAATGGTAAGCGAGGGATTGCCCCAACATGTCCTAATTGAGAAGAAGCACTCAACAGTTTACAAGTTAGACAACATTTTAAATACTTCTCAAGAGTTTTCCTTCTTTTGTCTTTCAAGCAGCCATATGGCTTTTTGTTTAATGAACGTTTGTGTGTTGGGTGTGCGTACAAGTGACTAAAGCTCAGTCAATCTCATTGAGGGCAATTTGTATTCATTTGGGGTTTGTGTCAAGGTTCTCCAGCATATTGCTAGCAGCATATCATTCAGTGTCAAGGACGAGTTGCAGAAAACAAACTAATCTGCTTCCACCTCCCTACTCGCACTCTTTTGACTCTTCCATTTGTTTTTTGTCACTCTACATCAATCAAAAGTCTTATGTGGCACTTTTTCTCTATTACGTCTTCTCATCAGCATGCTCTCGGCACTATTTTGACTATTTGTTCTTCTGCCCTTTTACTTGCTCTGCAGTCTGAATGACAACAACGTGTGTATTTTTGGATTTGGGATAAAGGCCAACCATACGGTTTGGGCAGGATGTAAATAGACAAAATCAAATTAAAAAAGAAAAAAAAAAGTAAGCTTGAGCCTGTTTTTGAAAGCAAAGACGGCATTAAAATGCTGAAGGCAGTGCGTAAAATGAGCTGTAGCCTCAAAAATAATGAGGTTACATGATTTTTGTCCTCTTGTTTTACGTACGATTTCTGGGAAACAAATGAATTCAATTACACGTTTGCATAGTTGCATAGTAAAAAGAAATACAATTCTCCAGCTAGAAGAAAACATGTCCCACCGAATTCTGTCTGACCATAAATATATGGAGTTAATAAAAATACTGGAGGCAAATGGCTGTATGACATTTTTGGGAAAAAAAAAAAAAAGATTTGTAGTTGTCCAACTGAATCTCTGCAGCCACTAACATGAGAATTTCCCAACAGAGACCCGGAGCAGATCATTTTATCACTCAGCAAGCAATCTGAAATCTTACCCACGTGAGCTGTAACCACGCTGAGATTTTTCTAATGGGGGTTTAAGCTTAATGCTGCTGTGAGACAATGATCTCCATGCTGTAATATAAGGAGCCTGCACACGCCGCAGCAATAATAAGCTTATTAGAATAATTAACATTGGTTAATGTCAGTGAAATTGAACAGAAAATCTCAGTGTATTCATGTGTGTGTGTGCTTCTTTGTACTGTTGATGTAGCCCCTTAGGCTGATCCTTAGGCTCTCCCACAGACTCCATGTGGTGCAAAAGAAAATCAGAAGATGTGGATGGATCGAAAGAAATACAAATGAGAAGCCAAAGGCACAAAAATAAAGTTCCATAAAGTTTGATTTGTGTGAAATTACGTGCAATTGAATGGAACTGTGTGTTTGGATGGTAGATTTTTTATTTTTTTTAGTTTAATCAAGTCAAAAACTTTCTTTGCAGTAATATGCCCTGTGTGCCTCTGCAAGTCTAAACAGAATAATCTGAATAATAATGCATTTGTGGTAAAAGAATTAAAAGGAATAATTCATCAATTTATGACAAGTGCCATTTTGGGAAAAGATGTCATCAGTCGCAGAACAAAGAGGGCAAATTGACACCACGGTTCAGGAGGAACTAAAACTTTGCACTGGCAAGCAATATGAACCCACTGATCTGATCTTACATGTCTTTTTTAATCAACAGGGTTTTTGCATCAACATAAAATATTAACTTTGGAGAATTGCCTGAAAAACGTGCTTAGAGTACCCAAGACAATTATACCCACAATGTGTTCGAGATCATTTAAACTGAACAAAGTCCTTGCATTGACAACTGCTGAGCGTTTGAAAAATTAGAAGTTGTAGCCAAAATGTCTTTGGCTTGAGCTAAATGGAGACATATTGGATCAGATAGCATTATACAGCCATAGGTCTTCTGCACAGACAAATCACCAGCCATCTCTGAAAGCTTTAGAAATAACAACTAAAAACCCAAACAGAAAAAAAATGATGGCTTTGCTTTGATTTTTGACCCACAACGACCACGAGCCACCTTATATCAGATTGCATTGTAAACCTATAGAGTTCTTGCTGTGATACAGAAAAAAGAATCTTGGAAGATAACTACTTGGAAAAAAAGGGATGGATAAATCCCAAAAGGGTGATAAAAACTGAGGGGGAGGGGGGGGGGGGGAAGAAGAGCAAGATGCTGCCCTTGCAAACTCTGTACGGCGCGAGCTTAATGTTGTGTAAAATGTAGCACAGTCTTTCCCGACACCGGGCCTGTGCGACTATAAGCACTAATCGCTACACTCAGGTAAACTGACGACAACAAGGCAGAGTAAGACACACAAGTCTGTCAACACAACATATGACAGCATTATCCCGAGCAATGACGCATCGCAGGAGAATCACGGGGTGCAAATCTTTTGGGTGCCATTGTGTGACGAATCCCGGTCTTTCTCTCTTTCTTGGCTAAACTTTGTGACAAATTCACCTTCAGACAGCAGCAGTTTGCACAAGACTGCAGAAAGGTTGCAAGCCAATTCCATCTGTTCATTTGCCGGGCTCTACAACTCAATTGGCCGCATTGCCCGAGTCATGTTAATCAGCTTCTTGCCGATATGGGTAAATGGAGTCAGGGGGACACTGGGGTGATGCTGGGAAATATGCCTGAGGTCCCTGCTAATAATTCGACTTTTCTATTTCAATATTCGGTATTAACACTTATTCCCCTCTCTGCCCCGACTTTTCTTCATGCTTGAAGTACCCTCCCAAATTAATGGCATCGTAGCCAGAACATTAGTCGGGTAATGAAAGCTGCGCAACAATGTACTATATCCCCAAAAGGCCAACGTGGAGATACCACGGCAAATATAAAGGGATAGTTAAACTTAATGATTCTAATCCAAACAGTTAAGAGCCAATGACACGCTCTTTGTCGTCTCGAGAAGACTGACTGCAAACACGCGAGTCAACAAGTGCCAGTTTATATTAGATTCACATAATCATCCATGGAACAGGTTGAATTTCATGAAATGCAATGAAGGGATGGAACAATGGCCAATTAAGTACATAAACAATCACGTTCATGTGACTCTTTATATAAAAGGGAAATTAACACATTTTTATGGCAATCAGCAAGCATATTTACTGTGATGAATATTGCATGAAGTGAAACATTTTATGGATCCTTCTATTAGTATGGGTTAATGTGGAATAAATTATTTAGAGGTCTGTAATTTCTTTTTAATTACTTTATGAATAGGCCTATAAACTTCTAAGTGCTGGCAATGTGTGTGTGGTTTTAAGTATTGTTTCTTATGATTATTTTCGATTGTGTGGGCTGAAAATGAAAATCATTTTGGACCCTCTCCAGAAGTTCTAGAATGGAGAGAGAGAGCGAAAGAAACTTGGGGATTCTGCCTGTTCACATATCTTAAAAGGTTAATGATGAACATGGAAACAAATGAGAGCAAACAAACAAGTGGATGAGTGCAGTGCTGCAGAACTGAGAGCTGAAGTGCATACACGCAAGAGCCTCATTAACCTCCAATAACTCCCATCACCTTCTGCTTGCCACACCAAAAACACAAGTCACATGTTTATTAATGGCATTGAAACATTTCTATCCATTATGTCACTTTTTTTTCTTAATAGGGTTTTTAATTCCGGGTTTACAATGGACAGCGCAAGACACTTCAATTGGTTGACGGAGAATAATCAGCTATTATCCAAAAAACAAATGCAGCTTTACTTAAACAAAGCTGGTCTTCTTATGATAAACAGCCACATGCCGAGTAGAGGAGAGGACATGTTGAACATCCTCTATTGATACCGTTTGCCGCACCATTGGCAGGTTACAAGCCGTACATAGTTTACGCAGCTATAGCCACTGTTCCTTCTCAGCTGGCACACTTTCGCGGGCCACATAACGTGATGTGGCGGGCCGAATCTAGCCCCCGGGCCTTGAGTTTACCATCAGTGCATTAAAGCAACATTCGATCAAAGTGCAGTCAATTTTGATCCACTCTTATGAAAAGAACCAGTGACGCTTTCATGACATAGTATTTGGCACCCGGTGCAAAGAAAAATGCAGAAAAATGATTTCCGGCTGAGAATCATCACCTTGCGCTGCGCTGCGGTGCTTTAAACATCAATTGGGATGACATTTAGTTCAGACGAGCTGTTAAAGCATTTTGTGACATAAAGACCCAACATGTGGGAAGTGCACTCACCAGTCATAGGCGCTTTAACTGCTGACTTACCCAGTCATTTTCTTTCCCAAACAAAATGTCGACTAAACCCGTGGTTCACAATCTTTCTCGTCTTGTACTATTTTTTGGCGATTGATTTTAGCGTCGCTCTGCTTATTGTTTCCTCGAGGCAACAAGTTCTACGTAGCTCACATATAACATTTTATTGACGGTCTTATGAATGATATTACTTTTCACCTTGACAATAAAATATTTATCATTTCCATGTACCCCTGCAATGAAATGTAAGTCACAGTGTGTAAAAGTTGTGTCAAGGTGTTAGCAGGATTTATTTAAAATCACTATTAAGAGAAATGCTAAACAATAAGAAAGGAACCAAATATGACTAAAACAATTACAATGGCTTTGCTTTCATGTACCCACCCACAATAAAGATAATGAGCGTGTGCACGTGTGTGTCTTTTGAATTAAAGCTATAGAAGATGTGAACAAAAGAAGGAGGGGGAGGACAATTAGAAGTATTTCTGCAAGGTCCTAATCGAGAGATGTCACCAGCGGCAGACCATAATTCCCATTTAACGCTTGGTTTAGCTGTGGAATACCGTACTCCCCAGGGTAGAAGATGAGAGTCCAGAATAGCAAGTCTAAGTGTGTACGTGTGTCTATGTGGGTCTGAGGTACACAATGGAAGTGCTGCAGAGTCAGTCTTCTGATGAAAGCTGACAGCTAATTTATAGAGGGAAATTTTGGGTAAATGATTTTTCCTGGCGCAACTTTCCAGTCACTGTAGACTGGTAATTGGATTTTCCCGACTCACAAGGTAGTGAATTAGGAATAAACTAGTCAATGAAGGGGGCTGCCTGAATGCGAGCATGTGTGTGTGTGTATGTGTCTAAAGAGTACCCTATTAATATTGTGTGTCTTTTGATCATTGACAGCTTTAATGCCTTTGTGGACTGGAGGTTAATTGTAAAGTTGAAACTGTGCACTATAAAACACACCCGTCAATATTTCTTTTTACCGACTCTATTAAGAATATAGAGATGTGCACGCACACACACACTCTAATTGCTGCAGTGTTTTGTCTTTATGAAGCAATTCCCTATAGTGGGTCTTTGCGTGCACGATTGTGATGCCTGTGAGTATTTTACAATTGGGTGAGAGTGGAAAGTGGAACTGACAAGATGCTTGTTACAGATTGTTATGCGCTAAATAAGATGTTGGTCTAATTCCCTTTTTTTTTTCTTTCCCAAACAAAGCAAAACATGCATTAAAAGCAGCTGCCTTTCAAACAGGATCATACTTCTGCACCATTGCACAAATAATAATACAAAGCCTACAACTATAAAAGACACAGTCAAAGCTTAATATATTTTTTTACAAGCCACACTGACTTGCTCATCAAGATCCAACTGACTCAAAGCTGAAGATTTGACACTCTAACCAAATCCGAATAAATCAAATGCAAATGAATGTCATGAGAGTTAATCTAGCCACGGTTGGCAACTTTTAATTTGAAACAATTGCTAACAACCAGGCAGCCAATTTGTATTTGTTCAAATTAATTTCTATATTTTATGCACCACAAGGAACTCATCGCCTTGTCAGCAAGTATTGTAACTCTTTACTAAAACGTCTTCTGTATTCTCATGAATTTCCGTTAAAACACCAAAAGACGAAAAAAAAATCGATACCTGGAGTGTTAAGCAGTCTGGACATACGGCAACTGTATGAGACTTCTTGCTCACAGTGTTCTGCGCTGGTGGTGATGGCTGTCACCTGCAAAACAAAAACAAAAAAAAGAGCTAGTGGTGTGTTCATGTTATCAGACAGGTTAATTTCATGTTACAGCAATTTATTACCGTTTGTGCAATGAAAAGAATCGTGCCATTTTAATTGGGTTTGCTTGGAATGTGAAACTATAGGAGTATCAAGGGAGAATATAATTAAAGAGATGTTTCGTGCTTATCTGCTGGAAAGTAGGGAACAAATTCATTACATTTCGGGTTGGGGGGGCATTTTTTTTTAAAAGCAACCAAATTGATGACTAGTTTTGAAATCAAACATTAAACATGAGGGTAAGGACATACTAAAGATGCAACAACTAATAAAAGTCTTTCATGTTTAATTCAGAAATTCAAATACAAGATCAAATAATTGTTTTTTTTTAACCTACTAAATTATACACTATCCATTAAAATTCACAAAAAGCAAAAAAAACGTTACACTTGGGTATGTGAAATAAGTATCAGGTCACACCTCATGTACTGGAACTTCCCCTTTTGTTTGAGGGATCGGCTGACGGCTCGTATAAGTTACAGCTGTCAGCACAATGATCAGCTGCCACTTCCTTTGCGGCTGGCCATAAATTTGATATTTGCATGTGACACCGGCCCCCGTAGTACTCCCTCACTTCCAGCCAAGCCACTGCATGTCCAAATTAGCCATCTTTAAAAAGGCACACTGGCAATGACTCTAGAATTAATAGAATCAGTGTGAGGTTTATTGGGCCCTTTGATGGCAGCAATGCTGTTACTATAGTTACAGCACATGATTCATATATTTGTGTGTCTCTCGAGGTATCACATGGAATTGGAAGAACAATTTGTTTTATTACTAGGCATTAAGCTTGTCGAAAGAGCTGTCTTCCACATGAAAAATTAACTGCGTGATGTACAATTTATACACAAAAATCCTACATCTTTCTGTGCATGCTTGCGTGCAAATTCAACTTCTGAAAAGTACTCAATTATCACTGTGCAGAGGAAATTAATCTAAGCAGGAAATCTGAAGGCACAACAAATGAAATCTATTTGCTAATAATATTTGCTAATTTTCTACTTCTTGGGAGGTTTTCTAATTTCAAAGGGTTCAATTTGTTGGCTTCAGAATTGTGTCTCTGATTTTTGCAGATTACCAAATATAGTGGGGTAGGGTTATATATGACTAAGTTCTGAAGAAACCGAATATGCATACTACATAGCAGGAATATATTTTTGAGATACCTGGTCCATAGAGGCACTGTAGTTGACTTGGAGGATGGTTCGTCTTTCCCTGCTGGAACCAGTCACTGTTGTTTTGGGTGGAAGGTTGTTCATGACTACAGTCCACACTTTGTCCTCTAAACAAACATGCACACAGTTGTACAGCTTTATTACGTGAACTGGAGACATCATCACATTTTTGTTATATAAAATAGAAGGTCTACTACATGAAAACAACATTGTGTAAAACCTGGCGACCTGAATACAACTTTAACTGGCGAGCAAACATTGCTATATAGGTCAAGAGATTCTCTAAGTTTTTTTTTTTTTACTGACAATAAAGTTCACGGGGCTTTAAGCATGTCCCATAAAAAATTGCATATGCCAGAAACACTATCTAGGCTGGCCTTGGACAGAGCCAGCATAAAATCCGACAAGCTGTCAAAAAATAGCACTATATGTACAGGTGTAGCTGTAGCCTAGATGTCATTTTTTTCCCTTTTTTTTTTTCTTTTTTACAGGGCAACTGTTAGTCCTATATATTTTATAAGTATGGTTGCCTGCAAACTGTAAGTATATAACAGTTAATGTGGGAAGACAAAAAAAGGCACTAAGAAGAGATCAAAACAAAATCACTGTCTTGTTTCTTTCGCTGAAATTTAATATTAATTCCCCAAATGTAGGCTGTGTAAGTACATTTAAAAACATATGTGGAATAGAAAGTTTGGTTAACTACTGCAAATTTTCAATATATTCCCCACTCTGTATAAAATATAAACAAGCATACTGTACTAAAAAAACCATAATGTGTTTCTGCTTCTCCTGCCAATAATGGAGTCACTACTAAAGTGACACGGAAAGTGTGATTTATAATCAAGAAGACCACAAGGTCAAGGACTACATGTTAGATCCACAGTAAATGACAAGTTTAATTGTCACAAGAGTAAATTTCTGTCCAAACTCCAGAAGTTACAGTTCAGAGACTGCAGGGATTTATAGACACCTCAGTTCTTGGTTAACATGAGGCTGTCACTCAAGACATATCCCTGCTCACTCATTCTGCCACTCAAGGTAGGCGTGTGTGTTGCTGTGTTTGTGTGGCGGGATTTAAGGTCTTAACGGTGTGCCTTCGTGGAAACTTAACATTCTGTTTTGTGTGGGTGAGGGTGCAATTCAGTGCGACTAAGGGGTTAGCAAGAGGAGTGCAGTGACATTTTATGAAAAGTGTCCCCTCTGCTCTTCATGTGTGCCGTGCTGTTCCAGAAAATCTAATTATTCCATTCTGTGTTTGTGCATTTGTACACGCTTGAAAGAAGGCTGGTGAAATGAGTCCGTTTTTTTTTTTTTTGGGAGATAAAAGTGTCAGATTTGTAAAGGAGTCGACATTTTCTTATTTTGTTACGTGCGGCATTATATTATTAAAGATTTATATCAGTCGACTATCCAAAATGTGGCGCAGATATTGTACATCAACTAATGGCCACCGTTCCAATAAACACTATGACACAATTAGTTGTGTGTTGTTCATTTGACCAATCAGATGCCTATCCTGATTTATTTGTTTTTGCTCATATTAAATCAGCATGCAACTGCATCGTTGATCTGCAAACACACGAGCCACCGTGCAGGAAATAAGAATGTTGCTAACAATATGACCATGTTTGGCATTACTTATTCATCTCTGTTTTTGAAAAGTAGTCACTGCGTGGTTAGGAAAAGCAGCTTTTATTTTTTCTTATAAAGGCCACGAGAGTCGGAGACTTTGCAGTTTTGCAAAATAAATTTAATAAGTTACTGGAACAATGGGCGACTATTCCATCCATCCCTTAAAGGCACCAGAAGAAATCAGAACAAACCTGTCATGTTGCAGTTGACTTTGAAGGGACCCAGAGGACCGCTGCCATCGGGGTCTATCCAGTAAGTGTCAGAGGAGCGGCCCAAATGCTTATAGGCTTCACACGAAGGCTCATAGATTGCTGTGAAATACAAATATTAGTATCTCGTTTCAATCCAAAATGACAGCCAATATAAAGATAAAGTTAGCTACAGCAACTTTAAAATATACATTTTAGAACTTCCAATTCATAGTGTATATGAAGCATTAAATATGTATGATGTTGCAGCAAATCCATACATGTTTTTTTTTCTCTCTCTCAATTCATCCAGAGAGTAATTTGGAGTGTTTTGAAGCTTCTCTGGAGTGCCTGTCAAGTGTTGCTTTACCCCGCACACACAAGCAATCTTTATGACGCACATTGATGGTATGTTGAGATGATACGAGCACACACGCACATATCGAGGATACGAATGAGTGGAAGAGTTATTACCAGAGATGTAGGAGTGTTTATTGGAGTGAAACCTTCGTGATGGAGGCTATGTTTTTCTTTCTCAATTTTTTATGATGGTTTATGTTTTCTTCCTGTCTTTTCTAATTTGTTATCCTTGAATTCTCTCCTTATTGAGCTGGATTTCTTTCTTACACACTATCTTCTTGCCAAGAGGCAATCACACTTGAGATCCAACAAACCTTGAAGGATATACCTTGACACTTCCTCGATAAAGGAATCTTCTGGGGTATCAAATATTTGAAGCATTGTTATAACGATTATTTACTAAATCATGCTTGCAAGTGGAAAGGCAAAAGTAGCTAAATAGTATTAATCTACAACATCTATTATTAATAGCACGCTGATTATTCCATCACAAGGTTTAACATTTTTAATCATCCTCCACTTTGCAAATGAAAGATGATGTGTTCATTTCTTTCTGTATGAGATGATATTCGATTTAAAAAAAATAAGCACAACTGAGCGGAAATACTTACAAGTGTGACAGGTGGCGCCAGTGTATCCCGTTCCATCGCAAGTGCAGCTGAAACCGTCCCATGTCTGTTTACATCGACCGCCATGCTCACAATGATTAGGCATACATCTACAAAGAAACATATATATGTACATTTTGAATGAATTAATCTTAGTCTATTACGTAAAATCTTTTCCCCACCAAACAAGTGTTGATATTGGACAAAGTTTTTCACCCTGCATTGTATGCCCAACCTGTGTTGTGATTTAAATTTAAGTAGCCTCCCCCAGCACCCACTTCAAGGTGAGGACAAAATTGATGTGAATCAAGCAATGGCAGTAAATGTCCAACCATTTGGCAAAGCTGGCGCTGACTGCCAATGCCGTGTTATCGACAAGACCCACTTGAAAACAAATTACTGAAGAGAAAATACTGCTCGGTTCGGCACGATGTCAACGCTTAATTTTTTGCTTCTGTCGGTGTGATTTTCCAGTTTTTTGCACAAGCCAAATGATGAGGCAATTATTTAACTGGTGTACCTGCTCCATTGTTTTAATTTTTAATTCATTTTGAATAACAACAAAAACATAGATGTCAACTTCCTGCTACAGTCCATCAATTGTAGCGAATAAAAACGATCAAATGTTTTGGATTGGAATGATATGGAGCAAAAGAAAAGCTCCTTTTTTATTGCATTGTGATTTTATGGATGAGCCCTTTTGTTCGGTTTGAAATCAGATGCTGTGGGTTATACTTACAACCATTTGTGACATCTAAAGTACCCACATCAATGAGAATTGCAACGCTATTGATGTCCGCAATTTATGCCCCGACTGTTCACCGCATTTGTCTAATAAAATTTCAAGAAAAGGGAAGGGACACAATTTGGGGAATTTTTTTCCTTCAGTATTGGCACTTTGACAATTTAAAATTGAACCCAATATAAGAGTCGTCAAGAACTACCCAGTAGTGATTTATGTCTTACCGATCTATAATGGCACACATGTCTAGGCTGACATTCTCAAAAGCTCCAACTGTGCCTTTCTCCACAGCATACAAATCAGCTGGCTGGTCATCCACTACGATTGCTTGCATGCAACCCTGGAAGTAACGCTGAGAGGGCGGAAACAACGTCTGGAGAAAATAGCCTGCAAACAGAGCAAATTAAACAGATTAAGATACCTGCAAATTTAATCTTGTAGGATTTAAACAAATGGCTGGTTGGCAGGAATGATTATGAATGATTAAAAAAAAAAAAGCAAATGCATTTCATGCCACTTTGCACCATCAAAATGAAATGTTGATCAAACAATTTCAGAGTTTGTTTTTGTGAGAGTGTGGAAGCTGCATGGGGAGACCAGGCAAACTCCACACAGGTAGGCCGGAACTGGAATCGAACCCACTGTGAGGCGGACATGCTAACCGCTGTTCCACCCTGCAGCCAATCACTGTGTTACGTTCCTACTTTCAAGTCGAGATGAATAATTTCACGTACATTCTTAAAACCACAACTAGAAAAGCATTTAGGAGACATCTTGGGCAGACAGAGCCTAATCCTTAGACTAATATTTCTTTTACACATGAAGGAAAGGCAATCAAATATTAGCATTACATCTCAATAATGCAGAGCAGGTCTATACCACTGGAAACTACAATCACATGAAGATTGCAGTTGAGTACAGGAATAAACTGTCTGCCTATGTTTGCGATGTGTGTGTTTATCCGTCTCATCTTGATTTCCATATCTTTTCCCAAAAACTTCCGACTCGCCATCTGTGTTGACTGCTTCCTTGCACAGCTGTCGAGCGCATCGCCAGAGTTGTAGACAGACGGCGAGAAAAAGGATAGTGGCACAGACTGAAAGGGTGAGATAAGTTTGAAAACAGAACACAGGCACTACAGCTGTCTGGCAGGATACTTTGTGTCCTATGGGGAGCATTCAAATACAAAAATGAAATCCAGTTTTTCTGAAATTAGGAAACAATGCGTGCAATGATTTGTTGGTGAATTCGCTACAAAGATGAAAGTAGACAATAAGGATATACAAAAAACTCTGTGCTCCCCCCCTAACATTTTTGCTTGAGTTACCTTTTTTAATCAAACCGACCATGCACCATGTCCAAGTGATGATAAATCTGAATTCTCGGAATAGAAATAAGAGGTTTAAAAATAAGTGCTGAATACATCATTCACTGTAATTTGCAGGTCTAGTCTTGAAAATCTTGAAAACATTTCAAATGCAGTTTCAAAATTGGAATAAATGCGCTATTAAATATACAAAGAACTCATGAAAACAAATTAGCCGGTATATGTACGTAATTATAGGACAAATAATGTTCAAAGTAATATCTTGAAGGTGAACTAAAAGCTTCTTTGAAAAGAAATCAATTGAGACATGAAGAGAGATTCAAAATAACCTAGTAAGAGCCCATATAAGCATTGTGACCATTTCTATTAACACAAAAAAAGCATCATAATTCTCCTTCTCAGGACCACTTCAATGTTCCCATGACAACCTATAGATCTTGGTATTATAGTCATGTTGAAAATGCAGCTTGGTACATGTTCAAGATGAGACACTTGACTCATACACCCATGGATCCCCTTTGTGTGGTTTGAATTACTTAAAAAATCAGAACTACATGTCCTATGAGCCTTGAGGGTTGTGGGTCAGCTGCACTTATCTGTTGTAAGCCTCCGAACCTTCATGTGGTGCCCATATAGTGATGCTCTAAACAACACACATTGCAGCAAAAGTACCACCAGCTCGCTGGTTGTATAACACTTGTTATCACCAGCCAGCACATTTACAGGGGACATAAAAGAGATAAGGCAAAATATTCAAGTGAGGAAAAAAATAGTAAATGTAACCTTGTAAAAGAAGTGATTCTATCTACTGGAGATGTCGGCGTACAGATCAGTAAGAAATAGTGATAGAATTGGAAATGGCAGGAGACCACCACCTGATGAAAAGTTCATGTCATGAAGAAACAGCAGTTGTAATTACTCAGAACATTTCCTCTTTCTACCATAGTTTTGGTTTTACACTAGCTTTTTGACAAAAGTAACATATAAGGAAAAAATATATTCCCCTAATGTAATCAACACAAGTCAGGTTGGTTTTAAACTGAGCTGGAATATTTAGACAAGAGGGGAATGTGAAATTCATCTAAATACACAAATATACAAAAAGAAAAAAAAAAGCAAGCCAAATATGGGGATTATCTTCCCTGAGAGAAATATGCATAATGACAGCTGTAAATCAGAGGCTGTTCGAAGGATTTGGAGTCATCGGGAGGCCACCACGCGTATGAAAAAACAAATGCAGGCATATATTTTCTAACACCTTCACTCTGTATTTACCTCAAGCGTCAAGTGAACTGGAACGTGAAAAGCTTAACTGACAATATTATGTACATAGCGAAGGACCAACAGTGATGTTTCCATCATTTTGATAAGAAGTGAAGCTGAAAACACAACTGCAGGGCAATTTCCGCTACCCATCCCCCAAAGACAGGACAAAATGTTTGGTGGTTGAGTGGAAGGAAGCAATAGGTGTGAAGTTGACATTCCACCATCGTTCCTCACTTTGGTACAAGTTGGCCATTTAGGTGCTTTATTGTTTTCATTTCAAGAGAAAAAAATGAACATTTTGAAACAAGTGGGAAATCTAATGCTTAAAGAAAGTCTTGCTATTGCACACTGTCCTGCAGTGCGTATCCCGACATTATTTTATGCAATGACCTCTTTGCATAATAATGAAAGATTCCTAGGTTTTTACGACAGCGATGATATGCATCTTGCTTTCCAAATCTAGATTTTCCGCTGCAGCCTTTCCTTCCAATTCCCCTTTTGACCACTAAGGTAATAGCATCCATGACATCTGGACAGTACCAGTTTGAGGTCATAATTAAACATATCATCCGTAATTTCACTCTCCACTCCCGAGACATATAAGCATCAAGGTCCAATTAGGATATTCCAATTAGAATTAAGAAGATACGGCTCATGAGGAACCATATGACGGAAGGGTGTCATTAGCCAGTACGCACACCTATCCGGTGATACAGAGAAGCTGCGGATTCTCCGGTTCAGTGGCATAAAGAGTCGGTAGGACGGCGGGGGAGCGATGATACACCATCTGATGATTTCTCGGCATGACAAACTGAACTCCTGCCCAAAGAAATCTTCACAGGAGAGCATCTGGCCCAGTGGGGCACCTGCACTGCTCTGCCCCTCAAAAAGAATAACCAGCTTGCTTGGATTCCAAGCGGCTTCCCCACATAGATAAGTGAGAAGCGCAAGGGCCGACATGCCACAGCAGCTTCTGAACCTGGGGAGATGCTTCACACACACTCTAAAATCCAATAGAGACTCTTGACATTTACAGATAACTGCTCTCTCTTAACACAAACCTGTATATGCAATTAGAAAAAGAACATTTCTGAAAGTTGTGCCAAACTTCAGCTGCAGGTATTTAGCTACAAGTTGACTGAAGCATGCAATGTGCAAAAAAGTGACAAGCAGCACATGTCATGGGAGAGTCATGGTGCCATTAAAGAGCTACCGGCCAGATGGTGTGAAAGTCACTCAAATGGCTTTTGGATATTTAGTTCAAAAAGTTCAACATGCCAAAAAAGCAACTGTGGAAGTCGTTTCTAACAATTTCATCTCATAGCAACACACAAATCGACTTTAAATATCATTTGATGTATTCCAAAGGATGCATTACCCCCTTCAGGGTAGTGACATCTCTTTTCAAAACCGATGCGGATTCATTAAAAGCCATGCAATTGATTTGTTTTGACGATTGGTGCTGCTGATTTAGACACGCGTACACACAAATGTCCATATTTCATTTCACACAGGCGACTACTTATTTCATTAAATGCATTAATAGGAACATCACCACTTGCCCCGGAGCATAGATTATTTCTTGCTCAAATCATATTAAGTGTCAAGTAACACCATGATTCAGCCTTGGTGTTTGTGTGTTTTGTATGCCTGCCGATAAGTCCAAGCGGCCGAGTAAGCTTCAATAGAATACTAAAACGACTTTATTTGATTTAATGTGCATGCACATCATGATTACTTAATAAATGACCCCAGGCTGATAATAAAGAGGAATATCAAATGATATGACCTCTAAATGTTCACTTACAACTTTATACTTTAACAGTTAAGGTTTACAAGTTAATTTTAATTGGCTATTAACAATACTAAGTAATGTATACGTAGAATACGTAGAAAAATGAATCGTGTTATCCATCTGATTTTATCGACACGCTACTACGCTACATCGTTGAATAGCAACAGTTGTTTTTCGATTTCTGACAGACTGGCCTTCTCCTACTTGCCATTGAGCTCGATATATACTATGCACAAAGATCTCAAAAGAAGGTCATAAAAGTCTTCAACAAGATGGCATTATTAAAGGTGCTCCTGTGAAGTAGCTGAACGAACCTGCTCCATTAATTTTTTTACATTGCCAGACACATAAAAAGCAACCGTCTGGTTTTGCGGAAAATTCAATTAAATCAACAAATATTAGATGCAAATGAATTGGCATGGGTTTACATAGTCTTGGGGCTAATCATTGAATTATTAATTAAGTATACAGAAGGGCTTCCGGTATATAAGTGTGAGGTATGTTTTGAGGATTCATACATTTATTTGGGTTGAGAGTCATAATGGCCCTCCGAAGTAAACTATGACTATGATGCGGCCCGTGACAAAATTGAGTTTGACACCCCTGATTTACGGAATTATGTTGTAATTGAAAAAAAAAAAAAATCAAATTATATAGTTAACTTTCCTAAAAACAGTTCAGAGCATTATTTAAAATTCTCAAAGTGCGCTGTAACTCATTATGTCTGTTTAGTTGGGACTCCCAAATCAATAACAGAGCAAATCCCCCTTTTCACTCTTCCATGCGGGAAATAAGAACCTTGCAAACACTTTTTGAAATATAGCTGCTAGAGCAGTTAGAAAAGTTAGCTAATATAGTGCAAAAAAAGTTTTAAAAGCATCAGTGCATTGTTTCCTTACCTCCCAGGTGATACGTTCCTCCAGTAGTAATTGAAAGTGGTGACGTGGAGTGTACAGCAGAAGCCTCGTCGCCATCTATCATCAGCATGGCAAAATTCTCCTTGGCTACCAAACGTACAGCGTGCCACTGGCCATCATTAAGGTCTGAACCTGTGGAGCAATGACAAAAAGTAGTCAGTCAGAAATGATAGGTAAGACCAAAACAGTTGCTCTTCAATTACATCATCCTTGTGCTTCAATTTCCAGGCACACCGATGGACACGTTTACATCATCCACAGCTCTGCTCGAGGAGCATGGATTATTTTTCTTTATTTCAAACGTGTATAAAAACAACAACATACTGTTCATAAATGTTATTTAGAAGTCATCTAAACAACATTGCACATTACATTACAATGTATACATCAACAGTTAAACTATTTTAAATTGTATTTTTTTTCCCCCTGAATATTTCTATTATTCATTTTATAGGGTTTCGTATCGAACATGTTTTGTAAATAAATGGAGAAAAGTTATAGAATTAATTGTACATGTATTTGAAGGACAATGACAACACCGGGATATATGTGGATATATATATTTTACAGTATCGCCCTTCCTGCCGCCTTGGAGAGGTCATTATATCCAGCTAAGGGCCAAACCACATTTAAATGTCCATTACTGCTCCCTAGCAAGTTCTTTTTATTTTGTAAAACCGTTAGCTGTCCTCCCACACTCAGTTGCGTGCAGTTTTAACCCCGTGTCACTAGTCCATTAACTCTTGAATAACCTCATTGCCTTCAGAGTAGCAGAGTGCTTGTTTTCTATCTGCACTTGCCAGCACTGAGAATTTCTATGAAGAGTCGGCGTACTGTATGTCACCAAAGACATTTGTTTGCGTGCATGCTTGTCTCCCTCCCTCGCTTCCTTCCGTGTAGCTGTGCTCCATTAAATATGAGCGATGTTTTGGAAAGGGATATTACCAACGGAGCTGCAGGAGAAGCCGGCTCATTCTCATCACCTTCCCCTCGATACATCACCTCTTAGTGACACCAATCTCTACTCATCCTTCCAGGCCTCCCTCCCTCCCTGTCCCTGAGTCTTGATCCTGTCTCTCTATCTTGAAATCCTCCTCTGATGTCCTCCTGCATTTCACTTCTCTTTACAACGCTATGGTCTTGCGTCTGTCTTTTAAATTCGTCTGCTTCACCGACCGCTTCGCTGACTGCCATTTATTTGAAAAGCGCAGACAACGACACTGTAACGAAGTTCAAGGTGCGGCCAGGTGCAAACCTGATTCCAGCGTGCATTGTGAGAGAACCCTTGTGTGAATCTCAGTGGGGTGCTTCCATTCATTCAATTCCAATTTCTGGAAGACCAAGAGAATTATTATTGTATAACCAAACAATGTATGAGCAAAGATGGCCACCTGCTGAGGGGCGTGACTGCTGTGACCTTGTGTAATCACTCAACAGAGCGTGACTTTAATTATTTTTTCTTCTATTTCATTGGTTGCTTTGTTTTTTCATAACAAAACAATTTAGATGCATGCATGTGTGTCATACTATCAAATAAAATACAGGTAGTGTCAAATTTCTATTGCATGTAGTCTATTCTATGTTAAACACGTTGAATTGTTCGAATTTACTTATGGTAAAGTCGTATAAAGGCATAGTTGAGTGACTTTTCAGACCTTTTCCTCTGCAAAAGTAATTACTGAATCCATTCTTTATCTCAACCACTTGCCTGGATTGGACCTTTGAGTTTTACCTTATCAGCAATGTGTGGTTTAGAAACCTGGTCAGAGGATGACTATTAAAAATATATTGACTTGCAATATGGTGTCAAAAGTTTCAGGTAATCCTCAAAATCCAGTCGGTCTATTTTCAACAAAATATGAAGCATCTTCTGGGTAGGAAAGAAGATTATTAATATCAGGAATGGCATATCTTTCCAATATTTCTAGACTTCAGAAATCCTAGAGTGACAAGTAATGATTTTTAGTTTGAATGACTTGTAAAAATAAAAAATAAAAGTTTCATCCGGACCTTGATTTGCCCCCTGCATTTTGTGTGATAGGATGACTATCAGGCTTGGTTGCAACCATCCACCTCTTGAATGTAATGGAAAATAGATACAGTGTCACCTCGTGTCCCCTCATCTGTTCTACATCACCTGCAATAGCTTTGAATGATGAGCTTATCAGTGATGGCTATGCGAGTTCACCACAGCATGAATTGTACACGCGCACACACGCTACATCATATAATCATAACTATATCTCTCTAGAACACTGAAAATAGACTAAATGGTTAACATGCTGGCTGCCTGCCTGCTAGATATCAAATAAAACAAAATACAATAAAAAAGTACCGTTTCTTTTAACCATGAGTAAGCGATAACAAAATGATAAGTGATTTTTCGTTGATTTTGTTTCAACCACTTGTCATCTTTCGATCTCTAATGAGCTGGTGCCTAAGATTCAAGACGAACAGTTTTGCTGCTACTTTCACGAGGTATGGAAACAAAGACCGCAGTAAATGGATTCAACTTAATGAGCACCTTCCATTATGTAAAGTGCACAATTTTTCTACTTTAAAGCAATGAAGCATCCAAATCAAGCTGACCCGCCAAACAGATTCATACTGCAGTGTTAAGCAGTTCTTATTATGCATGCTTGAGTTGCCCTTATTATGATAAATAAGTTGGAATCCTATCAACAGCTCAGCTGGTGATTGGTTGTGACGTGAGATATCCATATAGGCTGTTTCTGGCCTTTCCTAAATATCTATTTAGGTCAATCAAAAGTAAAGAGTCCCAAAAAAAATGGATAAAGGCACTGAGACCTATTGAGCAAATCCAGCAGTCAATTCAACACTTTCTTAGATGTTGCCTGTGTGCTGGAGATAGAGAAGGAGTGAGTTAATGAGTAAGTAAAAAGGGAAGGCAATGAGAAAATTAGAGCCGAGTTCCCTTTGGAATCACAACCGAGTACCCTCTATTAATGCACACTCACATTCTTCTTCTTTTTTTTCTCAGTTAGGAGGGGAGTGCCTTTCCACAGGTCAAAAACAGCCGCAGGGGGAAACTTTTAGCCCCACATCCAAACGAACACATCACAGTTGCATTTTGATTACACGGTGCATAAAGAAATTGCTTTGTGTGTGTTCTTAGCGGAGGGGGAGATTTACTGTATCTGGGCTCTGCCTCTAGTGACAAATAACAACTTTAATGAGCTGGGACCCACCACGGCGAGTGTGAGGTTATGAAGAAATATTGATTGGATGTTATCAGAAATGCTTTTTATTCATCGCAGCCCTGCTTTCATACACTCCTCATTTTCTTTTACAACCCCAAGCTGCCCCCCTTGGGTTTTGCTTCAAATACCATTCAGAAATTACAAGCAGCGAGCTGGGGAGGATCCGTGATGATCAATCTTGAAAATATTGGTGCTCTTCATGAAATCACAGGCACAGTTGCGATACACTACTCAATTTATACTGTTGCTATTTTTTTTTTTTTATTATGCATCCATCTTGTATACAGCCTATCCTCACTGCGACTGACTGTTCAGGGTGGAGTCCACCTTTCACGCCAAGTCGGCTCGGACATGCTCCAGCACGCCGCAACACTAAGCAGAATCCAGAACTGATGGATAGATGAATCCTATAGAATTGACTCTTGACCAGGTAGAACAGAAGAAGTGCCATTTAATTATATACTGTACCATATAAAGGGCAGCGGGGTGTTTGAGTGATTTGCAGTTCCATTCAGTTTATGTGTGTGTCGGGCTGGGCAGGAGGTGACTCACCCTTTTGTGCAAGCGGAATAAAAATATACTAAAACAAGTGGATGAAAACAAATGAATAATTAGAGGTTGTGGGCTCACAACGCTGTCAAACAGGTCATTTTTAGTGGAGGGCGAGCAATGTGACAAACACACTTTTACAGTTTATGTTTGCTGCTGAAGTCCTTCTGGGAAATATTATGGTGTGTATAATGTTTTATCCTCCTCCGTGTCATGTCAACTAGCAGAGTTACTATAATACAGCATGTTTATATATCAGAGTCCTTGAACCAGAAGGATGTTTTGAAGGTTATAAAATGGTATGATTCAGTGACTTCAGTCACCTATAACTGGAAAACGACCAAAACGTGCGTGTTTTATGAAGTTTCGGCGAGCTTGCAAAGGAGTGGAAAGCTTCGGGTGTATTAGGGGAAACATTACACGGAAAGGTTGCTTTAGGAAAGTATGCCATTCATTTATATGACTGGAATAAAGTTATTCTTTTTTTTCACCGAGCGACAAAAATGATGATTAATAGGTATGTTGGGGGCGTGGCCTCAATAGCCTAGAAGTAAGTTTATGAAACGGAGTGAATTGAAATGGTAACAATCAAAAGATCAATGTGGAAATAACAGCAGATGAGAGCATATTACCCCAAGTGGGTGAAGGAACAACCTGTGTACGACGCTTCGCACCATGCGTCGTTATTAAATGCCACTAAGCTTTTAATTTTAAGTCGTCTGCTCTCCCACGGTGACACTGAAACTAGAAGCCAGCGTGACTCGCTTAGTTCAGACATACTAATAACAAAATCAAAGTCAGCAAGCGTGCACCGCTGTGTGCGAGCGAGCTTATGTATCTGTGTATTCTAGTAATAGTAATGTAATCACAGGCTGAAGACCAATTAGCCGAGAGGGTAACGCCATAATAATCCCTACCCCTGGGCGTTGGCCTATTAAAGCAGCAGTGGACAGAATAAATTGAGAGTCTTCAGGAAGAGATGCAGGGAGGAAAGTAAGTGTGGGAGGAATGGGACTCAACAAGGGAAGGAAGGAACAAAACAAAAAGAAATATTCAGTGATATTCAGTTTTCTGCTTACCTAGAAATTCCCAATTGGTCATCGTTCGAATGTTGACTCACCTGACGTTAAGACCACCAAGTAGTGCCGGTCGGCCCTGCTCACATTGATACGAAGAACCGCCTTGCTATCTTCAAGTGACATTTCCAAAGTCCCATCATCAAGGTTACTGAAGAGGAGTAGCCCTTGTGGATTCCAGGTACGGAACTGAAGACCCACTGATATGAGGTTGTGAGCGGCCCGGCCAGGCAGCTGCAGGAAGCTGGTGGCGTTGAAAAAGACGGGATAGGAGTGCGTCTCCACGCAGGAAAATGAGAGATTACGCTGTGAAGAGGCACATTGGGAGATGTCAGGAAAAAAAAGTTACAACTTTTGTCTGTCTGTACACGTAATCCTTTCTGGATTGTAAATTCAAGACGCTAAGAAGCAGACACACTTGAATATTTAGGTTCTGGTTGAGAATACATCGGTGATATTAAAAATCCTTAACATTGCAACCAAAACCAAATGGTCAGCATTGTATTCTGCTGCTTTTCAAGCAATTCACAATGCCTGTGAACGGCTCTTTGAAATGTGAACCAATTTTGATAGAAGTAATAGCTGTGTGAGTCAAGGATGATTTGAACTGCTGCTTAAAGCAACCTTTGATTGCAACTTTTTTTTTGTTCAGACAATCTTTTGAACAACACGGATACACAGAACTTTAGTCGAGTTAATAAACACGCGAATGTAATATATAAATGTAAACTACTGAAGTATTAAAAGTTTTGGGTGACAGTTTAGCTGATCAATTTTAGTATTGCAGAACTGCAATGAATAAATAGAGGGATGTGACAATTATAGAAAGCAAAGTTATGCTGGGTGTTTGAACATTGCACATTTGACTCACAAAACTCGAGGTGTCCAACTTCTTCCTTCGGGCCAGGTCAGTAATGTTATCTCCATTGTAGTTGATGCTCTCCATGCAGCCTTTAAAGTTCTTGCGCCCACCTCCTGCTGGTTTGCCGCTGTACGGCATTCCCCCGAAGCTCAACTAGTGAGGCAAAGAAAAATAAAATGTCCAGGTGGTGCAAAGTTCTGTATAACTGCTCTGGTCTATTTGGATATTATTAGTTGTGGTCGTCCCATCTCCTTTAAATGAGATCATAATTTCCATTCCATCTCAAGAATACCTGCCTGTTGTGGCCAATCAGTACAGATAGCAAATCATTTAAAACATAACATGGCAGCTAGAGCAAATGGCACAAACCATTTAAAGAAATGACTTTGAGGCCCCAGAGGCTCAAAATGAATGCTAATAAAAATATTGTGGTGTCTTACAAAGCTGGAGGGACACAAGCAAATATTTGATGTATTTCACTTTTTTCATACATTGCAGATAACCTCAGTTGTTTGTTTTGTATTTAAAGACAGATGATAGTCCTTGTAAACAGAACCACAGATGGACACACATCAGGGAGAATTTTCCGGCACTTGCACACAAGCACGTACACATTAAAACACACACAGTTCAGACTCATGTATGGATTTCCCGGAAGATCCCTTAATTGAACAGCTTCACTTTAATTGTCCTGCCTTGGTTCTCGGTGTCTGACTTAGCAGTGGAAGAGATGAGCCTTATCAGCAATAGCTGGTTAAGATCACACACACACATCAATCTGTACATCCGCACACTGGTGGTCACATGCACACAAAAGCAAATACAAGCAAGCCTGTAATCACATTACACACAAACAGCTATCATCCCACTTACACATTCCAAAGAAAAATCAATTTCCTGTTTCAAGTATTATTATGCAAACCCATTGTGCTGCCATCCATTACTAAGCAACCTTAATTATGTGAATGTTATGGATTGCCGTCATATTAGCAAGCCTATATATAATTTCCTGGGTGCTATCATTTCCCTCTTGAGATAGAGGAGGTCATCGGCGAGGAGCAAAATGTTATATTTGCATAGAGATTGCCCACTTTTGTAAAAGTAATCAAATTATTAGGAATTTATTTTACTCGCGTAACAACAGAATATATGACGAGTCTTATTAGAAGTTATTTCTTTCATAAGAAGACCATTAGATGCTTGTAAATGACATTATTATCCTTCAAAAAATATTTGTCTTTTGTTAAAAGCAATAGAAGACTCAACCATGATGTAAGGAATTATTTCCCCATATTTAATTGAATAAAAAAACGCCGGGTTATTATGTGCATATACTCTAAATCCGTGCCATTCATAAATTACCTCATAGTCCAAGTCGAGGTGGTCAAATTCCCCGTTGGTCCTGAAGTGCTGAGTGTGTCTATCCAGGGTGAAATTGACATTACGCCGGTAACGCTCGATCACCACCGAGTGCCAGTGGTTGTCATCCAAGAGGCTGCCCGTTGTCACTGAGGTATGGCCCAGGATAGAGCCGTACTGATTGCTTCCTGTAAATTGCCACGATAGAATGAGGAATTGGAAACCCCTTTGAAATCATTTATAAATGCTAAAAGTATGTTTTTTTTTTTTTTTCCGTTACCCACCCAGGTTGATCTGCAGCAGCAGCTTGGCCTTGCGGAGCTCCAAGGTGATGTAGTCCCCCTGCTGCCCCTCTCCATGGAGAATCACCCCCTCGCTCTCGGACGTCTTGAACCTTAGCGCGATCACGTCCTTAATGAGCTTCATCTTCTTCACCTAGACGCAATACACAGAGCAGTACCTTTTGTTTGATGCCTACAAACCCTACAAAGAAGAATCAAGTATTTCATTGGCTTTCATCACAATAGCATTTTAAAAAGCTGGATTTCACAAGTTCCCAACTCTGCAGCATACCTCAATGAAAACTATTTTTCAGTGCTCTTCAAAGATTGAAAACAAACATTACCTTGAACCGATAGGAGATCACACCCTGCCCATCAAAATTAATCATGTCTGCCCCTGCAATAGAAAAAATAAATAAATGAGAGCTCAAGAATATACTTAAAAAGAGACCATGGCAACCAAGTATTGTAAATCACTGAATCTAAAAAAGATCATTTGATAGCCTAACCAAGGCATCACAAGTGTCTGTCCTTGAGGAATGTGACGTTTTAAAACGTGCCTCTGATATGAACAAAGGTGGCAGAAGCGAGAGTGTATTTCAGGTGTGATTTTGAGATCTTCAGCAAATGAAGTGACGTATTTGAAGTAGAGCTCCTCAATCTTAGATGACCACCTTGCCTGTTCAAGAGGTTGGAAGTGCCATGTGTGTTCTGTGATGGGATTGGCAGGAGCGTATTATATTTTTTTATGATCATCTGTAGAGGAAACGAGAAATGGATTCAGAAGGGAGTCGCCGAGGGCTTCCGCCAAAGGTGGAAATATTGTGGTCTGCATAGCAACAAAAATGTGAGATGACACTGATATAAAGGGACTCAGCCAAGTCTCAAAGGGAGTTATTAAATAAGCCACAGATGGTAAATACCTGACAACTGTTAATTGGCGGTGCAATTTTTGGCTGATGAAGTGCACTATAAAGTGGTGGGTGAGTATAATGTAAAAAAAAAAAAACCTCTGTTAATGAAAGACAAATAAAATGAAATGAATGATAAAATTTACAAGAGTAATGAGAAATACACATTTCATGAAAATCAACCAATGAAAATCAGACCAAGCCATTTTTAACAGCTGCAGTTGTGGGTGGGTTGCATCAGGTTGAGCATCTGGTAGAAATAAATACATAAATAAATAAAACTTAAAAAAATAGAACCTTTATGTGGCCACCAGACTAAAAAGGTTCCATGAAGTTACAATTGGAATTTATACTCTGAGCTGTTATATATATTAGTTTTATGGAGTGGTGGGTGGAGGGAAAACATTGAAACGAGAAGATAATCACCCACATTTTTATTACTATGTGCAAAAAAAAAGTGTTCTTGATTAGAACATGTGCCAGATTTATGCATAATCTTGCTAAGTAATAAACACACAGATGTGAAGACACCTCACCTTGCACTCCATTTAGGCTTAGCGGACATTAAAATGGGAGAATCCCATTTATTTTTGTTCCTCCTAAATGATTCATTCCATTTAATATAATTTCTAGTTCTTCCACTTTACCTGCCTTTATTCCCCAGACTACTCCAGCTCCCATTCCATTCGGACTTAAATCTTCCCTTCCTCTCATTTCCTTGATCCCTTATGGCTCTTTCTCTCTGCCCACTCCTCCTCCTCCTCCTCATCGCTCTTGGCCATGTTTATGTTGCTGCCTCAGTAGGTGACAGTTTTCCAATGGCTTCATGAGGTATTGTACATTTAGCCTGACCGTGTTGTGACAGGTTGGGAACTTAATGGAGACTTGAGAATTCAACAAACCGCCGACTCCCGGGTGATGAAAAGAGAAAAAGGGGCAGAAATGTTGACCTGCCGTTGAGCAGGTCGGGGATCACCGGCGTGATATACCCTCTTGGAATCCAGCCAGGCTTCACAGCTGGCCGCAATGAACACCGACATGACAGCCAAGCTTTTCTGAACTTTACTCTGGAGATATGACGATTTTAGAGATTTTCTTCACTGCCGGGTGAATGTAAAAGTTGCATGTTACCGTAGAAACATTTTGAAGTGCCATAGAGAGAGCACAGAAGGATCACACAAACCTCTTAAAACTCCATTTACATGATACCAATCGTAATTTATAAGTGCAAATAATTGCAATGTCTTGAGTCCTTTCTCAATTTCCTGACTAGTCTGTGTTGTAATTGATTTTTGGCTGATCCTTTGTTCATCAAAATGGAAATGAGCATTTCACAGCACGTTGGATCATGACTCCTTTTTAGCCTCCAGCTACCACACATACAAACACAGACCCTTCTGCTCATTGCATTGGCCCAGATGAGTCACAATATGCCACAGAACTCAATTATCATATTTATTCAAAGCCAAAGAATTACCATCTATATCTAACATATACATTTGCTAATTGTGCGGGCAACAGTTTTTTTTGAAGTGCATGACTTGAGTTGAATTTTACAGGTCTATGAAGATAAACAACTTTTATAATTGCATTTTGTATTTCATATTTACATTAATCAATATTTTTGAGTATCGTTTAAATACATTTTTTAAAGTAAAATTCCCCAAATTCTTAGATCAGAACTGGATCATAATTAATTAATATTAAATTATTATTAATTAAAACGTGTTGCAATTAAAAGAGCATACTTTAGATAGAAGCCAGACTACACCCTGGACTGCTCTCCACACTTTCCAAAATCTGAGAACTGAATTTGCTACCTGCTCAGTATTCAGGTGAGTAAATTACTACACCATCAGACATGAACTTTTTCTTTTCACGGGTGCTCCAATTTTATTATCATGTCAAAGAGTAAGACAGGGTTAAATTGACACAGCATAATATGTATCCAACTGTTCTGGTATTGACTTGTTTTTCAGGTATGCTTTTCCAACTTTTTACTTCCAAAATTGCTGGCGCTTGACAGGCAGCTCCACCGCTGTGTACATTATTGATCGTTCCAGGCTTAAGAATGACTGATAGATTTTGTCGAGGCTTACGAGTCTCCCTATGCGATTGTCTGAATAGGACAACTAGTAGCTTTTTGTTTGGAAACTTTTGCTTTTCTTATAAATCTGGCTATATCCAAAGTAGATCATTACTTTTCTGGCTGGTGGAGTAAGTGCATTAGATTTGGAATAATTCTGTCTTAATTTAGTGAACAAGGAGGAATACAAGAGCAGCAGAAACACTGTTGGCAATTTTGCAACAGATGTATTGACTTTTCGGGCCCCCTTTGGTGATTTCCTTTCAAACGAGTGACAAATCTAACAAGCTCTTGGACATACGCTTGCTGCTTTCCTCAGAAGAGAGTCAACATCCCTTTCTTCTTTTTCTGCATCTACTCTAGTCACTCACTTCACTTTTCATGCTTTTATATGCAAAGTCAGAGCTGCAGACAACATTACTCTTTACAAGATTTTACTCTGAGGATTTAGTGCTGTTTGTTAAAGTTGAAGATGGCTTGTGGTTTTGTTTTTTGAAAAAAAAGAAGAAGATGACACACTCATCTAATCACTTAACTAAGTGTGCTTGTGTCCACGACTTACAGTACGAGCATCCGTAGACTTCTATCCGTAGACCAATCCTGCCTTCTTTGCTCCATTCCAAGGGGACAAGCCTCAGGAAGCGAGCCACGATTCCGTGCTGTAGCTCGTGCCGGATTGCACTCTCAGAGTTTGAGTTTCCAGCGAAGGCCTGTGCACATAAACGCCGACACACATGATGAAATTAAGTACATCAAAGCTGCACGCCTACGGTCAAACAAGAGGCTTTGGGGAGCTAAGAGCAAAAAGGTATTTGTTCCGCTCACCACATTCTGCACACTCACAAAACATACAACATCATTATGAGTCTATATGAGCATTATTATGCCACCAGACAGTCTGACTGCAGGGGATTTGAAGAGGAAACCGTTCCTTGTTGAAAGTAAGAAACGCTTTTGTTCTTTATCTCTACTTCAAATGGCTCCCTGAAGACTAATTGGGTGCCTGGAGCTGACGTGGTTGACAGTCCACTGGCCTGGTTGGAAAAAACTGCCAGTTTCACATAGTTGTAATGGTGAGTGTACATGTCCAAATACTTTTGACCATAAAAAAACATTTATTCAAACTAAATATGTCTGGATCTTCAGATTTGCCCCATTATTGCGATTTCCCATTTATGGCAATAATTCCAAAATTGCTAAAGAATCACCATCATTTTTGCATTATACTTGTTTACTCAAAGTGTTTAGGTTTTGGTTGAGTTTAAACGAAACCCTCAGCTACTCCACATGCTCAATCACGAAAACAGCGATGAAGTGTTTGTTTCCCTGGCGCCTTGATTTGCTTTGCTTCTATTTTGAACATTTCTATTTACCCAGGAAAGGTTAACTGAGCATACAAATGCTTTCAAATTGTATATTAGTGCCCGGCTCAGCATTCACATTGCTGCGTATGGCTCTTTGGGGAGGCACTTACGATGTTTGATGCTGTATGTTTAGGTGAATGGTTGAAATTTTCCCTCAGAGGCACTCAAACAAAGGGAAACAGACTCACTAAAAACTCTAGTTAGCGTGTGAGTGGCCTTCTGTCCTTGTGACATAAATAGAATAGAAATATTAACTCATTCACTGCCTTTTTGTTTTTTTAAACATTTGAATTTTCCCGAAGTAAAACTAAAGAGCATTAGTGTATTAAAAATGTGCCTCTTTGTGTTAATGTTGCCAATGTACACACATATGCATAAATAGCGTTTTTCTACACTTTGCTGTCTATTTATCTTAAAAAGCCCATTTCCCAGTTTGAACAAGCGTGGCACAAGTCTGAACTTTGCAATTTGGTTCACGGACTGCGCTTATCCAGCCCACTCATTCCTTGTAAAATAAATAACACGGTAGGGGGATTAGGAAATGCGAGGGGAAAAAAAAATAAAAAATCACCTCTCTCAATCCCTACAATTCCTTTCCTTTATTTGTCTATTGTGTCCATTCCACAATTTAGCACTTATCTCGGCTTGGCTGAATGAACAGCTCAATTCCGAGGCCTTCCAATGCAGAGCAAGGAAAAAGGACAGAGGAGTGGCAAGATGAAGATGAGCGAGGTAAAAGAAGTCACACTTTGGAAAAGGCTGCTTAGTGAACCCTTTAATTCCTTTTGCTCCAAAGTCAAATCATTTACCAGCAGCAATAAAGAATAAGAAATCAGTGTGTATGCGAGTGTGTCAACCATAAGAGCCTGTTTAAAACCAAGTAATAAGAAAGCAATAAAGTCCTTAGAGCACACCAAGGAAAACTAATTTTCTCCATTCACAAGCTAAATTTTAAGGGTCTGTGAACCTCTCAAACGAGATCTTTAAAAATCTATGATTAATTCTACAATAAGTCAAATGGGTGACTTTGGTATGTTCTGTATATTTTCTTCGAGGATTGTGCAAGGTATTGAAATAAACAAAGGTCAAGAGAAATGCTGAGTTTTATTGAGTGACTACTAAAATATTTTTAACAGTTGAGGAAAAGCAGATATGTTTATTTGGAAGGTTGTGTTGGGTGAAACGGAACAAGCGAATAAAACAGATCAATGAATACCAGGATAATATTGTTTGTTTAAACTTACTAAAGTTGACATTGAGGTCACAATTGAACATCAGCGTTAACTTATTAAGCAGGATATTTCAGTGCTCATTTTTTATTGTTTTGTTTAACATTATAGAAACTCTCTAGGCAGGGAAAAAAAAAAGATTGAAAGCCCTTTTCCTGGCATTTGATTGTTGTCGCTGGAACAGTCAACCGCCCTAGACTGCTTCGGACACGCGCCCATTGTGTGCAACCTTCCCTAACAGTGCCAGGGGAAATCAGTGTGGCCTGGTCTGGTCTTTTGTTTTTATCGACAAGTGTGAGGGACAAAGCAGAACCATAGAAAAAAAAAAAAAAAGCTCTAAAGATGGTTTTGTAGGCTATGCTGTGCCAAGAAAACTGTACAGACTGTGGTAATACCATGTTTAATGGGGCGCCATCATTCAGTGTCAGAGCTGCACTACATTCTACTGGATGGCTTCAATGCTTATGGGTCACTTCATCCAAGCCAGTCTGGTGAGAAACAACCACGGGAGAATCTAATCCTGTAGAGCAAAATCGTAATTGTCACTTGGCTTCACAACCAGTCGCTATGATGAGTCGCTGTTACAAGGTTAGCCCACTCTCCCGCTCCCACACCACAAAGTTGCGGAGGATCATTTTTTATTGACGCGATGGAGTTTAAATTTGGCATTTTCATTTCCGAGATTATTACACTGTCTGTACCTTCATTAGGTTCTCTGTTGGAAAATGTAGCGGGTACCTTGTTCAGGGGAATGACTCACGCTTGGTTTTAATGAGAACAGAATGACACTGAGCAGAAATATAAATGCAACACTTTGGGTTTTGCATCCATATTTTATGAGCTATTGTTTTCAAAGGAGCAGGCCTATTTGTCTCAAATATTGTTGACAATTGTAATATCATCTTTCAGTTATTGTGTTCATTCATACAAATTGCATAAAATCAAAATCAAAGCAATTAACAATAACCTGTTTCCATGCAGCAAAATGTTTTAAACTCGTGACTAAGTCGAAATTCCTAGCACCCAAACTTGGTGATGGATTGTTTGACTTCCATGAAGTTCCATTATCACACATTTTGGGTTCAATTATGAACCAGTTTTGTGTCGTTTAATCTCCCAAACTTTAAATTGTTTGCCTGTGGTGCTACAAGACAAAAATCACATAGAAGGTGCAGCAAATTATCCACGCTGTGTGACTCCATATGCTTGTTTCATTCTTGCTTTACTTTTCTTTTCTAAAAATCAGAAGATGACTCACTGGCGGTATAAATACCTCGGTAGGTAGCTGAGTCTGTGTGAGGGATTCACACAAAAGAAAACCTAAACAAAGATCAAACTGCCATGCTGGATGAAAATATAGGCAGAGAGAAAAAGCAACACAATACAGTCCACTGGAGCATAAATCCGGGCATGTGATTTATCAGAAAACACTCTACACCTCTTCTAACTTAATTAGTCGCCCACCAGTGAAACATTCGCCATTCAAGACTTCACTTTTCATTTACCTGACAAAGCACAGTTAAGCAGTGGTTTCCTTGTAAGAATACACACACATCTATACACAAACAAGCCTCTAGGACAACTGTATATCGACAAGGGTGTGAGAAAATGTTCATCCCTGTCTGAGAAAAAGACGACTAAGAAATAAAAATCTCGTCGTGGCTGGAATTCACAGATAAAATATGAATTCTGATTTGAGCCATGGCTGAATATTACACAATATTATTAATTATTTTTTTTCTGATAATTTCTTAAAATCATTGAAAGCTTTTGTTTCCTGTGCTATTATACGACTAGCGTGGAAAAATCTATCTCTTTTTTTTTTAAATTGGCTTATATAGCTTCAGACAACTTCACTTAAGTTAATGCAAAAAAAAAAAAAAAAAATGTTCAGACAAGGCAAAGACAAATTGCTTTTTTGCCAAAGTTGTTACATAAATGCTGACACCTAAAGATTCAGGGACATACTTTAGATAGCACCTGTGGCTATACGGAAATTAAAGTGTGCATCTCGCAATGACACACACATTAGTTGCACTGAGGCTTGTTTGTGAAGGACGCTGAGAGCTTTCATGGTAACAATTATTCACTCGCTTTCTGCCCTGTTTTCTTTGAGCGTGGGCCAAATGGATCAGAGGCCAGCTGACAAGATAACAAGGACACTAATGTGTTTCCTAGAGCAGATGCTTGAAACATTATTTGGGCTGCACTCTGCTCATCTCAAAATATCCCCCTCAGCTCTCTAACAGGAAAGAAAAACATTCTCATTGGATCGATTTGAGGAAAATGTTTTTACATTAAGTCCTACTGTTATTTTACACATTTCATTAACTTTTAATGAGTTAAAAAAAAAAACTGGCCATTTGGTATGTTGCAGGAATTAGACGAAATCATGCTTTGCAACAGGAAGGAAAGAAGCATCAGACAAATGTTTTGAGTTCAACTAAGCCACAAATTACACGTAGGGCTATTTTTCATTGGTATGCTGACGAAGCATTATTAATGTGTCCCTGTTTGAAGCAGGATCGGCGTAAGAGTTGTGGCTATGGCTGTGCTGGTTTATTAGATACATATATTACTGTCAGGTGGTCTGGTTGAATTACAACCTGGAGCTTCTCATCCATGCAAAACATCAGTGGAAGAGACGAACAGCATGCTGGAATTCCTTGAACCAAGTCTAAAAGAGGGAAAATCATTCTTTTTTGGAATTTTCTCCCAAATTTTCATTTAGGTGCTCATCACTCCACTCAAACAGTTTAAAACTGAAAATGCAACTAAGTCAAGAACTTCAATAAAGCACCAAATTATTTGCCGTTACCTTCCATAGTTTTCTACCTAATTGATAACTCCCGCATTCCATCAAATGAGAACATGTATCATATGTGCACAGCTTCATCACAGATCGGGGAAAAAAAAAAAAGTGTATGCATAGTATAATTGTTGAATGTGACTATAAAGCCTTGACAACCTACTCAATGTTACAAATGGTGTTTAAATTACCACACTCATTCATCAATGTCATTATGACTCTGCAGTTTCACAAAACCAATTATGAACTGTTTATCAGTGATCTTCCTCGGGGAAATCGCTGAGCCAATACAGTGACATTGTCTGTCGAAGGAAAGGACATTCATTCCTTGGGAGTCATGCTTACTTAGCGGGCCCACTTGTGATTGGCAGTGATGGAGACACAAGACCTGGGTTAGTACGCTCATTATTTCTCCCTCAATTTATTGCAAGTACTGCATGAGAAGTTGGTGATCCAATTATAGCTTAAATAAATAGTGGGGAAGCGGTAGCACGTCAGTCAGGAACTTTTGCGGGTTCCTCGCATGGCCTTGTCCTCTTCTTTTCCATGTGTACATACATTATGTCGTGTCATATATAAAAAGCAAGCAGTAGTTCCCTAAACAACAGGGAGGATTAATGTGTTTTGGAGCATTTGCAGAAATCACAGAGGCAATGAATCAGGGTTAATAGCAAAAAGCAAACACTTTGAAATATATAATCACAGCTAATAGTCACGATGCAGAACACATAAACAACAGCTTAATTTACTTTTAGCCATAAAAGTCCACATTTTCCATCCCGAATAGACCTGAAGGGCCACAAACGGATCTTAGTACCGACATTAAAAAAACAAACATTGCTGATATTTTCTAACCTGCTAAACATAATTATTGGCCTAGCGCACTCATAAAAAGAAGATAAATGTTCACAGCCCAAGCCATTTATGTTTGTAATCTGTCCGTGTTGTTGTAATTTTACAGACTTTAAATTTACACTTGGTTTATCTTATCTGTATTTGTATATCTTGTTGCAGCCGCCTGGCCACATATCGGAGATGTCTTTTTATGGCTTGTGTCCTTGGGTATAATAACTTAAATTATATTGACTCAAGGGGTCTTCTATGGTACTATAATCCCCATAATGCCGAGTTCTGCCACGACCTTACTCAACTGATGATCTTTTAATACATTATTTTAGATTTAGGTGAATTATAGTCGACTTATGAAGGCTTCTACCTCCTCTGCGGCACTTGATGAATAGAATGCTGGTGAATAGAGTCGACCAGCGGTCCCCAATAACCTGCCCATGGCACGGTATATTATACTAGCCGCTACTTGGCGACCACTGGAGGAGGGTTTTTACTATGCATGGGCTGTCCAGGATTGATCTCAGCACAGCGAATGATTCAGGGCCATGTTGTTTATTTGTGTACCATACAAAGATGGACAAGAAACAAAACCGTTTGGGATTCAGATCAAGACATGGCTGAGATCCCCAAAGCTGAAAAGCCAACCAGCTCACCATCTGCACCACATACGTTGCCAGTACAACGGCAACTATTGGAGAAGACACAATAGATTGGAATGACACAAACTGCAGTACTCACCCAAATGTTGCCATCTTGGTGATAAGGTTTCCAATTCCTTCCGGTGTCACTGTAGAGCAGACGGTAATGTGTTGTCCAGTCGGAGCTGCTGTAACGACCTTGTGTGGCTATGGCACTTAGCTGCTTTCTGGAGCCTAGGTCCACCTGCAGCCACTGGTAGTGATCACTATCCAGGGGAGACCATCCACCAGCACCTGAAGCGTTCATGACATTTAAAAATAAGTTTCATGACCCTCTGACAAACAACAGAACACCTTTCAAAAAAATTTATCTTTATTTCATCAAAGTCACATAAGACAAACTCTGAGGAAGTCAACCTCAAATTTTCTCAACAATAATATGTTGTATGTGACCCCACTAGTTATGCCTAAAACGAAGAAAAGTAGATTTAAACAGTTGTCCCCACGACCTAAAACCCAAAAAGCAGAAGATGATGGACCGATAAGAATAGATTTCTGGTAAGGCTGCAAGTTATGAATAAAAACAACAACCCTCCCCTATTCCAACTTTTTCCTAGTATGTAAGGTGGCAGGCAATTTGAAAGGCAGATGAGCTCAGCTCCAAGCTCTCAAGACAAGCAGAAAAGTAGCATGACATTGCTACAATCATATTTTACATGGAGCGTGTGCATTTACAAGGTTATATGTTGTCCTTTTATTATTGGTCAGTGTCCAGCAGAGAGCTGCTCAACCAAGACGGACACCAACAAAGCGTGGGCAAAGTCATGTTTTATTTAGCCCTTTACATGCATGACTACATTTGAATATGATGAGTGACAAGGTCCTTACTTGAGTGTTATCTAATTATGCATAGGTGAGGCCTATATATCTCGGAGAGGAGCATTAGTATGTAAGGCATTTTCGGGATGGCTTTCTTTCTGATATTAGCATTCATACCAGAGTGAAAATTTTCCCAGTGTCAGCCACAAGCGCACAATAGTTTGATCATATCTAGTGTGAGCATGCTTCCATCTTATTGATTCTGGTCATTATAAAATAGATACTAAATATGGCAACATTAAACTATCACAAAATTATTTACAAAGAGATACTCTGGTTCATGTTTGAATCCTCGAGAGGACAATATGTTGATTTTATATCTACATATGTATGTATACTATATTTACATATACCTATAGCAACTGAAATGATTTATCACATCACAATTTTTCTCACTAAATATATTTCCAAAGGTGCTATTGATGCTCATATATATAGATAGCAGGGAGCAGTAAGAAAAAAAAACGACCATTATATTTCTGTACAATGCGAGACTGTATATAATGCAGATAAAATGCACATAACAGATTATATACTGTGAAATCCGATATAATAGAGCTGGCGGATAGACAACCCCTTGGAGATAAAACAGTGATTCGATGTGATTGATTTTCTTTTGTAAACGATCTAAACGGATAAATGATGTGCCAATTTAGAAAAACGAGTTAAAACTGGTTTTATAAGGTCACAGTAGGGAAAGGGGGAGGCATTGAGAAGACAAGGAATGGAATAGCTATTAAGCTTAGTGCAGAGGACACGGGAGATTATGTCACATGATAAAATAGTGTGATGTATTCCTCCTCTTGACAACAATCCTATAGCTTATCCAATTACACAGCTATTATGCTCCAGCTCCGGCCCAGATAGATAAACTGGTCCAGCATGTTTGGAATGTCAATACCTCAAAACCCCCCGAGATGATAAAACACTATTACATCAGAAGAGGGAACAAGGAATGGGTGGAGGGTGAGAAATTTTACTCGGTGGGTGTGAGCAGAGTGACAGCAAAGGGTAAACCGAGACGACCGTGAAGTTAGCGGAGTGGACATCGTTTGAGGCGATGTGACTCTTTGAGAGAGATCGTAGGAAGGAGAGCTGAAGTGAATGACAAGATGCTGCATGGCTGAGGAAGGAAGGGAGGAGGCTGAAGACATGGAAGAGTAAGAGAGATGGATGAGGTAAGCCAGAAAAGGGAGGGATGAAAGCAGGTTTTATGGCTTTGGTATATTGGGGAGGCGAGAGATGAGATAGCAAGCGGATGGGCTGGAAGAGGAAAAGAAAAGGGGAGTGTTGTTAAGGTAAAGTGATGGATGAGGGCAAAAGTGAAGAGAGGTTGAGGGGAACGAGGGAGGGGGGAAGGCAAAAATGATGGAATGAGAAACCTGGGAGAAGGAGAGATAAAATGAGCCCATTCAAAAGTGATGAGAGAGGTTACATCAAGTAGAACATGGTTGCTTCGAATCACATGAAACACAAAGCAAAATTGGAAAAGTTCTTGCTAAAAGTCAGGACAATAGAAGAGAGTAGAAAGTCATAAAGCATGACAGCTCACTCTTCAATAAGAGCTGATGATAAATGGAAGGCCACTGCAAGATTTTAATGTCTTTTCATACAAAGTTGAGCTTCATCTTATTGGAAACTTTTTTGGCACCTTCTCAGTCTCCATTAATAAAGTCACATGGCAAGAGTGTAATGGGATATTCCAATGTCTCTTTGTTTGAATATGAATTCTTTATCAGCTCAAACCTTATACTCCCCGGAAAGATGGCGTTCTCATCATTTTTAGTCAAGCTTAATTGAGCTGCTGGCACAGTGCAAGCAGAGATTTGGATACAGTGGAACGACATTGAATTTGCCTTTTTTTTTACAAACATGTATGAAATTGTCATCTAAGGCTGTGGAAAACGTTATCTTAAAAGAATTGCACAACAATATACATTTGCATTTACATTGTAATTTGATTTACTGTTCTCTAAATGAACCTGGATTTTCTTAAAGGCCTTTTTCAGAGTATTGCATGTTAGCAATTTAATATTTTATGAATTGATTGTGAGGTAGTAACTTTCCTGAATGGTTTAGAGCGTATTTGCCTGCTATAACCTTGGCTACTGAGCCACGCACTGCCCGACTATCGCATGGTGTTCCACAAGGGTCAATTTTGGGGCTTCTGGGAATTTCATTTTATCTGCTGTCCTTGGGTTCCGTTTTAAGAAAACACTATTTTCTTCCACTGCTATGCGGATGGTGGTCAAATATATGTCAAGCTGAGCAAAAAAGATATTTTCTCAGCGAAGCTACTTTTGTCCTGTCTGGAGGAGCTTGAATGTTGAATGGCATATCATTTCTTGGAATTCAATGAAAAGAAAACCGAAGTTATGGTGTTTGGTCCCAGTGGCCCTTATCCATCCCATCCGGCTGACTTGGCCGCCTTATCTGAAGCTAACAATTTCAAACTTGGGTCTTACACCGGTCAGTGAATTTAAATTGGACCGGTAGATTGGGGCTGTTGTTAAATCCAGCGTTTTTCATTTTAGGACGCTGGCTCAGGTAAAGCTTCTCCTTTGTCAACAGCACTCTAATACAGTAATTCATGCTTTTGTCACAAAAAATGAACCACTGCAGGAGTGTCATGGGCAAATGCTGTCATAGGGAGGAGAAAGAGAAGTCTGGATAAAGAAAAGCCAAGAGGTGCAGTCAAAGGTGAACACCATAGGGAAAATGGAAGGAAGTGACAAGAGGTTGACAGTCTAAAGGGGAGATGGGGCGGCAGAGTGAGCCGGGGTGCTCGTGCAAGAAAAGAGAGCACATGATAGAAGGGAGGAGAAGGAGCATCAGGGGAACGCTGTCACCATCCTCTCGCCTGTCACATGCACAGATGTTCAGGGCCGAAAGAAGGAGGACGATGGGATATGAGAACGACGGAGCAGAAGGTCAAACAAAAGAGATCAGTTGGGAAAGATGAAGGGTCGAACATAAAGTGAGATCTTAAAAGTCAGGAACAGGCAAATTAACCCTTACCCGTGAAATGCAAACTAAATTTTTGGTAACCTGAAAACTGGGCACTTTGGGTTTCATCCTATTAAAATATGTTTCAGCTAAAAATTAAAATGAGGTATGGAGAAAGAAATTTCCTGGTACTTGACTTTGAGGTCGTTCTGTATAGTTTGCACCTACGTATGTTTTCATTGACTGTTCTGGCTTCATTTTCTACTAAGAATGTCATGAAACAGTAAAATCAATTTCTAATTAGATTTATTGACCGCAAGATATGTCGCAAAATTATGAGAATTTCTCCGGCGTGGAGACGAGAGAAATATATTGGATAATCAAAGTGGAATTGTGTGAGATCATTCCTAAAAGCGACAGCCTTTTCTAAAATTTAAAGCCAATCGAGCGAGGGTATACGACCCGTCATTATGTCTCAATTCACAGTATTGAAGAAAGCCTCCGCTGTGTCATTAGAGCCGACCGACCTCAAGGAAGGCTTATGAAAGCTCTCTTTGGTTCCTTTCAAACTCGAATCAAACAGTGTTCCAATGCCTCAGCGTGTTTCACCACCGGCTTTTCTCGCCTTTGTTCATCTCTTGTTAGGCTGTCAAGCTGACTCCCTTCTCTGTTGTTTCTTGCGAGAGAGAAATGACCGACGCTAACCCAGGACAACAAATCACAGACTAGAAAATGCTTCCAACAGAGAAGAATGAGGGGGGGAAAAGGGTGTGAATCAAATACGACAAGTTTAAATGTTAACACAGTTTGGGTTTCTACACGTTGGGGGTGTAATATAATTATCAAACTGTCTTCCATGGAGAGGAAAGAAACAAATGTAAACTTCAATTGGAAGACAGATATACATTGGGGCAAGAAGTTATCTTCGACAGACTAGAATATTTTGAGTACCTCGATAAAAAAAAATGCTTGAGGATTTTTTGTCTGCCTTTTTATTTGGTCTGCACGTGTTATAAAGCTTCATTATTATTATTGATTTTATTTTTGTGCTTGGTCAGCATTAGTCAAACACGATGTGCATATTTGGATGCGTTCCAACCCTTATTGATCCAGGCAAGGCGAGACAGCAGAGTAAACGAAAGAAAAACAAATACAAAATATCCTACGATGACAATTAACGTAGGCTGTCTGCAAATCAGACTACACTAATTATATGATTAAAACAACTACACAAGAGAGCACAATACCGTCGTGGATATTACATCATAAAGCACGTATTGATGAGATTCTCCGAATTTATTATAGAACAAGTTTCATTGCTGTTTGTGAGATGAGTTTTGAAGTTTTGAAATTCTGTCGTGACACCAGGGAAGAGACCTTGACTGTCAGTGCAGTCAAAAAAGTGGGTGGGAGAGCATGTAAAAGTCTTGTTTTTGTGCAGGGAGGTTTCATCTATTTTGTGTTTGAAGGGGGGAAAAAAGTTTCCAAACTTCTTCCCATTGCAGCATTAACACAGTTATCATGGAAATGATTTGTGTTGTGAGGCTTATGAGAAATGCAGCAGAGAGTCAGCAGCTGGTTTGCCCTCTGCCAGTGCTTCATCTTTCTGTCATGGAGCACATGGAGCACGTGGACGCATAGTAATTTAATTAGAAGCAGCCCGCCATTATCGACGGATGAGTGCAATGGCTCAGGACATCAAACAACTTTACAAGATGACTCACAAGACAAAAAAAAAAAAAAGACTTCACTGAAGACAGATGGGGATAATTGTCAAGAAGTGACAGCACAGTTGGGCCCAAGTGATGTCACTCGTTTCAATAATTTTTTTATTTTTTGGGTGGAGATGGTGGGGGCAGAGAGAAAAAAAGTACATTTTAACTTCCAGGAAGCGTAGGATCGAGAATGTAACTCTAGGAAAGTGAGATGGAGAAAAGGAAAGAAGGGGTGGTGATGGAAAGACACAGTTGAATGAGTAAAGTAAAAAGAGGAAAAAAAGGAAATAGAATATAAAGGATTAGCTGCTACAATTTCATGCTTGGCCTCTTTGTTAAATCCAAAATCTATATGGTATAAGAATACACTTGCATTAAATTGTTTGTATGACCCACTAGAGCTGACCCTTTAGGCTTTGCAGTCAACAGAAATTTTCAAAATGCCGCCCCTAAGATGATTAAAAATGGGTGAATTTCATCCATCCATCCATCCATCCATCCATCCATCCATCTTCTTCCGCTTATCCGGGGTCGGGTCGCGGGGGCAGCAGCTTTAGGAGGGACTCCCAGACTTCCCTCTCCCCAGCCACTTCATCCAGCTCATCCCGGGGGATCCCAAGGCGTTCCCAGGCCAGCTGAGAGACATAGTCTCTCCAGCGCGTCCTGGGTCGTCCCCGGGGTCTCCTACCGGTGGGACATGCCCGGAACACCTCCCCAGGGAGGCGTCCAGGAGGCATCCTGATAAGATGCCCGAGCCACCTCATCTGGCTCCTCTCAACGTGGAGGAGTAGCGACTCTACTCCGAGTCTCTCCCGGATGACCGAGCTTCTCACCCTATCTCTAAGGGAGAGCCCGGACATCCTGCGGAGAAAACTCATTTCGGCCGCTTGTATCCGAGATCTCGTTCTTTCGGTCACGACCCATAGCTCGTGACCATAGGTGAGGGTAGGAGCGTAAATCGACCGGTAAATTGAGAGCTTTGCCTTTTGGCTCAGCTCTCTCTTCACCACAACGGACCGGTACAGGGTCCGCATTACTGCCGACGCTGCACCGATCCGCCTGTCGATCTCACGCTCCATCCTCCCCTCACTCGTGAACAAGACTCCAAGATACTTGAACTCCTCCACTTGGGGCAGGATCTCATCCCCGATCCGGAGAGGGCATTCCACCCTTTTCCGATCGAGGACCATGGACTCGTATTTGGAGGTGCTGACCCTCATCCCGACCGCTTCACACTCGGCTGCGAACCGTTCCAGCGAGAGCTGAATTTCATTGCTTTATTATTTATTATTTTATTTATTTATACAGCCAGAGCAATATTAATGATGATACCATTTTTGGACAAGTAGGGCCACATAGAATACTTTATTGTAGAGAACATATACTATATAGTCAATATATTTAGTATATATTAAGTACAGTATTTGATTTGTTTTTGTGCCATAGTCCCCTAGTGACCAATCATGTACATGATTGATTGCGTGAGTTCCGAAACAAACGTCAACCCCTGAGGAGTTTGGATTAAACAAAGAAAGAATAGGAACCACAGTTGCACTACTTGTTAACCAATGCACTCATTCAAAGGTTCATTTCATTTTCATTTAAATGCCAAATGGAATGAAAAAATATTGATTAAATCATCATTAAGGCAGAGAGGGGAGGGCTGTTTTTTTCCTCTTTTTATCTGGGAATTGAGCTTCAGCCTTGGGTGACGAGATAATGTCACCATTTATATATGGAATGCATTTGAGCGAGAAAAGACAACAGTGGAAAAAAAATCCACCAACGTGTACTTTGATGGCGAGTGCCAACACGAGTGCACTGCAGGTTTCTGTGAGTGCGTCAGCCTTACCTCCTCGCCTGTTAAGCTTGGCATATCCAGGTGCATATCCATTTGAAAAGACAGATGAGCTGGAGAAGGCTGTGTGCGGCAAAGGGGAAGCCAGAGCCTCATCACATTTTGCTGTGAACAGAGAATAGATATCAACACCCAGGGAAACAACAATGGGGGAAGAAAAAAAAAAATAGAAGCCTTCAAAATTCAGGCAAGTATCTGTCCCAGTGTACATTATGGCTGATAAACAAGCTTTCAAGGAGCGAGTATGATAATGTGGAACAAAGTGCATTTTAAAAGCAGTTAAAAAGACTTCAGACTACTTTGTGTTTTATGGCTATTGAAGTGCATAATTTAGAATGCTAATCTGTTTTAAAAGAAACGCTCTTTCTATTCAAATGCACTTTGTAAACATTTTTTGGCTAAAGCCATATTACAATATCTTCAACACTTCCTGCATTGAAGTTTAAGCTTCAATACTGCTGTCTTGGCTTGAAGAAATATCTTCAAATGGTCTTGGCAGTTAACTAAGCAAAGAAACAATATCATCAATGACCTTGGATAATTCTAGTTTTTTACCGTATGAATGGTTGAGTTTAGTTGACTGTTTGTAAATAGAATGGCTCTTTGAAAGGAAGAAAAATCTCTTCATTGTGCCTTGAGAGGTTTTGTTATATTGCTGTTTGACTAATGCTGTTTTTGTAAGAATAATCCATCAAATGACAGACTATGAAAATAAATCATAACCATAACCATGACGATGTGACCTTCAATGCATATTCGATATATTTAGAACAATATTTCCCTCCTTTATTGAACCGAGGAAACATTTGATATTAGCCACATCTCATGGTCTACCACCAAACATACTGACTTAATTATTTACAAAACGCACATACACAGTCCAAAAGCCTGTCTCACTTTTTTTTGTATCTTTTGCAGTCTAACAGAAGGCCAAACATAAGATCAAAAAAGATTCTGTATTACTGTTAAGTTTGAGCAAAAACTGTTTCCAAGTCACCATGAAAGGAAGCTGCAATGTTTTTTTTCTCTTCTACAAGGACAGTAAGAGTCTTATCACGATGATCTAAACACACATAAAGCAACAAACACACTCATTTCTTCCACTACATTAGGTTTCACGCTGAGAGAAATGTGGTCTGCCAAAGCAAGTAGACGCAGTCCATAGCTCTCTGTCACGGCCCATCGTATTGTGTGCACCGGTGTGTGAGGGTCAGATTTAGAGGGGAGACTATTGTTTTGCATCGTGTGCATGTTTGTGACAGTGTGTTGAGGCCTTGGCTAGTTGGCTGCTTCGATATATTATGCATTGTCACATGAGCAGTCACAGAGTCCAAAAAATAAATAAATAAATAACCTGTAACCAGGTAATTCAAGTCAATAAAACCCACTGGAAACCAACTTGTATAAAAATTTCTCATGAAATTCAATCATCATAAACTATAAACGTACTCTCTGTCCCAAAGAAACAAAAATATGCAATCTTGTGAACGCTCAATGCTTTTACTCCGAGGGACCAATCTGTAGGATTCGCATCGTTCAATACTACACATAAAGAGACGCTGTGTAAATCTATAAAAGGAGACTTGGGGCAAGATAATGAATGACAAGGGGGAGGGTGTTAATGGAGATGAAGTGTAGTTTAAATGGATAAAAGGAACTGTGTGGAGAAGCATTAGTGTCAAAAAAGCCCATGAAAGCCATAGTCTATACAGTGGCCATTACCACCTCTTCAAATTAATATTGGCTTGTTTCTATTTGGAAGAAGAGGCGCTCTCTCTCTCTCTCTCTCTCTCTCAATACTTTTGCCATATTTGCCCAAAAATAAAAAATAAAAACTATGCACATTCAGTACCAATGATTTTGCAGAAAAGTTTCACTTCTGATGCATTTGTGACAACTTGATCATCCCTGAGATTTGCCAATGTCTCAAGTACAGAGAATAATTCAGTATGTTTAGGGCATGTTATGCGAGGTTTTTCCCAAGACAGCAACACAGGTATTTTTGTGCACCCAAAAAAAAAAAAAAAAGAAAACAAGGGCAGTAAGAAAAGCCAAACAGAGTCTGATAAAAACAGTGAAAGAACAGGGTGAGAGAGACAAGGAGAATGAGGGCATAAGCTGAGGGCAAATGGAAATGGCTGTCGACCAAAGTCTTATTGACACTTTGAGTCAGGTAAATAACTTGAAATGTGTGCAAAATAAGAAGTGGGAAATGTGTCACGCTGACTGCCAACATTTGAGAGCGGAGGCACAGAGGCTTTGGCTGTTCCTCAAATGAATTTACATTGGTGGAACATTTCTGGAGCTAAAGAGAGTTGGCTACAATGAAAATGTAATAGGGCTGCAAGCAACCTAAAATCACTTTGGCAAATCAACCAAATCTCAGCCACTGAACAAAATGTTGGCTTGGATGTGACTTTGCTAATCTCGCTGCCACGTTGACCTCTCTTCTAAATGTGTTTAACATCTCAGCGCCATGGTTCACAACTTTTATGCATAAATGCATAAACTAATGCATAATTCACAAATGACACATTGAGAACGTGTTAAACAAGCTTGCATGAATAATAGGGTCGGAACATTCAGTGTTCTTTTCCAGACCACCGACAATATTGCAATCTTTATTTAATGACGGAAGAACTCCACACACAATGCTTCGACTGTCTCTTGACGGAACAGACTGCAGAACTTTTGGGACCTGGGGGCTTTTTGTGGACTCTGGTCATGAACACAGTGAAGGATGTTAAAAGTACCAGCAGCTGCAAAGAGGTATGGACCGACTCTCTCAGTGTGGGCGACTAACTCCATCTGCATTTTCTGCTCTCTGGTGGAGCTGGAAGAAGTCTGTTTTCCATTTGCTTTCATTTATTTATTTATAATATATTTTAATCACAACCACTGGAGCAGATTCAGCGGTCTTTCACAAAATTGTGATTCGCCCTAATACTCTCCCCTCCAATGGCCTACTTTTTTTCTGTTATATCCATGAACTAGTCCATCTCTCTTATTGTATTCCAATCTCAAACAGAGGTGCATGACATGATGGGAATTTTCAGAAACAGACTTCAGAGGATTTATAGGTAGAAGTAATTTAGTGTAAAAGTGGCGTTTTCAAAAATCGGGCAAATGAAAGCTGATGTGAAGCTTTTTTGAACTTTTTTTTCACTAGCCTGCAAATGGGCAAAGGGACACTTGCTAATTAGCAAGCGGCCACATATGCAAGCTGACCTGTACACCTGGAGCAGCACGACAGCAACTCCCAAGTGGTTTCAAAGACAGGATTGGACAGCAGGCTGACACACAGAATGAACAGATGTTCCATCAGATGCAACTCAGAATCAAACAAGACTCACTCGACTGGTCTCAGTTTTGACAGTCATCAAATAAGTACTTCTATTGGGGTCATAATGTTATGTGCCTCTCATTGTGTATTGCGTGGTAGTGTTATATTATGAATATCAGCCCACATGGATCCATCAGCAGGAGGTGGAAGGCACAGACCATCCAATTTCAAATCATGCACTACAGCCAGTGGTAGCCAAAATGACAATTTATCTCAATGATAAGGTGCCAAAACTTTTCTAAATTTGAAATGAGTTTCGTGAAAATGCAATATTGAAGTCACCGGGAAAATGTATTTGCACTACGTGTAACACAAGAGTTTCAGCTGGATGTTTTTCAAACTGGCTCTCAGACAAATAACCGCTAACTCTTTGCCTCTCTCTATTTGTAGATGCATGGTGTACAAGTGGAATCCATCTCCGAATGCCTAAGGCTGTAGAAGTGTGTGCATTATTATATTCTCTATCTATTTCTCTCATACATCGTTAACACCTCTCCATATATCACCTTTTATGATCTCTTCCATCATTTCTTAGAAGATGCATGGAAGAAGATACGTGTTCAGATGCTACTCATTTACTCAGCGTAAACACACGAGCTGTGATTTTCTTATTATATATAGCAGCTGGGTCTATTCTGGTTTTATGGGATACTTGTGATAACTCTGACATCCTCAGGTAGGAGTCCTCTGGCATTTTTTTGGGGGGGATCTAACAGTTTTGGAAAGGCACAGTGCCCGTAGGGACAAATGAATTCATGTACCTTCCAATGACAAGGTGATTTCAAAGGGACAGTGGGTAAGAGGGAAGTTAAACTAAAAGCATTAGAAATGATGAGATGTATTTAAATATCATGTTCAAAGTCAACAACTGTACAAATATGAATGCAGACAGAAATAGTTTTAATTAGCATAAGAAAGTTGGCCGAGAGTTGAGCAGTTCTAGATGTTTATAGGGTTTATGGCCAATCATATTACAGCTTCTCTGTGTCAAACAGCGACAGAATGTCTGCCTGATGCCAAGTAGACATCATTAAAAGGCCTTTTTTCAACATTCTGAACCAAGAAGATTTTTTTTTCCTTCATTTACATCGATTTAATTAATTAAAATTGTATCAGCTTTTTTTTTTTTTTATCTTCCCGTTTGACCCATTGACTGAGCTTCAGGTCACATCAGTTACAGCAGCATGATTCAGTAAGGCTTCAGCCGAGACTAAATCTTCTCAGAGGAGCATGAATCATAAGCCTCCAGCTCTGACATTTATACTTCCTTGGAGGGAGAAATCATCTGCGTTTGTGAGTATCAGCATACATGTATTTTATACATGCAGAGCACCAAGAATCGAAGAAAAAAAATGTTTTTGTTGAATGCAATTCTTTTTTTTTTTCCAGTGGAATTCTTCCAATGTGCCGAACCAATGGACTCAGTATGAATCGTGCAGGAGTATCCTGGACCCGTCACAAAGCCCAGCTTTCATTTAATTTGCACTGATTATCTGCATGCAATTAGCTCTTGATTTACTAGTGCTTCAGCTCATCTAGCAATCAGTCACTGGGACCATCTTCTAGTCTTTGTGTGTGAGGGGGTTCAAAATATTAGCACTCAGAAATATGCAAGAAAAGACAGATTTTGATTAAAGATAAATAATTTCAAAAAAAATATATGGTTACTACATTTATTTTTACTTGAATTATCCTCCAAGCCGGGATAATGGAATTTGTGGGAAGGTTGTCACTTTGACTTGAAGTGGATTATTAATAATTCCCCGTGGTTAATTTAGTGTGAATCACTTTTATTCCATATGCAATTAAAATACTATTCAAGTGTCTACCATACTGGGAGTTCAGGCATTATGCTTAGTGGGTATATACTGATGGTGTTAAGGGACTCCAATGCCTTGTTGATTTCTGATTGATGTCATTCTGCCAATCAGTTGGACACCTTATTGTCAAAACAATTTTTGACGTATTTAATTCCAAGTATTAAAATTGTGCAGCGTACAGGTTGTTAACAAATAATAGGCTGCAGTGGCTATTTATCTTCTTCCCTGTATCCACTAATTGGGTAGAGCGTTGTATACCTACTATATGCTGCAAGTGGTAGTTACGCAATGCCTGCATAGACTCACAAAAATATTGTGGATCCTATGCGGTATTTAAATTTGACGTTTAACACTCTGGCATCAATGAATGCTAGCATGAGCGAAAACAAGCATTTGTATTCATGACTTGATGCTGAGGTCGTAGGTGATTGGAAGCATACCCTGGACTGGTCACCAGCCAAGCGAAGGTCAACTTTTTTAATTTAATCCGATTCTATATATAAATATGCACTACATGCAATTTAAATCAGTTGAGTATTTTCTGCATCTACATCCAAAGCTGTTGATATTAAAATGGTCTTTGCTACACGAGAAATACGAGCAAAAACAAGCAGTGACTCAGATTTTCATACTCTTTGTATGTTATGCAAAAATTCATTTGCAGGATTTTACATGCATACCATCTTTTAATAGAGCAACCGAATCAGGAAGGGGGGACAATAAAACACACCAGAATGGCGCATAATAAAAAGGCCCAGGGAGTTTATGTTTTCCTCATCGAGACTGCACCGCACTGCGGGTCGGTCACGGAGCGATCCGTGAATCACTAGTTGTTGCAGGACTCTGGACGGGCTTTAGTCATTTCCCCTGTAGACGTCAGGAAGAAATCATGAGCCTCCATCTCTCTCCCTCGTTCAACGCTCATAAAGATGATTTGCTGCCAATCTGGCAACAGAAGCCCATAATATCACTCCCTCCACTGCCCTCCAACCCCTTCGTCAGCCCTAAACTCTGTCATGCTGAGAGACAATATGTTCTGAATGGCAGTCCGAAGCCAATGTGGTGAGGAGGATGACAGGGATAGGCTCAAAGACAAATTAAAATGACTAATTAGGTGGATAGTATGAGAAGATTCTAGCCATAGGCATCATCCTTCCGTCTCTAACCCAACTAACTTTAAGTTAAAGTTGGTCTAGTCTTTGGATTGGGTCAGATGGCAAAATTAACATGGAGGAGCAGCCAACTTTGTCATGAGCCTATATGATCCTGCCTGAGGGTTATACGCGGAAGGAAGCTCAACGCAGCCAGTCTTCATTTGCAAAAAAAAAAAGAAAAAGGAAATCGAGCACAGCCTTTCCAACAAAATAGATGCAAACACCTAAATGTTTGCATTTGAACTCAGTCAATGATGCATAATAAAGCACTCATCGAATAAGCACACACAAACTGTACGAATGATTTTGCTTAAGGAAGTCCAGAAGTAATTAGAGGTGAACTCTATTTGCTAAAGATCCACAGCAGGCTGACAAATTAGGGGTCTCTCTTGCAGCAACACAAGGGTTTCCACGGGTTAATGAGAATCATGATACGTGTATTTTGTGTGTGTGTGCATCTATATAGTGGAAGACTAATGGGAACACAAGCTGTGCTAAAGCTCTGCAGTGACTGGGGTTCGCTGACGGGGATTTAGCATTGTTCTCCAATTCAGTAATACCTGGCGGCGTGTGCAGGAATTAGAATTGCTCGTGGCCCAGCAATACCAAATGAGGCTTACGGCGGTTCGATTTGTTTGTGTTGTGGCAATAAGCACTTAGCATGTTTGCTTCTCACGTATTAACTAATGTTTCGGGAAGCAAAGCGGTGTTAACATCGGCTGCCTCTGGATTATGGCGCTTCCTGCCAATGCAGAGAATTAGAAAATGGCTCAGCTGGTTACATCTTGCTTCTCTGTTACCACTGATGCTCTGTTGTTGTCACCTCTAAAAATGACTTGGAATGTTTCTTTGTCAACCCTTGATGCCAAATCTGAGTGTGGCATTTTCTTGATATTTCCCACTTTCGCCCACTTGCTGCAAACTATCAACAATCCAGTCCAATTCTATAACTACATCCATCCATCTTTGGAGAAATATTTTCCGAAATAGGAAATGAAGAGAATCAATTTTGTAGTTGGAAACACTTTAAAGAAACATACTGTAATAGTAAGTAACATGATGACCAGAGATGGAAAAAAATGGAACATAAGATTCCAGTAATCATATGAAACAAATGGAATTGGAGTGTTAGCATATCAATAAAATTATAGAGATGGAAGGAGATATATTGGAATACATTTAAATTGCCATCAGGCTTCAACTTGACACCTAACTGAGCCTGAATATTAGCAACTGTGATCAAGCAGTGCATGATTAATTGCCCAGATGACTGAAAGGGCACAGTCGATGTTTATCTTCATGACGTGCTCAAAGTTTGACATTTGTCCAAGGCGTAATACACTCATCACTTACACTTCTTCAACACAATACTTTGAGATGGCCACTATGTATTCCTCGCTAATACTGTGCAGCCCAATCTATGTCGCTCATATTCATGCTACATTTAACAAATACAAGTAATTAAAGCTGGAGTCATGATTGATGTTTATAAGTAATTGAGGAAAAGCAACTGTCAATTGTGATCCATAATGATTTGTTGTCTTCCGCATGCAACGGTATTTTGATCAATAAGATGAGCCGATTTTGTATCGTCACACATTTTACAGACTATTTTTGACTCATGGTAGTACGGGACAAAGTGCATCCCTTTAGAACATCGGATGAATACTTAAACGTAAAAAAAAAAAATTGTTTTTGTGTAACAGCAATTAAAAAAAATAAAATTAAAAATAAGTGAGTGATTCAGTGCCATGCCAATTGGAGACCTTTTATTGCCAAATTAATATAACAATAAGGAAAGTAAAAATTGAAATAATATAACAAAATGAAGTTGAAGTAATGCACTAAAAGGCTCAGTGCCCGTTTGCCAAATTTAATAAACTGAAGAAATCCAGTTACAGTGCAGATTTGTGAAGCAAACATTCATCTTTAGCAACCTGTGTGGGGAATTGTACATAAGGTTAAAGTGCAAACATTTCTTTTTCCTCATTTTCTTGTTCGTCATACCATACAACATGTAGGCTACTGGCTATTCAGAACATGATGTGTCTGTGCTGTTGTAAAATGAAGAATGAAGAGAAAATAAGGAGCGCACATTTTTAGCAAGTGAATGGAAGGAGTGACAAAGGCACTGTGCAGCAGATGTAGACTCTTGGGAGCCTTTGGCAACACACTGTTCTCTGATACAATACACAAAAAAAGTGGCTGAAAGAGGCCAGGAGAAAAGAATTATATAATTTAGGTTTGAAATGGTGTTACACTTTTGAGCTGGTGTTTTTTCCCCCCCTCTAGCTCTAATCAAATGCAATATAAATGCACCATATGCAAGAAAATGTCCCTTAACATTTTCATCTTCCTGTCCTGTACTTTAACGCAATATACTCTATGTCATTATGAACCCATATAGACGTGCAGACTGCAAATGTGCTTTGGGAAAAGCATAACAATGAATGGCCCCCGGCGGAAAGCAATTCATTAAATTGCATGTGGGCGTTTGGGTTAGGAAAATGAATGGATTAAATAGAGAACTAATGTTTCGTTTCCATTGGGGAGCGCAACAAAAAAAAAAGATAATCTGCTGTACATACACGGCGATATGAAGTGACATTTGCTCTTGCCTGAAGTATGCTAGATGAGAAATAAAAATATTTAACGCTGTATGAAAGTTTTGAATTTACCCTATGTGAACACTTAATTTACTTGGTTGCTGGCTGACTTGCTCAACTGTGGTTGGAGGAGTGGATTGACTTCCAACAGGAGTGTGTGTGACCAGCATGATGAGGAGGAGCCAGGCTGTTGTGGTTCTTATAATCAGGTGCACCTTATATATGGACCCATATTGAGCCACTACAGCAGGCGTGACCAAAGTCCGGCCCGCGGGCCAAATGTCTATCTTATATATGGACAAAGTTTTAAAATGGGCCATTCATTGAAGGTGCGTCTTATAATCCGGTGCGCTTTATAGTGCGGAAAATACGGTAATTGAAAGCTGAAAAAATGCCCAATCTTTTAAAATATTTTTTTAATTTAATTGACACAATTTGGTATGATTGCTCAATGTCACATGCAGTGTCATGGGGTCAGTTTCCCTTCCCAACATGTCATGCTGCTGTCAAAATGTCACACGGGGATATCCATTGCTTATTTTAATGCGAGTGCATTAAACAGATGGGCTGATGTATTTAGCGTGAGTCTGTCTGGAGCCTCCGCCACTGCCATGCTTGCTGAAGCAGATTGTTTATGACAGCTTCCCGGCTGCAAACAGCAGACAGCGTGCTGCAGGACAGCTTCTATTATTGCAGTGAGCACCAGAATGAGCAAACACATGTAAGTAGCAGCCACAGCACATAAACACATTCACCCCAAAACTTAAATAGATAAATAAAGAAACGCGCAGATCAAAGCAAACACATTTTCACCCACACTCGGCTTATCTTGTGCAAATTTTGTAGGACAAAGTACAAACACCTTATCATTCTCCCACCTGTGCAGCCATGAGAGACATTCAACAATTTCCGTCAAGTGTTCCCGTCACAGTTTTGCCACATAGCGGAACATACCGAACCTTTTCTTATTTAAACATGCAGCTCTTTGACTGCTCAATATGTTTTTAAAAAAGTGTCACAAGGTGTCTCAGAGTTTTATTTAAAAAGCCACTAAGTGGCTCTGAGCTTCAGTATAAAGTGGTGAGTGACATAACGGGAGTGACTTTGTAAAGGCACCCAAGAAATATTTTTTTAATTTTACTAGTTTCATTAAAAGCTCAAGTAAAACCACTTGAATTTGTAGTGACACATTGGTGTGTAAAGCTATTAGCGACTTTAAATGAGTAAAAATATGCCTAGCGAGACCTCCATTAAGAAATTGGCAACAATTTATTTTTGGGATGCATTAATCAGTAGCTCATTTCCATTCACTCATGTATGCACCCAAAAAATATCTGTAACCAAAAAATAAAATGGCTATGTATATATGATCATTCCCTCCAAGGATGCAGGACACAAGATCTGTTCACCCTAAAGAATTGATATTTGCCAGAGGCAAAGTACACATGGGATATTATATAAAGCATGGAAATATTGATGTATTACAGATGAGAGTGTGGATTTTATTGTTTTACAAAATGCCCAAGTCAGCACGAGCCATTAATAAAGAATTTAATGTTGAGAAATAAGACAACAGAACATAAATTAATAAATGCCCGAGTCAGAAAAAGAATCTTGAGCAGAGTGTTGAGGACAAACAGCATCTGGAAAGTCACTAATTTGTTTTTCTGATGGGACTATTTTGCTAAACGTTTGCGAGGCCACAGATATAATCAAGATTGAATAATTGATTAATGCAGTATGATGTGGAAAGTTAAATGTTAAAGGTGAGACACACATCTGGTTGTTTTTAAATTCAATGCCGAGTCTGTTACCTCAGAATTTAATTCAGTCTTGTTGACAACTTTATGCTTGACATACGTTTCGATTTAATTATTCTGTCCTCTGAGTCTGAGAGACTTGAAAAGATTTTGAAAGGCACAGATGAATGAAAAAGTAGATGCACTGCTGTTACTTCCATGCAGATAGAAAAGGATCAGACGAACATCTTGAAATGGAAATGGAATAAAAAATGGGTTAGGGTTGAAAAAAATAATGTTTGAATCTTTATCCCAGGGCAAAATTAATTGGGTAGAACATCAAAAAGGGGTCTTGAGGTGGAATAAAATAAGAGGAGAATAGATCCTTGAGAGACTTCACAACAAAGGGGAACAAAGCGGAAGGCCGTGCGTGCTCTTCTTCAGACTGAACTGGCATTTCATGAAACTGTCCTAAGTGCGATGGTTCAAGTTGCTAAACCACTAGTACCAGATAAAACAGCCGTCCATTCAAACATCCACTGCCCAGGTTCTCTTTAACATCTAAAGAAATGAAAAGTCCACATTCTAGTCAATATTATAGCCCTCATGCTTTGTATATAATAACTTATAACATCGTTCCAATGTTGGGTTTTTGTTTGAGGTTTCAGAAGCCCCAAGGACATTTTCATGGCTCATGGGCTTGTGCGTAATCCTCCTGATACAGTTCGGGGAATTGAAGTCAACCCTTTGAATTTGCTGGCTTATGATGTAATGTCAGAGGTGTAATAGAGGCGGAATTCTGCCCATGTGTGACTCTGTCTGAGTTATGCCTTTTGTTTCAATACAATGAATATATTTTTTTTTTACTCTCAGAAATATCTCCTGAAGAAAACAATGGAAAGCAACTGGCTGATTTTTTTTTTTCCCCAAACAAATATATGAACAGGCAAGTCAGAAATAGCAGCCACAATATGTGTATCTTATTTTTTAAGTCCAAAAATAGTCTCCAACAAATAAAATGAATAATAATAAATTATATCTGGAGGTTAAATATTCCCATTCATTTTTTTCCCCAAAAGTTTCAGCCAATTTACCACTTGAACTATGTTAAGTAGAGCCTCAAGATGTTTCCCAACAAAGATTAACAATTGATGAAAAGAAGTAAAATACTGTTTGTTTTACTCATGGCTTTTCTCACCAAGGATATTCCAAAGTTAATTTTCAATGGGAATAGAAGCTCAAACAATCTTACTTTGTTGATTTACCTTGAAGTATTTCTGTTTCCTGGCTTAAGGCAATCCACGAAAGCCGCACACATTTATTTGTATACAAAAATCTCCGCTAGGGAGAAAAAAAACAACACTTTGATCAATTTTATCCCAGAGGTCTTTTTAAAATGAACTTGGAAAACCAAAGAAAAAGAAAACCTCTCATCACTCCAATACTCACTCAACCTTACTGCATCAATTCCCCCCTCCAAATGTCTGTCTGAGCTGCCTTCACATCTCCTCGCTCTTATATTTCCCACCTTTTTCAATTGTCACCTGTCTCCACTTGTTTTATATTTTGCTGCTCACTCGTGGTTATTTCCCATTGGCAGCTACTTCTTTCTCTCACATGGCCGTCACCCTGACTGTCATCTCCCTCACAGCTCAGATCATCACTCTAATTTCTGACACCATTGCTCCCCTATGCTTTTCCACTTTTGCACTCAGCCACTCAGTTTTGGTGTGAACTACAGAATGAAAGCATCGGGGAACAGGTCAGTGCATGGATGAACCGATACGCTTGAAAATCTGACTGGTATTCACCTCCTCAAAACATTGTACAAACCAGAAATTCGTGGACATTTTCTTTATATTGGTGAAATAAAAGTTATGATAATTGATGCAGATCTTGATTTTTTTTAAACTCATTATCTCCCTACGCAAATAACTGCTCTTTAAAGTGCTTTTTAATATGTTGTTTTGTTTTTCTAGCGCTAAGATGCCAATGGGAAAACCGTGTTTCCATCATCCAAGCATCAGTCGAGTTAATTGGCCATCAAATTTCTTAACCTTCTGTTCTGCATATATTGTAGGATGATTGATATAGTTGGCATATAGTATCAGTCAATATTTTCCAAGTGTCTCTATTGACAGCATGAGAATACAAACTTGAAATACATTTCCCTGAGAGATGTTTTTTCCATCTAAAAACGGAAAGTCTATTCTATTAGTCGCGTCTATTTATTAGACTATCATATAAATTCAGCCTGTGCATAAAAAAAGGTCACCTTGTTCCCGTCTCTATTTCTCTGATATTGTATTATCGCTCTGTTGCGAAACAAAACAAGACGACTGTGTCTGGGGACGAGGAGCGCCAGTTGCGTAAGGCAGAAAATAATTGAGTATATATAACCTCGCATAAGAAAAATAGGCTCCTTTTAGAATATTTAGAATCTAGTTTTAAAGAAAATACTAATGAGGAAACAAATTCATTTTCATTATCACAAGCCAAAAGGGCTGACAAAGCCTGCCTAATCAGAAAACAACTTCTTCTCTAGAGCTGCGTCGCATTCCATTTTGCTGTTGTGTCTCTGCTTTCAGCATTTGGAGAGTTCCAAACCTTGGTGAGAGACCGAATGAATGGGCAGAGTGGATGCTTGTTTTGTGTGAGTCTTTGCTTTGCTCTGTGGCTGTGGATGCCTTTCACCTTTGTGCTTCTTTCATCTCTTTCATTTTCACCTTCCACCGGCTGGTCGTGTTTCTTAATGGCTGTCAAAATGTGCACAAAAGTGAAACTGCATGGTCTTGTGTGTTGCAAATGTGGCTCATTAAGATGGGAGGTGGAAGGGTGGGGCACCAAACTGCTCCACGTTCTTACTAATGAGTTGCCTGACAAGTTGATGCCCAATATGTCCTGAACAAGGTGGTCATAAATGTGTGTCATTAAAGGTGTTTCATTGTGTCAAGGTGTTTCATGGAACATGGAGGACAAATATGGAGACAAAGCAGTGGTGTTGATAATGTAAAGGACAGCGATATAATTTAATTTAAACGATGCAGGCAAACGTGCTGTTAAACAAGAAAACAAGATATACGATAAATAAATATAAATGGACACATGATGTCAGCGAGTGCAACCCCGGAGAACGACTCACGCTTGCACAAACACACACACACAGAAAGAGAAACACTTACCTGCAGAGAACAGGGAAGGTTATTAATCCAATGGGAGCATGCAGAAAGAGACAAAATGTGGTTTATTATGTACCTCACAAATACAAAGCATTCGCTGTTGGAGACAAATTGGTGTCATTAAAAAAAAAAAATGTAGTTTCATTTTCTGGAGGCAGGAGTCAGGAAGGTAAGTGTCACTGACCATGCAGTCCTTAATAGACCCTTTTATGAACTCCCTAATGATCACCTTGCTTGTGGTTCCCCTTAAAAAAGCAGGCAGCCTTTTTTAAATAGAAATTTAGCACGGAAATGAACTCATAAACATCTGAGAAAACTTCAAAGGGCAGTGGTCGCATAATACGGGCTCATTTTGACCTGCCGTCGGATTAATGGACTCATTAGATGTTTATCAATGATGTTCATGTCTGTCTGAGGTTTGTCATTCTTAGGGATTGTGAATTCAGATTATTTTTTTACATATTAATTTAACATTTATATAAGTGCAAAAACTTCTTTGTGAAAGTCTGCAATCTTAGTAGTGACAGCGATAACTGGTACAAGTCTTTCTTGACAATAAGTCTTCCACGCTGGTGAGGAATAATATTTTTTTCGTCAGGATTTTTTCTTTCAAGAATATTTTGCTGACAAAATGTGCCTTCCGTCTATCTAGTGAAACTCTTGGGAGCATGAAGGGCAGCAAGGTCATCTGCTATTTTAACGGTCAGCAAAACACTGCAGGATCAACGTAGGCAGCACTAAACCAAAGGAAAACTATCCAGTCAAAAATAATTTGGAGCTGCTTCTACTGTGCACTAGGCAAAGCAAAACAAAGCATTGCGGTGGCGCTGACAACCAGCGGGTCACCCAATCATAACTCAAATCCAACTTTTTATTTTAGTCCTTAGATACCAATTAAATACCAACAAGCAAGTCTGCCTACGAATTATTTTTACTGAAATAATGATCGTTTGGAGTTGAGGTCAAGGTCATGTGTTATAGATTTAAAAAAAATCAGGGAAAATCACAATGCAGGAAAAAAGACAAGAGAAGAAATATGAGAGGAAAAGTGCAAAGGAAGGCCCCAGCGTTCCATTGTGAGTGTCATGTCTTCACTGTGCCCTCAGCAGGAGAAAGTGAGAGTGACACCAGATAGATGGAAAGTATAGAGAGATGGATGGGGGCGAGGGATAGGGAGGAAATGTGTTGGCCTCTTCTTCCCAGTGCTGTGTCAGCTCTCCTTTACTTTCTGCCTCCTCCGGTACATATCCATCGTCCCTTTTGTCTATCCATCCATCCACGCCATCTGCCTGTCTCCTTGCCTTCATTTGTCAGCAAGTCTGTCTAACATCGTGACTTAAATACTGTATTGTGCCACAGAAGATGAAAAATTGCCGTGAAGAATCAAGAAAGAAACACAGCATGGAAAATGAATCACAAGATTCAGGGAATGATATTTTGTACAAAGACAGAATGCCAGCAGAAGAATAGTGAGTACGCATGTTAGCGTGGCCGTCACCCAACCTGAAGGTCATGGATTCATTCCTCAATAATCGAGTTACTTGTATTTTTTTGTAATGAATTAGTAAAAATGTACTTCAAACTCTCCTTGCAGAAGAATGTCTGAGCAGATAAACCTTTTTACTTTGTATTTTTTTAGTGTATTATGGATTTGTACACTCCCTACTGACTTTGCTCATTATTGACAAGGCTTTATGTTCTCAGGTTTTGTCATGTTTTACACAATACAGTGCAGGTCAGGGCGTATTTGTGTCCACAAAGTGATGAAAGCAAAATTATACAGCAGCCACATTCCAGAGAAGTGGACACGCAAGTGAACAAAACAGAATGGACGTGTGACAACAAGGGAGGCAACATAACAGGCAAACATGTCATTCCGTGATTGCCATGTCATGATTTTGAAATCGCCAAAACAATCGCAATGGCAGTCAGATGAGAAACGTCGAAATGAAACTTAAAAGTGGCTGTAATTTGATGTGTAGTAAAGTAAGCAAGCCACCTTGAGGCCTCATCTGTCCACTTGTTTTCCCTGCTGAAAAGAACATTGATTGGCTTGGATTAGCCTCAATTATGTTTCAACCCAAAGTGATTCTACTTATAAACATAATAGGACAGGGAATGTGAGAATTAAGCAAAGTCAGCAGGCTCAGTAACTCTAGGTGGTGTCCAAAATATATCTGTAATTATTTATCTGGTTTCTATTAAGGGATTGCATTGATATCATCAGGCATGATGGATGAGGCAGGCATAAGAGCACAGAATTCTATTGGAATATATGAATTAGTTTCTCCCTGGGCAACACCCACGGTTATACTTTCTTATTCATTCAATCCATATCAGAGCCAATTGGATAAGCTAGAGTTGCTGCTTTTACTTCTTCTGTGGATTTTTTTTAACTCAACACTATTTAAATATTTAACAGCAGCAAATTTCTATCTGCAGAAAGATAAAAAAAGTCTCTTCATGGCAAAATCTTTTTTTTTCTTTTGTATATCCCTCCATTATTATTATTATTATTATTATTATAGGTATAAACCATGAAATCCTGAACTGAATCACAATCCTTCAGGGTCTGGGTCAGACTCACATACACAGAGTCTCATACTTGAAATTCTGCATGGTGCCAAAGTTGAAAACTTTTTTCCTAGAAGCATCTTCATCAGACTGACAGCTGCTCAAGGCCTCACCTCAGGCAGAGTGCAGCACTCAGGTAAAAGCAGCATAAACATGACCACAATTACACTCCAACCTCAAGGAACTTCGCTCAATCGTGCAGCCAGGAGTCATATGCATATCCAGTAAACCTTGAATGCCACTCATTGTCTTTTTTTTTTGAAGGAGGGGAGCACAAAGCAACACACCCCTGGGCAGATGCAGTCATGCATAGTCTATGTATGCTAGTATGTAACCACCAGCACACACACACACACACAACAAAACCACAGATGCCTGTTTAGCAGTCAGCTCTAACAGTTCTGGGAGTCTCTTGCTTTCCATATGACCTTTTGCCACTTTGCCAGTGACATTTTAAATATGCTCTCGCTCACCTTTGTCAGCAACCTTGTATGCTGGGTGCTAAACAAAGCCGGACGCTGAATAGAGTGCGCGCATGAGAAAAAGAATGAAACGGAAAAACGGAGAGATGGATTCAAGTGACCCAATGAGAGTTCCAAGTTACGCCTGAGAGCAAAAGCAGACAGGTGGAAAGGTTGCGTGGAAAAGAAGAGGGTTCTGGTGGCAAGGCAGAAGGCGGAGCTTTAAAATCATTCCTAGGAGAGGATGAAACATTGTAAAAGTGAAACAAAAGCAAGACGGGAGAAAAAAAAAAAAAAAGGTCAGTAAAATGAAGATGGACGGCATTAGAAGATGGGAGTGGAAACTTGGGAAAGGGCAAGGCTTGGAAGAAAAACTAGAAGGAAGTGAATGATTGGGTGAAAAAAGAGCATAGTTCGGATAAGAGAGTGAGGGATGCGCTATGTCGCTCTGGAAATTACAGCCTTCTCTGGTGGAAATGTCACAGATATGTGAGGGCTCCTCGTCAGAGCTGTGGTAAAATGTGAGCGCCATTCATCTCTACCCAGAGGCGGCAGCAGTGTCGAGAGTCTTGGCATTAATGGGGAATCCTCCCTTGCATTAATAAGGCAAATTATCATCAATGGGACTCGCTGACTTGAAAGACACTCATCTTTTCAATATGTGCATGCTCGAAAAAGTCCCATGGTGATAGCAGGCAAGAACTGATTGGCCTCCAAATCTTAAGATAAACTTTGGATTCAATACTAGTCACGTTTTCACTGAGCTGTAAAGTGCTGTGAGTAGGCAAGACTTGTCGTATTTTGGTTTTGAAATATCCTTTTTAATAGAAGCAAAAAAAATTGCATCATTTTGTGCTTCGAGTATTTTCGAAAATTTTATTTTATTGACCTCAATTCCTTTAAATAATCAATTGACAAATTCATCTAATTCTCAATGAGTATTATTTTATGGAATTCTTTAACCTCGGCTTGCTTCCTGCACAATACCACAAAGAGCAAGGAGGATTTGGAGACATTAGAACAGCCCCAAAATACTTTTAGAGTGTGTGCTCTGCAGTCCTTTCAGGTGAGGTGACATTTTGCTCAGGTTTTCAAAAAAGACTTTTTAACACATCAGGGGGAGAAAATGATTATTCTTGCTGATTCATCCACAGAAGCAACAAGAAACTAGCCAGCAGAAATACGATTGAATCACGTCACTGACTTAACAAGTCTCATATGGTGAGTGTTAATTACATTCTAAAATCTTCAATTCCACATCTTGTGACGTATTTGTTGTCGTCCTGTAATGAGATATGGAACTGCTTGTTGCAAAGCCCACTAGGGAGAAAAGCAACAGTGACAGTAAAGAAAATGTCAAAGCCAAAGGCGCATAAATTGCTCAGTATAAATGAGGGTGTAAAAACAGATTGAAATCCCACTTTTTAATGCACCACAATGTACGTCTGTGCATGCAATTTAACCGGGGGCATGATTTAATCAAAAGGCATTTTGATGGAGAGCCAACTCGATCCAGTACCGCGCTTTATTTAGACTTACACATATGTACACAAACACATTCTGAATCAAATAAAGGGAAATGTCGAGCAATCATCATTGGAGATTAGGGGATAAATGTAGCAGCATATACGATACTGCTTTCAAATTCCAAATGTGGCTTATCAATCAACAAGAAACGCAAGCTTAAATTGTCATAAATGGCTTACGGAATAATCCGTTTTCTGTTTGTCATCCTTTCCATCACTTCAGTAGTTTGTCATAAAATCTGAATTTCATTACGAATGATTTATTGTTGTCTTGTCTTTGAGAGTTTATTTACTCATTGCTTTGTGTTCTTTTCACTTTAATTTGCTGTTTTACTTCATCTTGTCCAATGAGCTTCTAGTTTTCTGACTGGTTAATCAGGATCGCTTTGTCCTTGTAAATAATATTTTTAATTGGTAGCGACCAAATATTTCATTAAAAGATATCTAAAAAAAAGTATACTTGCTTTCTAAAAGTCATGTTTATAAAATAAAATAAAATGCCAAATTACAATGGGCTCAGAAAAAAAATTTGCTTGCCGCTGCTCTACAAAAAAAAATCACTTAATTATCCAAAATATTTGCCAGCCAAGGTAACATAATTATAAAAAGCCAAAAGATGTCAGCTGAAATAGGACACACTTTTGCATTTGCCGAAAACAGTTGACCACTTTGACTCCTCCGTTATTTTGCTGTCGGAATCTAAAATTGAAAAGAATCATGTAATGAGGCTGCTGGAATTTCTTCCATTTTCTCAGAAAAGTTGAATAGCAAAGGAGATTTTTTTTTGCACTGCAAAAGTAGTGTAAATTAAAATGACCATACATTGCCAGTAGCTACAAATGATTCACTTTGTCTTTTCCATTTCTCCCTCGTGTTTGTGTCCCAACTATCAATTTCCTCATTTCAGCCAGTTTAGTTAGATACCACCCCCTGGAGGGCACTCCATCACTGCTGCTTTGGAAATCACAGACAGACTAAAATAATGATACACCATTTTGACAATAATACTATCTTTATATTAATTTCAATTCTGATTTTTTTTTTCTTTACAAGTGCAATTAAAAGTAATGTGCAAACCGTTCAGTGCAAAGAACAACATTAACCTCTGCTAACACAAAAATAGCTCAAAAGTTCATTTTTGAGATGTGTGCCTTAATTGGGGGGGTCACAAGTAACTCGAAATGATATTTTTAATGTTTGTATAATTCACCCACTGTGGTTATTTATTTCTCCCTGGACTAAAATTGTGACCAATTAAAAATCTAGCTGCATTCTCTTAATGACTTTAATTGTTTGTCTTGTATATTGGTCTTATGCTACAAGAAATATTTTTGCTTGCGATAGCTCTACAATTCTTAGATGAATTGTGAAATATGGAAATACTCCAATTCTACGGGGTTTGGTTTTCACAGCATGCTGTCCACATGTTGCGGCTGAATAAGTCCTCTGTCCTACTTTGACTCCTCTCCTTCTGTAATCTAAGCAGCTAAATGAGCTCTAATTGGGTGCTTACTCCCCAGAAAAGAACAAACTGGAACAAATACAAACAAAACACTTATTCGATAGACTAAGCGTCTTATTTGTAGGCAATTCATGGAATCGCTGAAGATGTGTGTCCGAAAAAACAGGTTCAATCCAAAGAACCAGCCAGCTGTATTTTGGGCTAACAGCCGTAGTAACTTAGGGTTCCACTTTATTCAACTTTCATGATCACAAAAATCAACCGTAAATGAATTCTCTAATAATAGGTTTTGAACTCCAATTTTCATGCCGGTGATGAAATGAACTGAAATATTCTGGCCAGAGGAGATGCGATAGCAGAGGTCAATAATGATGTAACGTCCCATCGTTAATGTTGCTGTCCTCAACCATTCTGTGTGCATAATACTTCTTTCTAACTTTAAAAGTACATTATAAATTGCTTTGGGAATACACTAGTGGGATTACATAGGTGCCGCTCCATCGCTGGCACACCCGCAACCTGACCCGCTGTGTAAAAATTAGCCTGCTCCTATGAGAGGTGGCACAATGTGAAAAATAAGTTCCTGACCAAATCCAGTTTGACGGAGATAAAACTACTGAAGCCGCAAGGGACCATCATCGCAGCATGATGGAATTTTTCAAACCGCATACTGATCGGAGAGTTCATACGGTGCGTCTTAGTGGTTCCGACAGCTACATTAATACACCGTGTCGGCACTTTGATCTACCAAACAAAATGCTATCAATCTTCTTATTTTCAGAACAGTGGGGTGATCAAAGCGCTTAATTGGGTTTCTGTCAGCAGTCGTCTATTAGATGGAGAAAGATTACAGGACTTTTACCTTTCTACTCTTGTTCCCGATAAAGAAATGACATTATTTGCATTTCAGCCAATAAGAGGTTAGAAAAAGCAAGTTACTGTGTTTTTCTGGAGTTAATATAACACGACTGATCAATTTCCGTTGTACGATATACAAGTGGTGGTCCGCTAGGAGCTGACATAAAGTCACTCAGCGACTGAATGGAAAGTCGGCAAATCATAAGCACAAATTAAAGAATCTAAAATTCAAACAAACTGTTCACCAACAGCAGCGCCTCTCTTATTATTAAAATCAAACCCAAAATGTTAACCCAGTTAACATAATTGGCCCTGAAGAAGCATGACACATCTAAACTGCTTGTTAAAATCCAATCAAAAATATTAGACTGCCGCTGATAACCTTTACAATACAAACAGAGCAAATTTAATTAAAAGGATGCCTGATATCTCCAAATGAACCAGAAATGTATTCAGTAAAATAATCCCCCCTTTGAAATGTCATATGTAAATGCCGTAATTTGCCCATTCTGCCATAAAGGCTGACCTCGCTTACTGCTACCTGTAGATGATATTCGCTCTCAGTGCTGGCCAGCAGAGATAAGGTACGAGTGGAACATTAAAACAAGTGTGCTCCTGAGAGCCCTGACTGTCTGGTGGAAATTGTAATAAGACAACAGCCTGTGACAAAGTTCTCAGGGGTGAAGAGGGCAGTGCCACTTTATGAAGACAATTCTTCATTGCTTGACAACACTGAATAACTTTCGAGAAATGAACAAAAGATCTATCCAATCATCACCATCATGAACTGTAGACAAAAGTATTATGAAGGCCACTGTGTACATTTATGAGTGTCAATTCATTCCAGGTCACGACCCTTCATTAGCGGCTTAAAGTAAGGATAGTTGGATGAAAGTGGAACTCCAAAGGGTTGACTCTTCCTTGATCAGCACCTAGGATTTGAAAATGAGGCGGCCTAATGGTCTCAATTGCCGGGAAAATTACAGCTGTGATACGTATTTCATAAGCCTTTGATTCCCCCATATTTTTTATTCTCAGATGTTCTCAAGTGTGTTCATCCCTGGTAGACTCCTCAGTCATCTTTTTAGCCCTTTGTCGACCTCAGATATTTCTATCGTCTTGATCTCTCAATCTGCTCGGAGAGGAAGCAAAACATCCAAAAAAAAATCCAACCCCAGTCTATTTAGAAGACAACCTGATAAAGATGTGGATATACACTTTTACGATACTACAGACACTTTATCAAATGATGTTTTGCTGAAAACCTCAATGGATTCGGCTTATCAAACTTGACAAGACCTTAACGAAAACAGTATTTGAGGGCTACGTGACATATTTGTTCAACCTATTTGACGGCAGCTTGAGTCATCTTACTCCAAGCCGGTTTTTTCACACTGCACTTAGCAAGATCTCTGTCTAGTTGGATTTGGTCAGAGACAAAATGAAACAAATAAACGAATTAACATGGGCTAAGTAATGATCTTCCAGAAACTACTCCATCTGTAAAAGTTGCAATAAATACTGCAAAAACATTTACGTGAAAGCGAGCACTCTCATCAACTACCCCAGACTTGCCCCTTCAAGGCATACAAACTTAAACTCCCAAGCTATTACTTGCTTTAGCATAATGCTACTACAAAGGAATAAACCAATAGGATTTCAAAGTCTCAACTTTCCCAATTAGCTCTGGTCTTTCTTCTCAAACTTAAGCACTTAAAGGCCAGTGGGTTCTCATCAAGGCTGCCCCCCTGCTGTGAATGTGGTGCTGCAAAGTCCTTGGGTTACAGGAAGTGGCATGATGCAAGCCCCCTGCAAATGGATAGTGAGAATCCCTACGGGTGTTTGCTGAAGATGGGTCAGTCCTGTTGGAAGTGTTCCTATGTGAGTGCTTGAGCACAGTGGGGATTTGGAAAGTGTGAAGAAAAGCCCACACACGAAAACAAGTCGAGTATTTGGCAGGGAAATTGACTCGAGTTTCCTATTTCTACTGAAAGTAGGAACAATTTTAGTCATTAATTTAGGGATTCTTGTTTTCATCTGGATCTCTTTGCTTTTTCTCTTTTGCTGCATCTACCATCCCCTAAATTATTAAATGTCCAATCCATGTACCTTGAATCATAGGAAATGTACTCTTGCATATCGTAATGAAATCCAATGCCAAAACGTTCCTTTCATAAAGATCACACTCAATTAAAAGGACTTGACAATTCCAAGAGGTGTTAATTGCATTTTACATCGATTACTGCACTGTGGATAAAAATAATTGCCTGACACTAACAATGCTGGTCTTTGCGGCGTATGGTGAGATCCAATTGTGACAAAAGTGTCAGCAAAGTTTAGTAACTTTTACTCTAGTGTGCTCGGCGTTTCAATCAGACCAGCCATTTTGGCATTCTTTCACAACTTTGTTCACAACTTCACAGACACCGGAAATTGTCTGTGATGGTGATGGTTGCCACATCTCCAAACTATCGCTCGGTGCATTTTAATTGGGCGCCGGTCTAACTTTTGGTTCACTTTCAAATGCCGCACCATTGCTCACGGTCCCGTTGGGAAGGCAAAAAGGGAATTTGGACAGAAAGACCAGAGATGGATAATGAATGGTGACGGGGTCGAGTGTAACCAAGAAAATCGTGACGGGTGAAATGAGAAAGGGTAAAAAGTTATTTTTAGTGAACATTAAGTGATGCTGAGCTCACAAACAAGTCATGCGGCCACAACGGCAAATTGACTGTAATGGATTTTAATTTGTGTGCTCGAATGATCAAAAATAGAGACTAAATATGCTTTACTAAGTAAAAGCTACGTTAAAATGTCTCTTCAATTTTGTCAACCAAAACGAGATGATAAATGTCAGGAAAACTAGATTAGACTGGATTGCAAAGGTAGCAAATTCAAGTTCAGAAAAGACACATACCAACAGGGGACAAAGTACACGTAAAAATAGCTTGAACAAAACATGACACATTTAGAAGAGGTCCACCGAGAATAAGGGAACACATAGCTTGTCTCCTTCAATGATTGTGTTGTCATGATTTCTCTTTCAATCTTTCATTCAGACTGCCTTATCGACTCTAATGTCCTTTTTAGGTTAGGTTATAGCCTCACTTTTTTTGCTCCAATTCTTTTCGAAAATAGCCCTGCATGTTTGCACGTGTCCTCTTGTGTGTGGATTAAATATTTCGGGCATTTCTCTACCTGGTCCTCTGAGGTTTCATTGGGCACAATGCAGAAAACAGCCAATATTTCAGTCCCATGCAATTAATCTGTATAGATTTGTTTTAAATCCGATCAAGTCACAATAGCTCAAACACGTTACCATTTAGCTGAGCAAACATTTGCAAAATGTTTTTTTTTATAGATGGTAAATCACTATAAAGCTTCTGGCAAATATCCCAAATGAACTCAGCTTTTAATGTTCTATTGGTAAAGTGAATATTTGCTAATGTACAATGTGTGCTTCCACTCCCGTGTTTGGATCGGAACAATACACGTGTGCAGGATTGCTGCCAATGCAAGTCTCTGCAGAACAATAATCTTGACATCATAAGCTATTGAATGAACTCAAATCGGCCTCGTTGCAGCCTGATGGATTCATCGAGCAGTCCAAAATATACATACTGCATTTTAAATCAAACTGTGTTGGAAAACTGATATTTTTGGGAAAAATAAAACTGAGATTTTTCATGATTCACTTTTATATATTATTATTCTATGTCAGTCTGTCCGAATATATTTTTACTTGAAACTGGTCCGTGGTGCAAAATATTTGGAAGCCGCTATACTGCAGTGAAAAAAAAAAAGATCAATGATGTCAATGACTTCAACCGGCCTTCAATCGCATTACATCAACTCCAAAGAGTTGTTTGTGCTGAAATCCCCAAAGCACACACACATGAAGTGCTTTGTCAACTCCTTGCAGCAATTCTTGCCCAACAGGATTTCGGCTCATTTCCATTCCATGTATTTATTATCTCTTTCATTTTAGTCCACTCAGTTCCAAGCACTAACCTGACAGAGGCCAAGCAAGCAAAGGCAGTTTTCTGTGCATTAGGCTTTAATCCAACCCTGCTCTGCAAAACAGCCTTGACAAAAACTAATTACTCTGTTCTCTGACACACACGCACACACACCTCCAAACCATGAATCATGATTTTATTATTCGGGATGAATCAGTTTGAGCGGGCCCTGCTCGGTAACATTAAAAGTCTCTAAATGAAGTCTCTATATGCATTCAGATGGCTCTCTTTATTACAGTATATTGCGCAATAGTATTGATAGGCTTATTATTTGTAGATTATATTTGGCTCCAACTCTTCCATCCATCATTCTCTATTAGTCAATGTGCGCGGTGGTTGCAGAAGGGGCGGAATAGCAATTTCGAAAGGGTACACGGGAGAACAGAGTGGTGGAAAAGTCAGTTAGCCAGTAAAAATGGAGAGTGACAGAGGACCTGTCAAGTTTCCACCTCAACACCACCGCTTTAATTTGCCTTTTGCTACCCTTGATCTAATCCGCCACTGTGTTGAACTTTAATTTGCCGTTACCACTTTTCACATTTTTGTCCTCCTAGAACTTTTGCTCTCTGACTGCTTATTAGTGACTCAACTTATAAATGGATATTTTAAGGAAGTATAAGAAAGGCTGCAAATGACAATCTAATCACTGCTGGTGAATATTTTAGTGTGTGGGCACTAAGGTTATTATAGTTAAATGGACATAATAATGAAAAGTAACATTGGAAAAATATTTTTATTTTCTAAAATAAAAACAAGAGGGTGTGGGGTTTTTTCGGGGAAAAAGTTAACTAACTGAATTATGAAAAGAAATGACAATAATGCTGCACAGAAAAAAAATAATCGGCAAGTTGCTGTTACAAGACTAATTGTTGTGTCACTCATTTGGAAACCATGTACCATCAGTGCATTTGCTACCACCATTTGTTTTTAAATTAAAATGTTCATGTTTAATTGATTCTACTGATTATAATCCCACAAGGGTGAAATTCAATTTACACTCTTAATTATATTTGGTGTTGCACAGCACAAAGATCGAAATGAGACACATACAGGTGTGCAAGGTGAGGTGTCAGAATGGAGTTGCATGGTGCTAGGTTGGTGGTGGTGGTGGTGGTGGTGTTGGTGGGGGGGGGGGGGGGGTCTACTCGAAGTTTTATTCATCCACAGCGAGACGAAAACTTCCAACAGAAGATGCACTTGTTCTAAGACATAGGTGTCAAACTAAATGCCCGGGGGCCAGTACGCCCTGTCACATCATTTTACGTGGCCTGCGAAGACAAATTGTCCATCAACTTCATGAGTCAACATTATATTTTATAAAATAGAGATAACGCTAGCAATGCATTACATCTCTTTGCCAGCAGAGGTGCTGTTTAGCTACAAAAGAACAGTAAAGAAGGGTAAAGTTGAGTTTAAAGGAGATTGTTAGAGGAGACAGAGGTGGGTGTGATGTTATCATCAAAGTGAGAATTGACAGACCCTTTAGTCCTTGATTTATGTTTCCTTCACTGCGAGTTTGTGCAAGGTGTGATTTATCGTTCGTTAGCTCAGAGGAATTAAACCTTATATCCCGCTGAGCTGCGTGCATCAATTACCAAGCAATTAAACGATCTCACCTTTTAATGAGACGTGGCGTACATACAAGAGTGACGTGATGCAGATATATATTTCACACACACGCACGCACAAACGCACAAATGTGACCATTATATTTACGTGTTAAGTAGATATAGTAGATACTTGTGATTTTGGGTCTACAGCTTTCTGAACAGCTTTTCAAACAGCTGCTGATCATTGGATAACATTTGCACAAACCAAGGCAGTCTGAGAAAAGAAAAAAAAAAATTTGATTCATTTAACACTTGAAGGGGGAAGATTTTTTTGTTGTTAAAAATCACAAATGCCTTTTTTAAGCAGTCTGCTGCAATTTCACAAATTGTTGGTTTCAGGTTGTCTCTTTGATGGAATAATATAAGATTATAACACAAAGCCCTGACAGGATTTCAAAAGAAAATGAATAAAAGAACGATGATGAAATGGAAAAATATATTTAACTTGGTTTGATTGCTTTTTATTCCTCTCTACACTTTGGACGGATGTATTCCAGATAAGCGGGTAGGGCATTTAGGGCAATGTGGACAGAGGCCACTAAGGTTTACAAATATGAGGTGAAGCAAACAAGAGAACACTGAAATCGAACAGCTCCTGTCGTGTAAAGATGATGTGTGAAAAATTAACAAACAGTACGACATCTTCCCTTGCTCTCAAATTTTCAGAGCTACAGCGAGTCACATGGGTAAGAAGTAACAGGGCATCTGTGTAAGTGTGAAGAGATGCTTTGTTCAATTTGGTCCACCATATCTGCGCAAATTCACACCTTTTGTTGAAATGACGAGATGATAAGAACACGTCACAACAGCGGACAAAAAGAAGGCATTAATAAAATGTCTTTATAGAAAAATGGTGCGCTTTTATTCTTCTTTTTTTTCATTTTATGGTAACGTCTTTGTGCTCTTTTGGTTATTAAAACTTATCAACTGCAAATTGTGTTTGCCCGCTAACATCCTTACACTTGATTTATATAGTATATGATGTTATGGGTTAGCTAACTCAATGTAATAAAGGAAATCCTGACACATATAGATAGAATTCAACTTGGTGAAAGTTAAAATTTACTTCCTTTTAAAACGATACCTTTATTTTCACATCACCATCTCCCTAAAAATCCATTCACATATTATATCGACCTGATTTAACCTGGAGAGTCTTATGAAACAAAGCAAGGTGCATAAATCTGTCCTGTAATCCGTAATACTCAAACAGAAACCTAAATCACATCACAGAGTTTAATTAGAAGAAAAAAAATCCTGACTCCTTTAGATGGGTCTGGAAATTATTTTTACCAACAAGCAGAACTATTAATGCAACAATGTAAAAGAGTCTCACATGGATACATTAGAGCACAGCGACTATATGTTATGAGATAATTACATATAGTTGCATCATACATGCATGTTTGTGTGTACTCCAGTGTGCCTCGCCTGAGGCCAGATAGAAGCGATAGGTTCCGGTACGCTGTATTCCCCCGATTCCTTTTCCAATCACACATGAATTGTACATGACAGTGGCTGTCTTTCTCCTAACGTTCCTACCAGAACAAGGTCGAAGCATCTTGCAGTGAAAGTGGTGTACATTTCAGCGCATGAGCCACAGAGGAGGAAAGTCCAAAAACTTCTCATAAATATTGAAGCATTTGTAACACGGAGCTGAAACGAGTCAACGAGGAAGATGCAAGAGATCCTCGGAGATGTTGCTGAGCAGATTAGTGGCTGCTTGCAGCAGAGGTAAACATGTTATTAAGTCCAATATAAATTCTGGGGCACTGTGTAGCGAGACAATCAGTCCCAGCAGAGGGATTTAGATGTTTTCCCATTCTTAAAAACTTGCTCTTTCTTTTACATTCATGATGTCAATAATGGAAATAGCTGCGTGGCTTCAAAGTCCATTCCGAGCTTTGAAAATGTGGAACTCAATATGTATCCGATATGCAATGTGTGACATTTAAGAAAGGGCCTTTTATTATTTCTCATTGATGAAAATCATATTTGTATGCCGTTGCGATGTTCGTGCGGAGCAAGATCGAATGAGAGGATACAAGGTGGGCATGATGATGTAAACAAGCTGTCTCTCCACCCAATCACAATTTCTACAGTTCTACTCGACTTCCATATTATTGTGCCTCCTGCTCTTGAAAGATTCTTTTTTTTCTAAAATATCGACTCATTCAATCAATGTTGTCTCATTCAGGATCACTGCCACAGCAATGCCCATCATTAAAATAAAGTACGGCGTTGGCACTTGAGTAGTTTACGGGAGAGACTAACTATAATGCATATGTCAATTTTCAATTTAACCTCTACACTTCAAATTAAATCCAAACCACTGGTGGTTATTTTTTTTTTTAGTTTGCTTGCAGGCAAAAACTGATTTTCCTTTCCTTGATTCTTTTTCCTGATTATGCATTCTGTCATGGTTGCATTTTTTTTTTTACATGATTTTGCTCATTTACCACTTTATCTCACCAACATGCAGCAATTCCTCCCCGATCCCGAAAGTACTCGTCTCAAGCCACGCTGCTCATGTTTGGTGGTACACGGGGTTTTATCTCTGCTGACATCAATGCATCTGAGCACAGCCACCTCATCGATCTTTGTGTACTCTAAGACCAACTGGCAAAGTCCCTCGGTGTTTCGGACTTACTTTCTTCCAGTCCAACAAAGAATTTGAGGGGGAAAAAAATATTTTGTTGTGAAACCACGTTTCCCCTTGGGTTGTGTTCGCCATTGTGCTATGTTTACACCTTTTGGCCCTTCATTCTATTAGCCTTGGTTGGCTGCTGAAAAGGTTGGGTCACATTAAATAATGCCTACGGTCTACATTAGTGTAAAGTGCAACATTAGCGAGATTAATTGACTTTGTGCTCATTTTTCATCTGAACTGAGATGAAAATTTTTGTTTACTTTGCACCATAATAAGTCACACTGGTTGAATTCCATGTTATTCTAATCCCAAAATAGTTATTTCCATAAAATATAAAGTACCTAAGTGCATTCCACCTTCCAAAAAACTATATTAAAAAAAGAAGGTAGCTGCCAGAACCAGAAAGGGAATACTTAAATAAATAAATAAACAAATTAAAAGTACCCTTTTCTGCTGGCAGGCAGTAAAATAACATATTAGGGTTTGAAATTGCTTGGTTGGCATGAAAAACGTACTTAAAAAAAAAAAAAAAAAGCTCTCAAGCATGGATGTTGATGGCTATATGAAATAGACCATCAACTTCTATTTACTTCTGGGCTCTTAATGTCACATTTTATGACACACTTCTCAGTTTAAGAGTCAAAGTCAACTCAATTACATGATGCATTGCTAAAGTGCCAAAGGTACAATATATGCTCAGGCCACCAAAAAAAAGAGAGGGCGGCCATTTAGGCTACACGGTGACAAACAAGGGATCAACAGGTTAATACCCTCCAGCTGTTCTACAGCAATGAAAGTAAATGAAGTGTTGAAAGTTGATGCAAGCATTTTCCTCCAAGTGGCACAACTTCTGTTGGCCATCTGTCTGTGAAGTGAAAAAAAAAAAAAAACCTCCACTCAAGACACCACAACTAAAGGTGCTAAAATTCTAACTTCATTTTGAAGTTATTTTCTCATCAGGAAGGCCAACAAAGTTTTTTTTTTTTTTTTAAATCCAATACTAGAAGCGTGGTTAGAGCAAAAGCAAAGACTTTTTGATTTGTTATGGTTGCAGAGAATAATATAAAGGTGAAATGTGCTTTACTTTAACCTTACTTATCCCTACCCTTGAAAATCAAGAGGGCAAAGTAGCAGCCTCAAGAGAAAAAACTGCTAACTACTAATAGCCTTCGGTCAAGTGATAAAAGCTGCCGTTCACCTTTTGCCTTGCTTGAGAAAACGCTGCCAAATCCCTGAGATTCAAAGTGAAAAGAAAGACAAATAGAAAGGAGAGGAAGAATTTTACAGAATATATTTGAAAGTAACTTTATGCTTCAAAGGATGGACATCCTCCGATGGTGCCGCAACGGATTATCATTAACTACTCCTGCCTTTTAAGAACAACAGGCCGGCTAAGAAAATCATGGTCTTATTTTAATTAGATTTGAAAGCATAGGATAACCTCTGTGAACTTGCCAGCTTTCATAATTGAATAAGGCACCACACATTATCACACAGTATGTTAAAAAGGACCAGCACCTCTGAAAGGAGGAGGGCAGGAGAACTTAAATGGGAGAAAAATGGTCATATTTCAAAAGGTGGACTAGAGATTGACAAAAAAATTACAAATTAATTAAAGCGCATTACATCTGCCAAATAAGTTGGGTTTTATCATCAATGCATACGAGATTAATTTTCTCTTTAATTTCTTGATGACACTTGGGGTAGCAGGAAGTGGAGTGAGGGGGTTGTTGGTGCTGATCCATACTAATTTTTTAAGGGGCTCAGTGTTGAAAGCGTTAGGATTACTTTTTTTGCCTACCCATGGTATAGTGCATCCATATTTTCTTACTTAATGTTTATTTTATGACCCATTGTTGACATTTTTACCATATTTGGCTGTGGCATTGAAGGAGAATATTGGTGCTTGATGTTTGCCCCATTTCTGTAGCACTTGGTTGCAGTTTTATGGTTTCCATTAAGTGGAATGTCAGCGCTATTGGAGCGTTGCCGCTTTACGGGCCACTGGGTACTTGTTTTTTGTGCCTAAATGGGCAGCATTTTGTGCAACAAGCCCTTGTTGTTGATTAGAAATGTCAGTGCTGTTGGACTGTCCGTGATGGTATGGCTGGATGGATGGATGAATGGATGGCTGGATTAGCTGAGGATGCGGAGTGAGAAGAGTCATCAACATGAGGCCCAGAGGAGTCAGTTTTAGAAAATAAAGAGAAGGGGATTTAATTGGAATCTTTTTTTTCTGTATGTTAATGCTGCAGCTGTGTGACTGTATAAACAGTGATGTTGCTTTTACACATGCCTTTCAGATGCTGTATTTAGTAAATATGCAAAATAAGGCATCTCAATTTTGTGCCTGCCAAATACACATCTACAGTATTTGCAAATACTTCTCCCAGATTGTGCAAAATAAACTATGACCCAATAGCGCACATTTAGCAAACGACGGGTTGGATTCGTTTCCACATTTGTTTGCGTATGCAATCATCTTTGCACACATTTTAGCTCATGCAAACCTGAGTCAGAGAGCTCAAGCTCATTTCTCATCAAAGCAGCTCTCCTGTATTTCAACTATTTCACTCTAGCCATCTTCCAACACATAGTCCCTCGACAGAACTTCTTCACACCCCTGCAATCAGAAACCTGTTCGCTCTTCAGTGTGGTTTCTCACGTTGTGTTTTTTTTTTTTTTTCTTTCTCCAAACAGCTCTTACAAAGACTCAACTTTTTCCTCTATGATCAGAACTTAAGTTGGGCTTCCTTTCTTCCACTAGGCACTCGGTCAACCATAGAAACTTAAATTGGACAGCTGAAGACAGTTTTTGCACTAATTTTGACTACATTTTTTTATCCATGCTTGAATCATTAAAGAATCAGAAGTATGTATAGTGATTAGCGCTCAAGTGCTTATCATTCAATTCAGTATTTGACCCCAGACTAAAGTCTACAAATTTAATTCAATTCAAAAGCTGTATAAAGAATGTATTTCAAAGATAAGAATTTTTTTACCTTATTTGCCAACGTGATAGATGCCTTCCTCTTCACTAAGGGCTATATTCTCCCTTTTGCCCTTGTCATCGATGCAAATTTCCCTGTCCAGACATCTGACACGCTCACCATACCAAGAAGCAGCTGAGCAGGCTTCATCAAGAAAGAAAAAAAAAAATGCTCGAACAATTATACTGAAAGAAAGTGAGGTGATCTTGATAGACAATTCCATTTCCTTCAGACTAGAGAAGTATCCAGCAGAATGCAAAATGCCACATGAGAAGAGGAAATCAACTTCTGCTGACACCTATATACTTCCAGGGTCATCCAAGGGTCACAGGTGACTTAATTTAACATTCATACTCAGACTGCACAAAAGCAAAGGAAACATTTATTGCTATAAGCAACCGCCTCTTGGTGGTCAGCAGGGATCAAATAAAACTTTCATCCAGCAAATGACACCATAAAAGAACACACTTTGCAGGCAATGCCAACACTTGGTGTCAAACATTTGCTCATTTGCGTTTCTGCAGTTAACTCAGTGGAGGCTGACATTGATTGAATGATAACACACATTTACATTTTGTGCTTGCTGAGTCCAAGAAAGATAAAGTGAAATAAAGCCATTTTATCATAGAGGAGATAAAGTGAAGACAAAGTCTTTGAAACGACACAATGCACATTGTGTAATGTGGTATTTTAACAATGTTGGCCTTTTTGATAGCCATTGCATGTGTTTTACATTTAAAGAACCGCTAAAAGTCATAAAAGGAACCGTATGGTACAAAATGTTGTCCACCAGTTTATTTTTTAATTGAATTTTTTTCTCATATCCTGCATTTCCTGTTTATCCACCGCCTTTAATCACATCCGCAACATTAATGTAATTTCCAACCACATATAGGCTGATTTAGCATCTCCATTAGAATAGAAATTTTATTTTGGTTGTTACTCCGGTTTTCACACTATGAAAGTGTTTGCGTTGACCCAGAGAAATGTGCATATGTGTTTGTAGCTTCTACTAAATAAGACTCTCAAAATTTGCAGTCTTTTCTTTTGTGTTTATTTCTATTCAAGCACTTGGTAACAGCAAAGGAGGAAAAGAAAAATAATCACATTATATATTGCTCTGTTAAGTGTGAACCATCCTAAATTAAAACGATAAAATCAGTGGGCCTGTGCTGGAGTGCTTACAAGGGAAAAGTTTTTAAGTCAAGCACTTGTGTGAAATGTTATTTTTTACAATCTATTTTTTAAGGCTTGTTTCTTGCTAGTTTCAAACCTCCGCTGTCAGCGGTGCCCTCTATGAACGATGGAGTCATCTACTGAGGAGGACATAATCATAGATAAGCAGGCAGGAAAGTTTTGGGTAAGCTGAACACTAAGGTGAAAACTGTGACGATTGTATTTAATATGTCACACTTTATACAAAAGTCCGATTCTGCTGTGACAGTTTGTGTTATTGCAAGCGAGGTTAAGTAAAACATTTTTCTTTATCTCATTATAGAAAAGATACTGTATTTAGGTTCTTCAAATATTTATATTTGCTAGCTTATTTTCAAGAGAAGCTTAGGCTAAACCCTATTCACCTTTTTACTCTTCTCACTAAAATGTGCTCTCGGGTCCTCTCATGGAGAAATATGCTGAAATCCCGGAGCCCCTGGGGCTGCCTATTTTCCTCCCCAAAATTGACTCCTTTACATTTGTTCATTTGCCAAGCTTCTTTTTCCTCTGCTTATTTTCCCTCTTGAAGCTCACAAGCCTTTTTGCTCTCTTTAAAAGAGCTAAGTCAGTACAGTTGACCTCTGAACTGTGAATGAGTCAAGTCATCATGATCATGTGGACCACGAGCAGACTATGGGACACAAAGAGACAGCCGACTTAAATGGAAACTGTATTACTTATATAAAGTACACTAATGGCATTGCACAAATGGGTATGTTCACTTAAGTGGAGCCACACAGGCATTGTCTCTACTGCACCTCTTTGCGGGATGGTGAGACACAAAGGGCCCTATTTTGGTCCACTGGCGCCCGTGCACTCGGCATAAAAACGATTTTTGTTGCCAAGTCTTATCTCGAGTGTTTGGGGCCCTGATGGGCCTCACTGGGTTGACGGAGCTGCCGTAATTGGTAACAGAATCAAACTGAGACTGAACAAATACGAAAAAAAATATGAAAAGTAAATCATCAAAGTCCGACCATTGCATTTTAGACTGGCTAAAAGGAGGTCTATTATATTTATTTATATTTTATTATAAAGCACACTGCAACACACCAATGACACAATACCACAACATTACAAATACAAAAAAATATATGAAAATGGAATTATCAAAGTCTAACCATTCATTATGTATTTTTTTTTTTTCTTTTGTTGTTTCTCTATTCAGTGGAAGTTTCCATGCAAATCAATTCACCAGAACAATGGGCAACATACTGAGATAATGCATGTGACGTGGTTTTATTCTCCAGCAACTGAGTCTATATTCAAAAAGCTCTCAACTCCACATAATAAATTAAAGATATTCATTCTTTCCATCCCAAAGGTCGGTGAAATGACTCGTCCATCATTTCTCTTCCATTGAAGTTGTCTCCTGTCTGTATGTCTCTGAATACAAAATACACCATCTATAATATAAAAGGGTTGAAATGGCAAAAAGTCAAACAAGCTTGTAAAACATAGAAGTCTATAATATTTCAGTTTTTTTTTTCATGCCCAAGACAGGTGGCAGGTGTGTCGCTGCACATTAAACAGTACATATAAGAGAACTTAAACCACCATTTTATAGAGCCATCTGCAGCACATTACATAAGCATGTGTCACCACCTAAATTGTCTAGATCAGTATTCCGCCTTGTAAAGAGGAACATGAGGTCGCCCACTCCAGTGCACAGTTGGACGGCGGCATTGCCACCTGTGTTCTCAACAGGGCACTTTGAAGTAAGTGCATGCTCGTTTGCATCCGAGCTTTAGCATTACCAACAATGTGTGAAAGGAAAATGGATTTCAAACAGGAATCGTTTGTGGTACTTCTCAGGCACATGTGAAAGGTGATAACGGGGAGCTGGCTTATTGACCCGTAGCTTTTACTTCCTGTTGTCGATCCGAGAGCGCAAGCGAGGAGAAAATACTGCTGAGTCAGATTTTGTGACTTGAAGATGGATTTCTATTAAGTGCGGGGGGGTAGGTATTATTGCGTGAAGGAGAAGTGAGTGTCAGAAGAAAAACAGAGAGATACAAACTTGGAGGATGGGGTAAACTCGAGTCACATAACTTTGATTTGGTATTGAAAAGATGTGACTTAGTTTGTTTTAACAAAAGTAAATCAATGATAAAATTGTTTGTGGTGTAATATTAAGAGGTCGTCTGCTTGCTAAAACTCATTTGCATATTTAATTAAAATCAAAAATATTTGTAATGCTACTATTGTACTGAGCAGCCACAGTCTCTTTCATTCCATGACATGGTTTGAACTTGAAGTTTTGTTATTTTGATTGAGCCGCAAATTGCTAGACTTTAAAATTGTGCTTGCAAAATCGCAATTAATAACCGGTTGTTTTATATTTCAGCGTATTTGTTTTCAAGGCAAAGCTTTTGTATTGCAACTCTTTGGTTTGTCTCTGTGTATCCAACTCGATGAACTCTTTAAATGCTTTGCCTTCTGAGTCTTGACAGCAAAGCACCTTTATAAGGCTTTGTAATTGCATTATTTAATACCCACTAATGGTACCTTACCATTAGCCGTCTTGAACCTCTATCCAAATCCATCATTAACAATTTCAGTGCCCTGCAATGGATGATAAGAAGGCCAGATATAGATTGAATGTATTGTTTACTCACCAAAACCCAAAATATAATTCAATCCGCATTAATTTCTAGATCGTTTCAGCTTTTAATGACTGCTACTAGAAACTCCCTTGCCAGTATGATGGAATGAATATATTTGACAAAATGTGTTATCCATGACAGAATTTATGAATATGTCAGTAAGTTTGATTTATGATTTACTACGTTTCTGGACAACACCGAATCAATTGCAGTCACTTATTTATATCAATTACCTCCACTAGTGAGGTTTTGGTGAATCGGGAAAAGATCCTTGACCTCAAGGTTCTTAGAAGCACTCGTCAGATATTAGTCAATGTAAATAGTAAAGGTATTTCATCTCCAAGTGGAAGCAGTTTATATCTGGAACATCTTCCCAACCTTTTCACTCATCTGTCTCATCACCACATTACATCAGGCCTTCTCCCCCCTCCCGAGGACTGCAGGTGATGTTTTCCTCCTCCTTTTGACACATTGCGCTCAAGTGATTTATACCAATGCACCTCTGCCTCTCTCTTGCCCTCCGTGCCCTATTCGCTGCCGCTTTTAGTTCTTACTCATTGTCCTTCTCTTTCTTGCGTGTCCTCCCCGACAGCCTCGAGCTTCGCCGACTGTAGAGGAGAGAGGCATCTAATCCCGTCCCAGGGAGCGCCAGTCCGCCAGGGGATTAGAGAGGGTCTGTGGGTGGCTGGGAGAATGGAGTGTGTGAATGGTAGACAGTTGAAAGAGTACTTTTCTCCGATGGAGTGCAATGACGATCCTTAGTTTCCCTCATGGGACTAATAAAATTAGCTGCTAAAGACGGGCACTATTTCCTTCACAGTATTGAATATAAGGAAAATGAAGTAATTGGTCATTTTATAAATAAATGGTTCTGCCATGACTTCAATATGATGAATCAATACTTATTCCACTTATGCTTATTCCAAACTGTCTCATTTGATAGACAGATTTAGAGTTGTCAATTAGTTTCTTGAGCCGGTTTTGATTTGTTTGTGATGGCCGGGGATGTGTCGGGGTTAGTCAAATAGGATTTTAGATAAAACTGACAACCTTTACACTTTAGCGGTGTGTTACTTTATACAGGGGAACAAATGAGTTGTTGAAATGAACTCATTAGATTTGCCTCCCTCTGCCAGTACATGTGTGTGTTTTTTTAAATGTATTCTTTCTTCTTGTTGTTTTTGGCACGTCTCCCATGCTGCACTGCTCAGTGACAGTAAACAGCATGTGCGCCAGCCTCGCCTTTGATATGAAACATGGGGAACATTTTCACTGCACTGACAAACACGGTGACCACATCCAAAAGATACGCAGACATCTGTGCCTTAAACAGCGCTTTGTGTATACATTGTAATGCCTGATGATGAGTCTCTAATTCGAATCGGGACTGAGATTTTTTTTGTGACATGAAGCCGGAGCCCCAAATGGCCTTTGGATGCATGTGCATAATGCTAATGCTCGGGTCTAAATGACAGCTCATGAATGGCGAGTTTAACACAGCTTGACCTCGTCCTATCTAGTTTGATTTTTGCGGCGCCGCATGATGTGTGGGGGAGGGCTTGACAGCTGGCTAAGTGCGTGGCAACTTAAACCCAGGCTGCATGCAGATGATGGGCTTAATCCGCCTGTTCACTAGGTCATATTTGCTGCACAATAGGAGTTGACAACCAGTAATAGAGAACTCATTCCTGTCACTGAGTAAAAATGTGTCATATATGAAATGAAATGAAAGGTAGGGATTGAAATGGCAAGTGTGGCAGGAGGTGCTTGGGGTGTGAACTTTGTTTCTAATGACAGGACGAGAAAGCTATTAAGAGCAGTCAATTTGCTTGGAGTGGCTACGGAGTTTCAGAACTGGACTTCAAAAAGTCTTTTCCATTAGATGCGAGAGGATCGTCACACAAAAAGATTTTTCTCTGAGGTGTTGAAGGCGCACCCTTTCATCATTTCGGACATCTTTTGCAGCCAAGTGCAAAGCAGAGAAGCATGAAGTGACTTCAAAATGCATCACGTCAAGCCAAACAACAGTCGCGCTTCTAACGATCCAGTAGGGTTGATTCTTTAAGACACTTTTCAGAACAGAGCGTCTCGTGAATGACAGCGAGCCTCAATTAGTGTTTCCGGCTTCACCATCAAGGCTGCTTTAAGCTGTCAACATCAGTCTGGTTTCACTCCAACTTTCCTGACACATAAAAATGCTTTATCTTTTCTTAATCAGGAGCCATCTGAATACACCCATGTGCATATAGCAATTTTTAGTCTGGCTCTTAAAGGAGAACCACACACATACTGGGCATTTTAAATTTGAGATTAAAATGCATTTTGAACATATCAAAATGGTATAGGAATGGGCTCTGTAATGAAATAAATTGAGCAAACTTTTCTTTTCCCTTTAAGTTTGAAGTCAAATCTCCAGCAAAGTTGAAACGCCGAATACCCATGGCGAAAAAAGAAACAAAACAGACGGTTCTCCAAGTAACTGCACTCATGAGGAAGCATAGCAACAAAATTACGAGCAATAGCTCGACATTTGTTTTCCATTTGTCACAAGCAGGAGAAAATCATTTACTCAGGGACCCATAGACAGTCTCATAGGCTAGAGGGTGTTGACAAGCATTTCCCCAAGTGGACCAGGCAAAATTTCACAAGACAAATGCCCACACAATTAAAGTGGGAAGAACTTCACACAAATCGGGAGTAGAGATAAGTTAACCAAGTAATCGACAGGTAGACTGCATCTGTGAGCACGAAAAAGTTTTCCCAACATTCAAAGCCCCAACTGTTGCAACGACTTATATTTATTGCAATGAAATGCGTTGAAGTTAAGTTGATGAAAGGTAGGAAGGAGATGAACGAGCCAGGATGAGACAAGGACAGCAGAGACTGGCTATAAGTGATGAGACGGATGAGGCTGTCACTTAGTGATCGAACACCAAAGGCTACAAAGTTGACAGACAGAGAAAAGCAACGCTTGGCTTAATGTTATTCCGAGCATCAAATCAACATTCACCCTTCTCTGCTCCTACCCAATCATCTCGGCAACACACACACAGGCAACAATCTCTCTGCCCATCAACCTTGGCCTGTCAGTCTGAGCGCCATGGTAACGCATCACAGGAGTTCAAACTGAGGATTTGGGAAGCGGATGAAAGCCACGATTGATAGATACGCCGAGTAACAGAACAACTTGTGCTCGCGGAAGCACATCCAAAGTAACTGCTTGCAGGCGAGAAGGCCTCGATGGTAAAGCAAAACCGACAGAGGGAAAAAAAAGCTTGTTTAGACACTTCTAGACAACGATAAAACCCGAGTTTAGACAAGCCTTTGTAAGTTTACAGGCGCACTTTGAAGTAAAAAAGATTTGCGACTTCAGACGACGATTTGAGAAACACCCAACTATAAAATCAAAAGCCGTACAACAATAAATGTAATTACACACATGGAATTGATACAAAGAGGAACTGAAGGGAAAGGCGGCAAGCTTAAGCAAACATAAAATGCGATCAAAAGTAAAATTCATACAAATATTGGGAAGACCTCCACCAAGTGCACTAAATACGTAAAATGTCAATAGAACTTGAAAATGAGAAAAAAACTTGTTACCATGCATTAGAGGCTGCTACTTGGCCCTTACTCTTGTGTGCAACTCGCATCCACCATGTTGCCCACTAAATAATTTACTTTCTCTACTCTTTAGCCTAAGGATAATTATCTTCAAAACTAGCAGACTCCTCCTCATTCATGAGCTTCATTGCTCCCATTGGATCTTCAGGCTACAATTTAAGCATCGAGCGAGCCCTAGTCGGCTCAGGTCAGTCTACAGCAGTTTTTTTTTTTCTTCTAAACGAGGATAGGCCGGATAGAAAATGGATGGATTGTTAATCAATTAATGAATATGCCTTGTAAATGGCTTTCAACATGCAAGCTGCATCGTCGGCTCTACTTGGCGTTTTCAGCATGCTTGCTTCGGTACAGCAGATCTGAATATCAAGCAGAAAATTTCAATATTTGCAGATTTGATTTAAAAAGTTTATTGCAAAAAGTTTATCAACAGTGAATCAAAACGTGAAGATCCTGGAAAGATTATTTTTTAGCCACAGGGCGAAAGTTCTCACTTATAGTCGGACTTTTTTGATAGACCAAAGTGACAAGTGCAGTAAAAGACGCCGTGAGCATGTCACTCTGGTAAATACACAAAATGTGAAGGACAGAACTTCAGATCCTAAAATATTATTCACTCTGCTGATATAATATCATAAAGTAACTGCGGCAGAGGTCCATATTAGATAGTGTTCATGATTCAGCTTGAAAAAAGAAAATGAAACCAGGGTGTATTGTGGAGAATATGACTGCAGGGAGGAGTAATTATTAAAGCTATAAAATTATAAGCACGGCAGTGACAGGTAATAAAATTATTACAAGGTGACCGGGAGTATGATAGAGATTCTTATTAATGCCTAGCCAACTCTACCTATAGATTGCCTGTGAGATTTTGTGTGGCTAATGTGGACTCCATCATGACATTTAACATCTGACATAAAAGGAATGCCTGGAGTAATTTTGTTGAATGTTGTTCATCCATATTTACAACCTTATAAAAATAAAAAAAAAAGTCAGAATCTACCTGATGGACAATATCTCACGCATTAATATTTTAACTTCTTTTTATGGGACCACACTAAAGAAATGACAATTTGTTCGTCAATTGAAAAGTAGTTGGTTGCACAGTTTATAAAATGACATCGATTTACTGCCGCTTCAGAATAACAACATTTAAAATTGTAATAGTGAATATAACGTTAGGTAAAAATGACAAAGTCTCAGGCGTGAAAGGGAAACAGGTGTACTTATTTTTTTTGGTCATCTCTCCCACACGCTCCCGTATACGAGTCACTGGAAAGTTAATAGGGCGCCTCATGCCAAAGAATTTAATGAAATTGAGCTGCAGCATGGTGGCCAAAAGCAAGTTCCATTCGGAACAAGCCTCATCATGAATGACCAAAGCACCTGAGTGCACATGCTCAGCATCATATCCAAAGGTTACCTTTGAAAAATAGACCTACAAGTGTTGCCAGCAATTCTCCAGATGTTGCTGGGGTCATGTCAAGACAAGCCAGTTGCACAATATGCACTCCAGTGGTAAATAACATCTCCAACTCTGCATTATAGTAGCTTAACAGGATCACCCATTAACTCCTGTTGGAGTGTGCAAGGTGCTAATGGCTTTGGATCCCATTCAGGGAGCATCTTGGCCTAGCTGTCCATTAGCTAGGTAACACTCTGCTGGTTAAACTGCAAATACAAGGCCAGTGGGGTCCTTAAGAAGCTTTTTTTTTTTTTTTTCATCAAGAGTACAGATCAAGAGGGATCGGTTGCTCATAGAAACACGAATGGAAGATGTCTGAGAAAAGAGACATATTGTTTCGATATTTCACTGATATCTCTGACTTGCAGGGACTATAAATACACATATGGACAGAGTTGCTGGGTAATGCACACACTGACATGTCATTATGCCTCTGGGATATTATATTTTAGGAGCAAAAACAAAACTGGGGTTTGACAAGTCACCTCACCTCCTTGTTTACAGATGCGGGAATGAAGCAACCGAAAAACATTGCACCTGCTTTGAAGAACTTAGAACGTTGTCTCTTTTGTATCCTTTGACAGCTTTGCCGCATCTGGCAAAGTGTGTTTTCAATCTTTACATGGTATGATGAAATTTCAACACCATTAGAGAGAGTGTATGGGAATGAAATGTGTCAGAAAAAATGTTTTCAGTCTGCGACTGAATAGAAGTTCTGTATCTATAAAAAAAATTAAAAAAATAAACCATAGCCAGCAAGTCGATTAGCATTCCTCCAACCACAACTGTTTACATGTTTGTCCACAGCAAGACTTCAACCTTTGCCCTTGGACTCCAAAGCCCAAGTCCTTACACACTACGCGAGTCCTGCCCCGAGCAGTTATGAATTATGGAAAGCACGCAACGGGAGAAAAAGACAGAGGAGGGGGCAGGTGTGTGTATCCCCTTGGCCATTTCAAATTCATGCTAGTTTTTAAGTACCGTATTTTCCGGACTATAAGTCGCTCCGGAGTATAAGTCGCACCAGCCATAAAATGCCCCAAAAAGTGAAATAAAACATATATAAGTCGCTCCGGAGTATAAGTCGCATTTTGGGGGCAATTTATTCGACAAAATCCCACACCAAAAACAGTCATGAACGAGCAACAACAGGCTAAACGATAGCAACAACAGGCTAAACGATAGGTATGCTAACGTGACAAACACAAACAAAGAGCTAAGAACGGGCCTGACGTAACAAATAGAGTGATTAAGGACAACTATTGCATGAATAACATGTTTATAAATCCATCAGTGTCACTCCAATTCATTAAATAGCAACAACAGGCTAAACAATAGGTATGCTAACGTGACAAACTCAAACAAAGAGCTGAGAACGGGCCTGACGTAACATATAGAGTGATTAAGGACAACTATTACATGAATAACATGTTTATAAAACCATCGGTGTCACTCCAATTCATTAAATAGCAACAACAGGTTAAACGATAGGTATGCTAACGTGACAAACACAAACAAAGAGCTGAGAACGGACCTGACGTAACATATAGAGTGATTAAGGACAACTATTACATGAATAACATGTTTATAAAACCATCGGTGTCACTCCAATTCATTAAATCCATCGATCGTTCTTTGTCAACAATGGGTGCGCACGGCTGAGGGCGCTTGCGCTTCAAAATATTCCACAGGCTCATATAACGATAGATAAACTATATTTTAAATAACTATAATACAAGCCAATAATATTATCAAACCATCCGTGCACTTTAATTCCATTAAATCCATCGATCAAATTCCTCGTCCTTTGTCAACATCGCCGCGCGTGCGCCCTGACGTCAGCCTCGTCTTTATTCCACAGATCTACTATATAACTATATTGTAGCGTTAACAAAGTACAAGGATCGACGTAGGTTTGGTAAACGGCTCTTTATTAAACAAAACAAACTTCCAAGCGTGTGGCGGCGTGGACTTCCAGACAGACCGGGCGTGCGTAATGGCCATGTCCGAGCCCCGCGCACCGTTCGCGGACAGCCACTCGGCCGAGCGTCGGCCCCCGACTCAGTAGAGACCGGGCGTGCGTAAAAGCCATAATAGTTTTTCAAACCTTCTATGTCACTCCAAATCCTTAATTCCTTCAAACTCTTTGTCCTCCGTGTCACTTAGAAATGATCACCGCTAATGATGGTAGTCCTTGTGTGGGCACGTTTGTATGTAAACAACCGGCGCGCCGCGCTACTGACGTCACTTGAAATAGTAATCCATTGGTACATCACGGTTCTCCAAACTTTCTTTCTGCTGCTCGATTACTGTTTTCAGCTGCATATTTTACAACTTGAAGTTTGTAACCTGCAAAATATGAGTTTCTTTTTGGTGCCATTTTTCTTAAGCCCACCCAGTTGATGAGTCACGGCCAACGGTAAAATTTAGAGCGCCCTCATCCAGTTTCGTCTGAAAATATAATTTTTTTTGGTTGTTTTATCAAATTCAAAGTCTGCTTTATCGTCGATATATTTTTTTATATACTAAGACACACAAAGAGATAGAAATTACATTTCCACTATCCCTCGGTGAGATAGTACACATATGCATACAAGCAACACAAAAAAAACCAAGAAGGCACTAACAATGAATAAATAAGAGTATTGAATAAATGATAAATAAACAAATAATAATAAATAATAATAATAAATATAAGAGGAGCAAAAATGGAGCAAGTGTACATACAGCAGACAGTGGACTTGGATATGGTGCTTTAAAGTGTTAATTGCTTTATTTGATGTTTTCTCTATTTTTTATGTTTTGAATATGTTCAAGATAAAGAAATAAAAGCATGTGAAGTGATCAACTATACTAAAAATAACATGGGAAGTGGTCAACTATACTTGTAAGTGATGTCTTAATGATCAAGTAAAAATTTGTGAAAAAAAAACATATATAAGTCGCTCCTGAGTATAAGTCGCCCCCCCACCCAAACTATGAAAAAAACCGCGACTTATAGTCCGGAAATTACGGTACTCACTCAACACTTACATGTCAAAATTCAAGATGCTTAAGACACATGTATTGACGCACGCTGCTGTTATGCCTTGAAGTTAAATATTTATCAGTGATGTTAACTTTATTGGAGGTTATTTGAGCAAAGAAATGTGTATTACTGAAACAAAATAAAATACTTTTCTTATTTTATTGTAGCTTAGGTAAATTGATTTCTCTGGTGGGTAGCTTTAGTTTAGATGGCACACAGTTATGTTCCTAAACGTGTACTTATGTGTTGATTGTCTTACAATATGTACATATCAATTATGGTCCAGTCATGGAGCATGTTAGTATCATTAGAAACATATCTTTGTGACTCCCACCCCTACAATAGACACCCAGTCATTTCTTTCAGCCATGCAGCTGAGAAGCTGGAGCTTCCAAAGGCACTGACTGACTAGATAGATCTATAAATCTGATTTGATGTTTCCTTTTTGCACATGCGAATATATTTGTGTGTGCGCTTGTACCAGACAGATTAAAGATCCGAAACGGATCTGTGATCAGCCATGCTGTAATCTTCTTGCATGTTGGCTGTCATCGTTTCATCTTTGATGCCAACTGACAGAATGGGAATTTATCAAGCAACGATATTCAAGCAAAGTTGGACTCGTTGTTTGGAAATGTCAAGCATAGCGCACATTATAGTGCCTGACACAGATTAACCATCACTTTAATTAGGAATTAATTCAATTTCAAATTAATCAACAGCACTGCCAATATTTTCTACAAGGCTCCTTCCTCCACGGCCTGGAAATTGATCTTATTGTTAATCAAGTCAGAGCGTGTACTAATTAATTATTTGACCTCTTTCCCCAAAAGGTCAGGATTAACCAGGATTATTGTAGACTGGAGAGGAAAGTTAAAGATAGACAAGTCACAGGGGAGAGGAAGTAATAAGAGTTAAAGCTATTGCGAGGAAGAATATGGTAGAATAGCACGAAATTATTTGGAAAGATATTGTTTTGGTGAAAAACATAGGAGTATAAAAATACGTTTGTAAATGAAAACCTGTTGACTAATGACCATCTTCCGAATTGTGACTAATGCGACAATTTAGTTCACTTCTGCTGAATATTTACCTCGAAATCTTTAAACCAGGTGCATTAATCAGCTCCATGCAAATTCCCATTTCAAGTTAAGAAATACAATGACCTGTTGAACCAAAAAAAAAAAAAAAAAAATAGCAAAGCTTACACAATGAGAACGTGGAAAAATGAACAAGGGCAAATTGAGCGCTAACCTGAGTAAATAAATCCTTTTGTGGTGTTAAAGAGAAAAATGGAGCAAAGGCCAAAGCAGTCTGAATTTCATACACATGCTAAAAACAAACGGAGACTACGTGAGGGAGAAGTAGACGGAGAAAGCAGTGAATTAAAACAATATAGAGTCGACGGTTGAGAGGTAGCACGTGGAGAGAGGGAAGAAAAGAAACCACTGACCCGTGTCTGACTGGGCCGTGGTACCTTGAAACAGAGCTTTATGGACCTCGCCAAATCCATGTCAAGGCTTTTGCCCGTGTGTATGGAGCAAAAGCAATTTCGAACCACACATGTCAGCACGCACACACACACAGTCTTTGTAATACACAGAGATAGACTGAGTGCCACATTCAAGCTCAAGTATCTCATCATTTTTATATTCCCTGTGGCACCCACACATACAGATTCAAAGATGTGTTAAAGTCAAGGTAGGTTTATCTACTGCGTGAGATAGACACAAGCAGCTCTTTCTGCTTTCTGTATTAACGCTCACGCAAAAGCACTGCTAGTTCCCAATCCAAGGTTGTCTGATTATTGTGTATTTCAGACACCATTTCTTAGCCTGACCAAATATACAGCACGTGTTTAAGGAGGACATATTATATGTTTGCATCTGTTGAGCAAGCAGTACTTCTCCTGAGGTATATCGCTGATGTGCATTCAAGAAGTTCTCACATTTTGCACTATTGCATCATATACACGGACATTTTTCTCGTGAGCACCAGCAAAGACGTCACCACAAGAAGAAATATCGATTTCATAAAAGTGGGATGTGTAGCACGATAGATAGAAAACCACCCAAAAACACACAAACTGTATTTGCAAACTTTTTTGAAGAACTGCTGCTTCTTGCATTTGCCGTGGAAATTAAGTGTAAAAACAGCTATAATGCAAAATTATGGGTGAGAGTTTCTCAAAGATGTACAGTAAAGTTTTCAGCTGGAACACATAAGGTCTGTTCAGCGGGAGGGGAATTAAAATGAGTGTGCTTGAGTTGAACAGATGTGCCGTGGCTTTTAACTCACTATAAGCCGATTCGACGCGCTCAAAAGGGTTAATGTTGCAGAATATGGGCTAAATTCAAAGAGACAGATTTTTTTTCTTCCTCCGTTGACAACCAACTCCTTGGCAATGGTACGATACATAATTCAATAAGTGCCGCTTCTGTGCCACTTTGAATGACAATCAAGTCATATGTGCCGATTTTTATATAAGCAATAAATATGATCATTTAAAGTTTAACATGGTATTTTCCGTGCATATAATATGTCATCGCTAGACTTAGATAAATGATGTATAGCTAACCAGTGTGTGTGAAAAAGCATCTTTCACATGAAGCAAAGGTCCATATTATTCATACCCTGGGTGGTATTTAAGTTCAAGTCTGGCAGGAAATAGCACAGGATAGAAGATGTTAGAAATATTAATGAATAATTGTTATCATTTCCTTTGTTTTATTTTAATCAATTCATCATTGGGTAAAAATAATTTAAGGCTTAAGCGCATGTTAACACCTTTGGATTAGGTTAAATTGTAGATTTTTTAGTTTAGCTAAATAAACCCCCAAAGGTCAAATCTATCTGTGGTACAACTGCGCATGACATTATTAGCTAAGCATTTTTAATGATTTTTTTTTTTTTTTTTTTACAATTTGAGCCTTGTCATGAGTCATCTAGCGGGTCAGTCTAAATACCATTCTAATTGAAACATGCTGTTTGTTATCGATAGCAATTACGATTAACAATAATTTATCGATTGCACTGCTTTGTCGAGCAAAAGCCGCACCGAATTGATTTTGATCCACTTGGTGTTTATTGACGACCAATGGCATCCCTGCAGTTATCAAGGATTCAGTCGTAGGCTTCCTGGATGAAATTGGCAGTGTTTGAGTAGGGGAAGGAGTGGCGAGGGATCATGTTCTTATCGTTATATGAGCGAATCCTGTTTCATCGCTGGACACGAGACAAGTCTATTAAACGCTCAGCAAGCATTGGAAGCAGTTCAAGTGTATGTAGAAGTGATACCCCGCAATCGTGTTACTAAACCTCCCTGCTGTGAAGCGGGCTCTTTTTTTACTTTATACTGCTTTAGTTGTGGTGAGGCGGATGAATGATACAAAAAATAACATTAATATTGTTAATTTTTCATAATTTCAATAACATTTTCTGCACAAATAATTAATTCAGTTAACCCCTTGGGTCCACTGTCATAGATGAAACAGGTTAATAATTTCCTCCGAATTTAAAAATAAAATATAACTTAAAAAAAATATATAAAAATAAATAAAACAAAGCAAACATTGATGAATATTGCAGCATAACTTGTCAGTCTGCATTTAAACGGACATGGGTTTGTTCCCACTATCAAAGATGGATAGGCTCATTGCAGCATTCACTTAGAAGAGAGTGATTTTAGTGCAAAAAATAAATAAATAAAAAGTGTAGCCTCACTGTGCTGTGTCAGTTTAAGTGGTATTATAGAGCCAACAATACTTGACTGTAGTGCCTGCCCATGGTCAACTCAGCAGATTTTTTATTTTTTTTTTAACAGCAATATTGTTTTGCTTGCCACTTTTTGTTGGCAGGTAGGATAAGAAATGATCATAAGTTTTTCGGGGATAACATGAGCACCTGCTTTTTACGAGAAATTAAGATGCAAATTTATTCTTATGTTTGATCTAATTTTAGATGACAATCAATGATTGAATAATACTCATTTTTGCCTACCCCTCCCCCAAAGGAGGCACCATCTTCAAACAAATCATCCTTATATTCCTTCAAAGTCAAATTCATATCTATTAATCATAGTCTGTGGCTAAATAAAGCAATTGTGTTTCTTTGAGCGATGACAATGGAGTGCTGTTAGGAAAGAAGAAACATATAAGTCAAGTATTTTTGTCCTTGAAGCACCAGTTAAAAGTTTTTTTTTGTGGGGTAAAATATTCATATGATGATACAGGAAGCTTGCTAAATTTAAAAGCTGTTAGAGAGTGAAAGGGGAGAATGCAGCGTTATTGTGCAGGTTTGGCTGTAATCCATGTCCACACACACACACACACACACACACACACACACACACACACACACACACACCTATACTAAAATGCTGTAAGTGCAAGCGGACATTTCCCATCACTGTGCTGAAAAGAGCCGAGCAGGGAATGTGTAATCAAGGCACAGGGGAACGATGGGGCCCATCGACTGAGGATGAGCATCAAGGTTCAATGATGACACTGGTCAAGGTAGCAAAGTAGGTGACCAGTTGATAAAGAGCAGCAAGAGAAGAGAACAGAGATGGACACAGATGATGAGCATGAGTCAAAAATATCACAAAAGTATATAAGGCTGCACAATTAAGAAGTTCATCTTATAAATCTGATTACAGAGACACACTTGCAACTGAACCTCAGGCAGGTGCTCACACAATTACACACAGACGCTAATAGCAGCTAAATGCCATTTTTGCTCTGATCTAATCTGAGACCAACAGGTCTGCTACCAGCTCTAATCCTTTGCCTCATAATGGCTCCCATTAGATTGTGCGCACACACACAGAAACAAAACATTCAAACAGAAATCGGGTTTGAAAAGTCATGTTTTAGAAAATGATCCCACACTAATATCAGGTTTTACCAATGACAAAGTTAAAGCCTTACAAGTGCCCTGTAAAATAACAAAAAAACTAAAATAGGCAACAGGATGCCACTAAATAATCTCATTTAGTTTGACAGAGTATAAAATGAATATTACAGAAGAAGAGTTACCCTGGAGGTACGAGCAGACTGATGTCTTTGTCAAATGGCCTGGCATGCTTAATGGGATGAGAAAAGGCTAATCTGATTCTATATCAGACAGGCGCTAGGGGCATCCCATTTAGCCACCCACAGTGCTGCTAGCACACCGACTTGCTTTACTTTGCGCATTGATGGCAACTTGACAAAATTTTTCTTTGCAGAGGGATTAGAAAAAAAATAGAAGCGGAGGATTTTTTTTTTTCAACGCTAAGGATTTAAAACAACTGCAATGGTTTGCACTCGAGTATTATCCCGCATATATAAATAAAAGCGCAGTTAAGTCCAAAAGTATTTGGTCAGTGACATATTTGATTCTGCCTTTGAGTGTGCTGCTAGTTGAACTTGGATGTAAAATGATTTTGTCTGACGAGCCGAGAGGATAAAAAAAAAAAAAAACACTGATGTCATCAAGGACCAGATCAGGGCTAATCATGCCTCGTCAAGGGTGTGAAATTGAGCCGCAGTTTGGGAATCTCATAAAATTCCCAATGGCCATCTCACCTCTGCATGTGCTCTTTCATTTTCCTTCTCTTTGTTCCGCAACTGGCTAGTGAGGCGAGGAGCTTCGTCGTTCTGTCACAAAGCTGAGGGAGCGGGGATTTGGAAACTCTTGAGCCGTGGGAACATTTATCCTCATCCTGCAGTTATGCATTGCTCATTAAATCAGTTGTGCGTGCATAGAGTATATTTAAGGACGATGAAATGTCCCTTGGTCAAAAGGGTACGTTGCAACTCGACGTGCAAAAGACTCATCATTTCATAAACACTTTTGCATTTAACGAGCTCCAACGGACAAACTTTCAGAAATCATAACTGGCTGATGAAATGATGATTTGGGCCACAAACTTTTTTTTCTTTTACTCTTTGACCAAAAGTTATATACATATAAATATATTTGTATGTTTTATTTATTTTATTTGTATACATTTAATACATTTGGAACAAGTAGTAACATTTAGGTTGTTAAATGTATTTCAGTGCTTCTGATATTATTTCGTCCAGCTGAAAACAGCATGCTGGGCCTGACCACCCATCGTCATTTTGGACTTTAGATTTTCATATAAAAACTGTGTTTAACAAACCATGTGACTCGGAGTAGCGACCTCTGATGCGACAAACCAAAAGCAGCAACCACAACGTATTTGATCATGTATACAAATTATAATTATTCCGATTCAATAGTGATCCACAACGAGACCTCACTCGGTGATGGAATTATATGTGCAAAAGAACGACAACTCATTACATGGTGTTTTGAGACTCTTCAAAGTTTTCCACCCACCGATAGGACTGAGTGTGTGTTCTTAGTACATGTGCATTCATTTTTATTTTACTGGAGCACAGATCACAGCAATTGATACTATTGAGGCAGCCAATTAAGTGACAGAGGAATGAATCTTAAAGCTGACAGGCGCTCGAGGCGTAGCGTGCGTAGGAGAGAAATCATTTGCAGGGACATATACATGCATTGGGATTTAAATGTGAATGCAAATGAGTACAAAAACACACAAAAAACGGCGTTGGATCATGCATAAATCTACATTTCCTGATCTGTGTCACTCTCTTGGAAATTGTTCTGGCTTCAGTTGCCACTTTGTAGCTGACGTCGAGTGCATTTGTCACCATGTGAGCTATGGAGTCCATACATCAGAACACAATGTCTGTTCCCAGGGCTATTTCACTTGAAACCCTTTTGGAAAGGTCAAACAGTCTAACTTCTGGTAAGGACTATAATTCTTCTTTAAGCATCAAGCTGACAAAACCTTGACCCCTTTCATTCCAATAAAGAGCAGTATACATTTCAATAAGTAATCAATACCGAAAACATGAAGCCCATCCATCCATCCATCAGTGAGGTCAGGAGTTTCAAAAATGGTCATCCTCAGCCCCTTTGCATCTGTTCTCATGCACAAACACGTAGGGATGTCGCCAAGAAGCTTTTTGTGACAAACTGTGTCAGATGGTAAGATTAATGAAGCGCATCCCCGGGAGACACTCATTTAACATTCGGGGAGTCCTCGAGTACGGTGAACACATCGGTCACTCTGAAGCCCTCAGATGACTTCCTCATTCATTACCGATGACAAAAAATTGACCCCAAAAGTTTTATTTAGAGCAGCACTTTCAAAATGAAACATAACAGCATCATACCATGTAAATGTATCTTGCAGTTGCAACGGGAGAGTGAATCCTCAAAATAACACCTACAACTTTGTGAATGATTATTCTTTATGATCATGATTAATCACTAAAAAAAGTGTTGCCAAAACTTGCATATATTTAAGTGAGTTAATAAAAAATGACACATTCAACACACATGGTCAATAACAAATCTTTTTTTGTGTGTGTGTGGATGAATGTGATCCATAAAAATAAACATCTGATCCAGCACATAAGAGGAAAATAAAGTCCCAATGGATTAGACAGCTGCCCTTACTCCACAGAGAGGAGTTAACACGTGTTAGTGCAGGTCCCTCCCCACCAAGCATCACAAGAAGACCTTCATCCCGTGCCTACCGGAACCTCCAATATCATTCACCCCACAAAGATGCACGCACGAATAAAACAGATAAACTTACGGGCTGTTGGCAAAGCTCCCCGCACACAGTTGACGTTGCAAAAAATCCACAAAGCCGCCACAAACAATGTCAGTCCTCCTACAGGACGGTGCATCTTCACGGTTGGCGTGGAAGCAGCTGACAGGAGTGAAAAAGGAAAAGCAGCAGAGCCACACTCTGTCTGTCCGTCCGTCCGTCCGGCTGGCTCAGCAGTTGAAGACTGGAGGAGAGGAGTGATGCTGCGCTGCACTGACTCTGCCCTCCCTCTGTTTTCTCTCTCTCTCTCTCCACTTTACAATGAAACCTTACAGGGATTCTCAAAGGGGAGAGACTCGGAGGAGTGAGACACCACAAGCCCCAACGTTTCGCCGAAGCGTGTCACCCACCGCGCAGCTGATAGAGGCGCTCCGGTGCGCTGTCCGTGGTGCTGAACTTATCTCGCTTTAACTCCCTCCCTCCTTTCCTCTCCCTCAAATACCTCCGCTTGCAGCCACATAGTGCCCCCCCCCCCCCTCCCTCCTTCTCTAAGCGATGGTAGCCAGTTAGAATCCCCCTCCACACACACACACACACACAGACACACAAACACAGACACACAAACACTGTTCCACTACAAGCACCCGTTGACAAACTGCGGATTACGACAAAGAATCAAAAAGCCATTTGACAAGAAATTGCATGCCTGCTTGATGATCAATGAAATGTTTTGCTCTGACCCAATAAAAATTGCCTGGAGACACAAAACCGATTTATCAAATTGATAAACACTACCAAGAATAAATAGTATACTGTATAATGAATGATATCATTCTATATTGTGCTCCTCTTAGGTAGTAGTGAATCGTACCACCATTGAAAAATTGCTACCTGGGGAGTTACAATGGAGGTCTGTGTGTATGTTGCGTAATATCCCAAAGAGTAAATTCTGAATGAACAACAGGTTGCTGCCAAGTAGTGTGCTCTGTGACTCAATTTCTCTAGTATACCATAAATCAAGAATAAAGTTTTCACATTCAATAAATGTCTTTCCGGTCAATTAAATTGATTGTTGTGCCTCTAACATAGGCATGCAACACATTTACGTTTAACCCATGAAAATAATATAACCATTCGATATGCATCATTAAATATACTCTGTGTCTGTGAAATGCTAAAGGGCAGTTACAAGAGTTGAGTGCCTTGATGAAGAGCCATACGATGGGGCCACGATTATTAGACACCGTTCTCAGTAATCAGTGTCGATAATTGTATCTTGAAGGACCCCGGGGTGAAAAGTGATGCATTACATGGCTGCAACCAGCAGAGGCAGTATTGAATCGGTCTCAGCAAGTCTCCAAAGTGTGCGTGCGCATGTGTGTGAAACAAATGAAATGACTCCAATCCAAACAAAGTTGAAATAAAAAGTCCCAGCCAGCTTACAAAGCGTCAACAACAAACAATACACACATAACAGGAACAGATAGGGGGGGATTTCTTAAAGAGGCATGGGTGGGTTGGAAAAATACTGAGAAAATCACAGAGTGGTAAAGTATGAAATATAATACACAAGCGGGACAGCTTCAAAATAAAACAGGAAACCCACACTTAAGTGGAAAACTATTAACTAATAAAATACTAACGTTTACATCTACAAAATGGACTAAGACTCAGACTAAAGGAAGATAAAAAAGAAATCCTACACTACAATGTCAACCTGTTGAATAATTAGACAAAAAATTGAGAAACTAGCCACATAACAGCAAAACAAAATCAGAAATCCCAAAACAAAGCACTAGAAAACAATATTAACTATCCCAGACCTTTTTCTTCTTCTCTCCACTGCTTGTTTGTCATGTGACGAGCCGTCTACTGACTGCACTGTCAGTAAGGCAGCACTATTTTTCCCCTCAAGAAGCACAAATGGGTTAGTCAATATGACATGCATTGTAATTTCCACCCATCAGTCATTTCATGACAGTGATGGCAGCAAACTAAAAATAGTTGATTACAGTAGTGACTAATGCACCATCAGGGCGTTGTTGTGATTTCTGAGACTTTTAAACACAACTAATAAGCAAAACCAAAGAGATGGGTAATTTAAGCTTTGTGTGAAGAATTCGTAATTTATTCAACATTATTGCTGTCGCAGGTGTCTCTAAAGTAATTTGCCATATTCCGACAAATTACAATTGCCTTCATTCACCACAGTTAAGACATCGACAATGAAAATACCGCGTCTTTTTTTATTCGGCTTCAAAGATGCATTCAGCCATGTATAATGGCTGACATAAAAACACTCCATGTCAACCAAAACATTGACAGGTAAAGGAAAAGCGGGCTACTCTCCTGCTGTTACTGTTTGTTCATCTCTTCAAAAAGTTTTGAAAGGTAATCTCCTGAAAAAAAGTCTTATGCACTGGAGATGACCAACAAAACACAACACACAAAAATGAGATGCAGTTCTGAGAAAGCTAGCAAAATATTTATCAGCGACCTTTGATGTCAATCGTCGCAGGGGTCATTTGCATACGCTCGAAATAGTACACAAAGTTGGCAAATTTGCATCTGCATTTGTGAAAAATTAATTGTTTTTCTGCTCATTGAAAAACAAATCACTACGCATGTCTAACAAATCACTGCAACTTATTCCGTATGTTAATCAACGTGGGAAACTTTCTTTGGTCTTTGTCTGTGTAGCAACTATAAAAGCTCTTCCGTGTTTTGATCTTCCACAAATTTTGAAGATTGGCAAAACCCTCAGGGAGATCTACCTCTTGACATGCAAATCAAAACATCATGCACCCACATATTTACTCAAACAGGTCAACGTTCTCTCTGAATCAACAAAAATACAAAGAGAATACGCACACACATAACATCAAACTAGAAATCTGTCACAGCAAAGCCATCCTAGCAAAATTTGGAGCTAATAAGAAATCCCTTAGGGTGAACTCGCATATTTGTTTTTTTTGTATTATTATACTAATATATCTGCGAGATATGACACACACACACTTTATTGAATTGTTTGATACAAGCACAACGGATGTTGCAATATAGGCCACTTTCCATTATCATCTCTGGAAAAATAATTTGAAATTCACGGTGTGTTCCAGACATCCAAAGACGAAAGTAATGTTACGTTCTAGAGCAGTTGGGCGAATTTCTATCGTCTGGGAAAAACAAAAGACAGACACAATCTCTTGTTAAAAGCAAGATTGGCCTTTTAATAATGTCACTGCATAATTGGTTCGTGAAGCATTTGGTGGACTTAACGGAAAGAGCCTCTGGGAATCAACCAGGGCAAAAAGTCCTGGCAGAGCAAGAAGAAATCACCTTTCACACCTTTCTTCTCCAGTGTGACAATAATTCCAAATTGCCGCACCGTCTATGCCCTTCACGCTGACTAAAGGATTTTTTTCACTCAATTTTGATTAACCTTTGATTAAACTTTTTCAATAAAAGTGATGAGCACGTAAAAAGCATTTAGCAGTATTGTGACGTTAAGGCTCTGGTTATGATGGGGCTCAAACAGCACATATGCATTATGAAATGAATGTTTTGTATTTTATACAAGCTTTTATTGTATTTCTGCAATTTTAAACATCGATTACCGCATCGATTGTTGAATCGACGCATCCTGAAGCAAAATTGTGGATGGAATATGCGACTGCAGCAGCAGCAGAGTGAGTGGCATTGTTTATTCAGTCGCAAGTACCTTGAGGTCATAAGAGAAAGAGTTGCTAAGATGCAGACTTAGGACACATTTATCGCGATCAATAGGACAAACAAAAATAGCACTTCACAACGATTAGATTGTCTCGCCCCATTACAAGTTTCTGTGACTTTCAATTTGTCCCATCACCTTAACAAGTTACTTGCATAATGTGTTTGGCACACTTTTTCGGAAGATCTCCTTTGCTAATATTATGTGACACATTTCTATATTGCTATTTAAAAAAAAAAATGTATGACATTAACGTCAAGTAATCCTAAAAACGACATTGTGCAATGGAGTTAAAAATGCATATTTAAACAGAAAGAAATATCGAGATTTAAAAATTACAAAACCAACTTGGTGTAATAAATTAATTTATATGAATCTAGTGTTGAAAACTTCATTTTTCCATTAGTTACCATGACCTGGTTTAATGCTCTTGCTTTGAGGCGTTTTTCATCTTACATCATTGCTAATGGCTGGTCACATTAGAAAGAGTTTTCATCATCTCAAGTGCCATGGCGACCCCAAACCCCGACATTGCCTTGTAATTAACGAGCAGTACGATAATGATTTTATGCACATGTGCTACTGACTGATTAAATGTTTAGGGACTGCGTTATTGGGTCACGATGATTCTCATTGATGATTGAACGTTCTCACTCTGATGAAGAGGCTGTGTGGTGACACGTGTCCAAGCAGGTGTGGCTAAGCCCAGTGGCTAATCAGAATTCCAAGGTTGATTGCCGTCACCATTAACAACTGATTTTGCTTATTCATGAGGCATTGAAATTTTTTAATATAATATAGCAATAGACATTTGCCAACTGTATCGGCAATACAATAGAACATGGGAGAACGGTTGTCCATGACGGAGAGAAGTTTCCTCAGTGATTTCTGGTCCCTAACTGATTCCAACATCTCCATCTTTAGTTCCATGGTGTCAGCAGTTTTCCTAATGAGTTTATTGATTTTTTTTTTTTTTTTGGTGTTGTTTTTGCATCTCTGACACTGGTGCTGCTCCCTCAGCAGACATCAGAAAAGCAAATCACATTTTCTACCGCAGACTCCAACATCATGCTGCACAAGCTTCCTCAAGAGATGGAGTCTACTTCTTGTACATTGATGTTAGTGGTCCATTCCAGTCTATTATTCAAGACTACCCCCGAGACCCCAAGGCTGAATGGTAGTCCTCTCTAAATCCGCAACTAGCTCTCGTGTTGCTATTGTTTCCAGCTAGATTATTTCACCAATCCGTCAAGTCATCTACCAGCTCTCTGACACCAACCACCCACCAGTTCTTGACTCTTCTTGACTCCCCCTCCTTTGAATTTGAAATATACCGAGGCATTAGCAGCACAAGTGTGTGTTCCAATCCTCCAATTGGAAGCGAGGGTTCATCTTTTGTGTCGTCTCTTTTATTGTCTCAAGTTGTTTAGTGGATAAACTGGTGAAAGGAGGATAACACTGAGTCCAGCCTGCAGTTATTAAAATCCCTAGTTATGATGGTTAAGAGCCTCTGGGTGGAGGATCTGTAACCTGGCAACAGCTGTGTGAATTGTATTACAAGCCACCGCTTTTGGAGCAGATGGTGGAATGCACTGTCCCAAAAGTGTGTGCACTTTCTTTTTTACAATTTCATTTTTAGCTGGGATTTAGACAGACTTGAAGCTATCACAATTTGACAGCTTGGAGATTTTTTTTTTTTTTTATATCGGTGCCTTGTCCATATCTCGTAAATGTCCACTAGAGCAGCGATGCATATTTTCCGCCTGGCAAGAATTTTACAGTTCAGTGCCCATTTGAAAATGTAAAAAGCTTCCACAGGGAATTTCCATATGTATTTATAAATTTAACACATTAGAGAAATAAAATTGGTCGCTGGGATGATTTGAAATAGACAAAATGCACCTGAACCTGTCAACGGGTATTCCGAGTGAGTTTGAAAGGCCTCTGCATGTTTTTCCAGCTACTTTTGTTTCAACATTTCATCTCTGTGTTTTCAAACATTCTCTTGAAGACTCCATGACGTGCAGCTGAGAGGCTGTCCAGCTCATTTTGCTCAGGAATGTCTTGTTATTCTTGCAATTTCATTGAACAAGGCACAGATTCAAGACACCCTGTGACAGATGTCGCAATAGGTACAGAACTCTTTTAAATGAGTGCTTCAGTTTTATTTACAGAAGCAGAAATGTTTGCCAATAAAAAAGCTTCTGTGCGAGTGTGCATTGAAATTTTACCTCCATTCTGGAGGTCACGATGCTTCCTAATCCATCATGATTGGCTTCCTAGTAGCTACTTGCGCAGCTTTTCCTTCTTGACCTTGGGCATCAATCGTTATCAAGTCTACAAATATGATTCTGTATTTTGCTTTCCGACTATTCAAACCCCGCAGACACACACATACATGAGCTCGAGCATTTATTGCTCATGCTGACCAACAAGCTACTCTTGGCTAGACAAAACCATATGAAAGTGCTCGCAGTCAGCAGGATCCCTTTGGTAGAATTATTCTATTAATAGATGAGAATTTGCTGAACCATAAAACCCGTTGTGAATTTAGTTCACCAAGGCGCAAAAACATAACAAGCAGTGATCAAACGAAGCAATCAGTGCAACACAATGACAACAGGCTGATGAAGACACTCCGTCCATCAACGCCAACCAAGGAGACAAAAAACACAAAGAAACAGGAAGATCATTTCATATTTTTCTATTTCCCACTGAGAACCTGCTGAGCTATTATAGTGTACATCCTCCTCTAAATACAGACATTTGCAAGGCTTATTCCCACATTTCTATATTTCCCCAGTCCCAAAATGTTCATCCTCATTATTTCCTCCAGGAGCCCAAACTCACCCAGCACTTAGTCTTCTAATAAGACTGCACCTCATCATTTTCACTTTGCCTGCACATCATTTTATTATTAGAAATATTTAACGGGATGAAAGTAATTTGTTTGTCCTCTCGCTCTCACGTAGGAAGACTGATGAATCAATCCAGTGTAGGACTTATGAGTAAGCGGCCAACGCTGATGGAGGATATAGACTTTTGCAATTACTTCGTAGGTGAAAGAGCATCATATTCTATATTCCTGCACAGTGTACGTATATAATAAGACTTTCATTCACTGGGGAGCTGGAAGGCCAGACTGATTTCACAGCCATGTTCTACTAACTTTAATGAAATATATTCCTTTTGGTGCAAAAGGTCACAAAATGTACAAAAACATCATCCATTCATGTTCTGACTTTGCTGCTGACTTCCCTGCTTGGTACCAGTAAGGCACAAACACAAAATGAAACAGACTGATGTCAAGTCTAGATTAAAAAAATAATAATAATTCATGCAACTACTAATTTTAAAACTTTAACAGATCACATTGGATTTTATCATCTGCTCCTTATGTACATGTGATGTCTTAATTGACTTATTTATTTTTAATAAATATACAAAATGTTTTCCCAAAACCTCAGTCGACCAGTCATTAATGCATCAATTCAGCTGACCTCATTTTTACCACCTGATTTACAAATATTAGTCTAACAAATACGAACCGCAAAAACCAGCAATCAAAAATATTATACCAAGTTGTTTCCAGCCGTTTGTATGAACAGCATATAATTCATTCCGACATAATTTCTCATTTGCCTGGTTTGGACTTTGTGTACTGGAAGTGGTGGCTTAATGTAATGTAATGCTTTATGATGCAGTTTAGATTGCTAAAATTTACCTCCAGGTGTTCCTGCAGATGTCATTTGCTGGCAATTTTAATTCATATTTACTGTATTTACTAAACGGTGAACAGATGCTTTTTTTGGGGGGGTGCTTATTAAAACCAATTATCACAAGATTAGCAAGCTAAATGTTGCAGTTGTGCTTGTAATTTGTATTTGTGTAGGAATAAATGTTGGTTATGTTTCCTTCAAACAGAGATCATTTATCGGAGCTGTAATGGAAGATCGGACAGAGCACGTTTGCTTTTTCTCACAGAAATCATAAATGCTGCAATTGTGACAGTTAGCGTTTCATCCTAGTCTGTCCATCTTTCTCCGGTAAGTGACTGTTTCATATTGTTGATTTGTGTGTCAAAATTGATGAACTGCATTTAGTCACACACTGATTGGTTTTGGCTACACATCTTCATGCAATTTTGACACGTAGGTTGAATTTTGTCCATCTATTCCCATGTTTGCAATGATTTTACAATCATTACATACAATCAATATATTATTTTCAGCTCCAATATATACAGAAGCTTGTCATGAACTTTGGCAATATTCAAATCATCTTATATTTTAACGTTAGAACAGGACCCTGTGACTGTTCCAATTTCAAAGTGTCTGGTCTTTGAAGCCGGTTATCTTCTCTCAGCACTGCTTCTGTTTTTAAAATTAATCCACATATTAATAATGTCAGCATTTTTTTTTCTCTGCAATATGACAAGAAGGAAAAGTTCTCTTACATGCATAAGTGATTAGGGAGTTTTATTGCTGAAGGATTATTTCTTGCGCTCCTAGTACTTTAGGTCTTGTCACGTTCACATTTTTTAAACAGAAAAGTACTGAACAGAACATATTCACTGTATGTCGAAATATCAGCGGTGTCAAACTCAGTTTTTGTCGTAAGTCGAAAATGGAAACCTCAACATTACAGGTAAACTTAATTTCACTGTCTAAACTTTTGAATGCAGACGTACATTTGAAATATTTCTAAAGATCTGAAAGGAGATCTGGACTTGCGGATGACGCCACTCCATATTTTTCAAACTCCTCTACTTGTGAAAAGAGGTGAATCATCGACCGGCTTACACAAGTCGCGTCTGAATTTTGCATTTGCTAGTAAAAAGGGTGAAAAAAATAGCAGATGAATGACGTGTATCTCAATAAATTCAAAAGCAGATTCACTTAGATCTCAAGGTATTATTGTATTTCTTCTTTCTGACACTCATTCTCTAAACATCACAATGACTTGCCCGTTTTTATATCATGTAAGGAAATGAAGGAATTCACAACAAGCTTTGTAATGGTTCATTCAAAGTTGGCAATGCTTTTTTGGGTCATTCTCCTTTGCAGTGAATCTTTTCTGGTGGTTATAGTTGCCTTGAAACAAATGAACTTGGCTGTGGGCTTCATTCTCTGTTCCTGGCATTTGAAAAAAAAAAAAAACTGATTGCATTAGTTTTTTTCCCCTACAACAGGGAGACAAAAAGTGCTCCATAAATGGCCACTTCCTGAGGTTGCTATTGTGTTTCATTATGAAAATGAATTTGTTGCCATTCATTGGCAGCCTTTCAATTATCATTAGGCTGATGCTCAGAAATAAGAATATGGCGATTTGATTCAGATGAAAAAAATACATAAGCCTTTTGCAGCTGTTTACTGTCACAATACTCATTACGGATACATTACATGATATAAAAAGATGGCAGTAAAAAGAGCACTATTTATTTATTGTTAATTTTCTGTTATCATTCATCACAAAATAATAATAAATCATAATCATAATATTATAATAATACTCAGAATAATCACCGTCAGGTCATTTCAGCTATGACATTTGCAGATAATCTACTTCGTAACACGGAACATTGTTTTTTTCTCTCGAGTCAAAAGCAAAATGAAAAATCTGCCCTCGGTGGCGAAGATGGGTCAGCGTGACACATTTTACTTATAAATTATGGCAAGAGAAAGTAATACGTATTGAGTTGGAATGGATCAGTCAGGCGACACATTAGGCTTTTTTTTTTTTGGCCTAGTTTCCCTCCAGCTTGTTAAAATCAATTGTCTGGACAATCTGTCACCCAGCTTGGAACTGGTTCCCCAATGAGACCTGTGATACACACACACACACACAGGCAAGAGCACTGACCACCCATCCTCAAGCTAAACAAATAAAACCAAGTGGAGCAAACTGCAAAGATAAAAGTGTTTGGTTAGTGAATTAACACTGATCTGTTTCTCCATCTTCCCTTTACGCGGTCATAATCCAAACATAAACAAAAAAATGAATAAAAATCAGACTTTATTCATAAAGCGCTTTGACAACGGCTAAGATTCAATGCTCTTTTCTGCTTGATGGAAAAGGCCATTTCTGTCTGACATACTTTGGCAGTCTTTACTTTAACCTTTAAAGAAAAACCCACAGACAACAGATCCACAGCACAAATAAAGCCTCTTATAGAGTCCCCTTTAGCTGACAGGATCACTTTTAACACCATACTTGATATTAAGACGCCCAAAAAAGAGCAGCCTTCCTTTTGCCTTGCGGAATTGTTATTTTGGTCAAATCAGTCAGTTCAATCCTAGTGCTGTATTGCCACTATACACAAACTGTGATGATTTGAGTGACGCCACGACACACACACACAAAGGCTCAAACATTGGCACACACACTTGCGTGGACGTGGTGAAACACATCCCCCACACTCCAGTACCCTTTATAGCTCAACGAGTGTGTTGGTTGTGTCCTCATCTCTCCTTGTCTCTGCTGTAGTTAATGACTTCTGCCTAATGTCTCCATAAGCTCTATTGAGAGGAATGAATGCCAGGTAACACTGCAGGCCACATCACATTTCTGCCTCCCTCTGCTAAACTGCACGGCACTATTGCCTGCAGTAATTATCTCCACGCAGGAAAGAAATTCAATCTGTGCATATGTGTGTGTTTATATGCATGTGTGAGTGAGTGAAAGGATGAAGAGTGTGATTATTCTAATCCATGTCGAAAGAATGCAATATTTGTGTATTAGCTTTAGCTGCACTTCAGTTCGTTATTGCATTTATTTAGCCTATATATTTATATTGCAAGTAGCAATTGAGAATAAAACATCTTTAATGAGCATGGGAACAAGTGCCATAAATACAACCATCTCTGCAGTGAGTGCTAAGATTGTCTCTCTGTTGCTCGTTTGGTTACCGACTCCCGCTATTTCTGAGAACGGACAACAGAAACTCAGGCTCCCTGCATCTCCCAAACACATAATAAACAAAAGCTTTACTGCCGGATGCTGAAGAAAAGCGTCCTAGGTCGTCGGCGAATTTGCTTCGTGTGATAACAAAAGACTGAAACGTTCTGATATGCTACGATTTAACGAGCTGCATTCTCTCGGGAGAACAAAAGTGTCTACCAGTGTCTAAGAAGACTACAAGTTTGGAAAATCTATTCAAGGGAATACCAGCTCCTGCGTTAACAATTGAACAAATGGATCATGGTTATGCTATAATGTCATTGATTATATTCCGCCCAACCATAACCGGGTCACAGCGGCATCAGTCCCAGCTTTTGCTGTTTGACCATTTTGCCATCTCCAAGGGGAAGACACAGACATTCGTGGAACAAAAGATTCTCAATGTGGAGGAGAACCAAAATCCACGCGCTTTCTTCGAAGGTGAACACGGACAACCTACATCAGAAGGTTATTCCCACCACTTGTATTGGATTGGCAGAGAGGTTCACCTGTTGATCTGGTACAGTGGCCGCGTTATCACGGACGATCTCATGGTCCATCTCTCCTCATTCAACCCAAAGATACTTGCCTTAAACAAATCCTCCAGCTGGATATCACTTCAGACCTAATTATAGTCACCGAGCTGTTCACAGCCAACCATATAAACAAAGCTAATACAGTGTGACTGTCTTGTGTGATGGACAGCAACAACAAAAAAAAAAAAAAGAAGAATACATTAGATCTGCAGTTCAGTTGGAGGTGACGGCTGTGTTGGCATTTTTCCTGTCATCTTAGAAATGGCATCAGACAGAGACGGATGTGAAAGTCTTCTCTGGTTTCACTCATTTCTCATAGTCGGCGTTAGCAACGACACATATGATTTTGACTTTACACTGACGGAAAGTTCCGAACATAATTCCGGTTACATTTAAGAGATGGCTTTGCATTTCTGCAGCCTTCTCTCCAAAAGATAAAAACCTTCACATTTAAAGGGCAATAGGATGGTGCTTTATAGTCAAGACGACTTGGGGAACTGATATATTTTATTTCCAGATGAAAGCGTAATTTTGCCCTATTGGTCAAGAAAGAAGGACCGGACAATTACCCGGAAGATGTCATTATAGTATAAATGATAAGAAAGTTAGATCCTGCTGTCTTGCAGCTGACAAAAAAATCATTTCATCACCAAGGAGCCAGCAGGGAGAATAGTCCATAGTACTATTGATAGCCTGATCACCGCAGGGTTGAGAATGCTGAGTATCTATTAACTACAGTGCAAAACGAGAATATAATATGTGATCACCGCCCGGAGGCGGGAGGTAAGGCTCCTATCGGATCTTTTATATTGTTGTCAGCACTATGGTGACATGGAGGAACAGGGAAAAGTTGATTGCTGTCTACTGCAGCGTAAGTCAAGTGCAGGGGCTATCAACAGGGGGTCCAACCTTGTAATGCCGGGGGGCTTGGACAAGATCGGAATCCCTGGTGAGTAAAGGCTGGATTTGACAGATGTGCTAAATCTTTTTTAGTCGTTTGGGGAATGGTGAGGTTGCTGGTGGGCACGCTGGAAGTCTCAACAGAGAGGGGCAAGGGTCAGGAATGCGTACTTTGATGTATGTTCTGTATTAAATGGAAATATAGATGGATGGATGAAAGTCCTCAAAAGGGATTTTGATTGCATCATCACGTATATGAGACTGTTGTGTTTGTCTTTACCTTCGAACGGATTTTATTTATTTTACATTTTTAAGCCCAATTAACCGAATTTCACCATCAAATCGCATCTTCACAAGAGTTATGACACATATGACTTCATTTGACTAATCCCTGACTTGGTGGAAAGTATCAAAGATAGCAAAGAGTGCTGTATGTAAACTTTCAACTTTTATCTCTTCCCAATTCCCACTTGGACTTTTTCTTAATACTTTATAATATCCTTCCATTTCCGAGGAGGAGGGATTGGTGCTGCCTCAGCAGCAGGCAGACAAAAGCGGCGAGGAACATGGACAGAGATTCAGGGGCTTAGTGTCTATGCCAGGATGACCTCATATTGTTCTAAATGCTCACGGGACTAAAAAAAGCACCCATAGCGGAGGAGCCTTGGCTTAGCGCGTAATACCTTATATGAATTTCTTACAGACGCAGACCACCCCCACAAGTTCACATCATTTCTCACTTGTTCACTCTAATTCTTCCATCCCTTTCTCCTACATTATTCTTTTGTTACCTTTGGTTGCACAAATCTTCAAATCAATTTCCTGGTGGGATCATGTGATAAATGTAATAATGCGTGTGCATCTTATTGTGAGATAAGTCAAAGGGTTTTTGTGAATGATTGTAAAGGTACATGAGGAGGAAGGGGAAAAAATTAAGTCGTGATGTGGCAGAGAGAAGTGTTGCATAACGCTTAATATTTTGAGTAATTGCACTTTACTGTAAATGCGAATTGGTGTCATGACTGATTCAAAGAGAAAGTTGCCAGCTTCAAATTCCAAACCCACCTCATATCAAACAGCTAAAAGCAGAAGTGTGGTTGAAAAATAAACCAAACAAATAAAAAGGCTCACAAAATAACTGAGCACAACCAAACGTTCGACCACTCGCTAATTAAATGTCAAGCGTAATCATTTCTCAGAAAAAAAATAAATACTTAAGCGTTCGAGCTGCACCGTGATGGAAATCGGGCTCGGGAGCTGACAAGTTCACAGAGTTGGAGAGGCAGAAGAAATATAACAGAAACAAAGAGGTGTTAAAAAAAAAAAAAAGGTGATGGTTGACTCTTTGGGGATGTGGAAGCACGCCTGAAGTGATAAAGCACATTTTAGTTTCAGTGAGGCAGACATGGATGGATTGTGATGTAGTAAAGGTGACTGCACTCCAGAAGTAGTTCGTTTCTCCAACAAGATGCTCAGTTTCTTAAATTGATCAAAATTACCATTTAGTCCACATCCTGTATTTTGTTTTTTTATGGTATATATTTATTTTCGAATTATCAGCGGAATCTGATAGTTAATTGGAATTGAAAGATGATACTTTGACCGTGTCTCACTAATATATAAAACTTTTTTTAGATTAACGACATCATTACTGATATTTTAAATGTGTTTTTATAACACTGTCTGTCTCAGTCTGAGACGTTACGGAAATAAAATACATTGGTAAGAGATGAAAGAATAAAAGAAGTCTGATGGATTTAAATCAATAGGAATGTGGATGATGTGTCCTCGGTGGGTTACATATAAAATCGGTAAAATAGAAGAAATATAAGACAGCCTCATTTATAACGGCAACAGGACAATTAAAGTGATGGAGCTTGAAAAGTGCTTGTCAGCTTGCGGGTGGCTGCTTCTGCGTTGATGCCTTCAATTTACTCCGTAGGATTTTGTCAAGTGGTTTAAAGTAGCCTACTTTAATAAAACTAATTCTGGATTCTGATGATTTTAATTTTTCCACACCCACTTGACTGAAACAAAGTGAGTAAATTAGACAATAAAAGTTTTCCCAGTGTATTAAGGCTTTGTGCCGAGAGCATGGGCCGTTCGGCGAGGAGCAGATGGCTTTTTAAATGGTGTGCTTGCCGAGTGGTTTGCGGAGCGGCCATCTTTGTCATTATTCAAAGAGAGAATCATTTGCATCCCTAGCATCCCTCGAGTATTTGATATTTGGTTGAGATTGAAAGTTTTTGCCTCTAAGATTTGTTCCCATGGAGAGGAAAGTGTGATGCATATCAAAATGCTGTTGCCTGATTTGTTTGTTTCCCATTTGTGTCTTTTAAATCTCATAAATGTATATCGAGCACCTGTTATCTCCTGCATGCTCTCAATATGCCACCCATCTTTTATGAGGCCAGATATGAGAGAAAAATATTTCATTGCTTGGGGACTCTTCTCACTGTAATATATTTGTATTTTGTTCTCCTTACACCCAGTTGGAGCATGATATATGCATGGCATTGACAGCAGTAATGCTTCTTATTTGAAATCTGCAAATAATCTTCCTTCATTGCTTATTTTTCTCCCCCCCCCCCCCCTTCTTTTAGATGTTATGAAATTCTCTGCTTATATTCATCAAGCATTCCCCTTGGGGAATCATGACGCCATAGATCAAGTAGTAGGGGAAAAAAAACTCAAACAGAAATATAAAACGGCAAAAAAATGATTGTTTGTTCATCTATAGCAGGGATCTTCAAATTGGTATAGCGACGATCGTGCAGATCCACAGACAATTGCAGTCAAATAAAGATAAAGTACTGTATATGCACTGTCTCTCTGCCTTTTTTTTCTCTCCCTCTCTCTCTCGTGCTCTCTCTTGCTCTAGCTATCTATCTTTCTGTCTATCTGTCTATCTGTCATGCTGTCGGTCTGTCTATTCTCACAAGCCAATTACACACTTGGAACTAAATTAATCTGTTCAGAAAAAGTTTTAGAGTCACAAAAAAAGCTGACCGTCAAAGTCAAACAGAGCTAATATTAATCAAACTAGTTACAATGAAGCCGCTCCACTGAGGACATAATTGTGTCCGCCATATAAAGAATCCAAAAGCACATCTTGTGAATGCATCATTTTGTCATCACTATAGAAGCCAAATAACACCTATTATTCTATATTCATCATCCATTTTTTTTTACTCCCTTGTGAAAAAACATTTTGCTGACACATTGCTGATGCGCCGACATTACTGAAAGAATGGAATATATCAATTTAAGAATCTGAGCAGCACAAAAAAATATAAAACTCAGCATCAATTAACGTGAAGTGGAAATGGGGGAAGAAGTTGCTTGCTTTCTCTTTTCATTCGTTCCTCAATGACATTCGAAATCCATCCAACACAGTCAAACAGCACCCGGTGTATTGGCAAACACAACAGTAATCAACTTCCCAACTCCAACTAATCACCTCAACTCTTTTCTTGCGTCATTGTTCTCCTAATTAGAATCATATATCAGAGGCATAAACAAAAAGCATCTGGTGCACCACAGAGAAAATCCAAGTCATTATTTTTTTTTCATGTGTTTGTTATGTCAAAACACCTTAGAGGCAAAATCATTGCACAAGTGGTATTGAACATCTGGAGTCAACTCATTCCAATGCAGCCTGCTTAAACATTTAGCAGCCGCTTGTCAGGTTTCCATCCCCTCTTTTGGGTAATAACCACCACAGTTTAAAAGTAAAGTACGACTCAGTTTGCTTGTCATCAAATTCAAACCACATTTAATTGTAATATTACAGTTTAAAATGTGTGTGAGCAGCAAATGGGGACATACTTTCCGCCCCGAGGAAGATCTTTATGAGGAGTTCCAAACTGCTGAGAGAAAAAAATCATTTTGTCGGTCCACGCTTACATTTGGGCTAAGGAGAAGATGTTTACCCTGACCTTGGGAATCATATTCTGGAATCATTTTACAAAGTCTTTCTTAATTTTATTTAATTTTTTTACATGCCAAACGATAAAAATGTCAACTGTCTGATATAGCTGATCCATTCATTTACTTAATCTGCAATATTCGCGATCGTCATCATTGCCGTTTGATGTGCACCAGTGGTTCATCGCTTCACCAGATCTGATAGCCTCAATTTGAACTCAGAAATGTCTATAATATATTATGGCGCTTCCTAGTAAAAGGCATCCTAGGTTCTGTATAACAGGGGATTTTGATTTATTAAAAGTGAAATAGTGAAATTATGGTTTGCCTTTGCCGAGGAGTCAGTTGAAAAACAATATAGAACCTATATGGACACTTTCAAAGCATTCTTCGTGAATACTAATGCGTATCACAACAACAAACTCATAGGTAATATTTATCTTCCCTTTTCTCATCGGTCCTCGACACAATTTCCTTACAAATGGATCCATAATCTACTCGTGGCCGAGCATATCAAAGCACATGGACTCCAATGTGCTCAGACAGCCAAATAACCCTCTCTCAGGATCACATTTGGTCAAAAACAGAGAAAAAAATAAATAAATAAAGCCTCACATGTCCCCTTCACGCACCAACGATAAATAGATCACAGCCCGACTCCAGTAGTAAAGTGCCCTACAGGGGGAGTTTAAGATTTATTTGTACTTATAATGGCAGCCGGTGCCACCAACTCGATGCCAACTGAAACCAGAAATGAATTCACTTCAGTCAAAATAGCATCACTGAAAATAAATGTAATGCTCACAAATAAATCAATCAATAGCAATTGATGACTACTTCATATATTCATCCTAAAAATGTGATTACCTGTCAATATTGGATATTCCGTCATCTGTATTGAAACAACTGTAAGAAACGTTTTTGAAAAAACAGCACCATTTTTCATTTGTAGCTTTTATACGGAATATATTTATCCAATATTGACATTTTTGGATCTCAAGATATTGCCTCGTGACAATATGATTTCAAAAGAAAGAAAATGCAATTTCTTTCCCCTCAAAGGATAATGAAAGGATCTTCACCTTTCATTTTTCCCTTATCCGCTATATCAACCCAGTGAGTAACTTGGCCACAAAGGAGGAAATAAAATTATTCATTGTTTCTATATTCAGACATACATAGATATTTTGATTTTACATATTAACATTTAACCTTACAAAAAATAATACCCTCACAAAAAATATATGTAATCATTTTAATGGAATATTCTAAATGGGATTAAATGATGCATATTGATTCTTTGTGTAAATACTAATTTTCATGGAACGGGAGACTCTTTGAAGGTTCAAAAGACCCGTTTCGAAGCCAGTATTTTATCGAGAAAAATAAAGATGCCTCGAGGACGTCTGTGGATGTCACTCATCTTCCCATCGCTGACATCATATTTTTTGTTTGGATTTAATTCAGGCTGCCGCGACTGCTCCTCTAGTGATTGCGCTCAAGTGGTCAATCAGTTCACCACAATTAACCAGATACTTTCCAATCAATGAATCCATTATTATGCTCACCCTGGACCTGATCAAGTTCATGAACTCTTCTTTCTGAAATTCCCTGCTTTTTGCAACACAAGGAGAAGAGATGCCTCATCTCCTGTGGCATCTTCCCTTATGACATCCCTCCCAAGAAGCTTCCCTGCAGGAAGTCAGCCGCTTCCAGATAAGTCCAGTACCCTGATCTCCAAGATACTACTGACCTTCACTGATACCTCCCCCCCAGGTTGTAATTCACACAATAGCCATCCCTTTTCAGTATTACCTTCTCTTGCCTCACTCCATTCATGCACCATGGCCTGTATTACATCATTTGCTAATGTGCACCTCGCTTAGTGCCAGAGCCTTGGTACAGAACCAGAGGCCTTGCCGATTAATAAACCATCCTGTAAATCCTATCTTGTGATTATAGTCCAGCAGTCATGAGGCAGGGCCACTCACTTGGAACACTTTGGACTCATCAAGGTCACACACATCTATATGTACATAATCACCTCCTTGCCCTTGTGCTGGAGTTAAAAGACTTGCCACATCCATGTCAACATCCTGCATCCAATGTGCTCTCATTATTCTTGCGACCACTTTCAAAGTTCTCAGGAGTCATTTTGAGTCTGTCTTTTCCCACTGTGGACTATTTGTTAGACAGAAATTGCCTTCCAAACAGCACACTGTGCACAAAGGGCTGAAAGCAACTCCTCCGCTTAGCCCGTGTCTCATTCAGGCTGAACTCAAATAGGTCATCACACTATGGAAAAATGGAAAAGAAAAATGGCCTACTTAGTCCCTCGAGTTCAACTGCACATGCCCTCTTAAAACCTAGTTATGGTTAAAGGAGATTACACCAAACAGTAGAGAGACATGAGGATGCTTTGACAAGATGATTTTTTTTCAGTTGACCCGCAAACAAGTGCAAAAAAAAGTTATAATTACCGTAGTTTGTTATATTTCACCTATTAAGATTTAAACAAGTATCATATAAACCACATCTAAATTGTGTTGAATATGAAAAAGATGAGAACGCAATGAGAAAACTAACACTATCATTACTGGAAAGCGATGGACATAAAATGTCAGGGAGGAGTAGGAGATCTAATTTAATATCCGTAGGGGTTAAACTTGGGGGGTGGAGGGGGAACATTCCTCTCAACGACTAATCCAGTCAAAGGGGAATTTATTCATAGATGTATCTATAATGCATGCCTAAAGGATGAATGACTCCTCATGCACGTTGCACAAGTGTGTGTATGTGCATGCATGTATGTGTGTGTGCGTATGTTTGTGTGTTCCCATACTCCCTCCTATGTGCAGTGTGTCAGGAAGCCCAGAGAACTGCTGATTGATGAGAGCGAGTTTGTTTTAACGAGCCCCCACAGTGGATTCACCTTGAGAGGGATTTGGTTCCACACTTTGCGTGCCTTCAACTGTTGTCTCAATTTATCTGAGGCGTGCAACATCACTACAATGTGCATGTTCCTGCTGTCTGTTTACACGTGTGAATATCAGCAGGGGGGGATTTTGGGCAAAGGAAGGGAGTATGGGAGTCTACGCATATCTGGGGTGTCTGGATCTGATGTGTATTGCAGATCTCTTCATTTGATGTTTAAAGTTAGGTATTTCTTTGAATGATAATCATTACTTTTTATTTAATCCAGAGTAGAGGCATGAGCTAATAAGAATATATGAAGTATATTTAGGGGGCTTTAGTTTGAGAGGGCACAAGATTTATTTGAGGGGGGCCAGGCCCCCTTTTGTCCCTGCCGAGACTCTGTTCCCACTACTGCTGTTAATAAAACAATAAAAATGTTGAGTTCATTTCAGGAACAGGAGGAAAAGACAGTTCCATTTTTGGCCTCTAGATGTCCCTGAACCAAAAGTCTTCCACTTTTCCTATCTGAAAAGCTTCCTTGTTTGCCCTCGTTGACTGTTTACATCGTCCATGGCGGAAGTATCGCGGTCCAGTAAGTTCTGCTTTTGCCAAATAATATTAATGTTCACATTTAATCATGGATCTGTTATTTTTTGCAGAGGCAGGTCATACCTGGATTTACTCTGAGAGGATGAATATATTTTTTCAATAAAAGATTACGAGCCGACCGGTGTGCACGCGTGTTGTGATGTAAACACTGCAATGCATTGGCCATGCTGGCTGCTTAGATGATGAATTTTGCCTGTTTAATTTGTCTCTTACATGTTTTATGATCCGGCAGATTTTTTATTTATGGTTAAGCCATGAACAACAACAACAACACGTGAATACAGTTCTTTTTTTTATTTATTTTTATATTTTCTATATTCTTTTCCCCTTTGTTGTTAAATCTAAAATTACCCACTAAAATTATGGTAGGTTTAATCTGATTTTTGGAGTGACGTTTGAGAACTAATCTAGTGCAGTAATAAGTAACAAAAATGATTAATGATTAATTATGTTCAACTTTATGGCACCTCTGCGTGTGTGTGTGTGTGGGGGGGGGGCGTGTCACTGAAGTATAGGGAACACTCACTACACTGCTTTTTCTCTGCAAGGTGGAGAAGATCGGAGAAAATGTACTTAATGTGAGTATCTTTGCAGCAACATTGTGTTAAAGAGAAATACAGGACCAGATATTTCAATATTTTCCCTATTTTGCCTAGATTTATTTGAAATGTCTTCTCTTTTCACCTCAATGCTGTCCTTGAATTTGCACTTGCTACTTGGTTGTCACACACAGTATATTTGTCGCTCACATTTTGTTGCTACAGTGACAGTCGCTTCTGTTCTGTTGTATTTATTTCTCATGGCATTATTTTATTCATTAACCAATTGTGTCAAAATAATTTATCTGTATCGCATTGCATGTAAGAATAGATTTCTCCCCCACTCACGAGTGAATGTGAGAAAATATTCAAGACAAGAAGAAAAAAAACAAAGTCAAAGACCTGTACTCCACTCCACAGATCCTGGCGAGTTGTCTGATTGAAGACGTGCTCCTGCGGTCATGGATGAAGAGCTGCCACTTTTGGAGTGCCTGCTGCCCTCAGGTGCTTCTCACCCCTGTTGCTGTAAACACACATGCAGTCAGTCAAAAACGCATTGAAAAACACCCACTCTCCCGAGGAAATTAAAAACATCACAACGAGTGGCGTGCAGCAATTCAGAAGAATCTTATTCATGCTTGATTTTTTTCTGACAGGACTCCCATAAAAGAGCATCAAACATCTACAGATCATTCATAACACTGCAGTTCCATTGTCCAAAGTCCATTAATATGAATCTTGTCCTGAAACAAATATTTGACTTGACTATACTTTATGAGATATGCTTTATCAGTTATTAGCTTCTGTTAAGTGGAAAGTTGCAAAGTTGTCAAGTGAACTACACACACACACACAGGTATTAATTCAAAAACATGGCAAAAATGTTTTTCAATGATTCACTTTTTCCACCCAAAAAGCAACAATATTAAAATGCATGGAAAACGATTTATAAAGGCAAACATAAGAGTGGAAGATAAATGGAATACAGTGTGAAGGTGAAGGGGGGAAGCTGCTGCTGTAATCTTTGGCCCATTAATGCGATTGGAGCAATTCTGGTTTTACTTTGTCAAGGATGCAGACGTTCCCATTATTATTTTTTTTTGCTCCCCGCAGATAGAAAAATGGCAATTGCAAAGTAGCAGTCTGGAAATCTGCATTAGCAGTGGAGCAAAAGGAGGAGAGAAAAATACGGAGGCAAGATAGATGAGGGAGGAGGTGAACTAGATTTGTGAAACAATTTATCCTAGGACAGGGACTTTGACAATGAAGCATGGACATTCTTAAGACAGGAAGCAAGGAAGCGACGAGCTGACATGTTTTTGTTATTGTACTACTTTTATAGGGCCATGTTGCCATGTAATTGCAGATGGAGTACAATCCAAGGTCATAGTATTCAAAGTTCTTACTGTGGTCATACATTGAGCACACATATCTACTGCGAGTAATATCTAGCTTTCGGTTTTAAGCCCCAACATTTTCTTTTTTTGTTGATGAGGACAGGCAAATAATCAAATTATCAATCATACACACAGCACCACACTGCGTTCTTAAAACGTCTGGTTAATCATTCAAATATGGAAGCATTCATTTTGTCCTCATTTAAATTCACACTTCTCTTTGTGTGACTGCAGGCAAACAGAAGATCGGTCTGATCATCTTGAATCAGCCTTTGAATAAGGATCACCTTCACATACTATGGAGTAAAGGTACACCCTTTTTATTTATGGTCCATGTGTATGCAGATGTACGCTGACCCTTCCCTCTGTACTCTGCGTTTTTTTTTTTTCATTTTTCCTTATGTCTGTCGAATACAAATATGAACTAAAAGTGTCAATTCAAGAAACGGAAGATAGATGTTGGTTTGTAAAAATGAAAGTGAGAAGACAAAATCAAAATATAGTATGGAAAATATTTCACAAGTCATTTGAGAGATGTCACCAATTTTGTCCGTCTTATCTCTTCAGGCAGGTTGTTTCGAGAAAGTCGAGACCCCCAATGGAGATCCCCTTATCACCTTTAATTTTAAAACTTGACTTTGGAGCAACCAGGGGGCAATTGCTCAAGTATCTGAGGCTGCAGGCTGGTTCAGAAGGGGTTAAATATTTGATTAGGCAGCTTGGAGCCAGACCATGTTTTAAAATGACAGTGGATCCCCCGTTATTCGAGGATAAGGACTGAAGTGATTATACATAATTCCCCATAATAACACTTTTAAACCATAAACATACCACAGTGAAATGGAAAGTGTATGTCTGATAAAACAATTTTGACACGATTTATTTTCGATGAATTGATGAACCTTCTAAAAACGCTACACACATTTCTGCACATTCCAAGTCAATGAATTTCTTTTTTGCTCTGATGCTCAATTTGAACTTCATTTGCTTTATTTGCCCAACACCTCCCTGAGATCCTCTCTACATTCATTAGCGGTGAGCTTGTGTTCCCCTGTTGCTTTTTGCTCACAAGCGCTATGAAGACTTTGTGCTGTGCCAAATGTGCTACCTTGTCACTGAACATGACCCCTTCCCTGCCCTCTGATCACATTCCCTGTGCGATGCCTTTTAATTACATATTCATGAGAAATAACCTACCTACTTTTTTTGAAAGCTCCAGCATCTCCTTGACTGCAGCAATTATCATATTCAGAAAAGTGCTAATTTGAAGTCCCTCTGCACTGCTACAGACTGAATATTCAGCATGAATGTCTTGCCCTTAGACACACAATCTACTGTGACTCTCGAAAAGAAAACAAATTGCAAATCTGAAATCTTATGAGCCATAAACATTTCCAGTAACAGTTGATGGGGAAGTAATAATCACAACAAAGTTGTACCTAAACAACTTTATACCAACTCTTAATGTGCAACCGATTGCAGGCTTTTTTTTTTTTTTCTTCAATTGTTATTTGTGCATTTGATCTGCAAGGTCTCAAGGTGACCACCTATGCTCAATGCATTCATTAGATTCTGCATATGTTGACAAACTTCACACCAGATGCCGCTTTTGGTTGTTAAATTATGCAGACACAAGTGCACAACTCTCTGCTGGTGCGTGCCACGATCGATAAATAAATTAGCCAAAGCTAGACCTCCGCATTCAGACCATTTGCATCCCAGCCTGTAAGACCTTATTAATATTTTGGACGGTTGATTGTGGGGGGAAAAAAAACAAAAAAACATTTGTGCCCTGGAAGCATGATTAATTAAGTCTCAGTTTAATGACTTGCCAGTTGTTGCACAGTTTATACATGCACGTTAGCGGCTTTCAGAATGGCTCCAATAGTATAGCAATTTTCAAACGCTATTTTCTGTTGGAGGGCATTTGGATCATTATAAAGATTAGAAAAGCTATGACCTTGCTGCAGTCTCAAATGTTGCAGCACCATGGAAATCTGAAAGCGTCTATATTCATAAAAAAAATAAATGTTTTTGCTGTGTGCCTCGGAAATAATCCGAGGCACTTTATCATTTATTTATGAGTTCAATGACAAACAAAACCCCACACAATACTCTACAGAAAATGCTCATTATCGAAAAGGGTTACATTTTTAGGGAGAGAAACTCTCTTACATGTTGCTTATCCAATATTGTTGCATAATGGGAAAATTAATTTAATTAATCTCACATGATGTATCGATGGATTAATTTGAGGCAATATGTTTCAGGAGATTTTAATTCTACTTTAATCTATGTGACATTTGGGACTTGAGTCTTTCACTGTAACTTTCACAATATGAATTTTAAAAAGCAGTGATTTTTTTTTTTTTTTATCAACTGGCTAAAGCCTCCTCATGAGATAACTGAGGTCTTTCCATTGTCAGTCACGCATTTATAGAGATGCTGCTGTCTTTGTGTTGGTTTGAAATATTTTAATTATGTGGTAGAAAGGAATTTTCTTATCTGGTTTGCCACAAAAAGTGCAGGTTCTCTACTTCTTCTGGGCGGGGAGAGAATATCAAGGACAATCAACAATGAAACACTGCGCTGGGAAATTATTAGGCTTCTCTGATAGTTTGTTGATGACTGCCATGGGTATTTTGTGTCATTCTACACATTAATACATATTCTGGCATATTCTGTGAGTAGAACACTGGATGTAATTAAAAATAATAATAATCATCACACTTTGTATACCATCAGGACTGCTGTGAGTTAGATTAGACCCATCAAACATTGAGTGCGGCTTGATGTTGGGATGTGCCAATTTTGAATATTTCTTCTCGCAAAGATAAGGCATCTTTTCAAATAAAGTTTGAGGGAAGGTTTGGGTGGGATTTTAAAGTGCCACAAGCAATGCCGAAGAAGAGGCTTTTCTTATCAGTTTTGCTCCTGGCTCATTCTTGCTCATGGGACATCTGATGAGACGACTGAAAAGGCGTCATGGCGGATCATAGATCTCTTCGCAGCTTGAAAGTGAAAATCTCTAACACGATACGCCATGTATTTTTAATAGTGCTTATGGGCTAAACAGATGTTAGGTGTGGTGTGTGTGTGTGTCACTCTTCAGGTTGTAGTTCACATAGCGGCACCGCAGCCAGGTCTCCGCCCCCCCACCGACCCGATGAAATCCCCACACGTATACTTCAGACTTGTGATGTGCTGCCCCTGGGCTCCCTTCATCACCCCTGGGAGAGGTTGAGCAGCAGGGCGCCAAGAAGCTACAGGAAGGGAGAGTGTAGAATACCGATCAAAGGGGAGCTCAAACAGGTGCCGCGTGAGATGTTGGGAAGTGGCAACAAGCTGCTTATCTCACTCGTGCACCTTCTCACTCACATCTAGTCAACCACGTTCTCCTTCAATCACTCACCCATCGACTTTACTTGCACTCAGACACGCTGCAAGAACGTAATGAGGCAATCATGGGAGGTGACGCTTTGTATTAGATCCAAATTGTGCATGCTCCATGTTATCATTTGTTGATGTGAAACGGCTTGTTGAGGTCTGGAACTATCACACACTAGTCAGACCAAGCATCGTCTTTGCAATCAAAGATGGAGGAGTAAGTAGTGTGTATAAAATGTGTCACAATGTAGAGAGAAAAAAGATATATGTATGTATGTATACATACACACACACATTTACACACTTCCAGGCAAACATGGAAAGAAATATATAAGATGAATCAGACAGCTGTGCAAGTGTTCACCCTCTCTTTGGTGCACGCTAGAGTTACTTGCACAAGGTATGAGTGGAAAAAGCAGGACTAGATCTTTGAAGTCTTTCCCTTGTGTGCACCCTAACAGCCGCGAACATAAAAGGGCTCTTTAAAAAAAAAAAAAAAAAGGGTCTGCCTGTTCGATTTGAATTGAATAGGAGCCATGAAAGAGAATACATTTGCAAATACTTTGCATCTCATTTTGAGGAACTCTATCAGTCATTAAAAAAAAAATGCAGCAAACATCTTCATTTTTCTGCTTTTAAAAGCAGAACAGGTCATAATTGCATGTTAAAAGAGTGAACTTAGCAGTACAGAAGAAAGGTGTTCTCCTTCTAAATACTCAAGCCGCATTTTGCTTGTGCTGCAAAAGCAACTCACAAATAAATACTCGCAATGTTTTTCATCATCCAGTCTTCTGCTTGCGACAGTAGCTATGGCGTATCATGACACAGCGAGCTCCTGTTCATATCTTGCTGTCTCTTCATAGCTCTTTTGACGGCATGTGCTGATGGTGGTGCCAATCACCTATATAACATCACTGGAAAGAGTGACAGGTAAGTCTGTAAAAATTTTCCTCAATCACAATTAATTTCTGTGTATTTTTTTGTGTTGATTTATTTTAAATATGATATGTGACTATAAATGATTATAGGGCTGCCACTAATGCTTATTTTAATAATCGATTAAAGAAAAAGGTCACCAAGTATTGCGCAATCAACCAAACTAAGATGATTCACTTTTTTTTCCTCCTGAATGGACTAAATGCATTAAAAACAAAACCGGAAAGCTCACGTACGATATTAATCGACAAAGACAAAATGAGCATTGACAGTATAATTATAGTATGTAGTTTCAGTTATTTCTAACTTTTTAGAATTTGTTTCTAATTTTTGTTATGCAATAATGACCTTGATGTGTACATGGGCAAATGATACCAAGGCTGCTTTGCACATTTTGCACCCAAATGCTGTATGCTACGATATCTGGCTAATGGAAAACTGCTGTTAGCACTAAGATGGCTCTGGGGCCTCTGTGGTCCCTGAAGTGTTCAGACTTCCACATTAACACTTCAAGTTTGAACATGAATGTGTTCTTTAAAGGCTGTTGATGAAAATGAGGGTTTGACCTCTGGTTTTCCGCAACCGTTAAGGGACACCAAGTTTAGGGTGTGTTTTAATAGTCAAGGTCGGTTTGAAACAGAGTCCCACAAGATTTCATCCTTTATTCAATCATTGCACGAGTAAAATAGTTGAAAGCACTTAAAATGTACCCACCCTTGACCACGATGGGAGAATTACAGTATTAAATCTGGGCTGTTTTGTTTGTCCTATGCTTGCAGATCAGTGCACACTCTAATCTGTACTTGAGCTTGCACACAAACCATATCAAAAAAGAATTGGTTCACTGAAGCCCAGCAAGCAGGTAAATAGTTGACAAATGATGCTGCCATAATACGTACGGGGCAGCAAAGCAGTGAGAAGTGCTGCGTTTACGCTGGGGAGGGGAGGATAAAACCTATGTCACATTTGTGTGAGAATTATTCCCTTCCAATTGCCCACCGAGATGCTGCACCTGCAAGATTGCGTTCTGAAGGACAAACATAAATGGGATATTTCCACGGTAACTTATTCTGCACAAGCAATGTCCTTAAAGAGTAGCAAGCCATCATTTGTGTGTAGCAGCCTGCCTGCTTGAAGTGGAAATTATATAGTGAAATAACCACTTGGGGTGGAAATTATATAGTGAAATCAACACAAAGTTTGCAGAAATATGCTTGACCTCCAAAAGTCAAAGCCTCCTAGGTAAAATAGTGTTCTTTATTATTTGTATGGTTGCTTTCTTGCTACTTGACGTCTTATCGTCACATTCCTGTCTTTAATAACCATAACATTCAGTGCATCATTTGATTATATACAATGTTGTTTCGCATCCAGCAGTCTTCAATTACTTGGAAAGCAACATCACTCTTTTGTTCGCTACCCAGCTGAATGAATCTCAAGTACTCTTAAAGCAGTATGTGCATGATTTAATCCTCCGATAATCATGTCCATGCAAGTATGCTTCATCCACTCACACCTTCAACTCACAGATGATGTTATTTAGAATTAGCTAGTCATTTTCCACTTACCGGTAACGTAAATATGCATGTATAATGCCGTTTTCTCAATGCTGCTATTTAGAGTTAAAACATGTTGTTGACGGAAAGACAGTCTACTATCAAAGAGCTGCTCAAAACTGAAGACCCAAATATACATTCAATAATTTTCTCCATATCATCAACTTGTTAATTGTTATGATATCGCTGTAATAAAAAAAGTCTTCATAGGGCCTCAGGTGTTTGTGGAATAGTCCCCCTCTTGAGCCTCCTGGCGCTCCCCTGACTCAACCATGTATCCGCTCCTATTTCTAATTGGAAAATGACATTTGTGTAATTAGCCCATCTAATCAAATCCTCAGCTGGAGGATATAAAGTCAAGAGATGAGTGAAGAGGTAGAGGATCACAGATGAATGTAATTGGACAGCTGTGTACGTTTGTGGCTATTCAGGTGCGTCTTATATTCCAGAAATTACGGTACTTGCTCTTTTTGTCACGCTATGTTGCTGGCATAGATAGAAGAACAAAGAGAAATTTGTCATTTATAAATAATTATTTACCAGTCCAATTAAACCACGTATATAGTTCAGTTAGTGCTTCTGGGCACCTGAGAGCGACCTTTAACATCTCTTCTCTGATTCGAATAGGACTAATCAGAGCCACATCTCCTCAAGTGATGAAAAGATTAGGGGAAAGGTCGCATTGTGGTTGTTGTTCTCGGAGAGACACAGACACGCTCTCACTCGCGCAGACTCAAGCAGCCTGATTGATAGCTGCCAAAACCTAGACAAAGGTCACAGCCGCTCCCATTGCAGAGCACTGTCGGGGGTCAAATTGGTTGGAAAATTCCCAATTTCCCATCCAAATTAAACTGTCACTTGATATTAATGTGAAAGTTAGATGCACAAACATTCCCAGGAACATCATTTATGCTCATTGTGCATGGACCTATGAGATCAGTCTCATCCCAGTATGAAGGTTATTGGGGATTTCAAAAGAAAGGATGTCCTTGTGTTCATTTGTTTAGCCAACACATAATCATTACATAGCGGCACGGTGGATTAGTTAGCTACTAATTAGCATGGCTTTAGGTTTAACTGTCAGTGGAACACATGGTGTTTAGCAAAGCAAAATGATGAAGAAAAAAGATCTAGCATACTGTAGTTTTGAAAATATTGATTGTGCAGGTATGAAAAGAAAATCTAATGCTGTGAAAACTAACAACATACATATTTCTATATCTCCGTCATCACAACAAAATGACCAATTGAGGGAATTTAAATCCAATTCCAAGTGTAATCCAAAAACCGATCTCTCTCTCTCCTCACACTCGAGTTAAATGATGTCAAATGAAACCCAGACAAATACATGTCCAAATGCCCAACCAGCCATGAAATGATGTTTTGGGACAACGAGCGGCCATCATATTCACGGGTGAGCCGGCGTTTTAAAAATAAATACGCGTGTGAATTGGAACGAACGCGCTCATATTATCTGTGTACGTATGACAAATGTTCCACTCTGAGCTGCTTTACACATTCTTATGTTGTCCATAAACAATAGTTCATCGGTTTGAGTGGATTTAATGTTCCGAGCACCTACGTATTCTCAAGCCTCTTGCCCAGTTTAATTATCAGTTGTAATCCTCTTTATTATTTGGAGAGATTTGTATGGTAAACATTGATTACTTCCATCTGTATCTTTTTCAGAGGTAAATATGGATTATTGGAAATTTCAGAGGAACACAAAAATGGATTAATTTTGAGGCGAGTTGATTGCATTTAGATTGTTTTTTTTTTTTTTAAGATACCTTCGCATTTGCATACCCAAATAGCAAGTTAAGGGATGGTTCTTTGTTGAATAAATCAATTGATTGTAAATTAGCTGTGATGTTTACTATTTGACAAGTGCAACTTGACTGCACAACAGTTTCACTTACACCTCTCCAAAGTGTCAAACGTAGAGGTTATGATTTAATTAGTGTTGTTTATCTTCTGCCCATCTGCCTGCAGTGAAAATATGTTTGCAGTAGACACTCACTTTTGAATTTGCATTACATCCACCTACAAGATGTATTTATCTATTACAAAGGAGCATTAGCAGTATTTACTGGCAATAGTTTGGCAACACTTGCTTTTCTTGTCATCCTTGCAAGCTTTCTTTCTTTTTCTGCCACTCACACTCACGCTATCCTTCCATCCAGCTTCTGCCCCGACTATATCAACGGTGATTTCGATTCCATTACTGAAGAAGTCCGAGCTTTCTATGCTGACAAGGTGAGTGGGAATTACCACAAGCCAGACCTACATGAGTACTGACATCTATCTCTTGATGTGAGTTCCCTTGAATATCATTTGTGATCTTACCAAAACATTTTGATGTCTTGTTTGGATGGGTGGTGGAGAATTTGGGATAAACTATGAGACATGGCTTTGTGTGGGAGGAGAGGGAGTGTGTCCCAATACTTTTGGCCATATTGCATACCTGCACATTAAACAAAGCGTAATCTTTGTGTCTTGTGTTGTTTGTATGAAGGGATGCCGGTTGATAGAAACAAGTGACCAGGATCTTACAGATTATACCAAGTGTCTGGTCATCATGTTGGAAGAGATTCAACAAAGGAATCTGCAGGTAACAGGTTTTTTTTTTGTTGACAATTTTTTGTGAACAATGGACTATTTTTTTTAACACTACATTTCTTTTACATCAAAGTGCAGACCTGTTGTTTATCTAGGTCCAATCTTTTTGCAGTCGTATCAGTTTATTGTAAAGTGTATGCTACAATCTTTCACGGTAACAACAATTCCATATCTTCTAACAAAAAAATGCTGTTGCATAAACTAAAGAGAAAAATTTGAAATTTTTTCTCAAGCTAACAAAAAACTGTGGTTAGGATGTTTGGGGATGTTATGATGCGTGGTGATTATTTAATAAATGATACAACTAACATGCCCAGTATTAAAGAAAAATAGAAAATACTTTGGATTTTTGTTATATAACTACACAATGCAAGAAATGCAAGTTATTTGAAGAGGCGTGCATTTTTTGCCCTTTGCCTTTTGTCTGCATTGATGTCAAGCATTTTTCGCCCGCCTCCAGTGCAATGCTGAACTAAGCCAACTATTTTCTTGGCATCAACTTGAAACTAATGTACAAAAGTCAAACCCAGAAGAGTGAGAGTGTTTATACAGTTGTTCTAAAATGACTTTCCAAATATCTATATTGTGTTACCCGGTCTGACGCTTCCCTTTGTCTATTTTATTCACTATTTGAATTTTTATCTGCCTGTTGTGCGAGTGTGTTGCTCCAATCAACGTCGAGTACCACAATCACTCAGCTTTTTAAAAGATAATCAAAGATGCTCAAAAGATTTATGCAGATTGATCTGTTTGTTTTTTTTTAGATGTCAGGTTTTGCCCTTCCTTCTACTGTTCCTAGTCTGGCTGATATTCAAACCTGCGTTTGAGTGTTGGTCCTTCCGTCTGTTCTGTAAAGATAGGAGCCTAATAATCCATTTTTGAAGCTTCTGTGAAAGTGGTCGATGTCGACCCCTTTTGTTGTTTATCAGGATTTTTTAGCTTGTCTTTTATCCACAACGAACTGGTGTGCCCTTCAATTGTCTGTGACTAAGATGAGTCTACATAAAAGCAACATTTTTATCCCTTTGGTCCTCACGCTCACCCATGCAAATGTTCATCCCTGCAGCCGGTTAAAATGGATTAAATGCAAAGATGTAATCGGAATAGGTTGATGTGCAGATTGCAGAGTATTATGCGCCTGTTACAAGATTCCTCATATTAGCTCAGTCTGAATAATTTCGGGCTACATAGGAAAAGTGTATGCGCCGTGCTACTACTTTTAGGAAGTTGCAGCAAACACACAATCGATGTTCCACTGTATGTTTATCTTTTTGTATTATTTGCGGTCAGCGTTTGGAGGGACATCTCGAGCAATGAAGTCAATAACAAATCCTTGTAGTATTTGAGTTGAGTTTGTGTGTCGCTGCAGCTGTCAGCCTCTGACAGCTACTCTGCCCTCTTAACTCTTTTGGGTTTTAAAGGCTGTCAGCGTGACTGTGACTAAACTATGTGGGGACTTTGTATGAGGATTTAATTGCTGAGAGGTGCAAAAAGTGCATTGCAGCTTTAAGTTACAGAGAAAGAGGTGGCAGAAAATGCGAGTTGAAATGAATTAGCTTTGGGTGATTTGCTATTTGGGTCCTGATTCTTATAAGGATGAATTAATTTTTATAAGCAAAAGCTTTTGTTGTTGTCCTACTTTGATCATTCCGAGTTCATTATTATTATATTATTGTCATTCTTAATACTTGCTCCGGAAATACAACTATTATATTCTATTATGATCAAACTATGTACAGGTGGACGCCATTGTGACCTTGGGTGGGTTGGCGGGACGGTTTGACCAGATGATGGCTACTATTGAGACCCTCCATCACGCTCTCTCTATGACGAAACTTCCACTGTTAGTCATCCAGGAGAGCAACCTGGCCTATCTGCTCAGACCTGTGAGTCTAATTTTGTGCAATTTTCATTTAATGTTGCTTTGCAGGAACTAATAACTCAAATAATACGAATGACACAATATGCTAGTTTCCATGTGAATCTTAACAGCACAAAGTGCAAATGGGCAGCTTCTCTAAAATCCTTTCTGCTAGCTTCCGCCTTCCTCTCTCTCTCTCTCTCTCTTAAATAATCAAAAGCATTCACACTTGTGTGCTCTTATGATGCCCCACTTTGCTGTTCCGTATGAGATAAAGTGAGCCTTGTTTGATGCTCCCTGAATTGAATTTCTTCAATGCCAACCACGTCCTCACTTCCCATCCGTTGATTGACTTCACAAGTAGGCCTAGCAGGCGACATTTGGGGGACACTTCCCTTTTGTTTGCCTCCATCCTTTCTCCATTTTCTCCTCTTTTGTTTATTTTTAAGATCTTCACGGAAGACTGCTACCCTTTCCGCTGAAACCGTCTAATAGTTAAAGAGATCCTCTCCTCCCTCGCTATTTCTTGTCATTATTCCAAAGGCGCGTTGTCATTTGCTGCTTTATACATCGACACCTCCAATTAATCTTACTTCAGCGAGAGTAAATTAAGCTCATTTGTCAACACAGCGCCAATTTGCCAGCAACTGATGAACGCAGATGCCTGTACATGAAGGTGAGGGCGACCTTTGAAAAGCATAGCGCCCGTTTGTCGAGTTTACATTTGTAATTCAAGTGGTTACAAGTGGAACTAAATATGCTGCTCGCTAACCTACAGCTTCATCACGCACTGAGTTCTCTGATTATGGTTGAACTTAATTGCTCAATAACATGCCCAATTTGTGTTCATTGGCCAATCTGACATTCAGACCTAAATAGTCCTAAACAATGATGTCAACAATGATCACAAATACTGTATGCCCTAGTTTATGAGCTCATACGTCATTCTTTCCAGCATCCCGCTGTATCTGACTTGTGTATTAATAAACACGGAGTAGAATATTTGCATTCTGTTTGCAGGGCAAGCATACGCTCAGGGTGAACACGGGCCTAGAGGGGGATTGGTGCAGCCTTATTCCAGTTGGGGGACCCTGCCAAACAACCACCACTGGACTCAAATGGAACCTGAGTGAGTCTCAAAATTATTGAACAATTCATTTTGATCATATTCTTGCTGGCCAATATAGAGATTAATTTCATAATATTTTTTTTAGATTGATGTGACAGTTTTGATGTTGCATAGTAATCCTCAAGGTATTTGTTTTCTTTATTTATTCATGTTAAATGTTACTTTAAAACTATAGGGCGAGATCATGAAGATTTTTAGCATATATAAGGTCCTTAAGGTTGGTGACCTCTGCTCTATGACGTCCTGTACAAATTTAAATTGCTGATTTTAGTGACATCTAGTGGGCTGCATTGCTCAACGCGACCCCAATTAATTCTGCAGTCAACAATCAAGATGATACATTTAGGCCAATTATCAACTCTTTGGTCAGACATTTTTCTTTTCAAGTATTAGGATACCAAAAGCTAGTTGCAGGCTACTATAGACTCATCACAGTTCTCAATATTGTGTTCCATCCCTGGCAAAAGTTCCATTTAAGTGCAACAGACAGCATCCGTTCATTTCCTTCCTCTCTGTTGTCAACTAATCCGTTGTAAATAAGTCATGCGGCTTCCTTCCGTAACAGTTCATTTCCACGCCAAGTGTACAAACAGTAAATTGGCTTTCTCCAGTTGCATGCATACTAAAATAGTCATAAAAAAAAAAAAGAAAAAAGGGGGAAGGGGCTTTGTATGTTTCACCAAAATGTGAGATGTGTGGCATATGTGCAAAACATGCCACATAATCTTTAACAGTGGAAATCCAATCAGATGTTCATTTGAGAAGCCCTGTGGTCTTATCCCGGAACCTAGTCCCATAACCAGCTGGGTTCTTAATGAGTTGGCACCAACCAAACCTACTCCCGCCCGAGGGGAACCTGGTCCGTCTGTCAGGGGAGAAAGTGTGTGTGTCTGCTTCTTGGTGGCATCTATTCAGACTCTGTGCATGTTTCAGGAGTCCCTACATTTGCTCAAGCATGCTAAAATTATCCTTCAACATTTTCTTATTATATATATATGTTTGAATTCCAGAGTGTGTGTGTGTGTGTCTTCTATTCTAATTCATTAATGTTTGTGGTTAGATCAGCCTCAGTATTTACTTGGCACCCTTTGAATTTGTCTTGGGCATTTCTTGATTTGGAAGTCCAACGTAAACGTGCTGCTGATAACAAGACGCTTAATGAGATGCATACTATATTTAGAAAATCTCATCAGAGCAGGGGATGGAGGCCAGATTTCAAGAATGTAAACTTATTAAAGTAATTTTCTTAGTTGAGTGTATGGGAGGGAAAACTTTAAATAAATTAAATCAAATGGAATTAAAAAGTTTTGAATTTTCCAAGACGCAATCAATCACTTCCTCACAATTAATTGATCACTCTCCACATCCCTAGTTGCTTATTTTGGAGCGTTTGCGTGACACAAAGACATTAAATCTCCATTGAAGATATCCCTCAAATATTGGTTCAAAGCCAGACTGATTAAAAATACATGATAAGTTTTGGGTTGCTCATCACAGCCTTTCTGGGCCCATGGAGACGTTATGCCCGCTTACATTAAGAGCTCATTAAAACGCTTGCTTTAAGAATCTAAAGTTCAGTATTAGATCATGATGTTTTGCGTCAGGGTTTCAATTTGAAATGAGTTGTTGCCACCCCAGGGTAAAGTACATGAAGAGCTAAATTACTCTTCGCTCAGAGTGATTTTATAATGTAGTCACATTTTGACTTTTTTTATTTAAATAATTCATAAAGTTGCAGACTTAAAATTGACGAGAACGATGACGGAGGTAAGTTTGACTTGCATTTGGGGGAGGTAAAACGTCAGCTCTGATTTTTGTCAAAAGTGCATTTGAGTTTCTCGCCTTTAAATTTGCATTTTAGATACGTTGTTTTGTGTTCCAACATAGAAATACATTTAAAAAAATAGTTAATTATCTGTTTGCTTACAAGATGTTGTTGACTGTCGCCTCTGGCTTTAAGTATCACAGGAAGACTAAAAACTGATTTAAAATATATTTAAATGAATTATTTCTACATCTGAACTGCTTTGCTGCCTTTACACAAAAACATTCAGTTGGAAAATGAGCAAAACTATCAGCTACTACACGTAAAGTACATATTGGCAAGCATGTGCTAAACACATTTGAAGTGTGGAAAGAGGTCTGGATTGAACACTTGTGCTTGTTCAAGTTGTTTATTTTATCACTGCAGCATGTCTGCAATATTGTAAGCAATGAAATCTGGCGATTGTAAAGGGAAGGAAATAACGAGCCTTGAAGTGAGTTTTAGCAAAGCGGCCCCCTCAGACTGCTCATATTCCTCTCTCTTATATTAACTGCTTCACGTAACGTCGACTGTGCAATGAGAGGAAATAAAGGTGTGGCCTATGCTGGCTGTCGAAGGAGAGCGAGCACATGACTACTGCAGCGGTGTTCCAGATGATCCTTTTAAAACTATCTCGATGATTATGATGTATTAAACCAGGATTATGGATGACTTTAATAATTATGAGACACATTTATTGTTGATTATTCCGGTCTCGACCGCAACCAACAAATGCTTTGTTGATTCGGTAGCTTACGAGTTTTCAAACAATATTCGAATTTGCTAAATAGATTGAGATGGTGTGCTTGATCAAATTCTTGAATTTTTTTTTTTTTTTCCCCCTCATGGAGCCCAACTGCAACAACCCATTGGTTTGTTTTCATCGAACAGCAGCTCGATCCTTTTTAGTGTGCAACTCACACACGTGTAGCAACCCAAATCATTCACTTCTCGTCTCTATTTTTGGAACCAAAGATCCCGTCTCATTCCATTTTACACCATGTCCCAACAATGTTTTTCATAACAAAAACCAGACCCATCGTGTAACATCACCCCTGATGCATCTCAGTAGCCAACCGAGTGTGACAAACAAAGATGACATGACAAGATGTTTTTTTTTTTTTCATGTTGAGTTCAAATGTGCAAAATATTCTCTTCCCCTGCACTTATTACAGCCCAGGCTCCCTAATGGAGTAATATTGTATACTATGCGGCTTGTTGAATCAAGCCTGATGTGCAGGGAGGAGAGAGGTAGAGCAGAGCAGACATTTAAGAGCCTGTAGATGACCATGGCTCAAAGGGATTTTTGTCCAGACCGCTGTCTAATAAAAGGACTGCAGTGCAGTAATGCTACTAAGGGGGCAATGTACCACTAAATAATGAAGAGACTGCGGTATGGCAAAGGTAACAATGTAAGAGGCAAACGCAGAGGTTTCAAATGAAATGCAGTAAAATCCTCCAATATAAAAAGACTGAATGGAAATGATTGTTTAATCAATGGCATCCACATTTGCAGTGGTTCACACTTTGTCCTCGTTTGCACTCATCTTACCCTTCACCTTTTCATTATTGCAAACAGAATTCACCAATTGTGCTTCTACAAGGATGGAAAAGGCATTCTTCTATGAACCAATGCATTTTGTTGGAGAAAAAGAAATATTAAGACATTTTTCACATAACTGGACAACTACAATTATATTTTCTGTGTGTGTTATAGATGGTAAAAATGGCAAAACACAACCACGTGTTGTATTCTAGCCCACATTGAATGCTAATGTTTCAAGTCTTAATAGCTGACACTGACTTAATTCAATTATTTTGTAGCTCAAACTTAGCGGCTAATACCAATGATTATGCAAACTCTGGCTGAGTTTTCTGCACTCTTGATTAGTCAAGACCCCGGGCATGAACCCACATGAAATTCTCCAGGCCTCTCTCAGCTTGTTTAATTGGCCCTGCCTACAGTAACGCGTTTAGAGCCCTGCCAATTTATTTGCAAAATAAGCCTTTCCCTGCCTCATTTTCCTTCTCATTGTGAATTCATTTGCCCTTTATGTACCCCACAACCAAGTGGCTGTGCAATCATCCACTATGACGTGAATATGACATTGGATGCCATTGAAAGCAATGAATGTCTGTTTAGTCTTAGAGAGTGCTTGGAAGAAAAAAAAAAATATATATAGTTTTCCATCAAAATAATATTTTGATATCTGGGTAGATATCGTATATACAGTCATCCTTAATAGACGTTTTTGAAACTGTGTCCAAATGCCCCAAGGTGTTTTTTTTTTCTTCTTCTTCCCCCCCACTTTTGCCATTTTGAATCTCACCAGCTGCCATCTGTTATTTTTATGATGGATGTATTTAATTAAATAGCATACCACATAAATGTTATCCAGTAGGTTACATGAAGTGTTACATAATTACTTATAGAATAAATCTTATACCAATATATTTTTTTTTTTACTAATTGTGACTTTACTGTATCATCTAGAATGTTTTGGGGTACACAAAATACTTTGAATTCATTGCCTTATCCACACAGCCAAAGATTTTTTAAATGATTAAAAAAAAATTGTATTCAAAGCTACTTGGCCTTGTTTTTTGGGCCTATTCCTTCCTGCAGAATGACTTTAATTCACTGAAGGGGTTTTGACAATGAATGGCTTTTTTTGAGGTCATGTCACAGCATTTCAATCAGATTCAAGTGTGCACTTTGACGAGGCCATTTTTTTTTCACAAATTGGGAAGTTGATTTTGTGGTGTCTTTTTTATTGTAGTCCTGCTGCCCAACACGAGCGCGGTTCAACTTGAAGTAATGAACTGATGGCCAAACATGACATTAAAATTAGCGCAGGGGGAGAAAAAAAATTGGTGTATTTTTAGTGCCCTCATAACACAATCCTCCAAATGCTAACAGGTGGACTTAGACAGCATCGTCTCCTGGTGAGGTAACGCAATCGAGCACTTATAATTAAAAGTAAACTTCTGGAGAAGATTACAAAGCTAAGCCTTGTTGTTAATTGGAAGTGGGTTGTTTATGAAACGTAAACACGCCGGTACAGCGCAGAGCATTTTAATGAGAACTGCGTGACATGATCCATTTTTGTGTGGTTCAGTTCAAAACCCTAGTAACTGGAAAAGAGCAATTGGACAGCTTAGAGTCAAAGAGTAAACCAAGCATGAATATTTGGAAGCACACTTAAATACGTTTAAACACATAATGAGCGTTTTTCTGTGTGAAAAAAAATAAGCAGAATGCTTTGAACTACTCAAGCAGCAGGGAAAGAAAGTATTATGAGATGTTTGCTTTCGTTTAATACATTTTTTTTTCTCCCTATACACGGCCGCTTCAAAATGTTTGTAGCTGAAGCTTTGTATTTTTGTAATATGTGTGTTTTGTCACACGGTTAGATGCATCTGTTGTGCTTCAGGTTTTAACCAGCAGCCCAGCAGAAGTGCCATCATTTTTTTTACAATATGCTAACCCAGACCTTGACCTTTCTGTTCTTTGTTTTTATTCTTTTAATCTTTTTTTCTGTCATTTTGTTGTCTGGCTTTCTAGTCAACATGATGCTTTGCTGCCCTTGGAATCACGAGGGGGGGGGGGCTTCTCGTTAAAGTAGTGCACTCTTGTATAAACACATGCACACATTTTGAACCGGAACGCCTATTAGCTGTGACCTTGTCATCTGCTTGCACAGTTTTCCACCTCAAAAGCCCTCCATTAAGTCCAAGGCAAGGACACTGTCTTATTGCCCACAATCACCAACCAGCAACCCATCATTTGCAACTTTCTCCATCTTGAAGGTTAACTTAACTCTCAAACTGTTGACTCTCTTAGACAAATCCAGTGGCAGCATCATAAACATTTAATAGAAGTGGATATCCAGGCGCGAAGCAGATGGTGCTGACAGCGCAAGCGTCGACGTATGCCACGGGCAATAAATAAGAGTACATAAAGGGAGAAAGAATTGGCGTCACACTCATCATGTGATATTCACCAACTTTCTTTATATAAAGCTCACAGTCAGTTGCATCCATGATGTTACAACTGGGTATAGTAGAAAATCTGTTTGAGAAAATCACTTGGCAAAGCCTGATATCATCCAAAATGTTAATACAATTATTATTTTTTTTAAATATGAATAAATTACGGTACGGAGGCCCCCCCAAAGTAACCAAACCAAACTCCTCCAAAATGAACTGAAGTTTGCCGCCAAGTAAAGAAGGAAATGCAAACCGGATTTGCCGGCGTCTTCATTCAATATGATTTGATTTGTTTGAATAATGCGAAGCGAAGCATTTACATAAATATTTGCTTCCTCACCTTCTGAAAACCGCATACAAATGCGAGCTTAGCATTCATTCATTTAAAACTTCCCAGAGATGAATATTTCTTTGCGGAATGAAAATATTACGTTACTTCAAGAAGGTTTGCTGGGGGATGAAGTGAATCAGCTCTTATACTGTGTAAATTTTCGGGATTGTTTCTGTGACCCTAAGCTTATTACTCCAAATGTTCTAGCTTCTGAGATAAACCTTTTCTGACAGGTTTTCCTTTTAGGCAAACTTCCAGGGGATTTTCTCGAAAGCCTGTTATTGATTTTGAACGCAAATGTGAATTGTTAGTGAACTCTCGGGTGAAGTTATTAACTGTGATGTTCAAACTTTCAACTATTATCTCGACGTGCATGTCAAATAATGCAAGCTTTTGATTTTTGAAGCCCATGCAAATTCAAAAAGGTTGAAGTGCACTTTCTGGCAATTACTGATTTTCATTCATAATTACATTTGATGTTTCAATTAGCTGAAAATATCATAATGGCCCTCCGAAAGAAGCTACTACAATGCGGCACGCGCAAAAAATGAGTTTGACACCTCTGGTTTAAATCTAGGGTTAGGGTTTCAAAGTAGGCTTTCATACTAGAGTTAGGGTTTCAAAGTAGGGTTTAAAGCTAGGCTTAGGGTTTCAAACATGGGTTTAAAGCTAGGGTTAGGGTTTCAAAGTAGGCTTAGGGTTTCAAACTAGTGTATAAAGTAAAAGAAGCCTGAAAAAGACATCCAAAGACAGCAATAGTTCCTCCTCCACTCTGTCAGGAAAACCCCCAAATTCGCTTTCACCACATTCCGAGTATCGGGGAGTCGACTGGTCCTCCTCCTCTGGGTAATTTGTTGTGAAAATCCGCACCCTCCCTGTACAGCTGGCAGGTCCTTTCAGCTATGGCACGCTGGAAATGCAATTACAGGCGGCAAACATCCCCATTGTTATCACTGGAGGGTGCGATGCTGATTCTCAACCCCCTCTGTGGAGTATTGATCGGTATTACCTTTGATGGGGGGATTACTAATGAAGCTATTTGTCCCCTTAGTAAAGACTGCACAAAAGTTGAGTTTATGTTGTTTATTGAGGAATGTGTACTCAGTGCATGTGCACTATGTGCGAGGTGGACTTGTAAAAGACCACTGTCATCCTTTGATGGTGTTATACTGCCCCCAGTGTTCATTCTGAGTATTACTACTGTAACTTAGCCCTATGCAATGCTTGGACTATTTTCCCTGCTGATGGATCCCTTCACGCCAGCACTTTAATATTTCTCCTCCTTTACTTTGTGGTTCAGGCTCTCTGCTCACTCAATTATTAAGCAACACCCCGAGCAGCAAAGAAAAAAATCTTTGTTTTCTGTCAATCCAACGAAATGCTTGTTTTGCAGCCTTTGAAGCAGAAGAAGCTGTTTTTACTGTTGTTTGATGGTTGTGCAGGTGCCAGTAGACGAGTCTTTGTCTTCGTTGTCTACTGACTTTGTTCTCGCCTGTTCTTTTTGCATTGCATTGAAGGAGCTGCACCACTTTGACTTTTTATATTCTCAACAACTTGTGCATTTTAATGCAATTCATGGATGGATAAATTATGCAATTATTGATACACTGATATACTATATATACTGATACAACTGTACTGCACTAAATCATCTGGACCACTAAACCCAAACACCTTCTAATCCCAACATTTAATTTGACTCAATAGCAGAACTGTCAGGTCAAAAATTGCTTCAACATTATTTATCTGACATCTCATTTGCCACAGACTGGGAGAACATGCAATAGCAGGCCCCTGTAATAAAAGAGTAAATGAAAGTGATCGTCTTACGTCTGCCTCCCGAGCTTTGCCCTTGTTCTATTAGACACAGTCCAACACATCCACTCACAGGGCGCTTTTCTGCTCAACTTACTCATGGCAAATGATGTGTGAACAAATCTAATACTAAATGGAATTTCGACACCCAAAGTCAAATTTCACTATTTACTAGCACATTGAAGTACAGTCCGTGGTATTTCCAATAAAACATTCTTTTGAGTAAAAAAAGATATTTACTGGCACATTTCCGATAAAACATTATTTTAAGTAAAAAAACATGTTACCAAAACGAAGGGTGAAGTAGTCCTTCGTTGTCCTCAAGTTAACTGTTTCTGTGATTTCTACTTTGACCACTGGAGGTCAGTGTTGGTCACTTTTGCATATGTACTAGCATTCTCAGGTCTTGGGTGAGGTGGAGCCTATTCCAGCTGACTTGTCATATATTCATGATTTTTCCCTAATGAAGTAGACTGTTATTAGGTACACCTGAAATTGCGGTGTACCTAATGGAGTGTTCGTGTGACGTCACAGATCAACAAGCCAATCAGAAAGTGGGGGTGAGGGAGGGTGTGGCCTGTTATTAGGTACACCTGAAAGTGACGGTGTACCTAATAGTGTCCGAGTGACGTTGAAACAGCCAATCAGGAGGCGGGTGTGGCACTTTTCCCTATTAATTATTCAAATTCAGTGACATGCGATGAGGTTCATGACTGGGGAGGCACTGACGCCCCCCCCCCCCCCCCCCCTGTAAAATCTAGTGTGGCTTATTCATTATTTAATTTGAAGTATTTTAATTAAAATCTCATATCAGCAGTCATCACACATAAAAACACTCAATAAAGCACATGGAATCAAAAATGATTGTACTTACCACTCTGTTTGAAAAGACATGATCTGAAGTCCTGTTGTCCGAATCAAACATTTTAACTCCGGAGTTGCTCTTCCTTTACTGATGACCTCCTGCTTTGACCAAAAATCCATAGTTGAAAATCCTTTGGATATGTAATCCTCCATTGTAAAACGAAATGCAAAAACAGAAGAAGAAAAAACCCAATGTAAAACGAAATAAATGGACGATTGCTCCTCAGCTGTTCACTGCAAATTTGAACTGGAGATCTCTTGTTCTACAGGTAGGCACATGAAGCATCCCGGGATCACTAGCACCTCCTGCCATAAGGCTGGAGAACCTCAGTAATTGAATGCACAATTACTTGTACAGAGTGGAATGTCTCTGGCAACCAATGACTGTTTTTATGCTCTACTTATTTTGTTTCAGTGACAATTAAAAAGAAAAAAATCAACTCATTGCCTAAATGATGTATTGTTTCTGTCATCCAGATAACCAGGTTCTGCAGTTCGGGAAGCTGGTGAGCACATCTAACACCTACGAGTCAGTTTCTCCTGGACATCCCAGGAGGTGCGTAACAGTCTGCACAGACCAGCCTCTGCTTTGGAGCATGGGCATCCTTAAAGGACAACAATAATCCATCACTTTTTATTTTTTTAACTTCATAATAAATTGTGATTGAACTGAAGATAATGCAGGATCATCAAAATCATTTTTTAAGCCACACTAGGTTTATTTTAGGTGAAGTGTTTAGCCCACTAGGGGCACATAGAACATACTGTGAATACAATTAAATCAATCATGATGAGGAATTTGCAAGAGTTTATTGGTCAGATGAGGAAAAACAAACACTCATCTTGCACCCCTATTTGTTGTATTTACAAAACGAAAGAAATGTCAACAGAAAATGTCATCCCTTCAGTCCACCCAGCACAACTTCGCACATCTGTCTCCTGGATCCAGATGTTAAGGCCATTTAACCACCACTGCAAGACAAAATAAGAATAATGGCATTATGTTGTGCACATACATTTGAATAAGAAGCTTGTATCATGTTTGTCCATGTCTTGCAAATGTGCCATCATTGATTGCTGATGATGACAGTTTACAGATTGAAATGATCAAACTTTCTGAATTGTGCAAAAATAAATTACACTTTAGTTCACTCTAGGCAAGAGGCTGAATAATTAGATGTCCTTCCACTAGATGGCAGAAGGTACATAATAACAGTATGTCAATTTTCTTTTATTTACATTTAACTTGAGGTGATAAATCTACATGGAAGCCGAAAACACCAAAGTGTAACTTACACAATGATGTTGTTGATGGGGATATGGATCAGCTTAACGAAGAACCCAATGAAACCCATGATAGCGAATCCGATCGCTGTGGCCATTGCAATTTTCTGGAATTCTGGAAAAAGATGATCAGAAATAGTTAATTAAAGCAACAAGTGGTCCCCGACAATCCAAAGAGTGTACAAACCTTTCCTGTCGGGTTTTGTGCATCTCTTTACCAGCCTTATCGAGTCTTTGACGAATTGCCGACTGGGCTCAACAAACTGCATTACTTGATCCATGTTAGCTGAGAAAAGAAAGCGTCACATGAAAAAAATAAAAAGAACTCAAACAATGCACATGTTGGTAGTTGGAAATTTTTTGTTGAATAAAAATAAGAGTGTAGTCGTTTTACCTCGTTTGTTTTCGTGTTTGATGAGGAGAGTAGAGGATCGCAGCCACGTAGCTCTTCGGCTATATTAGAAGGGCTGACGTGTATATAACACGCGCATGAGCGCAAACTCTTTCTCGTCTCTTGTTTTAGTATGTAATGTTCACACTGCCCTCTGGCGGCCTGGGTGTGTTTCAAGGAACGACCTAGAAGAAATATAAATGCAATTTCTGACTGAGCTGTATTTTTATTCTATGTTCTGTGCTTAGTGAGGTAGTGCATAGATTTAAAAGTTCCGTCTATATGTCCCCTTTGAATGATGTCGTGGTGCAGGAAACAGATGGTCTTAACTACATGGATTTTCTCCTTTTCAAATCTTTATTTGATTTTATTATTCTCGTGCTGTAATTGTAATTCAAATTTGGTTCACAACTGTGTGAACTCATTTCGCCAGTAACACATTCCACGGGTGTTCATAATCTCTCATGTGATTTAGATTAGAACTTTTTTCCCCTTCTCCACCCAATAAATACTCAGCAGTGGCACATTTAAGTCGAGTGTATGTGTTGCATTCATCAGGCCACTTGAAAAAGAAATGAGTACCAAATCCAGAATACTTGTGACCGTTTATAAAAAACAAAAAACAAATGGTGAGGACTAGATACGTACAACTGTGCAAGAATGTTAATGCCCCTAACAAAAGTGCTTTATGCATGATGCTTTTCACATTTAACATGATCCAAAGTCCTTGCTAGCATTGTTTCTTCATTCCCAGGTGATTCCAAGCATGTTGCAGCTGCTCTCCCACAGCTTCTGGGCCAAATCATCATTTGAGCCATTTCTGGAGCACCTTGCAGGAGCGCAGTCACTGAGAGCACAAAGAAATGGGTTTCACTAATAATATCTGCAAGGCTTAGGGTTTCAAAGTAGGGTATCTTGTGAAGAGTGATCATGTTGTCTGTCCGCTAGTAAGGAGGCACGCATTTAACACAATAGGCTAAATAAAAGGTACCTGAAGTAGGCTCCACTTCGGCTTTCCAGGCCAGGTTGCACGGCGCAGTAGATGGTAGTCTGAGCCCCCTCCACTGTTGTCTTTGTAAAGACGCTGAAGATCTTCACAGCAACTTGGATACACTGGTGCTGGTGCCTCCACAAATCCGACTGGACCACACCAGGGTGTAGAGAGAACACACTTACTCCTGTTCCTGCAACATGCGGAAGAAAGGAATATTCATCTTGCGTGGTAGTCCAAATGATCCAAAACATGATATTCAACGAGTTACTGATCTCAGCTCAAGTTGTAAACACCCTCCTCACCTTCTAACTTTTTGCCAAGGGCTCGTGCAAAAAGGACATTAGCCAGTTTGCTCTGTCCGTAGGCCTTCATGGTGTCATAGCTGTTCTCACTGTTCAGATCATCTAGTCGAAGGCCGGTCCAGGTGTGAGCCACCGATGCTACCACAACGATTCGAGCCGGAGCGGAAGACTTGATCAGGTCCAGCAACAAATACGTCAACAGGAAGTGACCTGTTATTTCGGGTATTGAAAAAAATATATATATTAAAATAATAAATAAAATGTTGAAAGCTGTTGCAAAATCCTTTGAGTTGCTACGTGAAACGCTTTGGGGTTCTTTAGCATTGTGAAATTTTCCGTTCAAAGCTGTTGCAAAATATGTTAAGTGACGACATAAAACACGCTTGAGTGTTGTGAAACCATCTGATGAAAGCTGTTGCAAAATCTTGACAGTTGCTAGTTAAAACACAGAAGTTTCCTGAGTGCTGTGAAATTTATTTATTTCTTTATTTCTACATCCATTTCTCTCCATCCACTAAACCGGTTTTCCTCATGCGGGCATGTTGGAGCCTATTTCAGTTGACTTTGGGAAATTCTTGCCTCCACTTGCCTTGCGTCTCAAAGTCCTTGTTCCTCTCACATTTCGAGTTCTACTCGTGATTCCACGTGATTTTTCTGTTTCCTTCCTGTTTCAGTGGTTACCGTAAGTGATAAGTAAACATACTTCTAGATTAGACCCTTTGCTTTTACAGTTCCTCCTGCGTTCCATTAATTATTACCTCCTGTTTTATCCACTTTTAACGACTTGCGTGTTCCAACTTATGTTGATATTTACATACACAGAAGCCACACCTCAGGCTCTGTATACATTATTTTCATCCATACCATTGTTCTTGATTTCCTATCTCATTGTTGTCAATGGAAGTCCGGGCAAGCAAAGGAAGTACCTGATTGTGCATGTCCTATATATATATCCTATAGAGTGAATGTGTAACTGACAATCAGAACGTCTTGTCCAAAGTCAGTTGCGATAAGCTTGTGCTCAGCTACAAACTAGTACGGCTAAGAAAAATAGAACATTGATGATGCGTGTGTGAGTGTCATGTGTGTGGGCTGCCTTGTGAAGCACAGCATGTTCTCAGCTTTGGTTAAAAATATCAAGCTATTATGTTGAAGGGGTGCCATGGTATGAAATATGAAGTGCACAAACAGAAAAATAAAAATCCTGCTCATGTGTCCAATATGAGTTCACAATCATGAAACTATTTCAATTGGTTAGACAACTAACTTAAAGATTGAATTGATTTTGTTGTTTTCTGTGACCTATTTCTTGACAAATTCATAGACTTACCCAAATGATTGACTCCAAATTGCATTTCAAAGCCATCAACAGTCTTGGAGTACGGACACATCATGACGCCTGCATTGTTGATTAAAATGTTGACTTGTTTCTCCTCTAAAAAATAAACACATAAGCACAACATCATGAAAAGAGGTTTTTAAAAATACACTGGCAGTCACACGTCAAAAAAGGTTCCCTTTTAAATAACCATTTCAATTATGGTAATCATTTTAAGTGTGTTTTTGTGACAACAAAGAAGTTCGTCATTCAGGTTGCTGAGTGGCAGAAAGAAAAATGTAGAAGCGCAACATTTTTGTTCAACTCAGCCTACCTTTGTTGATGAGTTCAGCAAATGCTCGAATAGACTTGCTATCAGAAAGATCCAGTTTCTTAACAACCACGTTCTCATTCCCAGTGTTTTCCACAATCTCCGTTCTCGCCTCCTCTGCTCTTTCCAGGTCCCTGCATGCCATAATGATGCGGGCACCTACAAAAAAAAATAATAATTATAAACATAGCAAATAATCTAGTGAGCTTTTTCTTTTGTGTATGAAAATTCACAAAAACAACTAACAGTGCAAAAAGTATTATTAATTTGACTTTTTGGCAGAGGGAGCACAATTGTGACTCAGCATATGATTCAACATCCCAAAATAGTTTTCAACCAAACCCTTTTCATTGTCATTCACATGGAACATACGTAAATGATGGTGCTTTGTCATTCATGACCTGTTTGGCTAACAGTACAGCACACACACACACACACACACACACACACACACACACTTACACTCACGCACACACAAAGTAGCTCCAATGAGCTGCAATTATGGAATCGGAGAGTGATTAACTCGGTGGCTGTCTTTGTTTTTCAACTGCCGGTCCCATGTGGGAAAATTCGGTTCCTCCCACATTGCCTCAAAGGCCAAATTCACTTCATTAAAATAAAGTGGACAACAAGCTGTTGTCAATGTGCTAAATGCAGCAAAAGACTTAATATTCAAAGACTAATGACTGGCTCTGATTTTCCTGTTGCATTTTAAGAGGGGACACACAAACAAAAGATGCTGAATCGACGTCTCATGCACATTATGGCTGCTTTGTTTTATTCAAGGGATACTTGGAAACCAGAGTTAACAATAGAAACAGTAGAGGTTCACTTTCAAGAAGGGCCAACAACAGTTTTAGAGGCCTCCCTCTCGTGTGTGTGTGTGTGCGTGTGTGTGTTGGGTTCATTCTCCCATCTTTCTTTTGTTTCCTGTCTGGCTTGCGGAAGAGAGCAGCACCTCACAATGCTCCCTCTGTCCCCCTTTTTGACGCATCATCTGTCTTCCGTCACTTGATTAGTGGCGTGTTAAATCACAGCATGCTCATTTTTGGTTTTACCTCGCCTCATTGCTGACAGACAATGAGAATAAATATTCCAAACATGTTAATAAAAAAAAAAAAAACCTAGAAGGGGGATTTAACTTCAAGAGGTTTAGGGGTCATGCTTTTTAGCTTTAAGTGTTGCAGCTCTTGATTCATGACTGGAATGTAGACGTCACACAAAGAAAGCATGGGGGCGGAAATGCAGGGGGATGAACACTAGCTTGCAAAGGTAAACACTTGACAATAGTTGCAATAGGTGTGGCATTAGCAGCTTTAGGGAAAGCTCAATGCTCATGTTTTTCCCACGAATACATTCTATGTAAAAGAAATAGTCAAAACTAATATTATAAAACAACCCATGGGAAACCTATAATTATAATAGTAACAATAATTAAAGTTCTAGTACCTCTTGCTGCCAGGTCACGGGCTGTTTCCTTGCCTATGCCAGTATTAGCTCCAGTGATGAGGACTGTTTTGTTATCCAGCCTCTCCTCAGATGACCAGCGGTTACAGCACCCAGATCTGGAAAAGTACATTATATATATATAATGAAGTTATAATAAAGCACTTTAAAAGGAAAAGAAAATGGACAAGAATAGAATGAGTAGCTTGGTTATTTGGTTAAAAGTTAAACCACTGATAACTTTATTTCCTTGAAGGAACTCCCCTATATCCTCCATAATGTATGAGTCACTTTATAAAAGGAAGCAGTCATTTTCAAGCATTGGCTAAAAAAAAAAAAAAAAAACATTTTGTAGGCACACATACCTCAGGATCAGCCAGCGTTAATCACCTTACAAATTCTTTTTTTTTCTCCTTTTCATTTACTCAAGATATAGTCCTACCTGCAGTTCATGTTTGCTCCACTGCTCCAAATTCCCACTTGACGAAACACCGGTTGACTCCACTTGAGGAAGATATGAACAATCGGTCTTCTTGCAGTTTGCAACATCATCATCATCATCATCATTGTCGCGTCTGACAGCCCCGCCCACCCAGTCACTGCATCATCAGTGCTGAGCCAATCAGCAGCGAGCTAGCTGGCACATAATCAGCATAATAATCATAATAATAATAATGACATTATGTCACAATGTCATTTTTCAACTGTTTTAATTCTCATATTTTAATACCAGCCACTGCTGTTGGACTGCCTGTTGCAATTGCAGTACCGCTTTCTGGTCGCTGGAGGTCCTCCTCAGCCTAAAAATAAAAATAGATAAAAAAAAAAGAGAGAATTTCCCATATATTTTGCCAAATATTACATTTGCAAACAAACACAAACATCTGTTGATCAGTAGTGTCTTTTAATGTCTTGAGCCAAATACAATTACAGCCTTTGTCAGGGTTCTACTCTTATCTACTAAGTTGTAGATCATCTCCAGCGGATGCTCAGCAAGTGGCAGCTGGCAGCCCACAGCTTTAGAGCGGTGCCATCATCTCCACCGGCCTTGCAACCCTTGGAATAAGCACAGTCTCTGCAAGAAGTCATACCAAGCATCAATGTGATTCCTGCAAATGAGACAAAGCAAGTAGCTACCCCCTGCATGCACACTCACTTGTAGTGCCCTCCGTTGATCATCTCATTCTCAGGAGTGACCACGCAGTAGATGGTGGTGTAGGCCCCCTCTGCTGGAGTCTTGAGCAGACCGGCAAACGTTCGAATGAGGTCTGGCATCAGCCCCCCGATGTGCCTGGCTATCTCAGTGTTGACAGTGCCAGGGTCCACAGAGTAAGTCGTCACTCCTAATGCTGGAAAGCAAAACGGACAGTTCAGATCACATTCTGAAAAGGTGTGTACACTTTTATGACTCTATCCCTCCCTCAACCACACTCCTCAACGAACCAAGGGTGTACAATATTCTCACTGGTGCTTCTCAAAGGCAAGTATTGTATCCTCAAAGCATGCTTGATTCCTTCTCATTGGCCAAAAGCACTTGTGGTGAATGCATGAGACTCTCACGTTGGAAAACAGGAAAGGCCATTTTTTTTTCTGCACGGTAGCAAAAGAAGTCGCAGAAGTAAAAATACACATCATACCTGCGGTCCTATTGGCCAGCTCTCTGGTAAACAGAACGTTAGCCAACTTGCTTTGTGCGTAAGCCCGCAGAGGGTGGTAGTTGTTCTCTCCACCTAGGTCATCAAACTGAATCTTCCCCATAGTGTGAGCCATTGAGGAAAGATTGATGACCCGGGAAGGGGCAGAGTGCTTGAGCAAGTCCAGGAGCAAGAAGGTAAGGAAGAAATGACCTGAAGGGGTGCAAATATTAAACATTAAGATCAGTTATTTTATTTTGTTATTATAAGTCAAATCAAGTCTTAAATCGATTGTTACATTACCTACTTTGCTGACAGTAATAAAAATCAAAGGCCACAGTTTTCCTACCCAAATGATTGACTCCAAATTGTGTTTCAAATCCATCCATAGTGGTGGTGAAAGGGCACGCAGCCACGCCAGCGTTGTTGATCAGGTAGTGGAGAGCCTTCTCAGCTGCAAATAACATGTACTATGTCATTCAACAACGTTCACACATCACACGAGGCACGCGCACCACCCACTGTTGTAGACATTCTCGGCAAACTGGCAGATGGATTTGGTGTCACCCAAATCCAAATGCCTGGCCACGACTTTGGCGCACGACACGTCCCTCATGATGTCTCGGGCCGCCTGCTCTCCCTTCGCCATGTCTCTGCAAGCCAGAATCACCCTTGCGCCTGGAAAAATTAGGCCAGGTAATCTGTGATATTTCATCGGTAAGATTTAAAATCCTAAATCGGAACACTTTGTTGAAATCTTGCCTCTGGCGGCCAAATCTTTTGCTGTCTCTTTGCCTATTCCTGTGTTGGCACCAGTCACGACGGCTGTCTTCCCATCCAGACGCACGTCGGATGACCACTTGGAAAAGAACAGAGACCTGAAGAGTACCAAACAAAGCATATTTGTTCAAACACTTTCAGGTACACTGCATGAGCTTGGATCAAAAATATCATCTATCATACTGAGTGACATCCAAGTAAGTAAATATATTTAATAGTTCCTAACATGTTTGCAACGAAACAATAAAAGTGACTATAAAAGTGTCAAACTTGAACTCCTCAAGGCTGTAAAAGCAACCCGATAAAAGAACAAAAAAAGTACTTGTACCCCCAAATAATCCGTTTTGTGTGCAGGTTTCTTACCTTATGGCTTGCATCCTGGTGCTCTCCTTCTGCGACGATGAAGTGACTCAGATTTATGAGGCACAATGAGAGCAAAGACAGAACTGAGAGTTGTTTTAAAACCCAAATGACTGCTCTGTTCAGATTGAAACGAATCAATTAAATCAGGCTATCAAGAGGGATCACATGAGCTGCTCTTTTTCATAAAAAACAAAACAAAAAGAAGACTATTCATGCATTCCAGTGTGTAAAAGGTAGACGAGCTGATGGAACGAGGAAAGTTCATGGAATCTGAACCCCAATTTTGTGGTGTTGGATGGGATTCGACTCAAGAACCCAAAAATGTCATAAATGTATTGAACTGCATCCACCGAGTTCCAGGAAGATGGTGATTCAATGCCGCCATTCATTAATCTGCAGTCTCACTGAGTCACTTGAAGTTCATTTCACCTCTGTATGACACATTCTTGCAAAGAAATGCTCATAAAAATAACTGGTAGTTAGGATGAGTCTTTAAAGATTTTAATTACAGAAAAAATTGAGGCAAAATGTCAACATTTCAAACTAACCCAAAAAAGTTATTTTTTTTTTATAATAATCACATTCGTACGATTCAGTTAAATAGTTATCATGGTCACTACATCATTTAATTATGATAATGATTGGATTGCCACGCAAACGGAAAAAAAAAAGCACTTATTGTGTTTCATTTCATGATTGGCCTATTATTATTCCTAAATTGTAATTATGGTTGCCCAAATTACTATGATGATGACCTCATGCTCTATTTTGAAACCTTCCTGTAAACAAAAGATTTTAGCATTCACAGTAACTTCCCCTTACTATCTCCCATCAATTTGATCTCACTTTAGATACAAAACTTCCTGCTGTATGTGAAACTGCGTGACACTATGAAGTCAAAGCGGAACATGGAAATTGAAACCCTCACATCCACAGGTGACAAAGCTGTAATTTCAGCGCTGTGTGGATTTTCAGGTGATTTCCACCGCAGGAAGGTCCGGCCGACCCAAATGCCGTAAAAATGAAGATTTGATGCCCTTATTTGAAAGCCCTAAGCAAAAATCAGACAAGGTACTCATTTATGTCTAATAGAAACAAGTTGCACAGGCCAGCTCGTCTCTCATGCGATGCCCACTGCAACGTTGGCCAGCTCAAAAATGGTTCCTCGCAGCTGCTGGGAATCCTCCTACGCTTGATGAAAGCCTGCCTGTAAACTGAAAGGCTCGCACAAGAGCTCAGAAGCCGCAGCCACATGTGTAATTAACTGCCTCAAAAAGAATCGGCATCATAAATGGCTCTTTGGTTATAATTTGCCCATCCCAGAATAGCAAAGCTCACAGAGAGAGAGAGGCCACAAAAACACAGGATGGGCGGCAGGCATAGTTTGAAGGGTTGAGATGCAAAAGATTTTAATTTCAGTCAAAATATTCATTCGGTCACCCGTTGCAATTCTTTTGATTGGCCCTGTGGCTAACATAAATGGCTGCAATATTCATTCTTCACATATACAGTATGCTTTTTGTCAAAAAAAGTATGAATTAATACATATACAATGCAACTTTGTAAATTTGTTTCAAACAAATTACTATCAACACATATTCCTTATCTTCAGTAAAGCCTGCATGTTAAAACATACTCAAAATAAAAATAGCTTATCAAATGCATAGCATTTTTCCAAGAGAAACTGCACAGATTGTGCAGTATGAAAACAAAACAAGATTCGTACCAAAACTGGATGTGTCTCTTTATTATATATATTTATATATAAAAAAAGCTTTTGGTCTAAGAAAGTTACTCTGAGAAATGCGAGTTAATGTTTTTCTTCAACAAGTTTTGACATCTCCCCTTCTAATGTAGCTAGTAGATTAAATTTCCTACCATGAAAATATTTTCTTTCATGGCTACGATTTTACTATGCTTCTAACCTTCCGCATTGCAGACATTTGGATTTTCCAGACGAGCATTTCCAAAGTGTCAAATGATCCCTTTTAACTGAAAAGTACCTACTATATGTTCTTAATGAAGCTTCAAATTTGTTTCATGAACCCAAAGGGTGTATTTTTGACTCGTCGAGACGCCGCTGTTCAACATTGGGCTGAAAGCATTTTTTAAACCCTTTTATTCCAACCAAGAGTTTGTAAAAGATCATCATTGTTCATCTGCTTTGGTTTCCATTGCAACATTCACGCAGTCATTTTTTGGGCCTGCTTCGTGTCGTCCCGCAATGGCCTCTGGGTAACAAAGTCTCCCACTGACCTCAGGCTACTCTGGAAAAACGATGCGGTCTCATTGGCCTGCTCTTGGACAGGACTTGAGAAGTCGTCTTCCAGCGGCGCATCGTCACTTTCGAGAGACGTCTGACCCACGTAAACAACGATGACATCACCGCTGAAGTTCACCACCTGGCCGCTGGAGATGAAGGTCGTATTGTGATTCCCCGATACTTGACCTATTTGAGACAAAATATAGAATACCATTCAAAATGTATCATGAATCAAAAAGTCTGCCTTTACAAAGATAATTTGATTGACAGTCTGAAAGTTACCTTGATACTATACAACTACTCACTTATTTACATTGAGTTGTTTTTTTCATACATACACACTCGTGCCATTCTTCATTTACTTTACTGATCTGCATGTTCTAGTTTGGGAAACCCAAGACTACCATGAAGAAAAGAAGTCTCAGAAGATGAAGAAATATGGGTGTTAAATTCTTTCATTTGGTTCAACTTGAGTGCAAACCGTATTTTTACACCCAGGCAGCTGCATCCAAGCAGACCCAATAAACAATAAACAGCGTCTCTATTTGGGAGCCTTTTTCTCACTTTGAGGTCTGACTTTCCCGCCTACGCATGGAGTCGACCTGTTGTGACTCTCACGCGAGAACGTAAGCAGCATCAACAGCGTTGACAGAAAAGACAGAAAAACACACAAACGGAGCTGCAGCAGACGCAGGCAAACAGCGTCTTTTTCCTGGAATAACAGCGTGAGAGGTCCAACTTGAAAATATGTCTTTCCACCACAAGTTTGAAAACAAAGCTCTCTGGAATCTGCTTCTCTTCACCCCATCCAATTTCTGACTGATTTTTCTGGATGCCCAACAACAGCAACATACTGTAATTTTAAACCGAGCCGAACGCTGACAGAACATCTCTGTCGTGTTTTGTTCTTAATCATAATTCCTTAATGGCAAAACATCACGTATTAAAGTATATAATGGAGCAGGCAGGTGAACTGAAAATAAATTTGCGGGAAGCCTAACTAATGCACGCGTGATGGGAAATGGTATTTGTTTCATGTGTGTAATTATGGGCTCTGGTCATCAGTGAGAGTCTCACAGATTCGCATGTGTGTGTGTGTGCGTGTTTGGTGGATGGGGTTATAAAAGTATTACTCAAGCTGTGCACATCTTGCTACAATTAAAGCTGTGGTCACTTGACGCAACCCTAAGAAGGTCTGGATAAACAGGAACTCTGTCAATGGCTCACACTGACGCACACGCATACATATACGTATAACGTGTGTCGTTCTGGTGGTCTATATTGAGAAAAAAAAAAAACATAAGTATTCTAAGCCTGTGTGGTCCAACAATTGGCACAACATATGTATGTATTGAAAGAAAAACCTCTACTATATGTTTTATGAGCTGAAGTTATGTGATTATCCCACTAGGAGTCTTATTTTAAACAAACGCAATGTAGTTTTTCCGTAGAATAATAGCCCATAAATATTTGGAATCCTAACTTGCTTTAAAATAATAAAAAGTAACATGGAAACCAAATATCTACTTTTGTGGGGCATTATCTTATTGTTGGACCGGACACCTCTCCTGCTGCGTTAATAATGCAGCATTTAAATATACGAGTAGATCTCTATTGTGTGTGTAGATTCTGCTTGAAACCTACTACAGCCTTTCCGTACTTGGAAGTATTATTCATGTTTTTTTTTGGCTTCTGTTAGAAATATTAAACAGATGAGCCATGTGAGGCTGCAACTTTCCAGTAAAAGCCAACATACATTTCATTTCATGTTATTCCTGGTGGACTCTTCCAGTTTTCTGTGGAAATCCAAAACTGTGAGTGTAGTGTGTGGCAGAGTAGTGAGGTGGCCTACACAAACAGCGCAATGGATCCACCTGGCAAACATAAGCGTGCACACTCACTACCGCATGCATTTTTTTTTTTTTTTAAATAAGCCACAAGTGTAGAAGTTTCAAATAGACATTTTTTGTTACGTCATTTAATTGATTTACTTGGCAGAACTAATCATTTTGAGACATTTATACCAAAACAGTGATATTTAAATCGTGATACTAGTACTATAGTTTGTAGGCTCCCTTTTATCTCATATGAAAGAATTACTGGAAAAAAAAAAAAATCTGCTTTTACAAAATTTTTCCAGACATGTACTAATTCTACCATGTGTTTATGATTTAGGGTGCAGTTTGCACTTTCTCTTTCCATGAAGCTAAACAAACTACCGGTAACCCAAATATTTGCAACATCACTCAGGAAAGTTGTTTGTTATTTTTTGAAACATACCTGAGGTAAGAGTTGGTTCTGCAGGCTGACTCTGCAGGCTTCCAGGGGGACACTCGAGCGCTGTGTCCGCCGACAGGAGTGTTTTTCCTCTGCTGTCCTCCCAGGAGGCTCCGTAGCCTTGCTCCGCATTGGAGGCCTCCTGAGGCTTTTCTGTGTAGACATCTCCAGTCGATGAGGAGGTCTTTAAAGGGCTGACTGAGGTGATCACGGGGGGCCCACTGTTCTCTGCGGATGAGGAATCTGTGCTTTCCAGTCTGTAATATCCCTTCTGCTTTACTGTTGACATGTCTTTCAGGTGACCTTTGAACTCTGTTTTTGCCCTAGCCTTGCTCAAAGGCACACAAAGCTCAGGAACTGAACTTGATGGAGGATTGACCGAGGAAGAGCGATGGAGAGGTGGTGAAAAGGAGACAAGAGAGGCAATGCTTTTTTCACTCTTGACCATGTGTGCGTTGCTGACTCTTGGACTCTTCTCCTCCTCGGGTCTCTTTGTTGCATATAGACCACCGCAGGAGCAAGTCCAAGGGGTCCCTGGACTGACAGCTTGGCTACAGTCCTCATTCTCCCCAACTTCCAGAGGCTCCCGGACCTGAATGCTGCATATGCAGGAACCCGGCAACAGCGGAGAGACGCTTGTGAGTTCCTCTTCTTCGGAAACTTCCTCAGGGCCGCCGGAACTTTCGCTCTGTCCCGCTGTCACTGTCTCCTTCTGAGGGCCGTCATTCGTATTGGTGGTCCTTTCCTGGGGCTGAGGGAGGGAGATGGCAGCAGCTGGAGTGGAGGGGAGTAAGGTGCAAGGGGGCTCGTCACCAGTTTTAGTGTGAGGGGCTTGGCAGAAGAGTTTGGTTGTCTCACATGGGATGTATTTGAGACCGCCTGCTGAACCACTTTGGTAAAGAGGGGCCAAAGTCTCCTAAAGCAACAAGGAATAAAAGAATTGGATGAATTGTCAAAAATGTCTTAAAGCTACTATCAATCTCAACATGTTCTTACCTGCTGTATCCTGGTCCTTTTCAGGTTCTGAACACATGATCGCAGATTAACTGGAAAAAAAAATCCATTTTACACAGGCTGATGGGATGCCAACTTAAAACCAAATCATATTCAGTTGCAACTTACAAGACAGTAACTTGAGTTTGTCTTTATAACAAAAGAGGAAGAGGATGAGGAGACAAAGGATGGTGATGGCTGATAACACTGACACTATCACCCAGGATGGGGCAGCACCTATATGTAGATGACATCAGAATTACTTTTATATTGATCTCCTTATTTTACATGAATTTATGTGATTTTTTTTTTTTTCTTACTGGAGACTGGTGGTCCACACACAGCATCGGCTTGAGCGCTGCCTGCTCGCGTCTCACTCCTGCCCTCTGCCTTACAACTGATGGAGAGAAGGAAAAAAGAAAAACACCATGAAGTGATTTACAGAAAATAAAAATCATAATATGCTAGCCACAGAAATGCAAGGTATCCCAGTCTTTATTAAGTTACTGAAATGTACAAAATAATTGCTGCCGCAAAACTGATATATGAAGTCACTAAAATCTTGCCACATAAATATACATTGAGCCATAAATTATCTTTCCTTATATTGTGCCAGAAAGTTACCACAAAACATTATTTGTCTCCAAAAAATGTTACATTGTCAATGAAATGCAACTTTTGCCACAAAATGCTGGATTAGGTCACTCACTGAGATGATACATATAGAAACCACAGAAATGCTCCGTCACTAAAATGTTGTTGAAACCAAATCAACAATTGGTTGGCTTTTTCATATTTGGATTGCATTTCATATTTGAAACTAAAGGTGGTACAAGGTAAAGAAAGAATCATAAAAACAACAGCAAATATAGAAATAAAAGCATAAAACCGAGTGTCTAAATATCCTACTTGTGTCACATATATAGCCAGCCAGCTGTGTGAAGATTAATGTGAGGGAAAACCATGTCGCTCCCTCTTCTACTTTTGGATGGGAGCACAAGTGGAAAGTGATGTGTGTGATCCAAGGTTGCAGAGGAAGCGGTGTGTGTGTGTGTGTGAGTGTTACTCATCGCAGTTGGCTAGCAGCAAGCATCAAAACCAAGATTTTTTTTTTTTTTTTTCCGTTCACAATGTCAAACCAACCGTGTGCACTTACTTAGTCCACTGTTTGCATTGTTTGGTGTTGTTGTCCGCAGAAAAGAATCCTTTCTTACACGGAGCGCAAATCTTCCTTCCATTTTTAGATTCTGTAATGTATAGAATACATGATGTCACGATTAAGTGCATCTCTTTGGTGGGAGAGGTCTATCTCACCTGGTTCAACCTCGAGTCCATATCCGGGTCGGCATGAGGGGATCTTCTCACAAAACTCACAGTTGATGAGAGAACACTGGAGGTTGGGAAGACAGCGACAAGGCTCCTCTGCCTCCAGATTTTCCGGCCTGGACATAAAACCTTTACCTGGGAATTCAGAATAAAACTCACAATTTGAAATCTGATAAAAATGTATTCATTATCACAGTTCTGAGGTTTGGGGTTTGAATCTTAACTCGGGCCTTCCTGTTAGGAGTTGGCATCTTCTCACCGTGCTTGTGTGGGTTTTCTCCTTGCTCTCTCTTTTTTTCTCTCCCACATTCCAAAACCATTTTTATGGATCCGAGCAGCCTATATGTACTTTTTTTTTTTTACTACCTCATGAAACTTTTTAAATGTTGCAAATACTCTCATTACAGATGACGTTGATTTTAGACATCTTGATTGATAAAGAATAGTTCTTGAGTTCCTGACCTGCATCACATATTCTCTGCTGGAGGCAGCGGGTCTCTTGGGTCCAGTAGGGCTGGTACTCCCCATGACCACATTTCACACATTTGGTCTGATGGGATTCAGTGCAATCTGAAAAGACACGTAAGCCTGCCAGGGCCATGAAGAGAGAAAAGGGTTACATCTTAAATGGAATGCACTGATTCAGCTAAAAAAAAAATTGCTAATCATTCAAAGGGTCGATTTAAAAGACTGTTACCTGGTTTACACTTATTGCAGCATCTTGTGCCCTTTAAGTACTGCTGTTCGCCACATTGAAGAGACTTGGAGGCTGCGTTCTGAAGATATGCCAGCAAAAAAGAAAATCAGCTTTCCACAAATCTGTCCAGACATTTGAAGCAATAAAAAAGGAGAATAATACCAATGTGAGCGTACATTTTTGTTTTAAGGGCATCTTTCTCCATAGCCATGTGATCATTGGATATGGTGGTGAGTAATGAGAGGAAGAGGACAAAACGTTTTCCGAGACGTGCCCTGGAATTATTTCCGCAAGCTCGCAAGTACCTGACCAGAATCCAGACCATCAAACCAAAATCTAGTGGCACCCACTTACAAGAGGAGCCATCTGGAATTGGACAAAAACCTCCATTTGGGTGAAAGGATTCCTTTTTATTTTCTAAAATCCCTCTCCGTACTCCATGAAGGATAATATAAAGGAATACATAAACCACAGCTGTAGTTCTGATGATATGATTATTTGCAAGTTAAACAGTAATTCAAACTTGCTATTTTGAGTTTGTCCAAAATAATCTTCTATTATAATAAAGCTTTCATGACGGGAACTGTGAGCAGTTTAATATTTGTCAGCAAAATAAAATATCATATTTTTATTGTGATTTTTATTCAAATGAGTGCAAGGCTTCTTGGTATTAAGTAAGCTTTTATTTGTTTTTTGACTCTCTAATGAGTTCACAGCCATATTTGAGGTGAACCGTCGACAGTTTGTGGAAACAATGAACGGCAGGAATCCGCTCAAACGCATACCGCAATTGTACATGTGAGCCATGTTCCATTCCGCTTTCAACACACACATTTTTTTTTTTTTTTGCAGTTTGGCATTAAAGCATCGACATCTCACCGCAATATGTATTCAATCTTTACACATCTTTCCTCATTGTCTTATTGTAATGCTGCATGGATTCGATCATTGAGAGAGATTTACAGTAAGGCGATAAGTAGGAACAGAAGGCTAACCCACCCCCAACACACACACACACACACACACACACACACATATGTGCTGTGGGTGAATTTCTTGCCACAGTGCTGAAGCAGTGAGTCTGGCTGTTATGACAGCAATGATGCCAAAACCACAGAGTCTCATCTAAATGCAGAAAAATACAACCTATAGTCTGCCTCTTACAAATTCAGCCCCTTCAAAAAAGTCCTTCCTTCCACAAATACCCCGACATAGAACAATGACATTAAAAAAATATAGAATAAATGATGTATTGAAACAAGCATCTGTTTTTCCCATCTGCTATCGTCCTTTTCATCTTGGAGCCAACCAGCTGCAGACCATATGATGGCGTAGGTGATGAAAGAAGGATGAATGCAGGATGGAGGATATCAAAGAAGGGTGTAATGGTCAAGGACACTAGTGAGGAAGGAAGTCAGGAAAAAGGGAAGGAAATAGGATGGAAGTGAGGGTGTAAAGTAGAAAGGATGTAAGGAAGGACCGGAAGGAAGGATGCAAGGAAGGAAGGACGGACAGATAGATAGATTGATCAACCAACTTGGCAGATGAGTGATAAGTACATGCTATATGTTTGGAGACACTAAATATAATGTACATACTTCAGCTTACTTTGTCCAGCCTGTATGATTATAGGTAACATTTATAGGGCCGACCTCAAAGCTAACTTTATCCTCTCTGTGGTCACACACTGTGAGAACTGGCAAAAAGAGGAAGGGAGGGAAAGAAAACATCCAACGAGTGCAGAAATGTAAAAACGAACACCTTTCTGGCAGTTTTGTTTAAAACCCGTAAGCAGGCTTCATGAGATAGCATCAGACCAGAACCAGAGCATTCCAAGAGAAGGATTTGCATAACGGCCTCAGCAGCCAAAGGCAGGGAGCCAATAAAAGCAGCGTTTGACTTTTTGGTCTTTTGAGAGATTTATGAGGCTGCAGGAAAATCAACACCTTGAAAAGTTGCCGTGACTCATTTTGTATATATTTTTAAACATCACACCCCTTTTGGAAAACGGAACATTTCAAATGGGACAACTTGAATCTGTAATGGGTAGTCAAGCAGTGAGCGGCCAGCCGGACGGTAGATAGATGAACAAAGGCCTCATAAAAGTTACCAGGCACATGCATAAATAACTCCAATTACAGCTCGTGTCATTCACTAAAATTAGTTTCCACATTTTCATCCAGCAGCGGCTCGACGTTACACAGGGCGTCTTCCGATGAATATGGAACAAATTGTACAAAGTGGGTGAAAACCGAGAAAACGGAGGGGAATTCTTCGGGGATCCTGTGAGTCAGTGATTGCACGACTATGGTGAGAACAAAACCAAAGACAAAACTTTGCAGCGTCACTTGCAAAACACATGCGAAAACACCTCTCGAAAAACCAGTCTCCGCAGCAGGGACTGCTTTCTTTTCCCAGGATGCCCTGTCGCTTTGAGCCAATTGACAACTGTCCTTCAAAGATATCTTGGAGGAGTAGAAAGGAGTAAGGGGGAAAAGGAATTGTGGCTACGTTCCAGTCACAATGATTGTGGTGGTTACTGGAACACAAGGCGTGATAGATAACGGCTGCCTGGCAACCACATCTTGGAAATAGCATCCCTCTGGACAATGGATATGTACACTAATACATACATATAAAAAAACAAAATACATATAAAATATATTTTACATTATATCTATTTATTTTTTATATTATGTATATTTATTTATTGATCTATATATGTATATTAGTGTAAAGACTGAACAAATATTACCATGTTCACCTTTTACAAAATGATACTTTCAAAGTGACTTACCTGTGCATGATAGGCAAGCAGGATGCACGCCATCCAGCATGGGAATATCCACCTTGGGGGAAAGTTTAGTTCCATATCTGCCGTGTGATGAGGACAAAGTTTTCAGCACCTCTCAGCGAATTACTCCTCAGGTGCGCGGAAGCGTGCACTCCGTGCCACAGGGCATTCTCGCGCCTTCCTTTCTCCGGTCACTCACGCCTTCTGTGAGGAGCGTGCAAGCAAAAGCTTGTAAATGGGAAAAGAGAGAGAGAGGGAAGGAAGGAAGGAACGCCTCCCACACAGTGTCATATGTTAAGAGAAGTGGATCCCCCTCCTTTATGCCCTTTTAGTTGTTCTTATTCCCTATTTGGAATCCCTAGAATTAATCCAAAAACTTTGCTTGAATGTTATTGAGACTCTTGATTTGTGGCATCAGGAGTTGCTACAGTGAATCAGAACTTTTTTGCAAAGTTTTTACGATGCATGCCCTGCTGCTGGAACCTTGTTATATTTTTCATCCAGACCTGCAGTGGGACCTTGGTTGCAAGGGCACAGGCACGTGCACACATTGACCCCAGGTGGTGCTCAAGTACCTGCCCAGAAAAAGTGACCTTTTTTTCTGCATTAACTATAAAAAAATACTAAAAAAATATATTTTTTTTATACATAAAATTGAGTATTTTTTTCTTATAGTGTACAAGAAGTGATAAAGCTCTTTAAATGATTTATCTTGGTGTCATTTTTCCTGCCATTTGAACAGGGGTGTGTCAACATACTAGTTGTAATGTTGACTCTGCTGTGAGTGTTAACAGGAATGAGTATTTTTTTTTATCATACTGTAACTTAAGTTTCTCAGTATAGTCAATGTCAACAAGAAGGGTACCACGCCCCCCATTTCTGAGGAACCATCAATAAATAAAATGTGACAGTCCAACCACTTCATTTGCATATCCATCACTGCAAAACCGACAGTTATGCAAATGTCAAAGGATAATACAGAAGAGGGGGGGAAAAAAAGGGGGAACCATTAACTACAGCAGCTAAAATTACATTACGCAGAGGAATACTGTAGATTTGTTAAAAGTGCAGCATGAAAAAGGAATAATAAGAATTTTAAACTCAGGGCTATTCCAACACACAAACACATTTTCCCCCCTAAAAACATGCTGACAGATGCCGCTTTGTGGTTGGGCCTGTGCAGCTTGCACAGTAGCAATTAAGATCCAGCTATGGCTTTTTTTTTCCCAAAGCCACCCTAAATGGACTCTGAACGTACAACAAATACCCACACATTTCCCCAATAAAACTCAAACTGCTCGAGAATCAAAGCATAGCTTGTTTAGCTGCACGAAAACGTAAACTGCAAGCAGACGCCATGCTGCTTGATGAGCTTGAAATGGACCTGCAGACAAACCACATTTTTTCCTTTTAGCTCTGTAAGCATGTTTGGTCGCATTGGTTTTGGCGTCACTTTGAACTAATCAAAGTTCCGGAAAAAAATGCAAACACTGCATATTAATTCAAGAATGCTGCTGATGAAGAAAACTCAGCTTCCTTCACTGACCTTCCAACAGTATTGTTGCTTCCACTTGTTAAGGAAACAGACATGACCCGTGAGTCACCCGAGTCAATTGTGTGACTAAGAGCTGCCGAATGAAGGCCACTTGTACATTCACCTAGAGGTATACACAGATTTGCATGGCCACGCCTCTTTTGGCAAGCAGAGGCATGCAGAACAATAGTGAATCAAGCAGCGCAGGAATGGGAGCTTGCAGCGGAACACATAAAACGGCTCCAGGACTTTACTGATCCATATCAATTATTTGTCCACCTGCACAGTTATCAGGTCTAAAAGTTGAGCATTAGCTTGAATATGCAAATGCTTTATCAAGGGCCGGCCGGTATTTAACTTGCATAATGATCAAACTGCAATTCTTAAATTTGAAAATGTTATTTGTTAGTAGAGTAAAATGTAATGATTAAAACTGGAGGGAAAATGTTGGGAATGCCCCATATTCTGGACTTTGGTTACTTGCAAAGAGACAGAGCACATCCAAGTGTTACCATTGAGGGGCGGGGCTACCAAAGTCATGTGTTTGTCTCGTCAATGACTTTTGTTTTATTGCTTTCAGCACCTGCTGGCGCTTTGAGCTATAAAGCGGTTTTCCCTTTGTGCCGACAGGAATAACTGATAAGTGGAATGTAAATACACAAACGATCTTTTATTACACCATGACACAGATTCCAAATATACACAAGTACCAACCACTCAGTTCAATGTATGATAGTTATTTACGTTTTCCTCCAAGCTTTCCTCTCCTCAAAAAAACAATCAAATATCCACTATTCAATCAGAAAGCGTGGACGCAATGGACCCAAACTCAAAGCATAACAAAAAAAAAAAAAACTTAACACAACAGTAGTGACCGTGAACATGCATAAGAACAACGATAATTAGGAACAAAATAATGAAGTGCAAATGTCTTTGGAAGTTAGAAATAAAGTGTGTTCTCCTTCAATAAGATATAAATAAGTTATAAAATAGAAGCTATCAAAATGGACAGCAGAGACAGACTTTTTGAGGAAACAAAGGCAAGACCATTATTTTGAATTTCAAGTAGGCGATGTTTCGGAACCGCATCCACGCACACGCACGCACGCACACACACATTTGTAGTCACTTTAAGGATCGAAGCCTTTCATTTCGCTTAGACATACTTAATATCATTGACTGTCCATTGTTAGCTCCAAAATGGCACCTGCTAAAAATCAGAGGTGACCACCGTGCAGGTACTGTTTGCTTCCTCCTCCAATGAAAACATGTTCATTGCGTTCCAACGATGCCCTCGCATCCTGAAATGTCCAGGAAAGATGTCCCACTTCTTATGGAATACTAAACTCTTACCCTCTGCTGTGTTTCTTTTTGTAAACTAAGATGTCAAACGAACACTGACTGAGAAAGAAAGCAAGTCAACGCTATCCGTCCATCTGTTAAAAGTGCACGTTACATTTGATTGGTCATCTACGTGGAGCGATAGCAGACGGGGGACGGTCATCGGATGTTGCGGTTAAGGAGCGTGGCGGCGTTCACTTCTTTCTCTGGAAAACGTTGGCCAGCATGGCGCCCGACGTAGTCAGCTGACCCATCTTGCTCAGGAACTTGGTCTTGGCATCCTCGCCCACCAACGTGGATGCGATAGACATGGAGCTACAAACGACAAGCATCGTGAAGCTTTGCTTTGTCACGTACTTGCGTCGTTGACCAACTACAACAGCTTGACCTTTGACCCGGTTGTAAATATGAAAATCCTCAATGCGTTTGCATTACCAGATGTTTTAAAATCAATGATTTCCCCTTTGGAATTAAAACAAGACTTCCTCTTACCCTTGTGCATCTCCCATTCCTCTGTTTTCCACCTTGATCTCACACTCTTTAACCATGGAGCTCAGAATCACCTACGGAGGGAAATAAAAATGACACATAAACACGATGATGACGTTAAGAAGGTATTTGTATGTTTGCAGGTTCCTTAATAGGGCGACAGTCTGGAAACAAATTCCAAAGACTCAAGCGTCAGCTGATTGTTAGTCACCTTGGGAAAAATGCTCACATGAAAAGAGCTCGCGTGAGATGCAAAAAAAAAAAAAAAAAGCCGGAGCAGTTTTCAAGCGCTTAGGGTGGAGTGTCACATGGTCACGACTTCACCGTGCGTGCGAGCGGTTTACTGACCTCGTGCTCTGGTGAGAGCTGCTCCATGTCGGCCCGGAGACACCTAAGGCCCGGTAGGAAGTGGTTGATCATCACCTCCTCGGATATGACTGTGCATGTTAGGTTAAGCGATTTGCAAACAATACAGTAGCTTCAGACAATAGTCTAATATAGATGCCCATTGATCTGTTGGGAAATAGTCAAAGTGGCCAGTCAAAATGTTCCTTTCCATTCATTTTGGACTACACCCCGGACTGGTCGTCGGCCAATCACAGATTAACACCCCATCAAAATGTCAAGTTACTTCCCAAAAATGTGGTTGGGCTATATATGCAAGATTCCAACAACGGCGCCAAACATTCCATGGCCATGACCACCTGTCTGAGCCAGTGACATCAAGCGGGACACGGTCAAAGCTCCTCTACTTTTTGCAATGATGTGAATGTTCAATTTCAGCGGCTGCGGTGCTGATGAGAAGTGAGCGCGCTGTCGTGGGAGGTAAAGCCTCTGAGGTTAGCTCCATACGTTTGAACTAAGCCTGCACTGTCAAATGACAGCCTGACAATGAGCCGCAGGAATGAACCTCCGACCGGTGGCGCTGCTGCTGCCAACTTGCGCGCCGGAGGGGGGGGGGGCTTTCGGGAGGGGGAGACACGGCAGACAAGAAGCACAGAGACGTAGCAGGAGAAGAGAAAAGGAGGAGGTGGGGGGGAAATCGAAACGCTATTCTGGGGGAACAGAACCGAGCTGATGTTCACTTGCTTTTCTCTCACGCTCTTCCTCTTGCAGCCTCCTTCATGCTCTCCTTTGCTTAACCAACCTTGTAATTACATCTCGTTCCTAAAATAAAAAGGGGGGGGGGGGGAGTCCAAATGTATTTTCTCTCTTTTGCTTCCTGCCAAACGACAGAAGACCTCTGCCAAAACACACACATAACTGGTCCACAAGCAGAGGGCCACTCTTGATGCGTACCGTGAGGAATCAAGGGCGCTATCAGACCAGCACGGCTAAATGTGAAATGACCCCCGACAAAGGATACAACAGCAGGAGAGGGCGCTGTAGGCTTCAAACAGCTGGGTGGCAATGTCAATCCTCTTGCTATCCACCGTTTGGCTGTTGTTAGCCTGCGCCAGTTTGTGCAGGTGCGGCAGTACGACTGGACCGAGGAGCACAAATGGAAAGTAAATACCATATATGGGATTTTTTTTTTTTTGCTCTCATCATTTCGCATACATTCGTCTCTGAAGCGAGGTTCGGCGTTGGGTCCGACGCGTCCGAACGTCCTGATGATCTCCATGTGCAAAGAGTGCTGATCTTGATACTGAGGGTCCTCCAGGAAGGATGCCAGCTGCATCTTGACACGCTCCAGCAGCTGAAACAAACACAAAACAGTTGTTAGTACATTGGTGCACAATTGAGGAGATCTTTTGGACTCTTTACCTCTTTCTGTGTCACCGTCTCCATGATGGTACCAAAGGCAGGAATTGTGGATATCCTCACAGAGCTAAATACAGCAGGAGAGCAACATTAAGAGGTGAGGTGACTATTCATAACCACCATTGAAGGCACCTACACGAAAAATGTCTAAAAAATCCACTCCATGAGTGAGAGGCTGTGAAATATAACAATACTGTAATAATATAAGAAGGCCAGAAAGAAAGTGCTGATGCCAGCTGCGTAAACTAAACATTTAGACAAGTTCTGCTGAAGGCTGCGTGTTAAATTTTTACAGGTTTTGAACATTTTTGCTGATCTGGTCGAGAAGTGTTTATGTGACTTGTCATAAAATGAAATGAAAACTGTAGGGCAGTGAAAGAACTTCTAAAGACAGGTACGGCATCAAAAAAAAAGCATAAAACCGCATTTTGAGCTATGTGTGATATCTTTGCTTACTTTAGAATGCAATATATAACTAAGCAGACTAAAAAAAAACTAAATAGGGAAACAAGTAAGGTAATTGTGTATTATGAATAGTATAAAAGTTGCATATTTATAATATTGTGTGAAAAAAAAATCATAATGCTACATCCACATGGCAGAGATGGGGAAAAAGGAAGTGATAGATAAAATTATAATTGCTTGATTTGTTCTGATGAAGGTGTTCTGTTGTCGAGTGACTCACAATTCAGGCCCATTGCATAGAGTTATAAGGGCCGGGGCGGCCCGGCGATCAACTAATGCTTCACTCATGCCTCGGAGAATCAACTGCAAACCCGTCACAGAGATGAGAGAGGAGGAGGGAGAGAGACAGAGAGAGACAGAGAGAGAGAGGGGTAGGGGAGGTGATAACAGAAGGTAGCAGAGATAATAAAGGAGAAAAAAAATGGAGAAAGTCGGGGGTGAAAACCAGACACTAGTCGAGGGTTTGGTCAGGAGGAGGGCCTCAGCCTCAATGGATTGGGGTGAGAAGAGAAGTCATGCATGCTGGGGTTGTGCAATTGAGAGCAGTGTGCAAAAAAAAAAAAAAACAAGCCAGACCACTCATGGAAACTGACAAGACAATGAAAGACGTTATGCGATGCTCAGCCAAGAACCGATCCACGTGCAACTCTCAACAAACACTTCAGGGAAAGCCAACGGCATCCAAGTCAAACAATGGACTTCTATGGCATCGAATGAATTTAAGTTTTAAGATTGATGTACGCTCTAGATTGGCTGGCTGACTGCTGCAGCGTGATGGTTGTCAGGCGGCAAAGAGAAGGGGGGGGAGAGACGCTGCGCAGTTAACCGTTACTGTCGGTATTGTTGATCCACTTACATTTCAGGGTCGGAAGACAGTGTGATGAGAGCAGGAACCACTCTCTGAGCGACCAGCGTCTCATTCACCCCCTTCACCAGCAGCTGATCGGATTGGACAGAGCCAGACGTGATGTCACAGAAGAGCGCGGTGCATTGGACAAGAGTGAGCGACACCGCCAATAGATAGATAGAGAGAAAATAATAAATAATATAGTGAAATAACGAAAACAAAAAAAAGAGGTGAGGTAAAAACAAGGAGCAACAAATAGAAAGCAAGCTTTTCCAAACGAACACCCAACAGTCAATATGGCCAAAAATCTTAATCTGTGGGCTGTGACAACAGACTCCAGATCAGATTGAATCCAGTCCAAAATAAAGGACAATAACGTAATCTGATCCAGGATCTGCGGTTGACCGCCACATTACAACTGGTCGTTATGTGGACAATGGTGGAGAGCTACAACAAATGGGATGGTGACAGTGAGGCGTGCGTGTGAACAAAGAAGTGCTTCACAAAAAAAAGAGGGGAAGAAATTCAGCTGAGCACTCCTCCTTCCACAAGTTTACATCAAGAGAGGCCTGGTTCCACTGTTAGGACCACAGCACATCCTCACCAAATGCACTACTTGAACGTGTGCCAACATCTCGTTGGGCAGGTAGATGTGATTCGTTAGGGTTTGGTTACATTGCTTCTGTCAGCACTTCACTGCCTGGAGCTTGGCAAAAATACAATTCAACTGCATGGAGGAGGAAAATGGCTAACAGGCAGCAACGTTTAAAAACAACTGCGGTATTGGATTTCATGAGTGACCTGAAGTCCTGAAACTGTGAAGAACACACGTCCAATTAAATTATAGTTTCCAAAACTCTTCTGCTGACTTAAGCATTTTAGTGACATATTCAGATATTTATGCGGTGAGCTTTGAGACCAGTGAAATGCCTGATCAGAACTTGGAGGTGCTAAAAACAGTGGGATCCAGGCACTCATCATCAGCAATCCGAGGTACATTTACAGCATTGGAGCTCAACATGAAATAAAAGTGTTTCAACTGATGCTTTGGTTTGCTTTTTGTCTTTACCTCAAACATCCGCGCTGAGGTGCATCGGACCAATGCAGAGGTGTGTACTACTCCGTACCAAAGAACAGTGAGTAGTAACTCATGGTATACTGGATTAGCACTAAAATAAAAAAATAAAAGAAGATGAAACCCTTAAATTAATCTGCAACCTGTGTGTTTGTGTGTGTCTCACCCCAGCTCTACAAAAGAAGCTTTCAAGCTGTCAAGAGGTGCGTGGGACAAAGACAGGGTTGTCATAACATCCTCTAAGAAACCCACTAACAACTTGCGATCCTCCTCCTTTAGCGACAGAAGAAAAACAAATTAATGACTCATATCTAATACAAAGAGGGGCAAAAATGACAAGATGCGTGAATTGTTCACGAGATTTCCACCACCTCACATTTTGACAAAGGGGAAAAAGACTTTATGAATACCTGGTTATAACAGGTCAGTACTCCTGTGGCATAGATGGGGACGGTGGCTTTAGTAAGAATGCCATTTCCAGATGAAGCATCTATTGAGGGGGGGAAAAACCCATAGCAATCTAGGTCAATAACTATTTCAAGTTCTCACAACAAAGAAAAAAAAATAGGATCGCCTTGATTTTAATGTGTCAGCAATTGCATTGTTCAGCCACTCACCAACATTCTCTTCAGACAAACGAAGTATCTCTTGGAATTGAGGTTTGACCTGCAAAACATCATTGCCACAAACAAAGTCAGTAAATTGATTAGAAATACTGAGGAGTATCTAAAAAGAGCTCAGATTCACCTTTGTGTTGGTAAAGATTTTGCCAAAGGTTCGACAGAACCTCCAAAAGAAGCGAGAGAACTCATGAACGCAGGTGGAAGAAGCAACGTTGATGCGACCCACAATCTCTATAAGCTGAGGAAGCCTTCAAAGTTAACAGAAAAAAAAAAAAAATCAATCAATAAAAAGTGATCTCTGTGTACATTTAAAGTATTTATGAGCGAGTCTCACAGCTGGTTGACCACCCAAAGTAGGCTTTCCCATCCGGTGGTCCCTTCATGCTCCAGTTGGTGGTCGTAGAGAAGCAAGAGGGCGCTCAGCATCTCCCTGCTACCGATGATGGTGGCCACATCCTGAAGGGGAGAAGCCGGTCTCGGGAAGCGAGTCACTGCAAACACACGGCAACAGGTCATGAACACACAGCTGCTTCATCCTGTCTTCTCAACGTACCTTCTATTGCAGGTATGTCGCCGTGGAGTTTGACTCGGCTGGTGAACGGCGCATTTTGCAGCACCACAGCAAAAAGTGGAGGGATCAGACTCTGCAGTGCTGATAGGAACACATGCAGCTTGTACTCATCCAGGCCATGCTCCCCCTGCTACAAAAATGGGGATAATCAACTATTAGAGCAGGCGTAAAGAGTCCATGTTAATAAATAGTCAGAAAGCTACCACGCACCATGAAGAGCTTCTCGATACGTGCCAAGAGAGAAGGGATGAGTGAAGTGTAAAGCGTTCCTAATTCCATTGTCCAGGCAGCGAATGCGGGGATGAAGACCTGGTGGACAGCACTGACTACCCGCTCTGAAGGATCGCTAAGTGACAGCACCATCAGCTCAAAACCCTGAAGAAAAAAATATACACACACCGGCAAAATTAAAAAAAAGTAGTTTGAGGGTGAAATTATGAATTTCCCTCGGGAAATCCATACCTGGGAGTATTTGTCAACATCGTCAATGTAACCCATGATAATCCCAAGACTCTTGACCACAGCTTCTCGGACCATGTCGGCCTTGTCCTCTGCAAGCATTTGCTGCAACATGGACAACACCAGCGAACTTCGGATCTCCTTCTGTGGGGACAAAATCAAAACAAGACATTTTCATTCATGCATCATTTTTTATTATTAGTGTTATTATGAATAACAAAACAATAGAAATGGTAACTTACAGGAAAATATGGTGCTAAGGCTCCACAAGACTCCGCCACAAGAAGTCTTCTCTCTGGATATTTGTGGTTAATCTGGAAGAGGGAGGACGTAAGAATGTAAAATGCAGCTGCCGTAGATTGGAAACAAAGTTGATGATCGTCAACTGCATTTTAATTCTGGAAGAAGCTGTCAACCTCCCCCATCCCGCAAAACCGTGTGAAGGGTACCTGCTCCCAGCATTGAGGAAGAAGCTCTGCCTCAACTCGTGTAGGACCCACATGCCTCGCAAAGGCAACACATCCCGTCAGGATCATTTGTCTGTTAACAAACAAAAAGAAACAATAATAAAATTCCAATTTTTAAGAGCAATCTACACCTTCAGTGTTCGCACCTCTGTTCATCATCTGGTCTCTTGATTAAGTTAAAAAGGATGTGGAGAAGCTGGTCTCTCTCTTTGGACTCTGGGTGAAGGCAGGCGGTACATAGGATGAGAGGAATCAGCTCCTGAAGCATAAACATGGAGAAGGGAAGCCAGCTTGTCAATCATTTGGGCTAAGGGGAACAAACGGGGAAATGGCAGTCAGAAGGCAGAAAGAAAGGAGAGAAAGCAGGCAACTGGGGGGGAAAAAAAATAACACAAGTACGAGAAAACTGGGAAAACGTGAACCTCAAATACCTTACTGGCATTAGACCGACGAATTTGTTTTGGTAGTGACTCTTACTCTTATTGTAAAACTCGGCCGTCTATAGGAAGACAACGATGGCAACACCCTAGTTCGCTTGCTTTAAAAGAAAAAAAAAAATCTGCCCTTTTAAAGAGTTCAGAGAGAGTTCACGGACGTTCCGGGCAGAGTAAAGATCTGGATTTGATGTGAGGCTCCCAAAGTGCGGTCAGCCTGACATTCCCGCCACACACACGCACTGAGTCAAATTAGAGAGTGCATACTGAGTTATAAATGTGTTGTTTGTTTCCAGGAGCGTATGATATTTTTCCTGCCCCGGTGCTGGAACAGTGCACAAAACCCCAACACCCTTCTGGATTAATGGAGAGAGAGAGAGAGAATATGGTTAAAGATAGGCTGTAATGAGTCACACTGGCCCAACCCAGTGTGGAGGGGGAGCAAAAATAGTCATTTTTTTTAAAGTGTTTAGTTCAAGTGACACGCACACACCAATAAAAAATAGAAATAAGTAGCAAATTTAATTATCTTTAGGTCCAGACAAGGTTTTTATTGGGACGATAGTTACACGTTAGAAAAGATTCAAATCGGGGGGAAAAAACATTTTGCTTAATAATTTACCATGACTGATAAGTGTAGCCAGGTGGCAGGCAGTGTTTCAAAATATCATTCCTCCATTTGAAACGCCTTTTGTTCTTAAGTGTCACAATCTAACAAATGAAGGTGTGTCTTCTCGTTTGGAGTGGGAGGATATTCAAGCAGCAACTGGTGTGTGTGTGTGTGCTAATGAGTCTAACGAACTGAGGACAAAGTCCGCATCGCAAAACAGACCCCTCCGTGTTCGAATGGGGGTGTTTTTGTCATTCTTGCACTTTGTTCTGTTTTTCTTGATTTCACAAAGAGATTAAATTCTTTCTAACTGTTAGTGGTTGACTAAAACAACATCACCGTAGCGATGTATGCAAAGCAGGCCAAGTGTCAAGACGTTGCTCCTATCAGGTTTCAACACTGGCTGCACGATTAATGTTCACAATAAGGAGTCCTAAAACAAAGAACTGTTTATAGTACAAGTTAAAATGGAGCAATTAAAGTGGAACTTTTTAGTAGAATTGTAAAGAAAGAAAAAAAAAGAAGCATGTTTGGGGTTGTGTGAAGACCCATGCATATGAGCGTGTTGAGGGACTCACCTGGCAAAGATGTGCAACCATTCTCTAGTGGAGATGCATGCACCAGAGTGAGAGAATGAGTGAGACGAAAAGAGAAGAAAAATAAAGCCAGTGAAGGCAAACAGAGTGCAAACATGAGTGGCGGACAAGAGGCAGGATGATAGTCGCCGAAAAAGGACACCTGCATGATAAACGCTCAATAGATGGACACACGTCAATCAGCAAAGAGTGAGCACATTTTAGTTGGGTATCCACCAATAAGCAAAAAGATATTAATGATAGATATTCTAATTTATTACGATGCACCTATTGGGTTTAAAAAAAAGGCCATTTGCTAAAAATAAACAATCTGGCACTCAACGGGCTGACTTTTAATTCTTAACATGAATGATATTCATTGCAGTGTGCCTATCTATTAAATGTCATGTAAAACAAGCATGGTGTTGTGATGATTAAAAAGAAGGGTGAACAAAACGAAGCAAGCGGACAAGGCTTTACCTCTCTTTTAGCGAGGAGGACGTTTGGGACGATATGAGGAAGGCAGCGGCCCAGCATTAACATCACGCTCTCCTCGCTATCCGCTATACGAGATACCTGAAAACGACAGCAATGTTACACTTAGTGTGATGATTGCTTAGAATGTCGGCATCAAAATGCGTGAGTGTTATTAACCTCTGCCCCAAGGCGGCTGTCTGAGCACATTCGGCAGAAGGATAGCAGGGCTTGCTGGAATGCCGGGGATAATTTCCTGGGTTAGACACAAATGAAAAAAGCTCAAAAATGGTTACTGATGCGTTGAAAACACATCAAAGATGACTGCATTTAAACAGTTGCCTGGGCTAAATGTAAAGCTCTCACGCCATCTAGTGGCAGCTGCTATCTTAAGCACTCACCTGTTTGGCTGATCAAAAGGTTCAGGTGTCCGACTTTTAATCTTATTGTGTGATTGCGGTGTGTTCTGCGTCGAGGGAGGCTCACTTTGAGGCTCTGAAACACGCTGGACATCCAGGTACTGTCCGTTATCTGCACAAGGCTGAGGAGAGGACATATACATCTGCTTAGGTGCAATGTGCCACCATAAAATATGGTGACACCCCAAAAGGCTTCAGTGGCATAAATTCAGCGTGGGAAATGTACAATGACTTTACCACAGAGGGTGGGTCAGCGGAGGAAGTGATGGCGGCGGTGCAAGAGGATGCGGGATTAGATGTATTCTGGGCGCTTCGGTCAAGAGGAGGGGAGGAGACCGTCTGCTTCAATGTTTGAAGCTCACTGTGGGAAAAAAGGAGACTATGGATGGTCGTAAAACATTCTTTTCAAATGCAGTGAAGCAAACTGGGTGCAGGTTCCAAAAAATAGGCAGAAAGGTCATATCGTTGAAATATACACAGACTGACAAACCTCTGAAGTTTTTTCATCTGATCAGCTAGACTCTCCTTCTCACTGTTGAGTAGACTGATTTGGTACTCCAACTCTTGGACGACCTCTGCCTGTTGCTATATGAAAGGAATACAAATAATATATTCTGAGAATGTCATTTTAAGAGCAAGATGACATTTTTAGAAGGTGTTTTTTTAATTTTTTTTTTTTACCTCATGCCGCTAGAGGAAAAATGATTAAGCAAACCTGCAGCGAAAGGTCAGGCTTCCTCGGGGGATCTTGAGCCGTACAGTGTCCGGTGATATCGGCAAAATCGTCTCCTACCGCTACGTCAACCATTTCCTTTGTTGGGGGAAGAGAGGAACCGCAGTTTCTGTAGAGCTGCAATAGATCAGGAGGCTTTGGAATGTTGAGGCCAACGTCATCCCACAGCTCAAAATCCTAAAAAAAAAAAAAAGCATGGAGCATTCATATTTGATATTCCGCTTGGTCATTTGCTTTTCCTATTGCATTATATCCTCATTAGAGGTGAGCTGGAGTCTATCCTAGCTGATGGGCAGAGAGGCGAGGCACACCCTGGGCTGGTTGCCAGTGGAAAATAAAAATATCAAACTCAAAACATAAGTCTCATTAGATTGCCGTACATGATTAAAGCTGGGGAATATTAATAGCATTTTCCATTTGAATAAAAAAAACGTTCTGCTGCAAGAAAAAGCTTTACCTGATCATCATTTTCATCTGAGAAGGTGATAGATGAGAGTTTGTATTCATTTTTCAACAGATATTCATTCACAAGGAAGTTTAAGGCTCTTTTCTCCAGTGGGCGTAGTGGCTCCTGAGGAACAAAGCAAAGAAGCTAGCAAATGGGATTTGAAGGAAAAAAAAAAAAAAAAAAAGAGTAAAATCTCTTAACATTTAAACCTTTCCAACAGTTAAAGATCTCCCACCTGAATTTCAGGGCTTGATTTGAAGTTCTTTCTCTCCTGAGAGGGCACGTCGTTCTCTGAACACGAAAGAAAAAAAAAATGGGATGAGTTCAGTTGGATGCTCAACATTGTTCGGGAATTCTCTTTAGACGAAAAGAAGCAAACGTGACAAAGGACTCGGGTGGAGAAGAAGTTTAAAGAGCGCCACACCTGCTGCCTGAGTCAAGTTGGCGCGCAGAGCCTGAATGGTCTCCTTTGCTTTCCGTAGCTCAAACTCCAGCACTGGACAGAGAGTGACAGCACGCACGCACACACACGCGTTCATGGACGCATAACCAGGAGGTGCATCCAAACAAAGACAAGGAAACACACAAACAAAACAAAGATGGGAGTGAAAAACACTGCAAATATATTAAAAGTCAAAAAAATAAAACACAAGAGGGTGCATGCAAACCATGGATCTGAAGAACACATGCAGCAGAGGCTCATGAAATAAAGCAAACAAAAATGTATGTCGATACTAATTGTCAGTTTTTTTTATTATAAAAAAGTACAGTGCTCCTCATATTTAGAAAAAGTCCATTTGTTGCAGCTGTCGGACAAAGGATTTCACAGGCAAAATACTTTGATCCAATTTGACTACACTATCCCTAAAAGGTTAGAGGTCACCCATGTTTATTTATGTAAACACACCATTTAAAAGTTAAATAATCCCCAAACTCTTATATATGCATGTATGCACTAATGCTTTATTAAAAAAACGCAATGACAACCAGCAGAAAAGAAAAAAAAAATCACACAAAAATATGACTATGATTAGAGAAAAATAAAACAAAGAAATTGAAGGTAGGTTGTTTTTATATGAAAAAAGAAAGAAACCACACAGTAAAGTTTAACAAATGGAGTGGAAAAAAATCATTGCATTGTTGTGCACTGATCAATGATGCTAAAGCACTTGGTATATGATTTTTTTGTTTATTTACTTAATCAAAAAATATCATGTCAAGTCATCACACGTGTGAGACATTAAAATGAAAGTACCACCATCATGAAGACGGACGGATGCTTGCAGCTCACGAGTGCACAAAATGCAATCAAAATTCAAAATAAAACTCAATCCTGAGGAAAGAAAGAGGGGAGAAGAATGAAACAAATAGCTAGTCTGGATGGAGTGACTTGTCCAGTGTTGCCAACTGGGGTTTGATCAACGTCAGGAGAAGCCCGACCGAGTCAGACAGCTGTGGGCTGGCAAATTTTTGCAAGGTAGAAGGGGAAGGTGGTGCTGCTACACATTTGGGAAACGGAACCAATGACCCTCAAAAATAAACATGGAGAACAATTACATGGCTGTACCTTTCCAGCTGCAATAATATTGAGGGTTTATTTGCGAACTAAAGACAGATTGACTCATCATAATGCATTCACACCTCTCCAAGCTGCTTACCATGTAACAACTGGCCTTTAAAGGTGCTTACGAATCACACACAGCTGTTACTTTCTAACCTCGTGAGTCCGCTGTGTCACAAATGGACCACGTGCAAGTGTGAAGCTCCTGTACCAAAAATACCACCTTAACTCTTTAAAATGAGAACGCACACTTCCATTGATGCTTCAACAATTAATTCAGGCCTGACCACATTGACCGGTTTGATGTCTCAAGTGGTAAGCCGAGGGACATTAAACCAGAGCGTAAAAGTATAAGATACGTAAAACTAGATCACGATTTACATCAGCTCTGCAGCCACTATTGGAGCTGTTTTCATTCCATCCATCCATCCATCACATCAGTCAAGCTCTGTGTTGTGCCAGCACAGGTTCATCTTACCCGCCACCCGTTCGTCTGATTCTCGATTGCCATCATCTGAGTATCGGGCAAAGTCCAGGGAGTCTAAGGTGCTGATGCTGCCTGCTCGATCTATATATCCAAAGACAATCACAGACAATCATTTTTAAAATGTATTCCATCCAATGTTACTGTAACTAAAGAAATAACTTAGCAGCCTAGTACAGAAAAGAAATATAGCACGCAAGTGTATTCAAAGCGTGTGAACACATTCCACTGGTTGCCACAATCGTAACAGTAAATCCTGTCAAACAAGCACGAGGGCCGAGATCATTCCACTAATCACATGATCTCCCGAATGCCGGATTATGAAGGCATAATTTGGAAACAAAACTTTGCATGACTTTACTAGTTCACAACAAGAGAGCTTTTATGTCATGTTTGTGAAGAAAGCATCATAATACATTTAACACAGTATAGCATATACTGTACTTTTCTTGACATAAAAGTATGAAAGGCACTTGTTCAAGTCCTGCAGCTGTACAATAGCATTTTGTTGTCCAAGTCTTGACCTCTGACCTCTTCAAGTAAAATGTGCATTCATTTATAGAGATTGAAGAGGCATGTAATTAACGTCACGGTTGATCATTTGGTGCAGCGTTTATTACATAGCAGTGTGTGCTAGGTGTCAGGTGCAGGAAGCTGATATCTAACGCTAGACTGCTTCCAAGAGCTAAATACTAGCTTATTTTGTGCATTAGAAAAGATCAACACCCAAGAGTTTAACGACAGCTACATCGTTTGACTACTTACTCAAAGGTCCACCAGGTCCAGTTCCCTGATCTTTGGCAGGTGGAGTGCCGCTCTGCCGCTCGAAGTTACCCGGGTTGGAGAAATAATCCCTCAACCTAGGGAGCTCCCTTCCTGCCTCCAACAGCTCTGTGTGCAACTCCAGGGCCGTAAGGATGTACTGATCACGCAGTAGCTGAGCCGCGATGACATCCACCGACACTCGCGATTCGGCGCTGACAGCCATAGAGGCAGTGGCCGCGGTAGAGGCAGAGATGCCCTCCCCGTTTGGGCTCGTTCGGTGGCTGGACAGTAGCAGAGTCGGAGGCACGGCGGACGGGGAGAAGGGAATACCCGGCGGCGGCCCCGGCGCCCCGTCACTCGGGCTACGCTCCGTGTCAACTGTTTCGTTGGGTCGACGTTCACTCTCCTCTTCCGAATCACTGAGATTAAACGGGTTCACCGACGCCATGTTTGCAAGAGATCGATCTTTTTAGCCACCTAAAGCTAGGCTAATCAGATCTGCTTCCTGAATGGGATGTCAAGCTAGCTGGAATACGATTCTCGCGTTAACAGTGATTGCCAGGCTACCACTCGTCACGTGACATTTGTTGACTGTTTCCAACAGAAACATATTTAAAGATAAAAAAAAAAGTTAAATAACAATATGATCCCTGAAATGACGAACAAAATAGGACTATTGCCTTAGATTTTTTTTTTAATGGCAACCACCCCAATTAAAATTAATGGGGGCAGCGCTGTTGCTGAGCTCGGCTAAAGGACGTGCCTACTTAACGGCCACCTTAGTAGGGGCAAAGTTCCCATCAAAGGTATCGCAATTTGCCGTACTGTACAGTAAAATAAAATTATTTATAATTAATATAATTTCTGAACCAAGCTGACAAGCAGTAGCCATAAAATTACTTAAGTTCCCAAACTGGGTGGTTGTACCAGGGTTTTATTATGAGAGAAAGTTTTTGTACAGTCTTCAATCAAGTAATGATTTGACACTTTGCCCCCACTAGCTTAGCCTAGTCGCAGAGAGGTGCGTTTATTTTCTTAATTGGGATTTTATTATTTTAGTATTAAACAGCAGCTTTAATGTGGTTGGCGTAATGGTTGACTCTTTCTCGCGTTAACTTTGCTTTGCAAATTGGGTACATTCACTAGAACTACTGTAACCACAATTCCTCCGTGCGCTACGTCAGCGAATATGTCACAACCAGGAAGTACACTGTTTCTAAACTAATCTCAGTGGTAACAGAAAGAAAGGATTGCTGGTTTAGTTTAAAAAAAGAAATCGCATTTAAGGACAAGATGGATGTTTTTCTCAAGTTGAAACGATCATGTTGAATCTTTGATCCAAATCTATTCACGAGACAAGTCGAACGAGTTGTGCAACCGGATTTGGAGGTGCGTGTCTCCCATTCATTTGTTTACTTTATTTATTTTTAATGATCAATGACTTCTTATGTTACACGCAGGTATGATTTAAAAGTGGTATTTCATTTGCAGTCGTATAATAAAACAAAGGATTACATAGTCTTAAAAAGTCACTGCGAAAACTGTACGCAACAATTTGTATCTGCATTGTGTTATTAAAGAGGTGGACCATAAATATATTGAATCCCCCTTCTCTATCCTTCCATTGCAGACTTGAAGTACGGTTGACTGTCACGGCTCAAAATGAGGATGATCACCTTTTTAGTAGTGGGCCTGACAGTCCATGTAGTCTTCTTTGTGTCCATCTTTGATATCTACTTCACCTCTCCTTTGGTGTACGGGATGACACCCATGGCCACACCATTGAGTCCACCTGCCTCCAGACTGGTGCTGATTGTGGCTGATGGCCTTAGAGCAGACAGCCTCTTCACCCTGCATCCCAATGGCTCATCCACAGCTCCTTACTTGAGGTTGGGAAACAAGCAAAAAATAAAAATGACTTCTTGTGTGTGACAATTGTGGCTTCTGTTGTAACAGGACTATCATTGAAGAACGAGGTACTTGGGGTGTCTCGCACACCCATGTTCCCACTGAGTCTCGTCCTGGCCATGTCGCTCTTATTGCTGGCTTTTACGAGGATGTCAGTGCTGTTGCGAGAGGTGTGTATTGTGTAAAGTATCGTGTCTGTGCACTCATGAGTATTCATGGTTTTGTGTGTCTGCCATCAGGTTGGAAGGAGAACCCTGTGGAGTTTGACTCTGTGTTTAACGAGAGCAGACATACATGGTGCTGGGGCAGCCCTGATATTCTGCCCATGTTTGCTAAAGGTATGGCACGTACTCTGTCGGGTCACATTGAATTGAATTTTAAATGTGCTGGACAAGTTTTCAATACAATTAATGCCCCCCCCCCCCCCCACATACTTACAGGGGCGAGTGGAGATCATGTGTACACCCACACTTATCCAGCAGAAGAAGAGGACTTTGCCTCTACAGATGCATCCAGGCTAGACAGCTGGGTGTTCACTCAAGTCAAAGTATGATAGCATTTTCAGTGTTGTTTTCTATTCCGATGAGAGATAATGATGCCGTTTGTTCCTTTTAGTCACTTTTTCAATCAGCAAAGTCAAACTCCACCTTGAAGGCCAGCCTGCTTCAGGATAAGAACGTCTTCTTTCTGCATCTGTTGGGTATCGACACAAATGGACACGCTCACAGACCAATGTCCCAGTCAGTTCTTGATTTTATTAATAACAATGCTCTAGTCGTCGTAATAAACAACCTCATCAATGTATTATTGATCTTTCATGTAGAGAGTGCCAACGCAATATTGGCCTAGTGGATTCTGGTGTATCTGAACTGGTGTCTATAATTGAAGACTTCTTCAGCAATGATGGCAGAACAGCTTTTGTTTTCACTTCTGATCACGGCATGACCGATTGGGGTAGCACACTCAAAGAATATGCATATAAAAATTAATCTATTCAGATGTCCTAATAATTCAAATGTTTTGCTAGGTACTCATGGTGCAGGTCACCCCTCAGAGACGCTCACCCCTTTTGTGGCTTGGGGGGCTGGACTACAAGGACCCCACAAAGTGACTGAAGATCAACTTTACAAAGATGGCTATTTGCAAGGTGGCCTCATAAAAAGCTATTAGGGTTCAAAATTGCATTAAAAGTGTTCACAATTTGTTACATGTACCATTTGAGGGGGCTAATGGATGCTTTGTTTTCTCCAGACTGGAAACTGGAGCACCTCAGAAGAGTTGATCTCAATCAGGTGTGGCTGACTTTATTTAATTTACTGTTTCAACCAGATCATATCTCTATGATAAAATAATAACTTGTGCTAGAGAGATGTTACAATATGGCTAAAGGTTTGCTATATGTTTCAACGCTGCAGGCTGACATTGCTCCTCTCATGGCATCTCTAATTGGTGTGCCTATTCCTGTCAACTCTGTCGTGAGTATTGCTACTTTACTCACAGCACAATTGAAACGTGTCATTTGTACATTTGAGTCTGCAATAAAGGTTCTTTGCTTTGAAATATTCTCATGATGTTTTCAAAGGATTTATTTTTTTAATATTATTACATATGTGTGTCCTCAGGGAGTATTACCTGTTCTTTACCTGAACAACAGCGACCATTTCAAAGCACAATGCATGTACACTAATGCAATTCAAATTTTGGAGCAGTTCAAGGTGAGGTTACCGCACAGCTCAACTGTCAATATTTTGTATTTGTTTGCACATTATAATTATTTTATAGTAGTAGTAAAAACAGCTATGTGACAATGTTACACTTTTTTTTGTTTTCGAAATGCCAATTATTGAATTGTTTATTTTTTTTAAATATATTTTCTTAGATGAAAATGAAGCAGAAAAAAGAGACAACGTTGTCTTGTCTTTTTACCCCTTACCAGTAAGTACAATAATCTCAATTGCACATTTTCTTTTAATCTGCCACTAATTGCTGTTCCTCAGGAATATATTGCAAACTCATGTGATCTACTGATCTGTTTATCAGAAAACTGAGTGAGCCTAAGCAAGCAGAATTTATTCAGAAAGCAAGAATACTGCTTCAACTGGAAAAGTATGAAGATACTGTGAGTATCGCGGCCAAATAAAATGTTTACATTCAATAATACTGTAAACAGATGACGATTAAGAAGGTAGACGCCTTGATGATTTTGTTCTTTTTCTAGATCTCACTCTGCCAAGCTCTGATATCCGACGCCCTCGAAGGCCTCGTTTACTACCACACCTACGACAGGTTTTTCTTGGGTTCCAGCGTGGTGCTGGGATTTGTGGGGTGGACCTCATACGTTGTCCTCATTATTCTAAAGACTCATGCAAGCCTTAACATGCATCCCGACATCCTCAAGCAGGTTTGTTTGAGTCCATTTACAATTACGCAATGAGTTTCCAAGTTACATGTGAGACTTTTGCATTCACAGAAATCCGATCACACCTTGGGGAGGCTGTGCGTGTGTGTCTCGGTGGTGATCAGCATATTCCTGCTCATCCAGAGGAGTCCACTCACTTACTATATTTACTGCCTGCTGCCCGTGCCCATATGGTACTCTGTTTTTAAAGAGTGAGTGTTCTTTGAATCATATAAAGCCATGGTTCAAAATATTTATCATTCTCAAAAGAGTGAAAACAAACTATTGATTCCAAAATTAATAACATTCCAAATCTAAAGTCAAGTTGGCTGGCTGCATGCTAATTTGATCATTTGAGGGCTGCTTATACATCTTCCATTGCAGAAATTCATAATCACAATTTTCCATTTCAGGTCCAACACACTAAAAAACATGATTCACTCAGCTCCTTCCCTGACATTGTGGAAATGCTTTGGCTACTTTATACTGGTTGCATTCGGCATTGAACTACTGGTATGTGTTTTTTAAAACTCATTTATTTGAGCTGCAATGAAGCATCAAGATTATAAACTGATCCTCTACTGCCCTCAGGTGGTGAGTTTTTTCCATCGCGCTATGCTGACAGTGGGTCTGGCTGTCCTGTCTCTTTGGCCTATGCTGTCAGGTCTTTTTGAGAAGGCTAAGGTAGGATAGATAGTGATAACATGTCTATTTGCTTCACTGGTCACAGTGTATTATTATTATTATTATTATTATTATTTCTAGTGGAGTTGTGTGAACTGGTTTCTGAGCTGCCTTTGTTTGGCTGCTTTCCCCCTGATGCCAGTTGTGGGAAGAGAGCCTAACATGCATCTGGTGTGAGTATATTAAACTCCAAGCACTATAATAAATCAAGAATACAAATAACAGAGTTACCTGTTTTTTCTTAGGATGTGTGCAGGTCTGCTTACTATCTTGGTATCATGCTGTTTCCTTTGGCCGTCACGGAACAGGACATCACTACACCTAAGTGATAAACAGCAGTTTGTCATACAGGTTAGTGTGGTTAATTAATTTCTGTGCATGATTGTATTTTTGTTAATGGCAAAGTGTTAATGGTTGTGACGGAATAGATTCTGCATGTGGCCATGTGTGCATTCGTGCCATTCCTCACACACTCCAGCCTGCAGCAGAAACAGGGTCTGCCACTTGTCAATCAAATCGTCAGTTGGCTCACGTTAGGTAGGTAGCATGTGACTCAGAATGTTTTTTTTTTTTCTCAACTAAAACAAACTTCTTTGTTTAGCATCTTCCATACCTGTTCCATTGATGAGCTCCACACGCCTGTTTTACCGGCTTCTCAGCATATTCCTCTCGCTCACAGCCACGTACCTTCTGCTCAGCACTGGGTCAGTCCATGCTTGAAGAGAAAACTTTCATCAATATATTGACATTCTTTTGTGAATAAACAATCAACTAACATGCACCATTTCTAACCTAGGGCCGAAGCTTTGTTCCCTCCGGTGTTGTCTTGGTTGATGTTTGTGTGGATCAACATTGAACAGGAAGCCATGATTGCTGAGGGCAGCTCTGGAAGGCAAGAGGTATATAATGGAACACAAGTTATATCGTTCCAAATGATTTTTGAGCCGATATAAAGAAGATTAGAACTTAATAAGGACAAGATTTCAACAAACTAACTATGTAAGCTCAAATGTGTGATTAAAAGTGATCTAATATGTCTTCCAGCTTTCCACTATTGATTTCTCTGCCAACATTGACATCTCCAAAATTCGTCAGCTGAAGTTGGATGACATCCGCCGATCTTATTTTTTTGTATCCTTAATGGCATTTGCAAGAATGTAGAACCACAAGCGCCATGTAGCCGTCCTTGACCTCATACTTTCCTCAGGTTTTTTTCATAATAACCGCTTTTTTTGGCACAGGCAACATAGCGTCCATCAACAGGTACGTATGATATGTGTTTTAAATGAGGGAATGAAGTTTGAAATATTTTGTGCAGCTAACAAAAATGTTTCAACTCTCATATTGGATGTCATTAAATCATGCAGGTGTATGTAAAGTCATAAGACTTTAAATTTGGAATTTGTTTTAACTCTGTTTTTCTCCTTTCCTTTCAGTTTTGACCCAACGTCTGTTTATTGTTTCCTCACAGTCTTCAACCCTTTCCTTATGGGAGGGTTAATGATGTGGAAGGTGGAGTACAACGCTTTTGGATTTACTTTCTCATCAATGGTCACCACTAATGCCCTTGTTTGATTTCTAGATCATCATTCCATTCATCATCGTGATGTGCACATTTGAGACCATTCAAGTTACAACACAGCTGTCATCGAGAAGGTACGCGTTCATTTATTTCTGTCCATGTTTAACTTCAACACCTACTCTTGATATTTTACATATGTAATCATATTTTCAACCTGCAGCTTATTTCTGATCGTCTTGGTCATCTCTGACGTGATGGCTCTGGTAAAACATTTTGGTTTTTTACATTCTGATGTACTGTGTAAACTAAATGAATTTACTTTCCAACCTAATGAAACCTTTTATGTTTATTTTTTTCCCACAGCACTTTTTCTTCCTCGTGCAAGACTATGGCAGCTGGTTAGATATTGGAACAAGGTAACGTGATACTAAAAACTTCCTATCTTAGAAATTCTGACTTTACAATTACGATCCAAATTAAATTGAATTTGTCTTTTTCCCGCACAGCATCAGCCACTATGTTATCGTGATGTCAATGACCATCTTCCTGATGTTGCTCAGTGTCGTCACACACATTTTCACCACACAAAGACTGTCTCTGTGGCGGAGCCGCAAGATGCACTTCCCCTGAACAAAGCACAGCACATACCAGCTAAACTAGTATAAACATTCAGTATTTATGGAATTGTACACGTTTCTACATTTAGAAATATGAATATCATATATTTAAGTACATTGTTGTTTTGAATACAACATCATGACATCACATATAGCTATTAACAAACTACTGCTTGTTCACCTCAGGTCTGAATTTTTTAAATAACATATATTTAGTAGAATCATGAGGACTGGATTTCTTCCTTGAATAAAAAAGCCTGACCAAAGAAGTATACTATTGCACAAATGCGTAATGTTTTTGCATTAATAGTTGTTCAACTGAGAAACTTGACTTGAATTAAACTGAGCAATTTGTTTTTTAAATGCACACAACAAAAGTATCTTCTTTTGAAGGGTTTCTATATTTTGTCGATACATGTATTTTTGTTGTGAAGGGTTTTCTGATGTTCTAAATTCATGCTGTGCATTTATCATTTTGATTCTTGTGTGTTCTGAACAATTAAATTCAATAAATTAAGAGACTATTTATTGTCAAGCAATTAAAAACAACATTATACATTCATGACAGTAAATAAGCACGCACTGTCTAATGTGGTTTACAAAAGCTAAGCAGCAGGTGGCAGTAGTAAATATGGCTAAATACAAATGACACTCATGCCAACTAATATTGAACAGCAAAAGTTGTGAAAGCAGGACACCTCATCATACTAATCCTACCTTCTTAGGCTCACGGGTAAACTGGAGCCATTAGACAATTAAATCAACAGTGGTTTTGCATTCAATTAGAGAATATGTGATGTTTATTGACCAGAGAAATAAATAATTCAACATGTGTCACAATGGGCGGAGCGCTTACTCATATTTGAACTGTCAACTTGCCACATGTTTCACTTCTCTTTTATCTTCTTCCTAATCCAATACTCTTTGAAAATCATGTACTATATATGTACATTTAAATCTTGTCAACTGTTGATCATATAGAAAAAATAAAACATCCTAATTTGGATAATCTAGTATCTATTAAATCAGATTTTCAACTATACCTTGTATTTAGGAGGACATAAAGTCTCTGGCTGGGTTTGAGGAGGAAGCCGTCACTTCTTGTGGTTGGATTACATCGTGTGTAATTGCCTGTTTGTACACACAGACACACACGACACACACGCACTCATCACCCAAAAAAAAAAAAAACACTCCTTCATTGGACTCATCTACAGCAATCTTTTCAGCATAGGTTAGCAGACAATCACTCTCGTATCCAAGCAGCAGAAGAAACAGATCCGAAGATCTCGTGCTTTAACGCCTGATGGATCAAAAGGTATAGTTTCCTCCTCTTCATAATTTTGCTTTTCAGAATACAAATCAGATAAATACAGAAGTGATGACATTGATTCAGCGTGACTAACAAATGTTGAAACGATGACCTGCAGGATACTCGATTGATTGATTCAAATAATGGTGTATAATAGCGAGGCGAGTGAAAGTCATTACTGTCTTCTTGTTAGTTTGCAGAATTCCACAAAAACTACACAACTTGAAAAACCTGGATAGCAATTTTTGGTGCAAATCTGTACGAAACATGGATAGAGGAATTCATTTTTTCAGCATTTGACGTAGGCGGGAATGCAAAAGGTATGCGTTCTTCCCCCTTTTAAATCAATTCAATATCCAACACTGATGCAACATTGGTAAAAGCATCTTTCCCCACTAATCCTTATTCCCTTTTAATTTCCTCTCAGATGGCTTCCGAACTAACACACACCATTCCACCTGTGAACCTAACATCCTCATTGACCACAAGTTCCCAAAATAAAAGCATGGTGGATGAAGAAGGTCACCACACGCTTCTAACCATCATCTACACCATGGTTCTGCTGATTGGCGCCACTGGCCTGAGTGTCATGATCCTCATAATGAAGTCCAGGACATTATCTGCCACCTCCATCGGTGTTCTCAACCTCATCTTCGCACACTTCCTTTTCCTTCTCACTGTGCCCTTCAGGATCTATTATCACACGGCTCAACGCTGGACCCTCGGCTTGGGCTTGTGCCGATTGGTCAGCAGCATGGTCCACATTCACATGTACATTACTTTTGGCATCTATGTCGTAATCCTCGTCACACGTCTTCTGGTGTTTTACGGCAAGGCTGAGCAGTGCATATCTTTGCCAAAGATTTACGCCCAAGCTGTCAGTGTCTTAGTATGGTTGATAGTGTTAGTCACATGTAGCTGCGTAATCTATTTTTCTTACGGCCAGTCCATTGGTGACAGTAGAGCCGCCGAGAGTAATCGTCGGTGTTTTAGATTTGGCAACAACATCCAATCGTACAAGTTGATCAACTACATCATCAGTATGCTGTTCATAACAGTATCCATAGTGCTGACCGGCTTCCAAGCCAATGTTTTGTTGCTTTTATACAGAAAGCATCAGGAGCGATGGACGTCACAACCAGACTTCGGGGCTCAGTCCAAGAGTCTCGCCTTCGTCATCATCATGGTGGTATGCTTTATTCCATACCATATATTCCGACTCTATTACTTGGAACATGTTGAACTGCAGAATCTCAATGAGGTCTTTTTGAGCTTGACCACCTTTAACTGCGTAGACATGCTCACCCTCTTGGGAAGGAGGACATGCTCATTGTGTTTCCCTGGAAAAGCTATTTAATCAACTCGCCTGATGACTCTTGTCATTTTCTTGTCCTGTTAAAAAATCCTACATGAGCGTCAATCAAATTAATTAGGTAGCCATTCTGTTTCATTCAGGTTACCTAGATAGTCTTTGCTGACTTTGATCGCAAGAGACAAAAACTCACATCATTTGGTTTTAATTTAAAGTATCAGTACAATCTAAACATGGTTAACTTGTCTTGATTTTGTATGGAAGTTCAAAATAGTGAGTCTCAGATGTTCGCACGCTTTTGACAAAAGCAGTTTGTCAATGCTGAGTAATGCACAGAGAGAAGTAGTGGAGAAACATCCGTTATTGCGGTTCTCTTTTCCTGCCTCATACAGTAACGTGATGTGCTCTGGCACTGTTTCATATAACCAATTTGGATGTGCTGTAATGATGAACTTGTTTTTAGTTTTATTTATTTTTTTTGTACAGAACTGCTATGTATTTTGAAAGTCACTCACCGTAAAATTTCCAATTCCACATATTTATAGTTAGCCTTTGACTCGTCAAAACTCATTGTACATACAGAATATGACGTCAAACAGCTTGAAGCCCAAATTGTTCACTATTTGCCAAACTGCTGCTTAATATACATTTAATCATATTGTCTCACACTTGACTTTTGTATGCATAGCTATGGAGCTTGGCGGTGTTCCTGAGCATGACAAATAAATTGTTACTTTGTCACCATTGCTTTGTGAAACATTACCTCAACTCATCTTGGCTCTCTTACCTTGAAGTCCTCGCTTGACTTGCACACATGCACACAAACACTCACACCTGGTGATCCCTCTCCTTTTAGATTTTATGGCGCTTGGGTTACTGTTTAACATCCCCACCCATCTTTGAGTTTGTTTAGTAAATCGATCTAATGGCAGGGCTATGGTGGCGCCATTCAATGTGTCGCTCTATGAAATATAGGCTGCTCGCCTCTCCAAACTTTGCTTTTTAAACCTTTTGAATGCTGTCAGACTTTCCTAGTTGGACTTGTTGACTACCAGAGTACACATCTGGATAAATGCACATCCCAGACAGGCACAGAAATACAGGTAAGGCATGGCATTTGCTCCGAGTCACTGAAATACAAAACATCCCAAAAATATTTTAATCTTAGATAATGAATCTTACCAGTGTCAAATCCAATGTTTTGCTCCACCAGCGTTCTACTTGTATCCTTTCAAGTATACTTAGTGGGACAATGCTGTCACCTCACATTGTTTTGATAAGGCAGATGCACACGGTGTGCTCGAAACATCATGCGACTACTTTCACGTACTTTTGACAACATGGATGTCAGCGTGACAGACGATAGAGAACCTATAGCTTGCATATAATTCTCAAATGCCCCCCCCCCCCGATAATTATTGCATATTTTTGGTAGCAAATTATATATATACTTCCAGTTGTATTATTTTCTGTTAGTATCTCAAAGTGTGTGCAAAACAAAAAAATACAGCAAGATTGCAATCTTAGGTTATTTCTCTGATCTTTGTAATTGAATATTAAAAATATTTCTCCATGAAAATACTGGACATAGAGCATAACATTGTGTTTAATGAAGTTTTAACTAGTCCATATTTGGGCCAAAACTGTGCTGTACTATTTGATACTGTGCAAAAAGCGAAATAAGTGGGTTAATAACATATGATCAATTGAAATCTAAATAGTGTTCACAGTCTTATGACTAACACACGCACACTAACACGCATGCACTTGTGGTTGCCTACAGGTTTTATGGTGAGGTTTACAAGCCGAAACAAATTTTCTCAGAATTTTCCTGTTGGCCTTTGTGACTCATTTCATGTTAATTTTAAATGCAGTAACTATGCCAGAGGCTGTTTTTGCAGCTGAAACGCACGATACTGTACAAGTTACTTCAAACCGAATCAGATTTTATTACATTTTAAACTGAGTTAAATTTCTTATATAGTCTCTGTATGCATTATGGCTACATACGGATTCCTGTAAACCTTTTTTTTTCGTCAGAAGTGTAGTTTTTTGGGTAGGTGTGAACATTATGGTTAAGAGCACATTTTCGCTTTCCACAAATGTGATGAGTCAGGGGGACTGAGACCGCTGCCTGGTTAAAATGTAATCTATCACTCTCTCGCTCTCTCTCTCTCCTCTCTCTCTCTCTCTGCCTTTCGGTCTCTCTTTCTCTCTATCGCTCATTTTATTGTAACCAAGCAACGGTGCTTGACACACACAGTAGTATCATTGCATGAAATACTAGCTATGTTAGCTTCCCCAAAGTATCCCAAATTTGGCCTTCATGGTGTTGCTCAATCTTTGCAAGACTAAAATCAGGATAATAAACATAAGATAATATTGTAAATGAAATTAATTATAATCCATCATTAGTATTGACAGTAAGTGTATTATCCTCTCTCACTTCCTTTCAGTCATCTTATCTTTACTCTCTACTGTCTTCGAGACAATACACCAAAATGATGACCTTTGAGACACTGATTGGAGTCTTCCTTTGCTTTCCTTAACCAAAATGTTGAAACAGTGTAAAGTTGGGAAAACAAGTGTAGTCAGTGAGGTTGCTCTGTGAATTTCAAAGTAAAGATTTATGAACCGACAGTGTGTTTGTGGAAGGCTTTAATGGACTTATCAGTGTTTGGCTCTTTCAAAGAACACCTTTATAGATAATATCTGCTGAGGTGGTGCTGCTATTACTCCACTATTGATTAGATTAGGCCTGGGGAGGACACACACACACACACACACACAAGATCCCACATTCATAAATCTGTGCACATCCTCATGCCTTTAGGCATATTTTCCTGAACAAAGCAAAAGATTGTGGTACATCACCCTAACCAAATCAAACATTTCATAGTCTTAAAAACATTGAAAAAAGGTGTGATTTCTTCCACTGTAATCTTTCCATCTATGTGATAAGTACAAGGGAGAGCAGAGATAAGTATTGTACAATAAAGTGAGAAGTCTTCCTCACAGCTCCTCCTCCTCACCTTGTTCACGGACCAATCACCTGAGATGATCGATCTTTTATTTAAAGGATTTCCTATGTCATCTATGAAAGACGTTAGATTAAGTAGACACAAGCAAGTACACATAACAGTAGGAAAGAGTGAAAGAAGAAGTGTGAGGACAACAGGAATGAAGTATCCAGCTGTTAAATCTCTATTAGATATGGAAGTTGCCAACTACAGTGACTGTTTGGATCCTTCATACAGCACGCTGGGCTTTGACAATGCTGATGTACTTTATGGAGGAGGAGGTAAGTCTGAGCAACACTGTTGGATATAAAGAGTAGTGTCAACTTCTGCACCTCATTATATTACAGTATAGTATATTTTTCAGGGCCAAAGAGGATACTGTGTGCTTGTTCAAAGGGAAAAGTCAATGGTGCACACACAAAGAACATCTGAATTTTTTGGGGGAGCAGATACAAGACAACTGCAGCTGAGAATGGAGTTGCAAGACCGTTCAGATGTACACTAAATGGTTAAAGCACTTTGAGCATGCTAAATGCTAGCAGGCAAAAGAGAGCTGCTTCATAGTCATGAAATGAAATGAAATGAAATGAGGCGACTTCAACTAGGTGTGGTACCTGTGGATATCATGTGTTGAATACAACAGAATTTTTTACTGAGTCAGATATATTTGCTTGGACTCTCTCACTTAAAAATAAAGGTTAAGTTTGAAAGTAATCTTCAATAATAATCTAATCTTCAATTTCTGTATGGCAACCGTAGGTTTAAATGTACGTAAGGGAAATGAATTGCTTTTCAAAATGGAGATGATTAGAAAACTGATTACATTGTACCTTGTTTTGATTGCTGTTGTGAATTATGTTGATTTCTTTGATTGCATGAAATGCTGAGGATAGGGAAGGCTAATAAAAGCATACAATCAGAATTTTAATAAAGCTGAGAACAGTTAGGGAGAAATTACATTATGGCCATAAAAACTATTTTATTGACTGGTGACTATTTTCCTGATCAACACAGTATGTGTGATGATAAAAAAAAAAAGTCACACAAATTACATCTTTCAATCCTCAGGTGATGTTCATTTCTATTTGGGCGGACCTTTTCCAGGTTGCAAATAGCCAAAGCAATGATGATGATTATGGTTTTGTTTAGGGTGACGAAAGCGGCAGTGCTTATCATAATAATCAAAATGATAAAGGTAATAACAATGCGGAGATGACTGTGGAAATAAGGTTATCAACAAGAATGTTTATTAGGGCCACTGATTGAATCCAATATTTGCTATTTCGTGTTTGACTTTATTATTAGGTGCATGCAATACACAAAAGACTTGCTGGCAATTTCACATCTCTACTTAGGAAACTTTTCAAGTGCAACTTTCCTACAGACGCATTTAATATTGTCCATCAATTAATGCTTGGTTAATAAAATCATAAGAGGCTATGGGGTACTAAAAGATTTTAAATATGCTCACCACTCAGTACTGCATTTTTGTATATTTCAGAAAACATGCCAACAGATCCAAGCTTATCTTGTCCGGATGGGACCAACAGTAACTGCGCCATCTGCGGAGACAAAGCCACAGGGAAACATTACGGCGCCTCCAGCTGTGATGGCTGCAAAGGTTTCTTCAGGCGCTCCATACGCAAGAGCCACATCTACACTTGCAGGTACACATATGCACCAAAAGAACTGAGATGGAACATCTACCTCCATTACACCGATATCATTAATATCCAACACAAGATGGGGATGCCAAACATTAACAGGCCAGTTCTAAAGGTAAAATTTCAATTGTTGGTCACACGCAGGTTCAGCAGGCTGTGCGTCGTTGACAAAGACAAGAGGAACCAGTGTCGTTTCTGCAGACTCAACAAATGCTTCCGAGCTGGCATGAAAAAAGAAGGTAACCTATTCTGTCTGGCATCCTTTACATTGCTTAGGACACACTAAACATCACAAAAAAAAAGAGAAATAAATATCCTCAATGCAGCAAACTAATTCAAAACGCTGCTTCAAAATGGCTGAAATTATCACAGCTATAAAATAGCTGATTAGATGCATGTGTGTGCGCGTTTACGAGGTGAATAACCTTGGCACGGTGTTTTATGACCCCTAATCATGTGTTATTCAAAGCTGTTGTTCTGGATCACAACTGGTTAACGTTTGACTCCTCTGCCAGCCTCTATGGCTATTCTCCTAAATATTAACTGCCCGACCTGCTGTCTGCTCTCATCGAGGTCCCGTTGACATGGAGAAAGAGGTCATTATTTATTTCTCATTCTGATTTTAGCTGTACAAAATGAGCGGGATCGGATCAGCTGTAGAAGAATCGTTCCAGACCCTCAAGACCTTCCGACCATCACAGTTTTGGCCCAAGCTGAAACACTTTCTCAACAGGTGCTCATCAAGCTAAACCTCAAAATAAGCAACATACATGACTTCCTGTTTCTATCCAGATCAGCACCCCGGTCGGAATAGCAGACATAAGAGAGCAGAAATCCGCCACTATTGCGGATGTGTGTGACTCTATGAGACAGCAACTATTGGTTTTGGTGGAATGGGCCAAATACATTCCATCCTTCGGGGAACTACCACTGGATGACCAGGTAGGAAGACACACATTTCTACCTCTTGTTTGTAAGAACCTCGTCAGCCAAGCACTGTAAAGTAATATTGAAAGTAATGATTAACCAGAAAGTTATTCGCATACAGAAACTCAATACTTCTCCTTCCTGGATATTAAATGTTATTAATGTAGGAACCAAAGGTTTCATTGTTTGTGTTTGTCTCCAGGTGAGCTTGCTCAGGGCTCATGCGGGCGAACACCTCTTGCTGGGAATGGCCAAAAGGTCAATACCATTCAAGGACTTTCTGCTTTTAGGTAAGTGGCTACGGGAATGCCATTTCGTTCATGTGATTCTTCACTGAAATGTGATGACTGATTAAATGTTGTGTTTGCTGAGCAATGATTTACCAAAGGCGCTCTGCTCTCTCTCTCTCTCTCATTGTGACTTCAAAAGTAGAAATGGTATAACTCATAGCTGGGGCGTGTGGCAGTGTCATACTGTAAACAGATTTGTCACCAACCTACGTACTTTGAAAGGTTCTCCAAGCCTTTATCGTACCTGGGATCTTTAAAAAGGGTCATTTACGCCTTCAATGATTATACCAACGTGTGTACGTGCAGGTAACGGTTGCGTGATACACAGAAACAGTCCAGAACCTGAGCACTACCGGGTTGCAAATCGAATTCTGGATGAGCTGGTCAAGCCTTTTCAGGAGATCCAAATCGATGACAATGAATACGCTGCACTCAAGGCTATTGTTTTCTTTGACCCTGGTAACGTATTACGTTCTGTACATACAAGAATTTTAAGAATTTTCTTTTTTTCACAACAGTTTGCACATCCATTCATTTCACATTGACAGTCAGCCAACCCTTAATTTGCTTTCATGTCCAGAATGAATCATTTTATAAATTCTAGTCATATGCCTAAATCAAAACTCTCTTGATCTTATCTTGTCCCCTCCACAATCTGCAGATGCAAAGTCTTTGCGCGACCCTTCGAAAATCAAAGCCACACGTCTGCAAGTAAGTGCAGCCGTGGAGTTTTCATTGTGTTATATATCTTATAATTAAAGACAAACGTTTCCTTAATAACACAAAACCTGTAGTTGTTGATTCCCAATACAATTTTTAAAGCTATAAGAATTGGCATAATGGGTTGCAGGTTCAGATGAGTCTGGAAGACTACATTAATGACCGCCAGTATGACTCACGAGGTCGTTTTGGGGAGCTGTTACTCCTCCTGCCCACCCTCCAGAGCATCACCTGGCAAATGATCGAACAACTCCAGTTCATTAAACTTTGTGGTTTGGCCAAGATCGACAACCTGCTGCAGGAGATGTTGCTGGGAGGTGACAATGCATGCCGACGTAAATACTGCACAAAACTGATCACTAAGAATTGACCAATTGGGGATCTCGGTTTAATTTTTACATGTTTTTTTATTTTTTGTCTAGGCTTGCCGTCCGAGAACACACACCTTCACCATCCATCACACACCCAGCTAACTCAAGAACCTGTGACTGGACACACTCTGCTCATCAGCACCATGCCTATTATACACACTCAGCAAATAGGTAATGAAAATACACATGTAGGAAGTCAAGAACAAACAAGAGCATCAAAATATAAATAAAATAATCTAAACAATTTCTCTGGTCCTGCAGCCTCTCCAGACACCCCCATCCCGTCACCTCCTCAAGGTCAAGCCCCTGAGATGTACAAACACTTTCCCCAGCCCATTTGTCCTGCAGCCAGTCCTTCACCTTCCGCATAGACGGACGGACCCCTGACATTGGATCAGTGTCTTATATTATCATGCTTTGGTCTCAATCATAGTGTAGGAAATATGTAAATCACTACCCGACCGAGTATGTGAGGTTAACCTAGTCCAGTGGCCAAGATGCAACGTGCTGCAACATGAGCTATTGATTGCACCAAAGGACCAAGAAACAAATATTTCTGTCTACTATATTTAATAAAGCACTTGTATAAAGTACTTTCTAATATCAGTGCTCCACTTGAGTGCTGACAACTTGGCCAAACTCATTAACTTTTGAATTAATCATTTACAGTGTACATAGAAGAGTGTAAAATACTAATAAATGTTGATATATTCTCATATTTTATAAGTTTATGTATATAGCAAGGGGATTTCAGGTGATGTAAATACTTAAATTAAAATGTTGAATAACAGAATTACTGAACTTATTGAATTGATATTTTGTATTTCCTTGGAACCAATGTACATATTAATTTATGTTGTGTACAAAAAGCCACTCCCTCAAATATAATAAATAATAATCATAATTGTATACCAATTATGATTATTATTATTATATTTTGGAGTAAAAGTAAGCAAAGGGTTCACTTGAAAGATTCTTCAGAATTTTATAGGATCATTTTCCGTCACAAAAAAACTAACTTTTATTCACAAAATAAAAATTCACTTTTACTTTATGTACTTCTGTATTTTCATTTTACCAGGAACAATATCCGCAGAAATATAATAGCTTATTGATACAAATGTGTTTTTTTTTTTCCTCCCATGTCCAATAACACTAAGGCAATGTTTGCCCATTACTTCCGGAAGAAAGGCACGATATACACTTTGTTCCCAGGCTATTGAAAGCTCGCTGCTGAATGACGCTGTTCATCAAAAATCTAACTAGTTTCCTTCCATCATTTATTTGAGAAGACACACATCCAGCCGAGGCCTAAAGCCAAGCTGTAATGTAAAACATTCATTCCAGCTGAACCTGAGCCCAACTGGACACGCAGTACTTTTAAATATGTTTGTCCAGATATACACAAATCCTATTGTAGCGTGCATTGTGTATATATAAGTGTGTGTGCGTGTGTGTGTGTGCTTTCACGCACTGTGAATGAGTCCAGGGGATAAAACCGAGAGCTCTTCTCAGTATAGTGTTGTGTGACTGAAGAAAAAAACAAAAAAAACACTCAGGTTATTTATGGCCATCTAAAATCAACATTGGCCAAATCCTTCATATCAACTTCATAATGGACACGCTGCCTGGCTCAGGTCAAAATAACCTCAAATCACAATGGGACGAGGTGCGCATGTATATATATATATATACTGTATGCTCCCGCCTTCAATTTATTTATGTGTGCTGGTGCATGAGCGAACGCTGTGTGTTTTTGGAAGAGTGTATATACCCAGGGAACTTTAATCAAAGGCACAGTGTGGAGATATGGGGGCCTCGTCGCTCTCTTCTTCCTGAGATAAAACTGTGCGTTAGCATGCCAGTCACATATCTCATCTGAGAGCCTCTCTCTCTCTCTCTCTCTTGCTCTCTCTCTCCCTCCCTCACTCACACCTCCTACAGCACGCTATCACACACCACCTGAGGAGGATGTCAAGATATGGCAATGGAGCAGCACAAGATGGACAGGAGTATTTAGCTCTTAAAATCTTCAATGTATTGATTTCCTAATATTTATGTCATTAATGAACAAATTGAATCTTAGGAAGCTTTATTTTTAAATCTGTATGGCATAATGCATGATCTCTATTCAATTTAATGGTTAAGTGTAATTTAAAAAAGCTACAGAAAGCTTTGCCTGTCTCAGAAAACGGGTAAATTGAATAAACACAACAAATTAAATGGATTTATTTTTTTAAAACATTTTTTGACATTTCTTTTCTCATCAGCCATTAAGTACTTCCACATAACCACTAGATGGCAGTGCAAGTCTTTGGTCTATATGCAACTTGACCCTTTTCATGGATGTTATAATGCACTTTATGTCCTTCAATTTGCATTTGGAGTCAAATTCCGAATTAAAATTTGTTATAATAATAATGAGTATTATTCTTTTGAACAGGACGTTATGATCTTATATTTAATTATCATATACTGTCAAAAACAACTCAAGTCAGTCAACAGATGCAAAGGTGGCTAAAAATAGGTTTTAAAACAATGTATACTTACTGCTAAACTGAAGAATACATGTATATGTATAAATATTACACTCATTTTACCAAATACACATTCGTTTTTGCATGCATAGAAAAGTACACATACTACATAGTTTTCCAATTTAAAAATGAATAAAAAGACGACATTGCACTATGTGCACTGGAGAATATTAGTCTGAAATGAATGGCATGTGTCACCGAATTCAGATTAAAGTCAGAGATTGTGGCCTATCATTCCTCACCACTGCTTTTACCCATAATTCCTCTCTGTCTCCAACATATCCGAAGATTCACCGTGCAGGAGACAAGGTGAGCCTCTTGCTTCTACCTCTGGAATGAATTTCCACCTCTCTTGAGTGATTTTGTGTGCCTGATGTGTGTGCCTGTGCGCACACGTGTGCATGTGTGTGTGTGTGCTTTGTGATTATACCAGCGGCTGGCTGAAAGGAAGTAAAATACAGTGACAGCTTCATTTCCAAAGCTGAGTTCACATAAATGAGGGATTAAAGCAAGCAAGGAGATTCAGGGCTCACCTCGGCCCCAATGACTGCTTCCTCGCTTTCTGTCCATCTTTACTTCCTTCTCTTTTATTTCTATTTTTCCTACGGATATGGAGCAGACTAAAAAGGCCAGTGGAACACATAAGCCACCACACACACACACACACCGAGCGAGCGGGGGGAGGGAGCGGGGCTTTCTGGGGTGTGTGCTGTACATCATGATGATGATGGCGACCAGGTTAGGGGAATGAAATTAGGGGTTAGGGGGAGGCAAGGGTGTGTCTGGTGGGGAACATTAGGGAAATGAAAAAGGGGTGGACCGCTGCCGGCTTCCGAGACGCAGACTTGTTAGAATAAAGGCATATAAAAAAAGACAGGAGACAGAGGAGATGACAGGGTGGACGATAAGATGAGTGGTGCCATAATGAAAACAGTCCTGTGCACCCTGAGATTACATGGGGAAGGAGATTGGAGAGGGCCGGCCGCTGGTGGGCTCCGAAAGGGGATGGGGGAATTAAGGGAGGTGAACGAATTGAGAAAGATGGCCACTCGTTTCCAAGAAACCATGAGTGAGCTAGATAGGACTTCATTTATGTAGAAAAAGAGTGGATGCCCTTTGACCAAACGTTTCATTGGGACTGGGTTTGATGATCAAAAATTGCTAAAGAAAAGAAAAAGGCCAAGTTCTGGATAGTTCTTACACCTGCTAACTACACGAAAACCTCATCATACGTTTTTGCACAGTATTCAATTAACATCTCAAAGTAACGTCTAAAAAAATATTTCAAGTGCTACCATCATAATGTCATATTACCGTTGTGACTCAATATCGGAAAATACAAAAAGTGGAGATTCAGAGTTTGCTCTTACAGGAGTCGGTGGTGTACTTGCTCGTCTCCCACTCCAAACACGATGTTGGTCAGAATATCAAGCGTTAACAAGGTGCCACTGGCGAGCAAGACTACCTGGAAAAAAAAAAAAGAATAGAAATTAGAAGTAGAAGAAATCCATCCATCCATTTTCTACCGATGACTGCTAACTGCTCGGCCAAACAAACAAAGCATATTTTCAACTCAGAAGGTTTACTCTTAATCAACATTCTCCTAGACTGGAGATAACAAAAGACCTTTTGACCTTTATTATTTCCGGGCTCCGTTTTCAATGAAAGCAGACATCAGTCATATTAAAAAATAAAAAAATAAAAATACATATTGAAAGGCGGTAAAGAAAGGGGGGAGAGAATAGATGAGGTATTATAACGAAGGAGGACGAACGAGCCCCACCACTCTGAATGATAAGTGTCTCACGCACTGCAGGTTATGGGAAGTTCACACAAACAAATGATTCCCATTTGCCAGAGGCGAGGGACACAATTGAGATGGGGGTGTGTGCGAAGAAGGGGAGCACGCCTAGAGGAGGGGGGGGGGGGGGGGGGAGTAGGGGCGGCTTGGTTTCAGATCGCTCCATCTGCATGGAGGAAACGTTTACCTTTTTACTTGGCCAATGTTTTCATGGTGCTTTAACCAAAGCACCTTCAATCCAAAGAATATTAGGGACCCCGCAGTGTCAGTACAACTTGAAATTACAGACTATGGACCGCGGTCAATAACTCGAAATGTATGCCGAATGGGTTTATGTGGGTGGGGCGGATTTTGATGCAGTAATAATGGATCTTGAATACAATCGTTTTTAGACAATAGACACCATCAAACAATCATAAAAAAGCAATTGTTCTTATGTCGTTATTTACCTTCATGGGAGTTGCGACAAACTATATATAGAATATATATGAAAAATATGTAATAGAATATATATATATATATATATATATGGCTTTTATAAAGTGTTCGGAAGTCTGTCACAAATAAAGGGACAATGATCATGATTCTTGCTCTGAGCAGGAAGCGGTGAAAAAAAAGTCTTTTAGTGTATTCGAAACATCCTCTCGAAAGTATGAGCTGTCTATTGTCAGTGGCTGACAATCAAAAGAGGAATGGGGTCACTCTATTTTCCATGTTGAGCAATCAGGCAGAAATCCATCACAAGACCGGCAAAGACTGCAATTTCCTCATTGACAGGCGCATCAGTAGGCCATAATGTGATAATGCAGTCGCCAGACACCTCAAGTAACGACTGATTTTTTTTTTCGTTTCTGTTTTTGCCAACTAGAAATGTATTCTTCTCTTTCCAGTGGCACAACAGTTATATGCGACAAGTTCAACTCCGAGCATTTGCTCGATGGGGACGTATTTGGTAAATAGGAGGGCCTAAGGCCGTCCCATTAAAGTGGCCCTCCGCATCTGTGTACTGCAAAAATGTCAAATTTTAATTAGATTATTGAATTATTTAAATAATTAAAATCCCCTATTGCCTGAGCTGGATAGAGTCCTTAAAAATCCTCCTTGGAGGCATTTTTTTTTTTGGTGTCTTGAATTTGCTTTTATATAGACGAGTTGTGTATAGACAGTGATTTGAAAAAAAAAAAATGGCAGATTTACCACACATGGCTTCCTATCCTAATCAAGGGCTTTCTCAACTCCTATTTGAACGCCACACATGAGCGAGTCCTTCAGCAGGATACCTTCACACTGTTTGATGAAACATTGTGTGCGCACAGGCTCACAAAAGCTCAGCAACCCCTGCAGTGGAGTGGTAAAAGATATTAGGCGCCAATTGCAAAACGATTGCAAAAAGTGACATCCTTAATGGAGAAAGATTACAGTGTGCTGTGCAACATGACTTTGATTTGAGCTGCATACATTTATTTTCCCTGGCGCAGACAGGCTTCATGGACAGCTCCTCTCCATTTTGCCCTTTGTGTTTGCTTGAGCAAATGCAAATTTATGTTAACACAAATTGATAAATTTTTGAATTTAAGCGAGTGAGACACAAAATGTCGTTTGCGGCAATTATTTTTTACTGTGGCTTTTATTATTGTATTACTCCTGTCAGCTTTTAGAGAAATTACTCCTTTTTTTTTTCACATTGGGACTGAGAACCTCATTTGAACATGTTTATCGCACTTAAGAAACGTATGAACAACATATTAAAAATAAATCTGCAGCGTTGCTATGCTGATGAATGGAAAGGACAAAAATAGACAAGGTGATGCTTTGATTTTGATTTTGATTTTAACTGCCAAAATGCTTGCCTTATTACTAATCACTGTTTAAAGTCATAATAATAATAAAGTATTTGAAGCACATTGAGCTACTGTTTGTAATGGTATTAAATGTGTATCCTTTTTTGGTTGCTGTGCTAATGTGCTAATCACCTCACTGTCCTACTGTTGGAGCAGAATTTTGCAAATATATTTGATTCAAACGTATTTTTCAAAAAGTTTTAAATGTTAAACAAATCATAAAGAACAAAAGACGTAATAGGTTGAAGTGTATACTATAAATATATTAACTTTCAGGCGACACATAGTTGGGATATATTTATATTTAGAGCAAAATACTCCCAGTGGATCCATTTCTGATCATGTCAAGTTTATTGGGTCTTTCTTTTCCACAAGATCAATGATGTTAAAACGGTCTTCTCAGTGAGTATAAAACTTGAGCTACCCAGGTGAAGAATCCAATAATTTCTCATTAAAATAACTACATCATGTATAGATCAGAGTATGCCGAGAGACAAACCCGCTGGGTGAATGTGAATCAAAGCTTTACCTCTCATTAAAAATAGAATGAAATAAATAAAGTCACCATCAAAACCGACTTTCGTTCCGACGGTGTCACGTTTAGCGCTGTGCCAGGGGAGGAGATGTCAAAATAATAGTCCCCTGCCTCAGGTCAAACAAAGTAGTCTGGAATCCCAGACTACTGGAATCCATCAGAAATCAAAATTGTGAGCAGGACCAAAGCACGTCGGAGGTCCTTTATTTAGCTAATTCTCCTCCATTTGAGATGTACATATTTCTTCCGTGCTTTGATAAGGCCTCGGGGACATGCGTGTTTTAATTAGACCTGAGCAGCCTGGTTGAACAGTTCACAGGCAACTTTGAACATTTTTGCAGAGAGCCTCTGTCGCTCGGTGACAGGCGCGGCGTAATTAGTGGCATATGTGCATTTGCATACGTGCGCTCGCTCACTCGCTCGCTCGCTCGCTCGGTGACATGTTGCATCCCATTTGAATAAGTAGACATGTTTCAACGTGATATCCCCTCAAGTGAATACATGAATATGAGCTGCTAATTATACCAATCTTGCAAATGATCTATTTAAATATTAATCCCCTTTCATTTTGCATTGTTTAGCTGCGAGCTCTTTTCCATCCGTCCGTCCGTCCGTCAGTGAGCTATCATGTTTGTTTGTGTCAGCTCCACCTAAGCGGCGCTGGGTATTGCCCTGTGAGCACGCGTGGCTTTTTATGTACATGTGCTCATCTGGGCTCCACCGGTGCTTGGGAATATGTCAATTGTCAATTTTACAGGCATCAAATGAAAGCCAATCATTGAGGGCACTCTGTATGACAGGTTGCGGAAGTGGGGAAACATTTATTTGAATTCGACAAGAAAGTTTCTTGTCACATGTTATCTTGTCTTTTTCTCATTATCTATCCCTCCCTGCTAAGCATAAATATGGACAGGACTAGGCATGAAGATTGTTTTTGACTTGCTATTGAATGTCACAGCAAGCAGAAGATGTTGATTAGTCTATTTTCTTGCAGTGACAAGAACTCAAGCACAGCATGTGCTTGGTCAATTATTCTATGTCCATGGGTAGTTTTATGTGAAGATGAGTTTCTGTTATTGACTCTCTTGACACATGTTGGTCAAGAAGCCATGGAACTTTAAGAAGATGATCAGGTAGAGGGAAAACTTTCTTTTATACGTTTTATGAATTTTAATCTGGCCTGAAGCACACGGTAAACAGCAGCGACCCATTCCAATATATTCAGGTTTCCTCAAAATGTATATAACTTATTTCTATAATTTCTATAAATGTTTAATCTCAGCAGCATTACATTTTTAACCTTATTGTTTCTTCACAATTAGAATAAACAAATCAGATACATGCCACTGAAACTAGAACCATGCAAAGTAATGCATTGTGCAGCATTAATTCATCCCCTTGAAATCTAATTAGGGTAATCGGCTAACACTAGCAGATTATAGAAGGATTATCTAGGAAATAAAAACAAATTACACATTCAAATTGCTTAACATTATATTGTAAACAGCAATTGTTAATACGTGAAGTGTATCTGTATGGAGGAATAATCCATCATTTTGGTTATCTGAATAATTTTGTGGTTATATGTTTTGAAGCTGCTTCCTTCCTTTTCACAGATCCTAAAACAATGTAATTGCACTTGTCTTTTGATTCCCTGCAATGATGTTTTCAGCTAAGTACGCTGGACAATGAAAAGGCTCTGTACAAAGCCAAGGCAGCCTGATGAACACTACTCATCCCTAATTGCATGCTAGTTTTGATGTAAGGCAATCATAAGGTCATCTGTTTTAAGTGGATGGCTTGGTTTGATCCATCCTTGTGTGGAGTCTTATCATCAGCTACCTGGTGTGATTAAGTCAGGCTTGAAGAAGCAGGGAAAAGCAGGATGTGCTTTTAATGTTTTTGTATATGGGGGGGAGAAAAAAAAGAAAAACACAAAAGAGACCTGACTGGCCTTGAACCGTGCATCTGGCTCTCGTCAATCAATGGCAGCGGCGCAAACGACGGGATGTCGCTTCCTTCAAACTCATTAAAATGAGCATGCGGGAACACACAAACATATCCCCTTTGCAAATTAAGTTGGGTTGTCCTAATTGTTTTGGTGTTTGCGGGCCTTTCGACAACTTCACAAGGCATTTGTTGTCGCTTGATGTATGCTTGCAGCGCCTCGGGCGATGCTTTTTATGACCATTATTATTCAAATGAGCTAGAAATGTGTTTTGAAAGTCCTAAATCATTGAGCATGAATGGCTACTCTGGGCGTTTATAAATGACTTTCCGCACAAGCAAACCTCCGCCTGCTTGCGTTATTTCGATGAGCTTATTTGACTATTTGAGTTGTGTCAACAGAAGTTTTGTCACTTGTCTGCTAGCGTGACATGTGGTGGTGGAAAGTTTGATGAGATATTTCACTGTCTATATTACTAAATGGTGTATAGAGGATGCTGGAAAACAAGTTTTATGTAGCTGTTTAAAATGTGTTCTGAAGATTTTTGTTGTTGCCAATTTAGCGATTCTAAAATGTCATGAATTGTTGAATGCACGGAGGTTACGGAAGGTTCGTCAGTGCGTCACTGATAAACTTCTGTTTTGCTGATGCTGCCGGGTACAAAAGTGATTTTTAGCCTGAAAAGCAAAGACGACCTTTGGCAAATAATCTTTTGTGGCACACCTTGGTGCGTTGGTATGAAAGCGCGGAGTAAACATTTTTACCTGGCTCCCTCGTTTGAATGCATTTGCAAATAGGTACAAATCTTCCCGTTCCCGCAATGCGACCTACTTCAAATTAAGGGCATCTAGAAATGCTGTTTTGACATGTCCCTTAATATTGCCATACTGATGTTAGTAAAAGTAGCCATTCTTTTATCTATCATACACACATAACAAAGAGAACAGGTGTCAATGGTGACTGCAAAGTACGAAAAGTTCAACTTCCAACACAAAGACTGACTTCAATTGAATACCCCCAGTGGAATTACGATTTTTTTTTTATTTATTTAAAGATTATCACCCTCTTGCGACTCAAGAAGTTAAATCAGAACAACTCTTATCTCTGATGAGATATTTTTATATCAGCAAAAACTCCTCAGAAACAATGTACAACACACACACACACACACACACACACACACACACGCATGCATGTGGAAAAGATGGCAGGCCACTGCTCAGACACACACACACACAGCACATCTTGATTAGGTTTTCATAAAGTCTGGAACTATGCTGAGTCTGTAATTGACTTTGACAGCAGAAGCCTCCATGTCCTATGGCTATGTTAAACGAACAATTTACATCTTCATTTCAAATTCTACATGGATAAAAAGCTATTAATTACATTAGTCTGCAAGAGTCATTCCGACTGTGTGGAATATGTGCGTGTATTTCTGTCCGCGTGGATATGCAATGTCCCTGCAAATATACACTTTTGCTCGTTTGTATATTAATTCTGTCCTTGGGCCAAAAAATAGCCACATTGCTTCTGTGGAGATGAGTTTATGAACGTGGAAAAAACTTTACTCATGCATATGGCTTGGGTTGCTTGCCAACGTGGAGCTTGGCTAGTGCTACACTGTTGTTGTCTTTTTAAAATATTTTGTTTTGTATAATACTCCAACTCATCATGGCTGAATGGCTAGTTAGGGGACGATGAATTGAAAATTGTGGAAAAGTTCTAAACCATTGTTAACCATCTTTACATAAACACAGCAAACCCGTGTCTCTTTCAGGCTCTCTCCTAGAGGCAAGTTTTTTTTTTTTTTCCACCCGGAGCGAAAGGGGAGCTTAACCAATAAATAGGGGAGAATAATTGGAAAAATTAAAAATTAATTCAACTACTGCCTGGTCAGAAAAGAGACCTTGGAATTTACCTATTGTATTTAATACGGTGTTATGGAAGGACGGACAAACTGACAGCAGTGCAGCTCTCACTTTGAGTGCTTCCTGTCAGCTTCAAAGAAACCTTAAGAGGGGGTAAATGCCTCTTTGAGCAGCAGCAGCAGGCGCCGACCAAGCATCCCGGCAACCATCATAGTCATCAGCCTGATTGTGCCCAAAACACAGTCTGCTGTTTGCTTTGGAGACAAGAACGGCGCTAACCAAATAATGAAGCCGCAGATGGACTACACAGGGGGAGATGAATACAGTATTACAGGGAAAGAAAGGGGGGAGAGCTGTAAGACAAAATCAAACTGCAAATGCAACAATCTTTTTCGGGGAGAGGTGTGCAAGGGGGCGGCGGTGCACGGGTAACGGAGGAGGCTGGGGGGGGCGATGTGATGCGGAGGAAAAAGTGCGAGCCATCTCGTCGCATGCAGGCTGCTTGCGCTGAATGAGAAAGCTAAAAGGTAATTTCACGGATAAAGAGGAGGCCTAATGCATAGAGGTAATGTAGCAGGGGATGGAACAAAGGCAAACTTTCATCTCTTTAAGCTTGGATGGAGAGAGAGTGAGAGAAAGCGCCAGAGAAAGCTTTTGATGCTTTGAAAATGATAATAACAATCTCAAAGTCAGCTTCGGTAGAGAGAGAACTCACCCCCCCCCCCCATTTGGCTATGTTCTCCTCTGCCCCCTACCACTTAATACAACTGCACACCGACTGGCTAGGACGCAAGTTTGCATGCAAATTGTAACAATTAGTGATTCCCAGAGACCTCCATTTACACTTCCGCAAAGACAATTAAAGAGACTATGCTGGGTCAAATTTCCCAAGTTTTTTTTTTTGTATTTTCATGCCAGAAAGGAATCAAACTGCCTATTGTCTTTGGATTGGGTGCAATCTGTATACGTGTGAATAATGTCGAGTGAAAGTCCAGTTTGCAATCATGGGGCATTGTCTTTTCTATTTTCTTTTAGATTGCATGGCTTCAAATGCAGCGCTTAAGCGAATGACCTTTGATCCGCTATTGCCGAGGGGTAACCCATTAACACGCGTCCATTTTCTTTCATGGACAACACAATTTAACAAGCGCTCTTCAATTATTCAAACCTATGAATCCACATAGGCACATATACATTTTATGGTACAGGAAGATTACACGCAGATGCATTTTATTTTAATTCAGCATATTATTTTGGATTCTTTATCACGCCGGCTCAATCTTGGCTTTTTTTTTTTTAAGGTTTGGCCTCTTGATGGGGAGAATTGGAGGTCTGATTTCCAGCATGAAATGTCCTTGTGTTCTACCTCATTGCTTATTCTGTCCCGCTTAGTGCCAATTGCGCACAGAGAAAGGACCTTTTTATATCCTTGCTACCTCATTTCGCTTTTCTCTCCTGACCCCTCAGAGTATCACCAGACCTCAAAATTGCATTGAATATATAAATGCTAATGCTAATAACTGCTAGCAGGAGCAGATAATGTCCTTGACTGGTACAAGAAAAGATCCTTTTCTTTTACATGACTCGCTGCCTCTGAATAACATTAAGCGAGTTCACATTCCAAGCCCTTATTTCTCGCTCATTCTCTTTTTCCTAATTTACTTGACTCTCCCCTCAACTTTAGCCTTCTTGTAGAAGGGAGGGGGGGTAGAAAAATCCAGCTGAAGTGTAAAATATTAATTCATTTATCTCCGAGATAAGATCTTGCTGCCTCGCCTGAAATTCGAATTACATCCATTTGCCATTAAGTCGACGCAACACACAAGCAATGAGGCCTCCAGAGCTTGTCTTGTCTTTGCAGCCGCTCTTCTGTAGCGTGCCTTCATTTTTATGCCTTCTGGAAGCTTTTCATGGTAGGAATTAAACTATAATACTTGCTTCAGTGGCATGCATGTTAATGGCGGTGGCAAAGCTGTCATTTAGTAGATGCAAGGAAACAGCTGCAGTGAACAAAATGGCCTCTCATGAACAAAAAAAGAAACATCCAGGATGTCTCCAGGATTCTCTGAAGATGGGAGATCATCCCGATATCAAAATCCCTGCTGTTCTGGAATAAATGCTCAGCTTGTTATGCATTCTGATTGGTCCCTGTTTAAGAATGTCCAGTGGGGTCCAAAAAGCCTCTTAGACCCTTCCCAGTAAGGCTTGTCACTAACAATAGAGGAATTAAATCCCCTTGACATGAATAAGAAGGCAAATATTCCATTGTTTCATAGAACTCAGCTTCCTTTGAAGGTGTGCAGTGTTAGCCAATTTTTTTACTTTCACAAAATAGGAATTCTTCTCTCCGGAGGTAAGACGCAGCTCTTAACATGAGCAGGTATCAGTCTTTAAAACAAAAAAAAAAGGCTCAAAGTAATTGTAGCCTTGAAGTCACACACATCACACATGGAACAGTCAATATTGCACCAACTTCTTTGGGTACTTTTCGCTCAAACTTTTTCTTTTTTTTCCCCTTTGCTTGTGACGCAAAATACATTATTTGTCAAAAAATCTTTTTTTTTTTTGAGGCCACCCATCAATCAATCCTGCAATCATTTCTCATGCAATCATATTAATCATTCCTCTCTGTCTTATTTGCGTCATTTAGAGCAAGAACGTAGGGATTTCAGTCGCAACATTGTCTTTTGACAGCCTACTTTTCACATGGTGTCAACAATGTTCTGTAAGAGAAGCCTCTAAGTGCCATTAGATTTCTCAAAGTTACTTTTCAAAGCTATTTTTCCCCCTCCGCTGCGCTGAAGCTAACAGTGGGGTTCCTTTTTCAAATAAAAGCAAGTCAAAGTGGGAGGGAGTCTTGAACTGAGCTGATGCATTAAGCGTTTTTTTTTAGTTTTTTTTTTTTTGTCTGATATTTGAGTATTACTAAATTATAACCACATTAATTATAAAGGGTGAGGAATGGCTGTCGGGTCTGGTCTAAACCGGTGCGTGATCGGCCGACATTAAGCATACCTGCCCGGTGACACAAGAGATGTATTAAAAAGAAAGCCTTTGCAAAAACATGAACTTCCTATCATATTCAGTTTCTATTTATCGAGAAAACCACTGCAGGTTATATTAATAAGAACTCCCAACTGTAGATTTGATCAAATGTGAGATGACTGATTGAGGCTTGCTATGACAAATTAATACAACTTTCTACAAAACATGGAAAAACTACATTGGACAATCACAAAGCTGCCAAGGACATTGGTCTATCTGTGGCTATGACACGAGAAGATGAGACATGAGGGAGACACATGAGTTGTTGAGTCTCCACAAGTTGTAAATCATTACCACCTTTCCTGAGCCTCTGCTTGAAGAGGTATTGTTTCAGAATCCCTTTTTGCTGCTATCAGATCTTCTCACAGACAAAATCAATCAGCTGGGCTTGAGTTCGAGAAATGGTGACTTGGTTGATGCCAAAAGTGAGAAAAGAGATGAGGACAGGGCAGATGACACAAGTCGAAAATGAAAGCAAAGACGGAAAGCAGCAGAAATAACAAACGTTGATAGTAGGCAGGGAGATTCAATTATAAATTCAGTTGGGCCAAATTTTCAAATCAAGAAATGCAGCCGGTGGTTGGTTTTGGGCCACATGTGGCCCGTGTGCCGCAAATTGAATAGCGATGGGCTAATTTCATTTTACTTTTAATGTCCCAAACAATACATTATGATGAGGCCTTCTCATCTTAATGAAATGGAATCACATTGCTTAACGGAGTGACTTAACACCATCTAGTATATTATTTCATTGGCAGCTTATCAAGATACATATTGTATTTGTGTCAGTGCTCGAGAGGCATTCCCGTCTTGACTGACACCACGTATCGCATTTAACTGAATCCGGACCAATAGCTAAACCTGTTAAAAATATACAAGCAGCAGTTAAACGTCGGGAATGTTTATGCGTCTAGGTATGTCGTATATTTGATACGGCGCTCGCGCACGGCCGCCGAGCCCTGCCGTCCGAGCGGTGATAATAGAATAATGAGGTCATATCAGTATTCATCTCACAGGCGGGAAGAGGGTGCAGTGTTGATCCAAATGATATTAGGCCTTCCAAGATTAAGCACATTTACTCAAACACATACTCAGGTACTTTAAGCGTGACCCTTCGTAATGGCTTCATTGGCGCAGTGCATAATGGGGCTCCTATTACAAACTGCATTTAAGAGAATCAAATAAGACGTGTAATTTCGATGAAAAAAGTAAGAAACACTCACCAAAATGCAGCATTAGAGCAGCCCTTGCCCACAGTTTAAGACATTAAGGGTATTTAGCCGCAAGGAGTGGTGAGTGTAATGGGCTGGCTGCGGGTTCATGTGCTGGTCCGCAAAGACTTTTATTGCCTTTTTGCTGTGTACTTTAGCCATTAAAGAGTTGGAAATGTACAAAATCGGCGTGGCAATTTGTCAGTTATTTGCCCGCTAAATGTTGAAGCACTTTGCTGTCATTTGGGGTGATCAATGCTTAATGAATTAGTCCGCCCCCCCCCCCCCCCCTCCAGCACCACCTCCCTTAAAGGCAGACGCGTTTAGCACCTTCCCAATCCCTCAGAGAGCCCGTCTGATGGAAGCCTTCCACCCGTAATTCATGAAAAGCGAGGAGGCGAGCAGTTCATGTGTCTCGAAATGCTAGCTTTCTGCCAAATTGCTTTTGGCCAATTCACTGGAGGTCCAAACGGAACTCAACCTCAACTTTCATTAAACGACGCATGAAAGAATGTCTTGAGCGCTGATGGAAATAAAAGGGGGGCAGAGACAGAGAGGCCCGAAGATAAACGGCAAAGAGCGGCAAGCCGTGTTTACATGACGGCCGTGAGCATTCTAATGCAACCATGATTGCAGAGTGTTTCCAGTGATTACATTTAGCCTATTGAATTAGCCGGCGCTGGTGCTCTAGAGGCAGACACCCAGGCATCAAAATCCAATTATACATTTGTTAAATAATGTAATGATTGCCTGTGCATAGTTTTGTGGCCCGACTCCATTCATTTCCAACCATCAAAATGCCATTGCTTTGCGAGCTTTGGGAAAGGTTATGCAGATTGATAGAATTAATTGTCTGGCAGGGCGAAAAATGTCATTAGAACACTTAGATGGCCATGATGGCCCATTTAAATCCCCAGCCTGTTAGCGGCCGGGCATTTTAATTTGTAACTTGACATGATCATGCGGCTGGTCCCCAGCTCACGGACACAAATATTACTCACATTGATTAAAAGCGACTATTGCTTCCTCCCCTCCAATCGCTGGCCACGGACAATCCATATACTGTTAACTCTATTTTGCTAACATTTAGTTTGCCTTGACTTTAATGGCCTCCATCTTAATGCGCAACGTAATACGAATCGCTGTAATATGCAAAATAAAAAGTCATGCGGCTGTGGAAATTAGCATTATGATTATGATCGCCAATGCGTTCTTAAATGCAATTCGTAACGACCGGCAGCATTTTAGGACAATGAATCGATCACATTAATAAGCCAGTGCACCCTTTTAATTTAAAAGATGCCATGTTCTCCGCAGTCTGGAGATGTACTAGCTCATGTAAACAAATGGGCCCAGCAACTTCATTTACATAAAAAAGCATTCATATTGTTTCCTAAAGAGAAGTGGCTCATGCATAGGTCACTCAGTGTTGTATTTAACCTGAAGTCCCAACATGAGCTCTAAGGAGAGAAAAAAAAAACTGTGGGAGCAAAGCCATCAGATTGCAAACATCTCCTTAGAGGTCACCGACTTGGTTAGAGACTGAATTAGACACGGACGGACAACTCTCCTGCATTATGAGAGTTGTGGTAGGTATGGTGGGGGAAGGCTATGTTTCCACGGTAACATATTCCGGGGTGTGAAAGAAGGGGATCATTAAACCTGACTGGACATTTCAAGGTTAAAGGTCAGATGCCGCTCGGTCCGGAGAGAGCGGCTTGCCTATCTATCATTGCGGTCCTCCGGTATGCAAGCATGGGGACGTACTTACAATATGGGTTGTAATGAAGTCTGCGGATGTACAGAATTAGACAAACACACTCACACACACACATAGTCACATCTCGTGATACTTGGCAATTAAGAAAAGATTGACATGAGCATTTTTTCTCGGTCTCAACATGATTTCCTTTCCTCATTTCCATCGCTCACGAATCAGCCCATAATGAACACATTACACTGAAGCACATTATGGAACATTTGCCCAGCCAAAGGCGGTGCATCATTTTTAGTGACTGTCGTGATGGAAATAATAAGAACTCGGCGAGTAGTAGTTACATTTTCTTTTTCCGGTAATGTGATGGACCAATCTGTATTGTTCAGCAGGGATTTCCATTCTTTCTGTAAAACAATTTACCTTAATCAAATGACTTTTGAATTTTGTTTTTAGCAAGCAAAATTAACTGAAATATTTATTTCAAGCAATTTGGATGCTACTGTATACGTTGGCTCCTATTTGCACAATTTTCTTTTTTAGTATTTCATGTTTGTGTTCTATAGGGAACCAAAACTCAAGGATGAAGGTTGAATATTCCCTAATAATTGACACATCAAGGAAATCACCCATGTCTTCCCAGGTAGGAGCAATAAAACCTCCATCTCAACAATACAGCCACACACAAAAAAAAAAATATTCTATCAAAATGTGCTCCATTTTCCAAAAGTTTCCAGGCCATGGTGGTCCACAGTTAAAGAATGACCCCTAACTTTGAATGAGAAATTTAAGCAAGTTGTGCAAAAAGTAATTCCAGATGAGTGTTTCTACGGTCTGGCATATAGAGCGAGGTGGGGAATGAATACCCATCACGGCCGAAGGTGACTGAATACGCGAGGCGGCGAGCGAGCGAGAGCACGAGAAAATAACCGAAATTTACACTCATTTTCACTTTCCTTGGGTGAATGCTGTAACATATTGGACCTTGCTCCAGCACAGCCTGCTAGTTCTCAATCATGCATGAATGTATGTGTGTGGCACGTGCGGACAATGGGTAGAGTCCCGGTCTCGGAGTTGTCCTAGCCTCCCCGTGGCGAGGCTGAATAACACACCTCATACTGAGCTTCTTTTCTCCTGCTCACTCATTTTCACACCCTGTTTTTTTTTTCTATCCTTCCAATAGGCTGAGACAAAAGAAAACCTGTGTTTTTGACATTTTCTTTGCCCCAGTGTGTGTGTGGTGCTGTCTTTCTCACTCAGTCAGGAAATGGACTTTAATCAGTATTTATGTATATAAGCATCTCCAATCTCAGGGAGCCATCCAATGGTGATCAAAGACAATTCACGAGCCTCAATTTGTCTGTGTCACATATCCGATATGATTCCTTATGATTACTTGCCAATAAGTGGCATAGCCTCATTCAGTTTTTGATCTAAATTTGCCGCCGCGTGCTCCAATTAATGCTTCACTTCCATCCGCCGTTCCAATTTTGACGCCTGTCTCCCGCCGCCATCCGATGCCACTTTCAATATTTCCCATGACTTTTTAGATATATTAGCGCAGGTAGGAACGCTCATTTTCCGCTCATCAAGCAGCTCGCAGCGTGCGAGTTTCCTGCCGAGCAGTACTGGGAAATAGATCGCTCAGACTGCCTGAGGTCCTGCAGAGTGATTAGGTCTTAGATAGGACATCATCAATTCATAGTGAGATCCATGCCCGCCATAATGACAGGGGTGTTTGCGTAGCTGCCGTTCACGTGTGTGTATGTGTGTGTGCGCAACAATTAAAATGTGAGGCAGGCTAAAGAGAGTGATTATGAGCTGACCTTTGCAGCAGTTTTCGACACCCTGACCGTGAAAGGTTTATAAGGGAGCGCAAATGGGAAGAGACGCACGTAAACATGCGCTCTTGCATATAAATGCAGAGTCTCCGTGCTCAGCATGCCGCCAGGATCGATAGGAATTAAAACTTCCGCGGGAGACAGCAGAGGCTGATTGCAAGCTAATGTCCTTTCTGTTTACCTGCTCAAAGCTGCGGTCGTGCTCACGCGTGCGTCAACAATCTTCGACGCACGTTTGGCAAATTAAAGTTCAATTTCTTATGCTGATATTGCCATTGACGTAACAGCTTGTTAATTCCGTGTGACTGAGGAACAAGATTGCGGGTGTGGGTGCGTCGTTGGATGCTGGAGCCCCATACTAAATACTATTTATGCATAAAGAATAGGCAACAGCAATTATTTCGTCTGACACGTCCTCGCGCTGAATCACTATGCCCAAGACTGCAGAGGAATATCCAGGAGACAGAAGTTAGACTTAAGTTTTTCAAAACACATTTGTTGTTAACGTACTGTGTAATTGATTAAATATGCATTCAACGTTGACGAGAACCATTTAGCTACAGGATGAGGCATGATCAATAAGCATTGCTTCTATATTAATTTAAATGACTAAAATCATTGTTTATTATTTAAAATTATTTGATTGAAGCTTTGGCTTTGTACGCGATAAGCTCCTATTTTTTTTTTCTTTCTTAAATAGACTCCAGCTTGGTCATCAGAAGATCACGGTTGGCTCTCTTGTGCCAGGGACAAATTAGCGAGACAAAGATAGACAAAGGCCCAAGTAATGACAAATAGTGCAGCAGAGAGAGCTTGATGGCAGGGCATGATAAAAGCAAAGAACAGCGGCAGACAATGAAAGTGGACTGTGTGCATGGGAGACAATTAGCGTGCAGGTTGGCTGTCCTTTACGACTCTCATGGCTCATAATAACCAGGCTAAACGTTTATATTAACACAGGATATCAGCCTCGCCATCAGAGCAGTCAAAGCACACATAATTATAGCCAGGCCTCCAAATGAACCGTCGTTAGTTTCATACACATTCATAAGGCGGCGGCGGAGGCGGCGGGGGCGGAGGGCCCGGGAAAACGTGAGAGAAAGAACGAGAGAAGCAAAATCTAATTTAGCCCTTCAAATCACATTCATAGGCTGGGACTGTCATGTACCTCCTGAGAGTAAACGATGACAGAGAGCCGGAGAGCGAGCGAGAGACTGCAACGGACAGTGAGCGAGAGAGACTCAGCCAGAGGAGGCTGGAAAGGTCAAGGGACCTCAACTTAGCGGAGATAGCCAAATATTATGTTAATATGGACTCCCATTTTACATAGAGCTAATCAGTGTGGCCCAGAATTAAAGGGGCAGATAATTAATTTTAGAGTAAGGGGTTATCCGTGTCTGCCTATTGTCTTGGCGAGGAAACCAGAGAGAGAGAGACAGAGAGAGAGAGAGAGAGAGGAGGTGGGGGCGACATAGAAAGAGACAGGAGTCCCTCAGCCTGTGTTGAACATGCACTGATAAGACAAGAGGAGCAAGCAGTGACACAAAAAGAAGAAAAAAAACGAGTGGAAAAAGTATGTCGAATAGAAGTCACACAAAAGGCAATCCATTAAAAAGGTCTCAGGGTGGGAATGAGAAGTAGCAATTTTTTTCCCCCCCTCATTCTGTTTCATTTCGATCATCTGGGGTGTTCTTATGAGGGAGGAAAGGACCCGTTTGGGCAAGTCAGGGAACATCTGATGGTGTGATGATCACATTTGATAAGTCAGATTTTCATATATAGATATATATAGTCAGTTAGAAAAACACATTTTAAAAATCAATCAATCTGCAATGACTAGATTAAGATTTTTTTTTATCATTACATGTTTCAAATCAAAAAGACTGAGTAGGTCAGGCAATACTATCTGCAGGACTGATGTGAAAAGAGATGATTAGCAAGGCCTGTCCATTTCCTGATCTCAAACCTTTAAGAGTATTTTTCTTTTTAAATAAACAAGCAGGATATAGGCGCTTCGGAGTTTTGTCGACCACACTAAATGATTTCCTCTTTTTATAGCATATCTGGTATTAGTTGTTGTTTTATGATGTGTTTTGCCTCATGCACTTCATGTCATGCTGTTTAAAGTCTGTAAAATGAATTCCTGAAAAGATGTAAAAATGCATCTTTTTTTTTATCACATGCTTGTCCTTGGCCATAAAGTGCTGCAAATCATTATGCAGCGGAAATAAGCTCAGTATTCCCCCAGCAGAAAGCCAGTCGGCATCTTTTCCATACTCATGTTTAATCCATTAGGGATACGACCCTCATTACAAGCTGCCATGGTGGAAGCCGCCATGCAAACGCAGCACTCGTGCAGTAAACACAATTCTGAATGGTCCGTTTCTGTATGACATCATTTTACGGTGACAGAGCCAAACAGTTTATAACTAAGTAGAGCGTTGCAAAGAAACAAATGTGCAAAAGCACGGGCAGCTTAGGTGGGGGATGCCCTGTTTACATGGACTAATGTCTGTTAGCAGGTACTTACTTTGAAGCATCATCCCACCATGCCTGTAGTGTGAGCCCAGATTATGTTGAGGCTGTCACTAAAGGCCTGCTCGCACTCACAAACGCACACACGGCGGCGGGCGGGCGGTTACATTCTCTTGAAGCAGTCAAAACACATCGTCTAGCCTGCTTCAGAGGTCTGATTTACATACATGAAGTGCATTGTGATGTTTGCACCTCTGCAAAAAGGATTTTGCCAGCTTTGGCGACATGAAATGTTCACGCTAAAAATGTAATTTTCACCCCTATTGTTGGGAGGGGAGATGACAAAAGATAGAATATGACAAGGGAGATAGGATGCACAGAGGGAAGAATAAAAGAAGTGGCGAGGGAGAGGGAAGGAAGATCTGAGCCTTTGATATTCCAGGAAAGAAAACAGTTGACAAAATGAGATGACTCAAATCTGACCTCTTGATGGTCAAATAAATAAAAATGGTGTCAGCAGCGACTTCATCATTTAACACTGTTAATCAATTGACCTCCATTGTCAGCTAATCCTCAACTGTGTCAAATTCATTGAGCTGAAAGTGTCATTCGATTTAGTTCTGTTCATCTTTTTAATGACACTTAACCAAATGGGACTAATGTGGATTTTTTTTTCCCCCTCATTTTAATCTGCACAATTAAACGGGTTTGACTCAAAGCGCACCCAAGTATGCGGATATTACAAAAGAGCAGAATATGGCATTCTTCAAGCGGTGGATGGAAAATCAAACTAGAGAGGAACCCCTAAAGTCCAACTCCCAAAAAGTGAGATGATTTTAACACTATTTTAACACAGTGCCTTTATACTGTTTGTATTTAATTACAATACCAGCATCGGCCAGCATCCTAGAAAAACGATGATTCAAACACGTTTTGTTTAAATTCATGAAGCATTTCCAGAGGTTGGGGTTCCTCCAGCACTCCATTTTCCCCAAATATTGATCTCCTTTGCTCCAGTCTGGAGTGTTAGTGTCTTTATGAATTTACCGTATTTCACACAGCCAGTGTTTTACTGGTCCAATCTGAGCCTTGTTCAATAGTAATGCAATCAGGCAAAGTTTAACTCCATTTTCTGTCTCTTCTGGCTGTAAGAGCCCAGTTTACGGCTCATGCAGCTATGTATGAATGTAAGGCGGCTCTCATGTGCATTTAGTTGCACATGCCGTGTATGCACACTGTACTTTGACACTCCCAATTCTTCCTTTCCTGCTCCATCTCACTGAAGGATGTTTCTTATCCTGTCAGCCATTGCTCTGCGGGGAAGGGAGGGCTCAGTGAGGCATGTATAGAAAAGATGAAGAAGGGGAACAGAGAGGAAGAAGAAGGAAGACGGGGGAACAAAGGAAAGAGAGCCAACAGAAAAGCCCAAATGAGGATGAAAGAGGGAGGAGGAGTGGTGCACAACCATGAAGTGGTGTCATTATCATCGGCACCTGGGGGAAGCGCCCAAATAGAGATTGAATCTGGAGAAAGCAAGTCACAGCTAAGATCCCAGTCTTTCTGGGGAATCACGTCATTGTAACATGCAAAATGACTGATGAGGATGGTTTGTGTAAACAATTCACTAATGTGTGCCAGCTTGCCTTTCAGTGGTGGGAAACTTTTCTTGATAATCAAAACTAGACAAACATTGTTGGCATTGCTAAACATATCTGGGTTGAATTACGAAAAATAAAGGACTGGATATGTAATCAATCGCATTTTAGGGTTGTTGCTGAAAAATCTTCCAGCTTTTGGCTGAGAGGTGGACGCTAGCCAATCAAACATCCCTTCGCTCTTCACACTTTATGGATATTTCAATTCTTCATCATGTTATTTTAGTGTTAATAATAAAATGTATTTACGTCGAATAAAAATGCATCATGCTGAGGTGACTCGTGTTCAGATGAAACTCACATTATTAGCATACATTAAGTCTTTAATTGTCATAGATTTATAATACACCTGGAAAAAAGATATAAAAATAGACCACTAATAAAAACTGCATATTATTTTTCCTACTCATGTAACTGCCTTTAATGGGCATTTACAAAAAGCAAAGGAAAAGCAAAATGTGATTTGCTTAAAATCACATTCACACATTTTTGTTACTTTAATTGTCTAACTCACAATCTGTGATTTGAATTCAGGATTACGGTATATGCCCTCAGCAGCTTTTTACTTGAATGATTGCTCCACCTTATCCCGACACAAAGTCATAAAAGTAAGTGGAACTAAATTCCAGATCCACATTCACGGGGAAGGAAGGTGTTCCCACAGATAGCTGAATAGACCATCTTAATCCAAAGCAGACTTCCATCTGTCTCCCATTAGAAGGACTCTTCTTTAGTCTCAAGAATGTCTACATTTCATAAATATTATCTGGGCCTGGCAAAGAAGGACGGACAAAAGCCAGAGCATTTCTCAGGGCCGCATCCGAGCATAATTAGCAATCATAACATCATCTCTGCGTGCCACATGGCCTCATTTTCTGCAAGCCTCTTTAATTGCCTTGAGGTACAATTGAGAAAAGAACTCAAATATATATTTTTTTTATACCCTGAAAGACATAATTAGGTCAAGTAGGGGAAGTAACCAACAAAGTTCATGACGTTACCATCGTGGACATGGCGATAAATTCTAGATGTTTGTTGCTGCCTCTCGATTACTACCTCCAGGAAGTAAAAAACAAAAAGGTCATGGGTCAAGCGCATGATGTGCTGTGACGGTAAAACTCAAGAGACAACAAAGCGAAAGAGAGGTGCTCACTTTTTTTTTTTGTATTCTCCATACGGCTTCTGAAACATCTCATAATAGCCTCGGGAGAGAGGAAAGAGCAGATGACACGCATGTATATAGTGGGAAGCAGGAGGGAGCAGAGAAGGAGAGAGAGAGAGAGAGAGAAAAGATGTAAGCTCATTACTGAGACAAGTTGAAAAAGCAGAGCATGAGAGGGAAGAAAAGTAAAAGTTAAGCACTTCCTGAAACTTTCTATCTTGAAGAGTTTACCCCCCACACCACACCCCACCCCAAACCCCCATCGTCATCAGCGCCACTACCACCTGCGACACCCCCCACCTTCTTCCTCTTACTCATTCTCTCTCGTCACTCTCTTTGAGTTAAGGAGGGTAAGGTAATCGTAATGAAATGACCCCGCGAGGCATGATGGCAGCCCTCGCCTGATAAGTTATTCCTGACTGGCTTTTAAGCTGCTGTCAAGCAATTTCCCTTGAAACCTTGCTTTGTTTTTTAGGGATTGTGCGCATGTGTGTGTGTCTGTGTGTGCTGGTATGTTGGTGTCGCTGTGTGTGTGTGTGTGTGTGCGAGCGTGCAGTGATATGTTGCTTTGACACCCCTACTTGGCTCCCATGAGGGGTGCAGATGACAACCTGGAGGTATAGCTCAGCGAATGTGTGTGTCGCAGTGGGTGTGTGCGGGGTGCAGCGGGAGACATCTCACAGATGACAATCCAGCTAATTGAAATGACAGATTATTCTAATGTGCAGAAAGTCATTAAAAACCCAGCAGCCGTTTTCTTCCCTTTTTCCTCCTCTCGCTTTTTCTCTTTCCCTCGCTGAGTATTTCTGCCTCGAGAGTGTGAGATGGAGCTGGATGTGAACTTAAAGGAAATGTTGCCATCCCGTTTCCTTCAAGCTCATAATCAGGACAACCTCACAAACTGGAGTTAAATGCGGGTTATATTTAACCAACTAATTAACAGTACCAAAGCTTCTGTGCTTACTCGCATAAATAAAATTGAATGAAATAATTAGGGAAGTTTTACAGCACTTTTTTAGACCGATACTGATACAACTAGTATTTTTAATACATAACCCCGCCCTAAAAAATAATTACGGTTTCTAGTTCCTGATTGTAAAATCATAAGACGACGGTCGATCGTGGTATCAACTACTGTCGAGAGTACCGATGCCTTAAAATAAGGCTGGTATTGGTGCCGATACTGGTCACTCTTATTGGTACCCGCCCAACCCTAGAAATGATGGTTGGTAACATTGGAAATCATCAAAAACAATGACTTTGTATTATGGACAAAGTAAAGCCACTGTTCCCAACAAGCATGTTTTTGGAATATTTGGAATAAAGACAGAAGCCTGTCATGATACTCAAGGTTTCTAGATAAGAAATACACGACAGACTGGCTGAGGAAAATCCAGTGAATCTAAATACTTCCTGTCTGGACTAACTCACAACTACTTTCCAATTCCATCCATATTTTTTTTTTTCAACTCCAAGAGGCAGACAACACTGGTGTGGCGATATCTGAAAACATTCAGGCTGCTGATAGGGAACGGCTTCCAGACTACCTTGCAACAGATCCAGACAGCTGAAACCGGGCGGGGAAAGCATTCTTTAAGATTCCACCACCGACTCCGCCTCTATTGACATTCAGCAGAGGTAAATATTTAACAGTTGAGTGCCGTGTGCAGTGCAGTGCAGTACGGCGCAGGCCAGCCTGCGGTGGAGATATGTATATAGACAAGGCTGTTTTATTAAGAGTTGCTGCAGACATATTAAGGTAAAGTATGCCTGACACCCAGGGAGGAAATTGCCTGTATATGACACTATTCCTCAATACTGTGGCATCTCGCCTCAATGCAATTTTGCACGAGGCGATTGACGGAGAATGACATGCAATGCAGGGGAGGGGAGGGGAGCGGGAATGAGAGCCAGATGAGAAAGTGTGCAGAGCGTTCCTATACTAGGGGACGGACGGCTGTGAGTGTCTCATGAATGTACGTAATGTAGGTGGCACAGAGGGGTGACATGCAGGGTTTGTAATTGCAGTGTGCCATGTGAGGGATTGGCCAAAAGATAGTGGTGTTTACCCGAGGCCTGCTTATGTTTGCTCTGTGTGGAAGCCATGGCGGTGGAGGCGCCGCCAGGCTGCGGTTCAGGTGTGTAATATTTCACGGAAAAACACAGGGACAGTTTTCGCGGGGAAAGCAATGAGCTCCACTAATCAATCTATCAGGAATTAGGCGTAAACCTGATATATCATTTTACCAAAATAAAAAAATTGGATCGCCCTCACGGATGAAGAGGGACTAAGACTTCAAATCAAAAATAATTTTACACTCGAACATCCAAATATTATTAAAGAAGACCCATGTAGGGTTTTTATTACGGCAACAATTTAATCATGAACTATTTCTATTTCCCCAACTCTCAGCATTTCCTCACATCATGTTGCCATCCTTGACATATTTCATTTTCATGCAGAGTTCTTTGCAAATGCATACAATCTTGAATCATTTCCTTCCAATGTCATCTCAGCACAATCCATGCAGTTTTCTTTTCAACGTCTAGAGGTCCCTGTTGTCTGCACTCTCAAAGTCCCAATCAGTCTCAACTCATCTGTCCTGCCTGCCCGCATAAAAATCCAACAATTTCCCCCAATCAAATTCTAATTAAAAAAATGAACAACCTAATTAACCTCGGGAATGTATCCCATAATTTGGTAATATTAACACGATCATCCCAGAGCTTGTAAATGTTTGGTGATAAAAGGAAAAAGCAAAATTAAAGCCAGTTGCTAATTAATAGGAAGACACGATAATTGAGCTTATGAAAACGGGGTGAAATTGGTGGCGACTTTATAGTTTTAAGGAGTTTTAATATCAGCGTGTCAAATATGAAATGGAGTCATATTTTATTTTTCTTTGAAGACTGAAGGCTGCGTGATTGGGATGAAGTACGTCCGTGGCGCATCGCACAGTGAGACGTTTATTCCCCAAAGAGGCACTCAAGTGCAGCATTATATCTTAAAACACGAAAAACGAGGACCTAACTGAATGTGGTACACCGGATCAAACTGCTGCCATCAATCCTTCATAAGTCCATGTAAAAAAAATCAAACAACTAAACAGCTCACATTTTGAGAAACTCATTCTCTGTATTTTCTTGGGAGCATCCGAGATATGTTGCGTGGCGTGTGTACGTGCTACAATGGCAGCACTTGACTGCTCCTGACTTGTGATTGGAAAATTGAACCAGAGGACAAAGAGGTGAAGTGACAATGAGGTGGAGAGACACAAGGAGAGAATGAAAGCGCAGAATTGTAGTACACTCCTGTGGCTCATTCCCGCTCGGCAATATATCTGTCAAAACACTCATCGCCATCCCAAGGTAGAGTCTTCCATTCATAATGGCCCATTTAGAGTAAATAGCTCCAGATCATCAGCATAGTCGCCATTATCAAAGATATATAACCACGCGTGCCACTACTGAGCTATCACCAGCATGCTGACTATTTGTAATACGTTGCCCATAATGTGTGAGCGATGTGAGTGTGTGCTTGTTTCCAAAGATGGCTGAAGAAAATAAATAGCATCTAGCCATAAACGTGAAAAAACAAAAAGCACTAACCTCAGTCGCCGCTTACACAAAGTTTGTTTTCTTTGCATTTTATGACAGCAATGATGTTTGCAGATTATCATAATTAAATCTCTAAAGCCACAATAACAACAATGTCCCATCACCGTATTTTGGTCTAGAGGGACATTTTAGAGCTTGTTGAGATGGCAGCCACTGTTTGCAATTTTCAGGGCCTTTTTAGGTACTCCTGCAGTAATCTGATGGGAAAATATACAAGCAAATATGTCTCAGTAAATATGATAATGCATCATTTGAAATTGACGTCACACAGGGTCTTCGTTGTGCAACATTTTTGTTATTGCAGCACTTGTTTGCATCATTCAGAGACCCGATAGTTATTATTATTTAACCTTTAGATTCCCAAGTGGGTCTAAAATAGCACAGAGGTCATTTTCTGGCAATAAACTGTCATAATTTAACATGACTACTTTTGAACGAACATTACTTGTATTATTAGGCCAATCTTCTCAAAGTGGGTCAAAATGACCCACTTTCATTTCCTATGAGATTAGATTTATTTTTTTTACATCAACTGTAATCATCAGGAATAAGTATTTTGCCGAACACGGATTGTTTCAGAAGTGTCACCTCTTGCTGTTTTTTGGCAAAAAAAGATTGTCACGTTGCATAATTTCTTCCGAATGCAGATTTCACTACATTTGTGTTACTTTTGCAGCTTTTTAAAAATTCCAGTTTAAAAAAAAATGGACTCATTTATTAGTCTATGCTTAGCAGTTTTAAGTAATAAAATTGCACATGTAGTCTGCAGGTTGCCCTTATGTTGATTTATATGTGTTGAACATTAGCATAATTTCATACATATTGCATGTGGTGGTCACATTAAACTGGGGACCGGTCGAAAATAGAGAATTTGTTTTGATCAATTATTCTGTTGCGACAGTTATTCGAAACATGTAGAAGCCAAATGTAATGCTCAGGAATTAGCTGCAACATGAGTCTATTTCTCCCTTGTCCTTCATTAGAAATGTAATAAATTATGCCCATGTAACATTCCACTGATTACTATTTAATAAAGCAGCATAATTAAAATTCAAGCTTTGGGCATGTTTTTACAGTGATATATGTATATACTGTACATCTGTGGATTCACACACATCACACACACATAGGGAGAGTGTGGATGGTGTGTGGCACAGCCTCAGGCGATGTGTATAAAACCTATAATGGTGATTAGTGCCACTGCCCCTCTTCCATCACAAAGCCATTTAAGCTAACGGTTAACAACAAAAACAGATTTTGGGACAAAAAAAAAAGTGGATATCGAAGATGCATTGCTGATGCGTCCTTAGCAATACATTAATATTTATGCACATGTTCAACATATTCTAACATGATCCTCATCTGTCTTTAATTATGACTTGGAAATGCAAGAATCAGCATTTACTGTAGAGAGAGAGATCATCTTTAGAGACATTATCTCTCCTTTAAGCCTCTGAATCTTCCTTTCGGTCCAGTGAGGACTGAAGTTCTTATCAAATCGGATCATTTTATCACCAATCCACACATAGCTTAGTTAGCACTGCCAAGAATTCCTGGTTTGAAACTTTGAGTACATTTACACTTAGTGGGTCATAGTTCAGCTTTTTTTAGGTTGGCACCACAGATGCTACAGAGGTTGATGACAATAAATAAGAATAGCAAAAAATAAATGGTCAAATTCTCAACTTGACTTGCCCCAACAGAAAAATGAAAATGTACCAGTTTTTACAGCGAGTGCATGTGTAACTAGTAGACTGACAAATGTCTGTAAGAAAACAGTGATGAAGTTCATCAATCAGTACCGCAGCTTATAATTAATGTCGGCATTTAGGATGTGATGGAACCGCTGAATCGGTGCTACTGATGATTGACATGAAGAGGGAGATAAAACCGACCAATCAGGCGTTCTGTCTATCAGGACTGACAGGTAGCCCGGCCAACAACTTCATGAAAAGTAATTGACAAACCCATCAATGACTTTTATGTGAAAGTTTTTACATTTAGAGCCTTGCAGAAGATCACTATGGAGTATGGCGCTTTCCAAGAAACCAAAAATATCTCTCATGACTGCAGAGATGGAGCGAGAACAGCTCGACAGAGGTGACCAGAAAGGGTGAGAGAAAAGAAGGCGGTGGAGGGAAATACATTTGCAACGTTAGCGCCACATGATTGAGCAACGGCGACGAGGAAGGGGGTGGGGAAGACAGAAAAATAGAGTGGCTGTTAGTCAAGGTGTCTTAATGCATATTCCATTCATCTCCTGTGCCTCCACTATTCCTCACCACATCAGATAGCATGTAGTATCTAACGCAAAGCAATGGAAGATTGCACAGTAGATCAAAAGGTGTGGCTGCAGTTTAGATAAGTCGACCCCCAATCCCAATACAGTTCATCCGTCACAAATGGCGGCTCATTTCTCTTGTCAAGGAAAGGGGGGATATTTATAGCTCTTGATTACATTGTGGGGAGAAACGCTCAGTTTACCTTCAAGACACTTTGAATGCCTCACTGCAACTTTGATGGGTCTTTGTTTTAAATTGATTGTTTTTGAAGGGATTTCATAGTCCTCAATGATCTCAATTTAATAATTCTGCCTATTTTTTTTATTTCAATCTGACAACCATTTAATTATAATATTTATGCAAAAGCTACTACTTACTCTTAGTAAAACCTACGTAGTAATGTTCCATCTGCACCTTGGAGCCTATTTTGTGGGGCAAAAAAAGAAGCCACATAGACTCCAGAGGCATGGAGTCTCTTGCTACTACAGCATGATGTCAATGGCAAACACTCAATGTGGGGAACACACCGGCAAACAGCGAAACAATTTGTTTAATCATAAAGTGCATTTACATAAGGCAACGGCTGCATAAATGAATGCATAATTGAACAGGTTAATGCATAATGTAGAGCTCCCCCGGGACAATAAATAAAGTGCCTTTTGAAAACGTGTGAGACAGGCAAGGAGGGGGGGTGCAAGAGAGACAACAGTACCCGCCGAGCGTCAGACAAAACATGAAACACGAGACCATGCCAAGGCCACCGAGGTAGTGGGTGGGGGTGGCGGGGATGGCAGGAAATAAATAAGTAAAAAGGGTGAAGTCATGCTAAGAGGATTTAGGGACATGCTTGGTTTCTTGTCATAATCTGTCTATTAGCACCAAAGTATTTGCAGCTCTCATAAGCATAGCGAGGACACGAATAGTGACAAGCTCACACACAACTTAGTAGTCCAACTTAATGTTGCCACATGGGAATCATCCTACATTTTCTGTTTATCTATTTTTACCCCCACCATCTTTTCTCTTAACATTTTCCATATGACAACATCCTGTTTGTAAGCTATTCTTTGAGAAAAGAAGAGTTTGTGGATCAGTCCAATATGTAATAAATAATAATCATGTGAAATGTTAATAAATTACAGCCAATATGTTTTTCATAGTGTGTATCTTGGCGCTGCAGCTTTTTTTTGGTCTCATCAGATTTCAACTTTGATGTGTTGCCACGCTTCAGAATTCTGATTGTTGGCGTCCGCCACACTTAAAGGCGTCTTTCCGTTTTTAACCAATCAGACTTTAGATTCCGCACTCAATGCTTTCACAACTCCTCAGAATAATGTGGGCATTTTTCCGTTCCCTTGATTGATATAGCTATGTTTATCCCTTTGATTGGCTGGGCGTAGAATACGCACCTAAGATTGATTAACGGGGGGGAGAATGATGTCAGAGATGATTAAAAATTCCTTTTCAAGAAAAATTGGACTTTATGTAGCTAAGGACAAGTAAGACTTTTGCTGGCTGACTTGATTAATAGCGGAAATAGATTTGTTGAGGGCAGTAGCGGAACAATTAGCTTGCACAGGCAGGCAGGAGCAAACAAAAGACGTCTACGCGGTCAACATCTCGTTACACGTATAGTAATTAACATTTTTATATTAATGGAATTAACTGAAAGCAATTATGCAGCCGCAGTTATTTAAAATACATCAGTTATTTAAAAGACTTATTTTAATGATAGATTGTTGAAATTAACAACAGTTTCCAAAACCCTAATAGAACTTATGTGGTACTTCATGAATCCGTCCTGGGACCAGTACTGTCTATTTTGTGATGTGAGGGACTATTAAGAGGTAACTTAAATACACAGTGGAGGCCAATTTCTAAAACTCAGTGCCAAGTTGCCGACCACTCCGACGAGTGATACAGGATTTTGATATTTCTGTCACTTTTCATTCCTAAATTATGCTTAGAGGAGAAGTCAAGCCAAAAATTCTCTTTGTAATAATCCCCCAAGGCTGTGTGCTGAGCCCCTTGGTGAATTTCCTCTCCACCCATGATATCAAGGTCATCTCAGACTTTGCCTTCATAATTATCATTGACACAATTGTGCTCTGTCTAATCTCTCATTTATTTTTTGTATTGTGTTCGAGGTAGCAAATATATTTATTATAGCCATATTCACATTTGTGTTATATTTTCGTGAGCTACCTGTCAATGCGTGTTTTCTTCGCAGCGGTCCACAGCGTGAGCGTTGCGGGCGTGTTTGCGTCTACGAGCTGTCAGGCAAAATTGCTGCATTTAAGCTGCGATATGTCACACCTGATTATGGGTACGCGCTAGCGTCTTTTGCTCCTGTGCGTCGCAGATGCGTGTATCGAGACAGGCGAGTCATCAGCGGAGGTCGGATGGCTGGTGACAGCGCCGCGACCTCCGATGACGCCCTCCATTTTGTCAAGCGACGGCTCGAGCAGATTACCTCGGGCGCCATCTTCTTACTCTGTATGCTAATGAAAAAAGAGAGAGAGAGTGAGACGTAATGAGAAATGAGTGGCAGATAAAAGAAATGACTGGGGAAAAAAATAAGGGCGAAAAAAGGGACAAGGCAGGAAATGGAGAAAAAGGACCATAAATGAAGGCTGTGTGTGTTTGATGGAGTCATTGAAAGACTTAAAAGGGGGAAGAAGAAAAAACGGGAGGGCAAACGTGTCACCCATGTGGAGAGAATAAAAACAAATATAGTGAGGATGAAACTGAAAAGGAACAAAAGCAGACTAATGAAGGTCACGTGCTGCCATATTGGGCCTCCCCGGGATAGAATTTTAGGGTGAAAGGTAAATGAGGCAGCTGCAACAAGATGAATATGATTGTGTGTGTGTCAGACAGTAATGAATTCAAGGTGCAGGATAATAATAAAATAAAAAAAAAAAAAAGAGTACATTGAGACTAGTTGAATTTCAAACGGGGACACCCTTGCCTCTTTTTACGTGTGTTGTCCTTGTGGCCAGGTGCCCAAGCATTTGCGTGCGTGCATGACTTTGAACCCAAGTAGCAGGTCGGCGACATAATTGTAATCTATTATGCGCAAAGTAACTCAGCTGTCCCAAAATGTCATTAGCTAAAAAGCAAATTTCATTATTGCTCTAATAAGGAGCGTGAAGACTCTTTGATGTATTCTACCAACACCTCCTGCAGCCCACTTTTTTCTTTTTTTCTTTCTTCGGTCGACTCACTCATTATTCCCTCGACTCCCTCTCTTCCTGCATCTGCATCCTGGTTCTCAGCGGCCTAGCCTTTCAAGGTTAAAGTAAATGGCCAATGCCTGTGTTCAAAAAGTGAGAGTCAATTCAGGAGATGACGGTGACTCACCTTCAGTATACATTATGCTCCGCCCGCCCCCTCCCTCCCTTCAAACCTTTTATGGGTGTTGGGAGTCGATGGCTAATCAGCTAGCATCAGGCTTAGCCCTCATTTCCCCTTCACACGGGCCCCATTAGGGAGCTGGCTTTCTGGAGCAGGCCGATAAGGACAATATGCTTGGCTTCCACATACACCCCAAATCTTCTACGACCCTTTCGTTTGCTCGTTCAGCTCATTTCTCAGCTTTCCCTCGCTAAGCATCCGCGCTCTCATCCCCGTGCGAGCCTCACCTTTCACTTTTATTTCTCATCATATTTTCCCCAAAGTCAAATTACAACCCCCATACTATCAGTGACTGAGGAAATGTGGAGACAAATTCCTGGAAAAATCAGAAAATACCAAAAAGTCAGTAATTAATTCCTCTGGCATTTTTTTAAAGCATATTCTAGGGGGGCAGTGCCCCTGCAGGCCCCCCTCTAGCTTCACCAGTGGGTATGTCTGTTTTCCTTTTGCCTCAGATTACCTGGAAATGTTCATGATGAAAATTCCATATGCCTGAACAAGAGTGTTGTAAGGTGAACATTAGCTCCCGCTCCACAGGTTTAGTGGAAAAAGCTCCAATCATTTGGATCCTGGACCCTAAAATAACATTTGTGATGTGCTGTGATACTGACGGTAGTGTTTTGCTTATTTAACGACTGAAGGACCACACATACGGTGCTAAGAGTAGTCCACGCGTTCATTTGATGAAATTAGGTTAAGAAGGATCCAGTTCTGTGCTTGCGTTTTTTTTTTTTTTTTTGTGTGATAAAAGCACACAGTGTGGAAATTAGTATGTGTGCAAAAAGTGTGTTATTCATGTGTGTGTGAGAGAGAGAGAGAGGCTGACTAATCCCTCTGCAGAGCAGAAACGAGTTAAAAACACATCAAAGGGAAGCTTAACCTCGATGAAACCTCACCGGGTTTTCAAGAACAACAAATGATCATTCTCCTCATTGTTTCCAGGGGGACTCTTTTCACCACTGCGTCGCTGACACACCCCTTGGTGCTGGGAGATCTTTCAAAAATTTTTTTTTTTTTTTAAAAGCCAGTGGTTTTAATGACATTGCCATTTCTGTGCTTGTTTGGTCATATGTTTGTGTAAAAGTATAACTGTGCTTGCACTTAAAAGAAGACTATGTTCTTTTTTTTTTCTTTAACTGTGACATGGCAAATGAGGGAAAACCAAGCTAACAAGGACAAAGTTCTGCTTGAAATCATTAAAATGCTGGAAATGATAACTGGCTATACAAGTTGCACAGAAGCAATGAAGAATAAAAAGGGGTTTGGAAGACAGGTGTGTGTGTGTGGGGGTGTGCATTTGTGTGTGTGTGTGGGGGGGGGGGCTAGTGAGGACACAGTTTGTGGTCTGGGGCTTGCTTTCACCTACACTACCTCATTATCACAGAATAAAAAGTTCAGGTTTCTGCATGTTTCTTTCTCTTGTCATGGCTTGCCTAGACACATTACACACATCGCACAAGCACACATGCACACACAGGATAAGAGACATGGGGGGGGAATATAAATAAATAAATAAACAGGTTAAATGTTCCATTAATCTTATTCCAAAAAGTCCTTCTGCATAGTTGAAATGTTAATATTTGTTTTAGCAGTTTGAGAGAAGTGCAAGATGACTTTCATTTGAATCTACACGATTTTTATTTTTTTTAGCTATTCAAACCCATGTCCAGGAATCGGCAAAAGCAAACAAGACATTTCTATTCAGGGTATGAAAGTAAATCTAAAAGAGGCACCCAATGGTAATGGCACGGCTACGAAGCGCTTACATGGAGGCAGCAGATTGCGCAACGTGGTGATTACAGGGCGCACAGCTGCAGTGACCGCACGCAGTAGATGCAGGACACATGGAGCTTGGCTGCCCTACCATCGACAAGTGTGTCACTAGTCCACATATATTTAGTATAATTGGAAAAATCAGTGTCAAAAATACATTTAGGTACAAGAAGCAATCTCTGATTAAAATGTGTTGCATTTTAAAGCACGTAAAGTAAATCAGTACGGAATTTTAATCTATAATAAATGCATACTTGAAGTGGAAGGGTGAAACTAATCTTTTTTAGATTTAGGGGACTCCCATGGTCCAGCAGTTCTGGAGAACCCTGCCTGTCTTCCTTCCTTCAGGCGATAAGCACCCTGAGACTTGACTTTGACCTGCAGGACATTAACCTCATACTGAGCATGCTCCCCGGTGAGGAGCTGGGGGTCAAAAAGTCATGACAGGTCAAAGTGTTCTGCAGCTTTTATTTGGTCGGCTCCCTCCCCGGTCTGAGTTCTCCCGGGGAACAAAGGGGAGGGGCCCTCGCCTGTATAGCTTCATCCAAAGCTTGGGATTCACCTGGTCTAGCTAGCTTCGCTCCAAAGGACTCACCTTGGGTTTTAGATGCCCTCAATGCCCCTTGTCGCTTGTTTCAGGTTGGGAGGAGGAGGAGCGAGGTGGAAGGGATGAACGACGGGAGATGGTGAGGAGGTGGGAGGATGAGGGCGGTGGTACTCTACTTGTGTGCACATGCTCCTCTCTTCCTCCAGCTGCCTACGCAAGTGCTTGTTCTCCTCGCTCAGAGCGTTTAACTGGAGAAGGAGAGAGAAGAGTGACTGTGAAACAAAGAAAGACTTCAACAAAGTCCATCACAACATTTTTTCAAGGAACAACTTGTGGGATGCTTCATCCTCACTAATAAATCCAATCGACCAAATCAAAAGATGTAATTGAAAGTTACCGATAAAAATCAATCTTCACAAGTCAGCAACAGCATGGTGATGAACTTGCCGGCATCCCATTATGTGTTTAATTGCCGTTTCACACTTGCCTTCATGCATGTGGAAAAAGAAATGGAAAATTGCACGGCTATGTGTGTGTGTGTGTGTGAGAGAGATGGGGGTACTTGCGAGATATTACACTTCTGTAAATTTCAACGTAAAAATGACCCATTTGAGCAATCACGAGCAGACCACAAAACATATACAACAACAACGAATGCTTTTGTGTCACAACTGATTGCCAGCCCTAAAAAAATAAATAAAACAAGAACAGCTAAATTGAGACTTGGACCATTCATGTGCAGGAGTTTGTAATGCAAATGCAAACATTTCCATTTGTTGTAAGAGTGAGGTAATTACATTGCTAAAGTGGCAGTCCAAAAGTTGGAACATGGCAGATAAAAGGGTGAAAGTAATTTGAAATCATGTATTTTTAGCAGTGAGGGAAAGTAAAATAAGAAATTAAAGGAGGGGAGAGACAAAGAGACGTGCCGGATAATGACAGCTGCATACATCATCATGTGTGTGTCTGTGTCCCAATTTTAGTCCACACACACACCTACACACACACACAAATGGCATGCACTAATCTGATGACTACACATTTCCAGGGTTTTAGGCTTAACCCTTGAGGAGCCAATGACACGATGCGTCAAAACCAACCAAAGGCGCTTAAGGAGTATTTAGTCGCTCTGACAGGAAAACATCCAATCAAATTTGGGCATGAAAAAAAAAAAAAAAAAAGAGGGTGACACTTATAATTGGCTGTGTATTTTAATTTGCCTTACACATAATTACAAGAGTTGCTGAGGTGGTGGAATTAAAAAAAAAATCCCCGCTTGTCACTTCAACCCTTACAAAAATGTGTGAACTCACTCATTTGTGTTGGGATGAAAGGGTTAGTGTGTGTGTGAAAGGAGTGTGTTTGCACGTCCATTCAACTACTAAAACGCGGATTAGAAAACATTGCGAAAACACGGAAAATAACCGCCGAGTGTCAAAAAGAAAATTCTCTGTGAAATTGTTTTGCATGGCACTCATTTGTAGTGTTTGCTTTGGAACATCTGTTGAAATCTTTTTTTCTTTTCCCTCATATGAAACTGAAATGAAAATGATTTTCCTTAGACTCACATAACATCAAATTGGCTTGTATACAAAGAGTTGGATGTCTGGAGTTCCTGCAATGTCACAATCGGTCTGATGAGAATAATACTCGTCTCACACTAAGTTTGCTCAATGTTCCCTTTTCATGTTTGCTGGCTAAACTTGGATGATTAGTTTAGCTGGCTAACTTCAGAAATTGTTCGAATTTGTGTTGGATGTCTCGGATGCTTATTGTTGAGATTGCAGAGTAAACACAGAAAGTCGTGGGCTCGCGACTACTTTTGATTTGTCCTCCTTTGGTGATTTGTTGATTCTTGTGAAGTTCACCACTGTGGAATAAAAAGATCTGCTCTTTCCTCAGAATATTCCTGCCCCCCTTCTTCCTTCCTCCTCCTCCTCCTACATTGTTTTATCACAGCAGGCCGTCTCGCTACGCTGTCATGGGGAGATCAGCACAGCAGTATTGATACACAGCGCTATCTCACGTTCATCAAAGGGAAATCATTTACCGGTGGAAAGAGACGTCATCGCTTTGCTCTCATTTTTCCACCACCTCTTTGCACAGCTTACACCACACCCTTTGACATCACCTTTTATCATCGGAAGAGGAAATGGCTGTCTTTTTTTTTTTTTTTTTTTAAAGTTGGCCCCAAGTCTTTTTTTTCCCCCTTGTCTAACAGCAGGAGGGCTGCGGTATTTTTGTGCATTCTGTTTGCGAATATGTGGGTGTGGCGCACTCACTTGTTGATTTAGCAGACTGATGGCGTCCATGTTGCCCTGCAGTCTGGTCTGCATGTCAGCCAGACTGCTAAGATTCAGGGCCATGCAAGTCTCCTTATCCAAGCTGGAAGTACAAGTGACATTTCAACATATGCAAACCACATTTTCCAATTGATTGTTACTTTCTAAACATTTAATAACATGAATCTCTTTCCACCTCGGGCTGTCAACAAATAAGTTAACACAAAGTCCCTATAACTCAACATTTACAATTAAAACATGCCCCTCCATTCCCCTTTCTCGTTAAAGTCAGCGAACGGATGTTCCAATCCATCCATAAAAAAAAGGAAAAAGTCAAACATAGTAAAAGTACACTTTGAGCAAAATATGAAATGGAGTGCGCATGTATAGTGCTTATATTCATCATACGTTTCCAAAACCATTACTTATCTCAGTGAAACGTATCAGAGTATAGCCTACACCAGCACATTTGTAGATGTTCATACATTATTAAAATGGTCTTTAAAACAATCATTAACCTATTTATAAAGTAGTATAAAAGTAGTTCATACATCTTTTATAAGTGTAGCCTTTTTTTTTTCTTCTTTTTTTCTAACGCAGTAAAGACAAACTTTTAACCGTGTACATTTGCAAAGCACGTTCAATCAAACATTCTCCAAATCTGGGGCAAGAAAAGAATCGGCTGTGTATGATCGTCATTATAAGCACGTTCATAAGACCTTATTACGGAACCCAAAGATGGGTGAGCAAATGGTTTCCAGAAATCATTAAATCGTACTACAGCGTTACCGAGAGCAAAACGAGCGCAACCGCAGACATGCCGGAGAACATTAACACTACAAGAAGCCATTTAAGATTTTAACTGTTTATTAAAAAGCTTTTTGGGGGGAGACGACAAACAAATGTGAAAGTCTGCTATTTTCAGAACTGCGCCCCAACTAAGAAAGGCCTATTAAATTAACGACAGTGGATAATGGCGCTCTGTACGGGCTGAAGAGCGCGCTGCCCCCGCTTCGCGCTCCTTCTTTCATGCCTCAGTGAACCTGTCCAGTTAGCACTGAGAGTGGGAAAAAAAAAATCCTCTAAATACTTTATTGAAGACTTCTCAGGTCATTAAAGTACCACTGTACCTCCCCTATGTTAATGTACTGGTAAAGGACCAAGATGGGAAATTCTTTGATGCGAGGATGCGAAAACGGACTCTTTTTGCTTCACTTGATAAGAGGCGCAAGCTCATTGAAATGCTAATAAAGGACATTGTTGTTCCATCAAGTTGGCAAATACAAACCAGAGAAAACTTGAACCAATAATGTTAAAAGAAGGCTTCTTCTACAATAATATTATTGCCTGTTATTGATTGATGAATTCATTTATTAATGGTGTTAACTAGATGAAAGGTTTGAGTTAACTTAAAAACAAGATGACATACATTAAAGCTCCTCTGGTAAAGAAGTAAATAACATTTATGGACCAATGGTGCGTCTAAAAATAGCAACAAACTAATTGTTATACTAGGAGAAATGTTTATAATATTTTGTTGAGCTTGTTTTTGCATGTAGAAACAGTAAATGGACCTTGTAGTCAGAATATTATTTATTTATCCATCGCCGCCTTTTGACAGAATGCAATTTGAATCACTCTCCATTAAGCAACAAACTAATTTAGCCTGGCAAATGCAAATAGTTTTGAAAGACCAAACCACATTTTCTGCAAATGACATTCATAAAATGGAAAATAATTGCAACTGACCCTTCCAGATCTTTTAATTTCACACCATAATTATCGCACAGCCAACAGCCATGGGCGGAATGGCGCACATTTACTTTCATCTATTAAATTGCCTCTCCAAAATGCACTATGTCATCCATTGGTTTGACTGTGCAGATGTGCCAACACAAAATAAGCATGTGACACAAAGGCCTTCCTTCCCAGATGCTAACGTGGTGCTGAGCAGATGATGAGCCGGAGCCAGAGCCAGAGCAGAGACAACGGCTTGAGATTTATGTAGCCATGCTTGGCCAAACGCCTGTGTAAACATCTGCTCCTGCGTTTAAACGCAAATATGGATGTGTGTAATTAGCTGCTTAACCCAATCAGTGTGTATATAATTACAGTCATTAGTGTCGACGCCTAGCCACCATATTCTCTAAACTAGGCAATAAACTCTCCCCCCCCCTCCCCTCCCCTCCCAATCTCCCTTGCATCTTTCTTATTTACTGCTCTCACACGGCTGTATATTTTATGCAAGGCTTGACTCTCCCTTATCTCCCGCTCTGTTCGTCTGCCACATCGCTTCTCTGTTTACACAAATCCTCCGCTGTGATCACAGAGTGCTCTTAATTGGAAGCACATCGTTAGCAGGGCGCGCATGATGAGCGCTTCCCCCTGATGGCTTGTGTCACAGCCACTGAGCCAGTGGTCCCAGCAGCAAATAATCAACAGCTTCGCCTTCCATCATCGCCTGCATATCAATTTGCAACTCGGCTTTTCTCTCTCTCTCTCTTTAGAGTTACCTTAAAGTGGCATGAGAAAATGCCCAATGTGCCAAAGGATTTAATAATTGATCCTTTTATTTGATTAAAAGCTACATAATTGATGCAAATGAAACCTGGAATTTACAAATGTGAATACAAATACTGAAGGAGTTCAAACGTAATGGAAAGAAAAGCATTAAAAATGACTAAGTGATCAAATGTTTATCACACAAGTGACCCCTGAGAGGGTAAAGTTGCTTCTCGTACATCACCTATACTGATAACCTGGCCACCCATTCCTTGAAAATTAAAAGTCACATATGTAATTATGCAAAGGTTGGATAGTCATTTCAAGCACCGTTAAAATGTTCACAAATACCTTTCCAACAGAGGTCTCATTTATTAATTGAATCTTGATCCAAAATTACACTTCCTCACCCGTGAGGAAAATGCCACAGGTGAAATGAAGTCACGGTGCCAGAGCCGCTTGAAAGCACAGGCCATGTAATCATCATACATTGCTTTATTAAAGGTCCTTCTAATGAAAAAAATGTCACATTTCGCTGATTGCTGTCAGTGATAGCGACATTGTGATGTCCCCCTTTGCCACCAGTAATAAAAATTAGAATGCATATGGCTGCCATGCAAATAACATGACATACCGAATGTGTCGCCTTATAGATTTTCCTCCATATGGCGTTTGGGCTGGATGTGTGTGTCAACGACAGCAATGGGGGGGTTATGATATTGAAATGAAATAAATTGAGATTCATCCTAACAAAGGATGAGACGACACTATAGAAGTTTTCATTCCCTGATTTCCTTTTATCTCTTTCCATGTTATTATATTCGTTCAATCAAACCCCTCTCAACCCTACATCTATATATGAACTGCCTCCTCTTTTGCTCTTCTCTCTCACGCGCGCGTTCGCAATTATGAGCCAAAGACAAAGAAAAGCGATTCATCTTCCTGTCGCGGCCTCTTAATGATATCATTAAAATGACTGACAGCTTTGAATAGCGCTGAGAACTTACCCCAGTCAAAACAAATCTGATCCGTTTTGGAAACACGTCTTGGTGGTTCATTAAGAGGATGGGGAGGGGCTGCTGTTGTGGGTGTGGAAGGGACGCTCGGGTGGGGGCCATTGTTAATGAGGGAGACCTTAAGGGCTTGTACTGGGGAGTTGTGCTTGAGGCAGGTGCCCCCACAAACACACGCTCCTTCTCACTTCTACGCTGCTCCCTCCCATCTGTGCCACATTCATTCTCATTGCCTTAATGAACATAATAAATATATCTCCCAGCCATTGATGAATGCTATTTGACAGCCGACGGGGGTGGCAAGTAGAAGAGGATGGGCCCTTGATTGGAGTGTAATCATTGTTAAAGGCCCAGCATGAATCACATATTCAGATTGGAGAAGCGGCACTACGCGCACACACAGGTGGCAAAGCCCACGGGGTGTTTCATTCACAGCCTGGCACTCCTGCTGTTATTGTCATCAGCGACATTGTCAGCCCAGGATGCTGTGCCGAAAGCAGACATGGTGGTGGTGGGAAATGTGCATGTTGACAATGGCTGGGTGTCAAAAGGGACAACGAGCGGCAAACTTTGGAATAAGCCATTAGCAAAAAAAAATGATCGGTTCGCGTTTTGGCAGCTCAACCCAGAGGGTAGCGCCACTGCAAGTGGGAATCAGCAAAAATGAAGATGAAGACAAAACATTCTTTGTCTTATTTTTATTTTGACCTTATCACAATGGAACCTTTATGAATGCTGATGAGATTTTGCTCTGATCTTGGGTGATTTAGAGACAAATATTAGCCAATTGCATGGGCCCTAAGACTGCTCCAACTCACGCAATGGACTACTACATCTTGTTTTAATTTATTCATCTCTATATTAAAATGGCATGTTTACCATTCCAGACCATAGCATAGTGAAATAAGGTGAACTGTACCAATTGATGTAAGAATAGATTGCTGACTTACATGTTTTTATCTCGAAGTTCACACAGGTCCTTGAGTTGGGCCTGCAAAAGAAAATAAATCATATTTTTTGGAATGTTTTTCTTTCAAACTATCTATCTCTATTGTCTTACCTTGATGCTTGCCATCTCTTTCTCCTGCCCTGCCACCACTTCTTTCAGTCGCTTCACCTCTGCCTTCAGTGTGTCATTAGCCTCCTGAAGATGTCTGACAATCCAAAGGGAAATGCAGACACTCGGTTCAAGCAGACGATACACACTCAGGCTGACAGACGCTATTAGCATCAAAAGACGATCGTTACACGTACGTGGCGGAGGAACATCGCACAGACACGCAAACACAACATGGTCTGTGACAGTTAAATGCTAGGTTTGCAGCATCATTCATTACTAAATCATGCGGCTATTGATAGGAACTGTACTAAAAGGAAAGTGGAAATAATCAAACATTTTTCAACTAAAGACTGAGAAAAGAGCTTATATTACATTGAGTGTTTTGTATATCACGAGAAAACGACAGTGAAGGATGGTTGGAGCTCAGGGGGCGGGGCTTGACAGTACCTTGAGTCTGACTCCACTACTTTTATCTCTTAAAAGACAAATATGTCACACCATGTATGCGTTTAACACATGCACATTTGAATGCACAAATGTGCCAATCAGTGGCATACACAGAGTTATACATAGTTGTGCTGAGATGTAGGATTGAGCGTGAACTGGTCTCTTGCCAATTGCAAGGCATAGATAGACAAATAACTCCTCACAATCACAGCTATTGACAATTTAGAGCTATTCACGGAATGTTAATGGAATGTGTGAGGAAGGAGAGAAAACCCACAAAAGCATGCGGAGAAACTACACAAAAATACAATTGCAGAGATTTGACTGACTGTGCTGTCCGTCACATGATCCATCTCAAAGTTAAAATTTAGAGTGAATAGAAATTCAAGGTCAGTACAAACTCACATTTTGTCTTCCGTGACGTTCAGCAGAACTTGGCTTTGAGTTTCCATCTGCTGTGCAAGGCTTTTGCTAGATGATCTGGAAGAAAAAAGTCAAATGTTGTGCATTAACGCAGACATATAAAGCAGAGAGCTTGCAAAACAACTATATAGTGTAATTGCATGATCTTTTCATACATTTGCTCAGTGATCCATCGTTTGAGATTAGTCACGACGAGCTGGCTCTCATGGCGAAGCTTGTCGTTGTCTGAACATAATGCGGCCAACTTGGACTGGAGCGTGTCCACCTGCAATAAAAAGAAAGGACGACAACAACGCTTTATTGTCCCTGCAGGGCATTTTTACCTCCCTCAAGAGCTTAATGTTGCAGATTGCATGACAGTCAGTTATACTGTTGTTTAAATGCCAACAACATAAAATGCATTAAAAAAAAAAAAAAAGCAGAAAGTGATGATAGATGTGTTTGCTCAAAACAAGGCAATGCGGAGAAAGATTCAGAGATTGGATAATAGTCACAAATGACACATTTGCTGGCCCACACGTAAACAGCAGGATAAGGTGTTAAGCGGCGCTTAAGGAGGAAAGACGGCGGGCGGGCGGGCGGATGGTGTTTGGGGTTAACAGGGATGGGATAGCAAAACTGCTGACTTTCTCATTCTTATCACTCAAGACCTTTTAGGTGCCTAAACTGCAGGGACACATTGCTATTATCGCCCTGGAAACACCTTGATATCCAACACGTTCTACCCACAAAACCCTGCAAACATGAAAAGAACATGATTTAAACAGCTTTTCAGTTCAATAAAATAAAATCATGCCAATAACCTAAAAAAAAAAAGTGATGTCCCATGTGCCTGCATATGTATTTTGGGTATCACATAAAAGAAATACATTATGGAAAGTTACTTGCAATCTTGATTTTGCCAGAATATTTAAGAGCCATACTCCAATCATAAAATAACACCGTCAACAATTAAATCAATATTGCACAAACATAAATAAATAATAAAATAATCTGGTATGTTATCCAAATTTCTTTTTAATATAAAACAAACTACTTTTAAATTATTTTTGATTGCCAATCGAAACAGTACCAAATCTACACCGATTTCCAAAAGCCACTCGGTGTATGTTTAGTGACAAAATTTCAAAGTAGCTCATTTAAATTCATACTTTGTTAGAGGTTTACAAAAACACACCCGAAACAATAAAACACCAATACCCGCACTGCCACACAAACACATAAGGTGTGCACGGCCACACACATTCACTTTGCACAAGCAAGCAAAACGTTGTACCGTGCCATAATGACAGTAATTACTTTAGTCTCACATTAACACCTCCCTCCTGACTGTCTGACAAAGTCGGCCGATGCTGGGATGTAAATCGCAGCGCCGGTTTGATGTTGTGATTAGGACTAAATTACACCCCATCACTCTGTTTTCACCATTGTCAAGTGAGGCGCTGAGATGATGCGCAATTGTGTGTGCGGAAAGAAGGAGGGAGAGGTAAAAAGGGGGCAAAAGGAGGTGCGATTGCAGGCGGGGGCGGCTGGGTGCTTGGGTGGGCGGGTGGATGGGTGTAAGGACGCAAATCTGCTTAACATTTAGATTGGTTTTGTTGCACAAATATTTTAGCAGATGATAGGGGCTAAAAGGGGCACCAAAATGCGTCGGGACACTTTTACAAGTAAATCTAGTGATTCCAATGCTGCTACTTGTTTTTTTATGCTTAGAAAAATGGAAGATTTGGACTCTACAGTCATCTTTTTAAATATGCACAGCTTTTTATTGAAAAATAAATGGATTTCTTTTTGTGGGTTCAAGACAATCTTTTACTTGACTTGGCATGATTACAGTTACAAAGTGGAACACACCAATAGTGGAAGAATTCAGAAAGCAAAATTTTCAGTACATATCTAATACAACTTAAGTATCAATATCTCACCAATTAATTGTAGAAATTATTTCATCCAATATATGCTAATGTAAATGGACATACTGATACCTTCAACTAAGGCCTGGTAGCCCATCCCTAATCAGGACTATGGTGAACTGAGGACCACCTGAAGATTTTCTGGGTCAAACCAGAACATTCAACAGAAAATTGAAGCTGTTCATGCTATCATAAAAAAAACCTGAGCAAACAAAAGAAGTTTCCAACATGGAATTGAGGACACATGTAAAAAGTGATATTCATCCGGTGGTCGCAATCATCAGAGACGAGCACGAGCCATTAGTCTTTTCAACTCATTGCTCATCAGAGCACATCCTTTCATCAAATTAATGATCACATTTATTGTTAAACACATTTTTATAAAACATTCATTCATTCTGTCTAATTAAAAGACCCAACAGGCCTGACATCACTTAGATATGCATGCTTATCACTCACAGGGTTTGAATTAAAGATCTGTGTGTGCGTGTGTGCGCACATGTGTGTGTGTTTGCACACTTTATATGTGCATAGGATGGCGAGCAGAGAATGAGGCTTCCAAAGCAGGTCTTCCCACTCAAGGCTTAATGGTGATAATCATGTCATGACCCAACATTAAGTCTGCGAGTGCGTGTATTTGTGTGTGTCCTACTCTCACTAATGGCGACGATGATGACATGTTCTCCATTAGACTAGTCAGTGGACCACAGCAGATCTAGCATATTAATGATGCTGATGATGGCTTCTTTAATTATGGTCGTCTGCCGCCGCTGTATGGCCCCGCTCCTTTTCCCAGTCCTTTCATCACACACTCCCCCTATGCGCCTTTTCGACTTGTTTATCAGCCGGCCGCCATTACTGAGGCTCCCTGTCGACTTGAGTCCCGCCTGCTGGGATGCAACTTCACCAGGGTTCAGGAGAAGTTTGTCCCACACAAATATTTAATTGGAAAACAGCTGACATTTTTTTTTTTTTTTATACGTGAACTTCAATGTTTAGGTATGATTTAACTCAATAATACGCTTTGTTTATAGCTTTATGGAAAGATGTATGCTGACTACATAGAAATAGAGTTCTTTCATTCTTGGCTCATTTGACATTGCTCAATTTTCCCCGTGATTTTCATGACACAGCCTGTCAGACTCAAAAGTAGTCTGAGAAGTTGTTTTCTTTTTATTTTTTTCCTTTCAATCTTTATGGATAAAAAAAGAAGAATTTGAGCATCTCGTTTAGGTGATGCCTTTTGTCATTGTTGATAAGATGACAAGATGATGAAAACAGGGAAAAAAATTCAATTAAAACATTAAAGTTTGTAAACACAGTGTGTATTTCTGATCAGAGGTTGCAAAATGATGTTTAATGAAGAGTTTGTGAATGAGGATATGATTAATCAAGGTTAACCGTTTTTCCTTCCAATTCAAAGGCAAGAGGAGCTTTTTGATTAGTATTCCAAAAAGCACTTAGCGGCTGAATGTGATATAATTAGGCTTTTATAAGCAACACAATAAAAATGGCTCATTTGATTCATTAAAGTCAGGGTTAAAATCCCATGAAATTTGGGACTTTTGAATGTTCTGAAAAAATATGTGACGTTACATGAGATGTCAGCAAGACCTCAAGTGGGTCTTTTTTTTTTTTTTTTTTTATTGTTCCTGTGATGCTACTACAAAAGCTGCCACTGATAGCGAGGACGAAAAATGGAAATCATCTAAGTTTAATGATGTGATGTAACATTAATTAATGATACATTGTCACAACAATTTAAAAATCACTGTTGCATGGCAGTCCTAATTGTTGCGGACAGAGGGCAACATTTATAGTCAAAGCCAACAACAGCCACCTAAAGCTATTAAAAAGTAAGCTTAACTACTGGGTGAAAGTGTGAAAAGATTGAAAGGGGAAGGCTATTCTAAAGTTTTGGACTTGTGAAAGTGAAGGCACAAACTCCATTACCCAGTAGTCAACCACACAAAAACAGTCAATTGGAGCACAGCTTCGTGTGCATATTGCAAATACGCTCGGCTGCTCTTTTTTTCTTAATCACTGCACTTTTTCCCTGTCGCTTCCCCAGTGCGATTAAACATCTAATTGTAGAGACATCAATGTCAATGACTTCAAAGATTATTTTATTTTGAGGGAGTAAATTCATGTTTATCAACTTTTTGCCATCTGAAATCATTTTGGTCAATTCTCATTAAGACTTCCCGCAACCCTAGAAAGTTTAGGTGACTGCACTAATGACATGTTTGTGTGTCTGATTGAGGAGAGAAAATGCGATTGCTAATGTGTTTAAAGCAGGAGGCACACAACGTGTTTACATGATTCGTATTTAAAACGGAACCATGCGGAGGGAGGGGTAGCACCCCTGCGGTTGTGTGCATTTTGAGAATCGCACGCTGATGAGCCGACATCATGCAAATCATTGCCCTTATGTTAGATGTGAGACTGGCTCACAAACACAAAGCTCATGCAGATATGTCCACGTGCAAGCAAAATCTGTGGTTTAAAAGAATAAAAAGTAAACAAAGCTTCTGAGAAAATGTATTCAAAGAAAGGAGCACTGCACTTGTGAAAGACAGGAAGTTTGAATCAGTGGAGAGTAGTAAGAAAGCTCAAGACTAGGTATTTTGGAGTTAAAAGTGTCAGAAAGCCGAGTTTGCACAAAAAAACTATCGTCAAATGGCCTTCTTGCTTCCTTCCTGTGATTTGAATTCTGCAGAAGGAGCTGAAACATCAAGTCTGAAGAAGGCACCCTTCAAACTTGAGACCTCTCCTCACGAGAAGCAGTGGAGCAATTACTGGATTGCAGTCATATATTAATAAATTGTGCCATCTTTTTTTTGAATTCTGTTGCACCACCAAAAAAAGCAATGTCTGAATTTTGTCAGTTTCTTTCATTTTGTTTATCACAAAGAATTTGCGTACCTCATATTCACACAAACACACACAGACATATGGAGAGAGCTATCTGAAGTTCAGCTACTGTGCACCGAGGCAATTTGTAATATAGATTTCCTCTGTAAGCCACTGTAGTGTACCATTTACTATTTCAAACCCTTTGATTTTATTTATTTTTTTTCCCACCGGCGGACATTTCATCTTCTCAAAGTCAATAAAAGAGATTGGAAGTCTAATGAAGGAGTCATATTCACAACAGCCATCACGCCGGTGTTTAAACACTGTTTTTCCAAATGCACATTCGGCAAAAAAGGCTCACCTGCCGCTGAGATGATGAAAGGCAGAGTGGATGCATACGGGGAGATAAAGGGGACTGTGTTTGAGTGCAGGTGCGGCCATCAAATACAAAAATACATAAAACACAATCTTTACACACTCACACAAGTAATTCACCTTCACAAGTAGAAGCCTTAAAAATCAAGAAGTATGAGATTGATTCAACTCGCCAGAGCAATGGTTGTCTAAACAGCAAAAACTAATTGTATGTATCTTTTATTTCTTGACGTGCACTATCAACTAATTGGATACAGTGGTTCAGCATTAAATAATCATTGTCTATGAGAAGACAAGGTGTAAGCCAATTTATATAAATCACATTATTCTAAAGGGCAGAGTTTAAAAAAAAAGGTGAGTGCAAAAGAAGGAAAAAAGGATAGATATGGAACCAAATGTAAAATCAAAATCCAAGACAGCAGCTTAAGACAGAATTTAAAGTTTGTCGAATCTAAATGAACATGGCTTCAATCTTTGCCCTTAATGATCTATTCTGCCTTTGTACAACGCCAGCTCAGCTTTGACAACTGCTCTCCCTCTAAGATTGTTCCCGCTTACAGTCAGAACATTAGGGAATATTACACCCAGAATTAACTCTCCAAATCACCTGGCACGCACCCCTCCCTCCTTTGGACAAGATAATCCGGGCTCGAGCGCTGGATATATGCCACTAATCATCAAAAAGCTAGAAAAGCAGAGAGGAAGGATTGAAGGTGAGGTGAGGGAGACCTTGAGTCAAAAGGTGAGGAAGGACTCAAAAATAAAACATTACATCCATTTGATTTTCAATGAGTGCCATACATTATTGTATTTGATGCCTTCATGGGTGTGCATAAATTTCTTTTCACTTACCTGGGCTTGTGAATCCCTTTTCGCTAGGTCAGCCTTCCTCTTGAGTTCTGCAACCTCCAATTCCAGTCTTTGAGTCATGACACTACACATAGCCAAAACAAACACACTGATCAGAATATAATATTTTAAATAGATGAATGCTAATACAAATTTGAAGACAATTTGTAATTTTAGTATTGAGACATGAAGTCGATGCACAATTAGTCTTGGCGGGCCACATAAAATAATTTGGTGGGCACTATCTGGCCTCCGGGCCTTGACTTTGACACCTTAGTGTAGTTTTTGACATTGTGGGTTCCGTTTATTGTGTGAATAGTTGTCTGTCTCTATATAGTACATGCAACTGACTGGTGACTAGTCCGCTGATAGGTAAAGCACATATTGAAGGACTTTTATTTATTTTCTTAAAAATTTTCTTTTATTTTCGTATATGTTGATGACACCATGAAGTTTGAGTAAATTGGGTAAAATGTCTGTATTTGTGTGTGTACTTGCATGTGTGGCAGTCGAGCTAAGAGAATGTGATGGGGATCAATACCAAAGGGTCCATTCCTGCCACACTACTGTGCGTCCACTGTCTGTATGCGAGTCAGTTAGTGTGTACGTGTGTGTGTGTGTGTGTGTGTACGTGTGTGTGTGTTTGCCAGCTATCCGGGCTACAGCAGGATCAATACAACAAATGATTACCATTTCCACTAACCTCCCTCCGCAGCCTGGCTGCGGCCGATCAGTGGGCCTCAACACCACCCATCTCAACACAAATGCATACACACCAAAACAAACTATCCACAATAGTCATCCAAAAGCTTTAAACAACAAGATTATAAGGAATTATGTGTTTCCGAGCATAAACAGCTTTAGGATAGTGATGTGAACTTACTTTGTTATGGATTTTTCTGTTAAAATAAAACAGCAAAAGAGTAGGGAAGACAGTGTTAAAGCTACAACGATAAACCTGTAGGATTTGATTTACATGATGGAACCGTTTTGTTTTTATTCACTTAAACTTGAAAATCTAAAAAGTAGTGAAGTGGAAAATGGACTCGTATACTCATTTGCCAAATTCAACAAAATCCAATAGAAGAGGACATCAAAAATTCTCCCTTTGGAAAGTAATGCTTGGCATTGTCATAGAGGTATTAAATCGAATAATTCAATAGGTTTGGTGGTGGTGTCAAACTATTTTTTCTTTCTGCTCATGAACGGAAAAAATAATCAGAACAATGAGATTTTGATTCACAGTATGTTTCCACGCAACAACATGTTTGTGAGTGATTAGTAGCATAATGCAGCGGTAAAAGCAACAACAGAACAGCCAAAACAAAAAAGGAAAGCGTACGGCTGATAGATTGGTCCATGGAGAAAACATATGACAGGAAGAAAAGAGTCAAAGCGAGAAAGGAAAGGAGACGGAGGCATCCCATGGAGAAAGGAGGGGATTTCCCACTGCACAGATGGAAGCCATTAGCATGGTGTTGTTGCTTTAAAAATGAAGGAAAAAAACAACTTTCATGTCTTTGCACTTATTAGATAATATCGAGTTAACCGTAAACAGCGGCGCTCTCCAAATGTAATATGCCGACGCAGCGATTGTTTCACCGTGCGCCACCTAAAATTGCTTGGAACTTCAGAACGTCTAATCATTCACAATAAAAAACTAGAAAGGTTCCACGTTGACTTTCAAATTGTCGATTGACTATAAAAAAAAAGAAAGAAAAAAAAAGTTCCACAAGCTTCTCTTACACTCTTGTTGCAGCGAGGTCATGTGGAAGCCAAAGCCACAACCACAACGACACACACATCTATACTCATACACGCACGCAATTCATATTTTGCTGATGTCATCGCCACAGCTCTTAGCGGCGCGTCGGGGTCAACTAGGGGCCTCACCTCTGAACTTTGAACTCTGTGCACTCACATCTGTGCAGCCAGTGTGTCTCATTATGCAGGTTACATTCAAATGTTACTTGCAAGATGAGATCTCATTTTAATTTGATTATTTTTGACCATTTTATTTAATTAAGTCTCTGCACTGTTTAGCACTCAAACTGCCTACTGTGTGTTGCCCACAATGAACTTTTAAACGAACAAGCATGCACAGTGGGGTGAACGGAAAAGGAAAGGAAGTTTCTCGTGCCTACCGTGCTTTGTTTCCTGCTTGCTCTTCCTCATTCAGACAGGCCACCATGCGCTTTGCCTCTTCTGAACGGGCTGTCAACGCCTCCACTGAGCAGGAATAAAGCAAGATGAGGCATTAAAAGACGGTACAATTCCAAAAAATTCAGAACATAATTAATAAAAATAATAATAATATATACACATACATAATATATACATATACCTACACAAACACATGCATATATATCCATTTTGAACGAAACAAAAGGCGGCATCTCCTGCTTTGTCAATAGATGGCACTCTTTACCCTGACCACACTATTAGCGCTCACACAGTGCAGCGCTTCAATCATGTTCCTTTTCCAGCTCCATCTTCCGTCTACATGCAATAAAACCCCATTGTCCCACACTTAGTGGTGCAGCACACTGAGTGGCTGCATAATAAACCACCGGTCAGCTTCTTTGATTTGCTCGCCTTAGCCTTGCAAGACCTTTTCAGTTGTGGCTAAAATTTTCATCCTTTACCCCCTCTTATTTTTTGTGCTGTTTTGTGAGTCAATGTTGCCTCATAGGTTTTTAAAACCTTTTCACTAAATTCAGTATTCACTGAACACAACATAAACTGTCAGCCGTCAGTGGCCAAGGCTGCTGAATATTGAGGAGAAGTGAGCGCTTTATATGCAGAGGTGCGTGTGTGTGTGCGTGCCGAATATTTACAGGCCGGACCTTGACTTTGTGAAAATGAATGTGTATTAGAGTATGTGGAACAGAGCAGTTGATGTGATGCTTTTAGTGCCGGCGCTATGTTGCGATAGGCAAACACACTTGATTTAAGACCTCAAACCACATAGCAAGAGAGGTGGAAAAATCTACATTTAATAAAATATGTTTAATTTATGATTTTGGAAGATTTGAAACCATCAAAATTGGATTCCTGGAGAAAATGAAGCATCGCGGATAAATATTTAATAGTTAATGCTTCACAAATACGACTAATGTGTGCATGTGTGCTTTGCTGATATTTCAGCCCAAGGTGAACGTTTGCTTTGAGTCTCAATAATCAATAAAGCAGAAAAGTGAGAGTTTGAGATCGAGGTTGGAGCTTTACCTCAGCGAAAAGCACTATGAGGTTGTGGACGGAGCAATCAGCAGCAAAGACTGGTCCAAACACTTATCGTGGACGTAGATATGAGATATGGCAAGATATGGCAAAGTCATGTATGATGGTTGTTTGACCTTCAATGTGCATTTCTGCTCTTTTTGTGACGTCACCCATCCATTTTCCAAAAGCCAGACTACACTGGGGACTGGTTACATCGGCACATATATAGACGGACAACCATTCACACTCACTTGGGTACCTGGAACACTAGTCCATAATCTAAGATTTACACTCTTTTATGAGCTGCTTTTAGTGTATTCATGTAACGTTCTGACATAAAACCCCCAATCTAAGATCTTGGCTCTCCTTACACTCTCACTTTCTTGACCCTGTATTACTGGCTTCACATTTTCCAAGTATGACATTAGTCTAAAAGATACGGCTCTCCTCATTCCTTCTGCGTGAGCTTCAAAGGCCGTCATGCGGCATCACAGATCCGCGGTCAGATTACCAAGCACTCGGAGCTAACCTTTAACATGACAGGGATGAAAACCCAGCCGACCTCGAGTCAGTGTTTGGGCAGGGCCCGGGCCTTCATAAAAGATTCAAAAGGCTTCATAGGAGCTTCCTTTGGCTTTGTTGCGGGATTCGTAGCGGGCTAAGGTGCTCCCGCGAGACGACCCAAAGCTTCCCCGGACTCTTTCGCTATGTTTCAGAAGTTTCACGGACTTGCAACACTGCTTTCGGGTAGAAGCCAATAGGTGTCTTTGCGCACGCTGTTCAACACACAAATACACCACGCTGGCTCTCAAAGACAAATAACACACACATATATAGGATTGGAAAACTCCCACAAGCATCCGCCCCAACAAACTCCCCTCTTGCTCTCTCCTCTCCGCTTTATTTACAATCCTCTGGCAGCGGTACAAGGGCCCGGGGCTATAACACACGGCACCTAATGCTCAAACTGCCAGGTAATCTCATGTCTGACATCCCCCTTTGATAGAAACTGATCAATAGACTCTTGTAAAGGAGTCATTTTCTCTGATGTTTCTACCAACCACTTCTCTCTATCTCGCTCTTTTCCCATCTCTCTGTGACCCCCCCGCCCCTCCCTTTTTTCTCAATTTTATTAGCTATACATTTATAATTCATATTTCTGCAAGGCTCTGGCACAAAAAGGGGGTGGCCTCTTTGTGTAATAAAGAACAACGGCGGTGAAGCGATGGGGAGAAATTCCAGTATTTGCTGCCGGTTCCGGTGAACAACGGTTTTGGGGATCGATAGAATGTGAAATGGGATTATCGCTAGTAATAGAGGTGAATTGAAGGAGAGAGGCCTGTGCACTTGTGTGCCCGGGGATCGGGATCATAAAGAAGAAAACACGCATACAAATATACGCTGTCACATGCACTGTGGAGTCATTCCGTCATCTTTTGTCATGCGTACGAAAAAATGAAAGTGTGCGGGAGGAAAAAAAATGTTTGTTAATGTTGTTATCAAAAACTAAATAACATCCAGTCTAAAGGTTTTATCGGCAGGCTCTGGACTAGATTTAACTGATGAGCTCTGATTAGCTCAAGTGAGTTCTGACTTGAATTGCTCTAATCAAGCAAGAAAACTAAGTTCAATGAAGTTATTCAGGGTCTCATATTCATAAAAGGCTCTTTTGTTCACTGCAGTACATTCTGCATCTGACTCTTAACCCAGTCTATTCACGCCAGGTAAACAATGCCCTGTGTTTTGTTCCAATACATATTTATTCTTCTAGAGTCATTACAAAGGCGCCCTATATTGCTAGATTGTGTCTGCGGAGGATAAAGGCAGCATAATATGCGGTTTTGTGTTGAGCGAAGAGTCGGGGCCATGCGTTTTGATCACAGACAAAGGCCAAGCCACACAGCGTTGTCTTTCTGTCTCGATCTTGTTAATGAGCAGTGTTCAGCGAGCGAGCCCGCTGCCACAGACAGAGACCTCAGATTCATCTCTCGGCGGACAATAGGTGATTGTGTGGATGTGTGCGTTTGTACCTCCGAGAGCAAGTGTGCTTGTGCTAATTAAAGCGGTGGGAGTGGGGGGAAAAATGGCTGTTATTTTTTCCCGCGCGTGTGTGCGCACGTAGCCAAGAGAGAGGTGTTTGCCCAGTATGACCGAAAATGTGTACGTTAATTCTTAATGAGACATTTCTGCGCCCGGAGAAAAAGCCATACGTCGCGCTATTCCTGCAACAACGCACGACTACAAAGGCCATTGCGATGCATGCACACACATCATTACCATGCGCTAAAGAAGCCATTAAATAAAACCTCTTGTCACAGTATATGTGTGTGCGCTTCACGTGCCGACAGCTTGCAACCAAATCTCACGGTTGTAGGCGCTGCCGGCTAATTTGAGATAAGCAATGGAGGGCGAGAGCAGCAGTGAGCTTCTGGAGCACAAGGCAGATGAACACCGCATGGTTTCATTTGCGTGCAGTTGGATTCTGATTGGCGACAATTTCTGCAGGAGTTGGAAAAATAAAAAAGGAAGAAAATCAAATGAATTGCCCCTTTCCGATCAAGAGTTAACTAGCATTAAGTTGTGTGCAGACAGCAAAATGTCATCACAAAAGACAAATTGCGTTTGTTACGAATGCTGTTGTCAGGCGTGACTCGTGTAAAATCATTAGCAATTACTATACCTATAATTGTCAAAAAAAATAACTAATATAAATATTTTAAAAAATGTGATACACATTTTTGGGTATTTTATTGAAATGAATAGTGTTTAAATTAATGAACACTGAAAAACCAAAACATTCTACAAACTGTTAAAGGAGCATGTAAAAAAAAAAAAATTCTATTCCATTAGGGCCACTTCTACCTCAAATGTGGAGTGCCTCAAGATTCACTCTGGAGCCTCTCCTCTTCACCCTTCATCTACTTCGACTTGAAGCTATTCGCCGAAAGCGCGGCGCACATTTTCAATGTTATGCTTATCACAACCAAATATGGATGCCACTGACTTGAGAAATGCAAAATCTCTCATCATTCAACTCATCAAAACATGGCCATCACTCAACTTCCTTCATTTTAACAATAAAAAGTCAGATGTTCTAGCAAAACATCTTTGTAGACACAATATACCACATTGTGAAACCGCTACCTGTTGTTTGGTGTTTGCAACGCAGCTCCTCAAGCTCTTGACTCAGCCGCCCGACTTGAGTGCTCAGACTCTTTTTCTCCCTGTGAGCGTTTTTCAGGTTCTCCTCCAGTCTTCGTACCTCCTGCGTCTGAACGCCCACCTCTCTGCAACTTCTTGCGGCCTCCTGCCTGGCTTCCTGGAGAGCCTCCTCTGACTGGCGGAGGAGATTCATGCACCCCTAGAGCATTTTTAGGTGGGAGGGGGGATAAACAAGAATGGTGTTTACACTTAGAGCACTGTATAATATATTTTGGGATTGGTGCTTGACTAAATGTTCTTTATCAAATATATATGGCAAAACAGACTCACCTGGAATTTTATTTATTTATTTTTTAAATCTTTCCTTGGTGTACTCCACTGATCAGCCATGCACTATTAATTTTGTAATTTCCTGAAACTCAAAGTCTTAGTTTGGGAACTTTTATTAGAATATGAGATTAAAGCGGGATTAATCATAATAATTAATTTGATGTTTTTAATTGCCTATACACACACACACTCAATCCGCAGTGGCTGTGTTCAAAATAGAACAGAGTTCCGCTCATGTGTGATTACATACATTTTAGTAATGATAAAGAATGATCAGGAATATATACATAATGCATGGGTCTATTACGTGTCCTTACAAGGCGGAAACTCATTACATGAAACTCCACCGTCTGAATAAATGCTTTTGTGCTGACACCGAGACAACAACTATGATCTCATACGGGCTTGTGCGAATGAATGAGTGTGTTTGTGTGTACATATGATACATTTGTTTCACTTGTGCTGAGCCAGAGGACACACCGATAAATGTTTCCACTAATACGCCACTGCAATTCAAGGATACACACCACACACTCGCTGGCATGTGATACTTATGACTGCCAGAAATGTTGGCACTTTGCCAGGCTACGGGCGCCGCCACGTTGAGTAATTTAAATATTAAGTGTCCCATTGAGCCCGTAATTGAAGTCAATTTCGCCAGCTTTGGCACTGTTTAGTACTTTAATTAATAACAAGACAATTTGTTTCTGGCAGGCAAGCATGAGACAATCACATGATTGCTGAGTTTTGTGTGTGCGTGCGGACGTCTGTACAGCGGGTGCGTATTAGTGTTTAATTATCAATCCCCCACATTTGGCCTCAATGCTATATTAAGACATTGTGTGCAGACACAGAGATATAAATTCATATAAAACAATGTGCAGAGTCAACATCAGCAGAACTACCTTTTGCTTGTCTGCAAGCTCAAGCTGTAAGTGTGTAACTTCCTCTTTTAGTTGTGCCACTTCCTGTTCCAAATATCCACGCCGGTTTAGGTGTGCACGGCAGGACGTCACGAGACTTTGCTTCAGACTGGCTTGTTCTTGGTTTCTGAGAAGATAAAAAAAAATGTGAGCCTTAAATGCCCCTCAACAGCAATGTAAGCAAAGCGGCACCAAGTCCCCACCAACACACTGAAATGAGAAATTAAACCACATAGTGGCTTCTCAGAATAAAAAAAAATTGAAAGAGATGATGTTAAATTTAGCATGCTTCATAAAGTCCACTATCGTGTGCCATTTGGTAAGTAGACTATAAAGTAGCAAGTGAGGGAGGGGCGGGGTGGGGTGGGGAAGGGCATTAGAAGAAGGACAAGGACAGAACTGGGATCAGCAAGAGTTTTCATATAGATGCCATTATTACTGTCGCTCCAGCTCTGATTTCATCTGTAGAATAACCTTTTCACACTCCACAAGGCGCTCCACCTGCTCACTGCAGCGCTAAAACACACACACACACACACACACACGAAAGGTGAGTACATCACTATATTTGTCACTGTCACAAGCTCAGCTGCAACCTCCAGAGATATATGCATTGGTCCATTTTGGAATCTCTCAAAAACACAGAACGCGTATGTTATTATTTGGATGAGATGATAATAGCGGCCTTACCTTCTGCAGCTTCTGCTCGTTACTTTGCATGCTCAGGTAGTCCTTGTTCACGTGAGCGTGAGTCTGCTGATAAAGTCGCAGGTCACACTCCAACACGACTTTCTACATGCAGGGGAGAGCAGAGATAAAGACGAGAGGAAAAAGTCGTTGCGGGGATATGTCAGAGAGTTGCTTATCGCTACGCTGAAAAGCAGTGTTTTGCTGCCCTTGGAAATGTGTTTTGTTGCATCGCACTCAACTTGGAGCACTACATGCACGAGAGGGAAAGAAAAGATCCCTGTCAAAGATCCACTTAAAACATTTTCATCGGTGTTTGCTTGTAGCAAACCTTTACATACAGTGTATACTGAAAAAAAACATCCTTTGATTTAATTTGAACTAGATTGGTTGCATATGATAAAATGTAACAATTTGAGGGGGACATTAAAAATAATACATCAGTTTATCACATTTTAATCATGTGCGAGCAATGTACTCGTACAAATTAAATAAATTATGAGGACTGCTTTTTCTAACGTGAACAACTGCATGTGTGACTTTTTTCTTTTTGGATGATATATAAACAATATTTCCCTTTTGTAATCTATTTCTGGCCACAAGCTGTGTCAAGCACAGTGCAGAGAGTAAGTAGGAGCATCCCGAAGCTTCATAAGAACTCCTAACCTCTTGATAGGCGCCTCACAATCAAAGTCATTAGCCGGCGTAATAAAGGGCTTGAGATACAGCCATTCTTCAGCAGCCTAACTCTTTTATAACCAACAGATTAAAGTTGATTGGATTAAAATGACATTCTTCCCGTCTGACCTTGGCAGCAGCAGTTAAGTTCATCCAAATTAAATTTCTCCGTAATAAAGATGATTCATCTGTTGCGTGACGTAGTTATATTAAAAGAAGGGGGGGGGGGCAGAAAAAGAGCGGGTGAAAGATTTTGTGGCACGTGCCAGCGTTCACACGCACAACGGCACAGTGCAAGCAGTTTTGGAGAATGTGGGACATTCTACTTCTACTTTTGTTCTAGTTCAATACAAATTTAAATGATGGGGTTGAGGTCAGGGCATGAAAGAGGAATGCAAAAAAAATGCTGACCTGCTCCTTGAGCGTGTCCACTTGCCCTTGCAGGTTGCACACAAGGCTTCTCAAGTGATGCACCGTTTGCTGGCTCTCTGTCAGCAGATTTTGACTGACGTGGAGCTCGTCCGTCAATTGCTTGAGGCCTTCCTGCGAGCTCTCCCATTGGCCCACCTTGTCGTGGTGGCGCCGCTTCAGCTCTGATAGTTCTTCGTCCATTAAATGGGTGGCTTGTTGGGACTCTCTTAACTGCCAATTAAAAAAAAGTGAAAACAAACACTACACAATGCAATGAAGCATCTCTCACCTGTTGCTGGGAATACTGCAGCTCCTCAAGCAGATGTTTCACCTGCCCTTGCACCTTATGCACCTTCTCCATTGCGGCGGTGTATTTGTGTTTAAAAATCACAGCCATTTCTTTTTGCTCCTCTGCTTGCAGGCAGGCCCCTTTTAATTCCTCCCGGGCTTCTTTCAGCTGCCTACGGAGGAGATCCAGATCCTCCACCTGGTGCTTTGCTAACTCCTTCTGTGATGTTGCAAACTGAAAGCAAATGGAACATGCATGCAGATGAGAACAAATCTGGGTGTTGTAATTATGTGGGAAAGACAAATGTTGATAAAGGTGGATAACTGGAATCACTAGATAGTAGAGCAAGTTGTTTAAAATGCAATTAAAAGAGCGAAGAAACTGCCACTCTAAAGTCACCCTTGTCATAATGACAGAAGGGAAGCCAGGAGGTGAAACCGGTCTTAATCCCGGTGTTACAGCAAGAATCCCGCCACAGCTCACCTCTCAAGGGGAGAGGTTGAGAAAGTTAAACCGGCTCTAGAACACTCATCTTGAATTCATCCATGTTAATCCCTCTGTAATCTGGATGAGAACCTGTCGGTTTACAGCTAATGACAGCCAACTAGTTAGATTGCAGAGGTCCGTCGCGGCTTGGTTTAACCGTGGATTTGCTCAGTCCCATCTCAAATCAACGCTCCAAGCATTTTAGGAGAAAACCTAGACATGTGATGGAAGGAAGACAAAGTACACCACTAACTTTAAATCTCCCCCCCAAAAACTTTTTAGTGTGTGGCTTTTGGGTTTATTGAGTCAGTTCAGGAGTTTGATTTAAAGCACATATAACGTGTTGTTTTGTCATATGACTAAAGAAGTGCCTTTCCCTTTTTTTGTAATATCCAACCATGCGCTTTGCTAGTGGCTAGTTAAGTATCTGTCTGGGTTGCTGGATGAAAGGCCTTTTAACGAGACTTAATGGGAAAACCATGGCTGTCTTGTGACCATAATCAGCAGGCTTGTGCTTTCAGGAAACAAACAAGCCTCATTAAACAGGATGGAAACGACGTCACTTTGACCTCGGCAGCTTGATGTTTGTCATTCTGTGATCAGCACGTCTGCTCGCTTTAATTGATTGTACCGAAGAATTTTGATTCATCTTCGTATTCTGATCTTGTTCAAAGTGGTATGCCAGCCAACATGTAAAATGCTTTGGATTGCTGCAAAGATAATTGTAGAGCTGCCGCTTTCTGTTTTAATTCGCCAACAGGCCTCTTTTTTTGTGACCTTTGACATTTTGGATTTCACCTGAGAAGGAAAGGGAAGGCCAAAAGATGGAGCTAGGAATACAATTTTGAGTGATACGCACAGAAAATACAGCTAGGGAAGCTGCAAAAAAACCTCAAGCTTGAGTCATAGATTTTTCCCAGTTTAGTCCCACCACCAGATTGGAAAAAAAAAAAAGTGGACACGGCAAACACGAGTGACTAATAACTCCCTTTGCCTTAGCTCCAAACTTCTGAGGTGAACATCCCACTGCTGTAATGCAACAGCCCAGAAAAAGACACCTCCCTCAGGTCGATGTGGGTGTAAAGCAGGTTGATGTCAGATAGAAAGAGCCAACAAACCCACAATGGTATTAGCGCAGCCTTAAAGTAGTTACTGAAATAAAAAAATAGCAGTGCCTTTTCAAAGTACTCTTAAAATTTGATTTTACACACAAACATGAAAGCAGATTATTTTTTTTTCATGGAGCATATGTGAATATTATTCACAATGGTCACACAAACGTACTTTCTAATTGCATGTTACAGTGGTGGAAATGATCTTGCATTATAATGAGAAGGGTTTTTAGTTAGTTAACATAAAAAAAAGATGCAGCACTTATCTCATTAGATTTTGCAGACTTACCTAGTAAAGTGTATACGGAATGTATTTATCACTCCATTGATTTCACAGTCATTTATTGCAAGAAGATAAAGCCTGCCCGGTCTTTTTACGTTTTCCTGATAGTCACCCTCTCAGTCCCACCGAGCCTCCTTAACAAGAGTCTAAATCTCTAGCCGCTATTTTTTTGGGGGGGTGGGTAAAAAAAAAAAAATCTTCCCAATTTCCCTGGGTTCTACATTGTCAAACGCAGCTTTGAGATCAAATATTCATGTTATTGGACGTTGTGTTTTAAGATAAGCACAGTGGTGTGCTGAAGACAATATATGCAGTGAAACTGGTGTTTATGCTTGACTTGAAATACAGTGTGCCTGACAACTGCTTTCATTATGTCTGTTTCCTTGGTGAGCTCCCCTGATTGCCCACTTTTTCCTGAAGGACGCCGCGTGTGCGTGGAACATGCGTGCACGGCAGCATACCCTTGACTTTGCTGGGAAATGTGATTGATTTCTTTATTTCATCTAACCGGGTTCGCTAGTCGGTATGTTAGCAAGATATTTCTGTGTTCGGGGGCAATCAAATATCCGCAGCCACGTATTGCAAACATTTATTTTTTCGTTAATGGGTTTTTAAATGTATTTTTAATCCCACATATTTTTTTCAAATGATGTTCAAGCTGCGGGAAGAGAAAATCTTCTTTGATGTAGATATAAAATAACAAACAAAACCCAAACGGAATAAATGAAAAAAAGTTGAAGTCAAACGTGTACATTTAATGTAAACTTTCAAAACGATTCTTTGTGATAAATTGAGCAAACTGCTGCCTTCCATTTTCCATCTCCTGCTGGTTCCGAGTGATCCGGGGAATGTTTTGACTGGAGTTGAGGGCTCATTTGTAACTGTCCGAGGGGATTGATGGAGTTAACTTGGCTCTTTGACCTCTCACCTTTAAAAGTCAGCAATCGGGGTCTTTGCCATACGCTAAACCGGCGTTACTGCAGGGCGAGCCAATGAGAAACACATTCATTCAGCATTATACGCATCATTTTAATCACATTGGATTTTCCGGGTGGTGGAGTGTTTGGTCACATTCTCAATAAGCAAATGAGAAAATGACCGCGGCATTTACAGTATGTGGCGCTATAGGGCAAATACAATGCATTGCACAATCCCTGACAAATCTTAAAATCTCAGCTTCATTTCTCTTTGAGGAGCGCGTGTGTGTGTGTGCCAATTCCCAATGTGAGCGTGTGATAGGCAGAATAAATGTTGATAAACACCAGAGAATGTCGTGTCAAAACAGACACCTTGTCAAAATGACATGCTAACTAGGTCAATCACAAAGTTTAAGGAGAAACTTTGGAGCTTTGCTTTATGCATATCTCTGCGTGCGGATGTCTACGTGCGTGATAAGCTCCTGAACGAATCGGCGGGAGGGGACCGCCAATATCGAAGGTATTTTTAAATCAATGAGCTCTTAAGTGTATCTCGGTCTCAGTGTGTTTGCACGTATACACGCACACAACACTCGGCACAGACAGAATCCCTACTGTCAGGCAATGACAAGATAAAGAGAAGGAAGTGGAGAAGAAAAAAAAAAGAAAAAGGTGGGGTAGAGGACGACAGGAGGGGGGGGGGTGATAATATTTGTACACTTGGTGGTGCGGGTGGTGATGGGGATGAAAGGAAAAAATGTCAAGGCAGGAAAAGAAATGCGCAACAGAAAAGATGGCGCAAGAGGTAAGAAGAGGCAAAAATGTAAAAATATAATCACTGTGAGCAGAACCAAGTCCAGCCTTGAAGACCGAAACACAACATGCTTCGTCTGACGCATCTTAGTCCCTTTTCCTAAAATAATATCTGAGGGTACCAATGTGGGACCTGCTTGTGTGGCTTTTGGGGACCGCTTATGGAAAATGCAACGTGACCGAAAAATAAAAGAAAGGAGCGACCGAGTGTGTGAATGCGTGACGTGTTACAGGGAGATCAGAGGAACTCCAGTTTTGTGCCTTAAGCAGGGCCAGATGTGGAGAAGAAACTGGATCCCTGGACTGAAGCTAATGGTCCATCCATTCGGTTAACAATCATAACATGACGGACACATCTCACTGTGAATACACACAGGGGTGCACTACGAGTGTGAAAACACACCAGTGGTTAGAAAGAAAAAAGTATCTGCCCTACTGGAATTTTAACAGGAGGTTGAATACAAATATGAATCACAAGAATTTACTTTTGTTATTTGGCAAAAAAGAGCGCAGAATGAAAAGGTCAAACGAGTGCCGCGGTATGGAAGAATTAGAAAGGTAAAAAAAAAAAAAATTAATTGTGTGTCCTCTTTTCAAAAAAGCTCTAAATAGCAGCACATTCCAATAACCATTATCTACAACTTATTATCAACTCCACTTTAGAAATAGACAATGTCTTTCTGTATTACGTTTGAAAATTAAATATTTCACTGAATTGCCGCACCTGTGCGACCTTCTTATCAGTCCCACTGTGACAAAAGAAACTTGATTACATTAAAGTGAATATTACATTTCATGTGAATTCTGCAGAACTTGTCAATTTTTTTTGCAGCCGAAGTCTTTATACTGTGACAACTCCATTGTCCATTCTCCATTGAATATTTAAAACCTTGAGAACAATTTCAGTTTCATTGTCAACAATACATGGCCAACAATGGGATTGTCTTAAGTGTTCCAATTGATAAAGTTAGACAAGCCAGGTCCGCTGCTTTCGAAGTCAAATAATTACCTTCTTTTGAGTGGTGCAGCTCACATGAGTGTGTTCTTGCTGCAGACACGCCACCTCATTACTGATCTGGATCTGCTGCTGCCTCATCTGCCTCCCTGCATCCAGTCTGACACGGGCCCGATCCAGAGCTGTGCCAATGTCGCTCACAGTGCACTCGCTTGTCTGTAAGTGAGGGCAGCAACAGATAAAGACAGGCAGCTGAAGAATATGTTCACTCTGTTAAGTTGTACGCTTTTGAAGCGTTTCAAAAAAAAAAAAAAAGCTCCGAGTACAGCCGGCAGCCAGCCGCAGAGAGGGTGATCCAAACAAGGAGCGGCACACAATGAAGTACGGAACCGTTACAGCTACAAGAGGACAGAGATGAAAGTATAATTTAGGCATGCTTGCCACAGCTCTGTCTGCTGTGTCTCCATAGCAGTGAAAAGGAAGATCATAAAAGCATTGTGTCAGGCCGGGGAACCCAACACTTTCTGCTTTGACTGCAGACCAATAAAAGTGCAAGTCAACAAATCATAAAGTTGTACGATCTTAAGTGTACTACTCCTGAAACTTTGGCACGACATTTGCGGTGGCTTGTTTTTCCCCCGACTGGATCTCCATTTAGCGACAAAAACAATTGGATTTAATTAACTCTCGTCTAGGAGAAACCGCAAGCCTTTCATGTCATGTAACCCAGTCAACATATTAGGCTTGTGCATGCCAAAGATCATAAAAACAGACAATAAAATCATATTTCAATTTGGATTAACTATTTAAAAGATGAATATCCACCATAATGTCATTCTAATATAAAAAGAAAGATTTATTTCTGCAATGGCACTGATATCTGCCATCATACAGAAAAAAGTATCCAACTGGATCATTTCCATTTAAGTGCAACATTTTCTTTTCAACCTTTTGTCTCTTTTTTTTTTTTTTTAGAAATTATATTACAGGTAGATTTTTTTTTTCCACCAATCATATTAATTTACTGCTCTCTGGCCAGTTTTGACAGTTTTAACAAATATCCCAAAAAAAGTTATTATTTTTCTAAATTGCAAACCTGTGCTGTATACAATGGTAACGGATGACTGATCAACAGCAACACACAGTAATTGGTTTTATTTGAGTCCAAAAAAAAATACCTTGAGGGACCAGAGTAGGTAGAAGAAATATTTTTGGATATAGCAGAAGAAAAAAAGGGGGAGAGCTAAAATTGTAAAGGCCATTCCATTTATCATGCGTATGACTCTTTAATGTTCCCATTCATTACTTCTGGTTCTCTCTGGGATGAGAGCCACAGTGGACCAAAACAAAAAGGTAAGTATGAGGCAAGACACACTAATTTTGGGGAGGGAAAAAAAAAAATACAAAGAAAAGAAACAAATCTACTTTATCCCTCAGTGACAGGAGACGGATTTCTTATAGTACAACTAGCATACCTCTGTGGAGCTAAGATGGCGGCAAAGTGTTATTAAATATGGTGAGAGAGGGACGAGGGGAAGCTGGAGGAGGAGGAGGCGGGGCAGGGGAAGGGATGATTAACTGTGAAGGAAGTAAAAAAAAAAAAGAATTCCCAGACGCACCTGACTGGATTTGATTTAGATAATGTCGTCTGAATCTGTTTCTTATTTAAGTGCAACGTACTTTTTTTGTTTTTTTAGTAGTTGTTACCTACTTGATTCTGCAGTGCATCCAGGCTGTTTTCAAGAAGCGCCTCATCTTCAAGCAGCTGTTGTGTGTGTTGCTCCTTCAATGCCAAGGTTCTCCTCAGCCAGTCCTGAGAGGCCCGTAAAGACAACGTGGCTTCTTCCAGCTGCTTTACGTTTGCGTCACTCTGTTTAAGCTAAAGCAAAGACGGAAGAGTGTGTGAGGGCCCGTCAGGGACATATTTTAGGATTACCTTTCTCATACATAACCAAAGGCTCGCTTAGACACTCCAGAAATGTTCTCATCCAAAAAATGTTTGCAAAAAACAAAAAAGCAAGTTTCTTATGCGGACATCAAGCTGAAATGTCCTACGTCTTAATTTAATCAGTTTTTCTCTTACTGTATCTACACAATGATATTCCCAAAAAATTAAGAAAAGCCTGAAAGCCTCATCTGGATCCTGAAAAACAAACCATCCCATCCCTGAATCCTAAAAGAAACAACAAAACCATCACCATGTGATATGGCATGCACTGTTGGTCATTATCAAGGCATTATTGGCGGAAAGAGACGAGCTATGGCAAGGAAGCAGACAGACGCTGAACTCCTCACCCCGTCCGTGCATGCGCATGTGTGGAACTGTGGTTCTCAACCACCTGCCAAAACCAAAGCCCCTATTCATTAGTCCTGTGTTAAATAGGCTCTGTGTTAGATTAGCGGGGAGCCACCGCAGACAGTCAAGACACACATACAAACACATTTACATATGCACATGTCTATTTTTTCAATGTGCCTCATGCAAAGTATTCTGTATTATGACATTTTTCTGATTGGCGATTTGTCTTTCAGCACTGACTCCGAGCCATCTTGATTCAGTATATATATAGTACATCATCATCCAACATGCTGTAACATTGAGCTAATGGCTTTTTATGCACTTAACTCATTTACTGCGTGGCTAATGGCTGGTAACATTATTAGAAATGAGGCGGTAGATGATACAAGGCTAAATTAAACGGACTCGTCAGCATACTCTGACCAATTTAGTTTGACTGTTGGGAAATAAAATGGCTTGTATGGAAGTGGGACAGTAAAGTGTGAATTTCATTGCAGTGTCATTTTAATAAAGTTGATGTCCGTGGGGATCCTAATTTGGAAATCTTTATGTATACTGGATTTATCTGAAAGTATTGCAATACTAAAAAAAAGGGCCAACAGTATTGATATCTTCACGACAGTGATTTTGAGAACTGTAAATTGGTTCTATAATTGATACAGCCTCCATAGGAAATGATTAAACAATCCCATGTGGGCTGTGGGAAATCTTAATTCTCCATTGGAGGAGCTGTGGACCTTAGCAGGAAGTATGGAAGAAAGAATAGCAGATTTGTGATTTTATTTAATAGGAGTATTTAAGCCTTGGACTTTCCTATTAGCAAGAGAGAGAAACCCCAATCTGATCAAGTCTCATTAGTTTGGCAATCAAACTTCCCCCCTGGGTCACCCCCTTCCTCAACTCCGGCACTTCCCCGCAGCCATCTCTAGTCCTTCTTATTCTCTCCTCCTTAATCGTGTTTTTTTTTTTCCCCCGCAAAGGACGGCGCGGCTTGTGCCAATCCTTGATTGGCTCAAGTCTATCTTCCATCTAGGATTACAAAAAAGAAAAATGAATGTTTGAGTACAAAGGAACAAGGCTGCCGTGGAGAGAGCGAGAAAGACAGTTATGGGTGTGGAGTGAGAGAGAAACCGAGGATGACGGAGAAAGAGAGGCTGGTTAATATAATTGAATTAAAAAGATGGAGCGGGGCCATTTCTAAGCAGGTGGGAGTGCGAAGTGAGAAGGAGCCGGCGAGATATTAACTTCTAATAAAAGACAGATTAGAAAATGGAAGGGGAGACTGCTCCATCTACCTGTGGGAGCAATGGCAACGCATAACCTTTCGATCCCGGCCACCGTATCGGAAAGGAAAGGAAAGGAAAGGAGGCTCGAGGATCGACATTAAAAACAACGTTTATGAGAGAACATTTGAGGAGACACACACACATATGCGCGCACAGTCTGGCAGAAGGGTCTTATCAGCCCTCATTTAAGATATCACAGTCATCAGATAATGAGGAAGCAGCTCTTTGAGGGGCGGCTGCTGTTCAGACAATTAATTAACTAATTGCGCTAACAAGCTCGTTTAATGACTTTTGAAGGGGGGGTGACTTGTGTGAATACATTAACAAGGCTAATTCAATTAAGCAGGTGCAGATTTCACAGCTGCCTCCTGTACAAAGAGAGAAGAATCTTACAGGTGTCTCAGGCCAACATGTTCCATTTGAATCGATCTCGGGTAATCCTTGTCATTTGACCCAAGACATAATGATATGCAGATCAAGTGGCAGTGCTTTTGTTTGTGAAGTGCGTAGATTTGTGAGTGCATCAATGGGCCTTGAGCAGTATAAAAATGGATGCAAACTTGTACTTGATATTTTTGTTTTATTCGGTACGGTCCAATCAGTACATTGGTAATTTAATTTGTATTATTTTTTTAAGATTTTTATTCATATTGCATCATCCATGTTTATAATGCTTGCCAGGTTGTCATACAAAATAAAATAATCAGTACACTACAAAAAACTGTTTTGTGATATTAATTCATAACACATTTCATGCTGTAGATCATGTTGCCATGTGTTGTCACCATGGTGATAGGTAATCTTGGAAAAAGAAAAAAAAAAAAAAAAGCGTGTGTGTGTTTGTTGGCTTTGTTATGGCAGCTGTTACAGGAGCAGGTCCCTAGCCTGGCTTACTAAAGCAGTGAGGTCAGTGGTTAGCTAAACTCCCATGGAGATGATAGCGCTGATTAATTTCCTCATATTTATCGCTCTCACACCTGCCCTCTGTCCATAAAGTTGCTCTTCAACTCTTGCCTCCCCCCATGTGTCTTCAGCTTCTGCTGCATATTAAATTGGCTCCTGTTTTTAATTTCTAGATAGCCACGGTTCCATTTTTTCTCACAGCTATGACAAGGCAGAGCAGTCTCCAGAAAAAAAAAAGATGATCTGACTTGTTGTTACTGTCAAATTTCATTTTTTGTCTGACTGGATACTATAGAGGTCATTATTAGCACACAGAAAAATATACTAATATATTTATTTTCCTATTGCCAGTTGCTCCTGATATCGCATCATCAGTAGGTTGAATGGAAGGCAGTTTTAGCACGTTGAATACTTTGAAGCTAGAAATATGGTGTAGAAGTGAAAAGGCATTTGCAAAATAACGTTATGCACGTTTTAGATTGATTGGTTCTCCTTTCATCTCTTTTACCCTTATGCTTTTCGAACCAGATTTAAATAGACATTATATAAGTCTAATCAATAATGTCCTCTATGCTGGCTGCACACACATCAGCAAGCAAGTATTCACACGCATGGATGGCGTGATGGTGCTGAAACAAGAGGATATTAGTAATGTGTGGCTTCCGTATCCAGGGTGCATAAGGGCCGTTGATGGCCCCTATTGATGGACACTGGCCTTAAGCCATCACTCAACTTATGGACCTTTAATTGGAGACAGCATAAAACGATAAACCGAGAAACATGCATGACTGAACAGCCCGATGTAAACCATTAATCATAGTGCAGGCAAAAGACAAGCCCAGCAACGCATGCACACGAGGGCACGCGCACACAATGGCTTCCACGCTAACACACACTCACACACACACTGCCCTTCTACCTTGCTTTTGTGTGCACATTTGAACTCTCACACACACACACACACACAACCAGCGTGGCAGAGACAAGTGTCCCAGTCACATAATTCTCATGATAGATGACCCATTTAACTTTGATTTCTGAGAAAAATGAGCTCACCAGCGATACACTTAATGCAAACACATACTCATTCATGCCACACATACACTTGTATGAAGTCGCTATTTGCACTTAGTATTCTAACAAAAGCTGGCGCTGTGGAATCGGTTGCCTCTTCCTGCACATGCACAATTGCGCGCATTCATTTGCATGAAAGGGGCTATACATAATAAATAGCATGATCTGTGAGGTAAGCAATCACAAGTGAAGTTATCCATCAGTGGCTGATGTAATACAGGAGAAAATTAATTAGCAGCATAAGTAGTCTGCAAAGGAACTGATTCACAGTCCTGGATTCTTTTCACAAGTATTTAGGACAAAGCCATATTAAAGTTGACCTTTTTTTTCAGCAAAATTAGTTTCATTGACGTACTATAAAAACACAGCCAATCATGGTGCATGAATACAAATTGACTAATGTTAATCATTAATGTTTTTTTTCAAAGTATTCATCCAGCTATCAATTTTCTGACACTTATCCTGTTCAGGGTCACGGGTGAACTACAGCCTGTCTCCAATGACCTTGGACTTGTAGACTTGGCATAAGTCAATCACAAAGCACGTACAAACGTAAGGTCAAATCAATGGAGGAAAAAGTTGATTTATTTATATTGGTATATTAAGTTTCGGCTTAAAAACCTGGTCTTTGCACAAGGGTGTGTAGACTTTTTCTACTTACTATAAGCCTAGAGAGAACAAGAGATTCAATTCAAGAACATCTGAGGCAGATGCAGCATTTATCCAAGCAAAGCAATTTTCAAAACATTCAATCGTTAACGCCGCCAATATGATCGTTTGTTTTACACAATTACAAAACATCTCAGACAAAATCCTATTCATTTATTATAAGAACAAGCTGAACAGACATGGAAGCAGCAGTTAAGAAAACACCAATTCCACTTTTTTTTTCCTCTCTGTCCTATTTTCTTAATCACTAAAGCAAGAACAATGATTTTCATTCCAGCTTTTGGTCTGAGGAGCAATTCATTTTTGTCAAGTCAAGTGATAATGTTGTAATTGCCTTTTTTTTTTCTCCCCTATTGGGTCCCCAGATTGAAAACGTTAACGCCCTCTCCAACAGCCACTGTCCAGTGACATATGAGACAGTGTTGATATTTAGACAGATGGATGGAGCATTAGAGGGATGACTAGCTCTCAAAACACACAAACAAATAAAAGACACGCATACACACGTTCCACTGTGCAGTCGCGGCCCCCTCAGCGCTCCTCTGTCCTCACATGCTTGGCTTCCTCATCTAATTGCCGCCATTCGTCTGGATGTGTGTGTCACTATTCCGAGTGCTGATCATTTTACTTTGTGTGCGTGTATTTGGTGTTTGTGTCATTGTGCATAGGGAAAGTTGATCATCAGGATGACAGGTAAGAACGGTTGGTAAGAGTAAAGTCTATATACACACGTGCACAAAGACACACAAAGCTGTTGTGTACGTCACAATAATGTGTGTTGATTCTGAAATAATTTATCTACAGAATATCTGCAATCTATTTTCAGATTTTGCAAGGTCAGAAACTCACGATTGGTGATCGAGTGACCTCTAGCAATTACAAAAATCGTGGAGTGGTAAAGTTAGTATGTAGACTATTCAACTCATTCCGACAAAAAAAAAAAAATAATCCCACTATCCGTTTTGTGACATCAGACAACGAGGTCCCAGTGTATTCTGTATATTGTGTTTTTCTTTTTTTTGGCATTGTCTTCTTACCCTGTCATCATGTATTCACAAATATCCAAGCATCTCTATCCATCAACATCTTCTTTCAATTTTCACAAGCAAACAAGTGGGACTGATTGCACTTTTTGAGCCATCATGGAAATATGACTGCACTGATTAGTAACACTGATCATGGGCTGAGTAGCCAGATGCCATTTCTATGAGAGGGTGCTTACGTGTGTGTGTGTGTGTGTGCGTGTGTGTGTATATGCGGGCACGTGCGCCTGTGTGTGTGTGTCCCACATGATAATTTGTCCGTTTATGTTGCAATGGGGGCTAAACAGATAAGCAATCCACAGCTCAATCCTTCATCCTGCTCTGATTATAAATCAGTCGGAGCTCTCAGAAGCAATCAGCCAGAGCAATCTGCAGCCTGCACAGACACCTTATCAATCAGAAGGGACCATCACACTGTCACCACAGGCACATGCACACACAAATACAAACCAAAGAATTATGTTCCCCCCCACACCAACACACCTGTAGAGACGTACAGGTTTGTATTTTTATACAAACCGTGCAGCCTTTCAAAAATGTTCTTGTGTCGTGACACAGGACCAGGATTCAGAGTCCTGCGGCAAACAGGCTGAGTTGGATGCATTACTCCTAATTACAGTCTGATATTAATAACAGAGGGGGATGTTCATCTTGGAGGTAAAAGGGGATCCGCTTAGAGTCAAATTGCAAATAAATTAGACTATTTTAGAGCTTCAAATAAACGTCGTGGGGTTTGAGGAACCTGCATCAAAGCCCTTGTTCTCTGTTGTTGCCACTTCACGCTTTACTCCATCCTACTGCAGGATTGGAAAAAAAAAATAGGTGTGTTTGCAATGTGAGTATTTCTAAATGTGTAATGAAAGCTCTAACGCCGCTCCTCAACCAGACCCTCCTCGCCGCACCTTCATCTCACTCGCTGCAGTATTCATTTTTCACCTGCAATTTTATTTTTTCATCAGTCGGACAGCGGGGGGAGGAAAGGGGGCGGGGGGTTGAGTTGGTGTTGGCGGGGGCTATGTTTGGGGGTTACCGGCGAGCAGATTCAATTAGGTTCTGTGATTGGGCCACTGGCATTCAGCGGGGTCAGTGAAAGGTTAAAGAATTCAGCGGCACAAACATGATTATGGCTCTGTAGCTTTTGATCAGATGTAAGGTTTGTCATAGCTAAAATTGTCAACAAAAATGTAGATCTCTTTTCTTCCACTAGGCCCGAGAGGTTTTTGTTTTTTTGTTTGTTGAGATCCTCCGCTGAAAGTCAGTTACATGCACGTAGCAGCATATGGGGAGATATTGCATGTGCTCGCAGGCATGGCACACACACACGCACATACACACACACACACTTGTCCGAGGAGTAGCAGAGTAATAAAGTCCACCTCTGCAGTGAAATTAAAGCTAGTCAATGACACTGTGCGCTGAGTACACACTAAATCATTTTTATACCCAGATAAAACAGCTCTGCACATGTAAGGTATCCAATATCACCAAGGGACTATAGAGGCAAAAAAATAACTAAAAAAAAAAAAAGGCCCAAATAATCAAATATCATATTGTCCGTGTCTGATTCTTGTCAGAACACCAGATTAATACTAAATATAGGAAATATGGTTCAATAACACCGGAAGATATTTCTATATTCAAAATGACCAGGCAGAGAGCACATTATGAGATATTGGATTGATAAACAGGCTGGGCCACTGTGTTGTTCGCCAGGTTTAATGGAACAATAACGTTGCTCCCGGGTTAGCCGAGATTGCATTATGATTTTAATGTCTTTTACAGACATAAGCCCTTCACTGGGAGGAAATTGTGACAATAAATACGTGGCCCCGCATTTTAAAACAAAGGGGATCGCAGTCGATGATGAAAAATAAAATGTGCAGATAGAGAATATTGGTTGTTGCAATCAAATGTGTTGCACAGATATTGACGCACACTCATGTAGAGTTGGCTATGAGAGCTCATTTACGTTGGGTCGGAATTGCTTGGAAGCAAAAATCCATTCGGGCAAACGTAACTATGCATATTATTACTATGAACTCGTGGAATCCAATATAAACATTCTCAATGTACTCCTCACCGGTCAACCAACAAACATTAGCTTAAATGTGTAGTCATGATACTTCTTTTTTTCCAGAATACAAGTCCAAGTATATTTGTTTAATTACCTGATACTTGAGTATGCTATTATATGTCTTGCAATTAGAATGGAAATGTGTTTTATTCCAATCACATATTATTCAAAAACACAAAAAAAGATTGACGTGCCAAACAAATGTGTGCTTGGTTCTCCGTTGTCGTTGTGACCACTCACAAAGTGGGTCATCTCAAAATTATCGTGTACCCTAATACTGTATGTTGCCTTCATCTAATGTAAAAAATACTTCTCAGTATGAGATGGCAATCAAAACTCCAAGATCAGGGAAAAAAAAACTTGCAGTCAATTATCAGCCATCCCAATGACGGGACCTAATTGGCAGTATAATGCAGTTCTGGTTTCTAGTTCCTGCTCGGCAGCCCTGTGTTCCATACTCAAGAGTATTTACATGCCCCACCCCGCTGAGCGCAAACAAGCTCATTTAAAAGTTCACATGCTAATGTGTGACATTTAATCCAAACTTTACACGGGGAAAAGGACACGCAACAATAGATTTTGATTCCTTTCTTGTCCGTGAATCTCATCATCTTTTGCTTTCCATATTTATGAGTTTAAAAAAAAACATTGGAGGTGGGCAGAGGGCAGCAAGGGACAGGAAGTTTACGGTTTGGAAATTAGGATGAGTTGTGATACTTGGATTCCATACAGAAACCAATAATAAGGACTGACAAACATATGCAGTAATCATATCATAAATGTATCATTGATGTAAAGAAAAAGCTTAAATAGCTTATGAACATTTTTTAGCGCGTGTGTGTTTTCGTACCTAACAGACGGGTGAATCCAAAATAAAAAATAATATTCCTACCTGGTAATTTAATGTATTAGTGCATTAATCCGAGAAGCATTTCAACAGCCGGCAATCGTTGTCGGCCACATCATTAATCAAATAGCACACTTGTCAACTTGAAATCAATTAATAAAGGATATTTCATAGGGTGGCCAAACCACAAAAAGACGTTGAGTAAATGAAGTTGGCCAGAAATTTCAGAGATTTCCTCACGAGACCCGGAGCAGAGTGCTGTGACTCCCTTTAGGGGATTCATTTACAATATTTGTAGATGTTGCTAGTGTGGACTCGTTTTATTTTGTCTTATCTTCTCTCCAAGCTAATTTTAAAGCCCGTCTCAGAAAAAGATAAGATCAAAATTGATTGACCCCCGTCCCCGAATGGGGAAATGGGTGCTTGTGATCCGAGATGAGGTCTGCTGATGAATTTTCATTGCACACTCTCTATTGTCGGACAGCAGCTAATTGAGTGTAGAGAAAACAATGCCGCACATCAACAAAGAACATTACGAACCTTCCAAAGCAGAATCTCTTCTTTCTCTTGACACGCTGACAGTTCCAAACTTTGTTGCTCCGCCTGCTTCTTGCTGAGCTCCAACTGCACGAAAAAGTAACACATCAGATTTTGAGAACAGGACCCAGCTAATAGCAAACGCACAGATAGTACTATTTTTCATTCGGGTCTTCCTGCAATATTTCATTTAAATGTCAAAAACAGAATCAAAGAATTTAAATGAAAGCAATATAGAGCGTGCTTAATCAAATATAATTATATCAGGAAATATTTTAAAAAGCACTAAAGATATGCTTTTTAATATGAGGGTCCAAATGATATGACCCATGATATTAATAAAAATGTCAAGAAGAAGATGACTTCCCAATGTTAAAGAAAGTCAAAATTTAATAAATGTGTCATATTCTACATTTATACCAAAATGCAATTTATTCTTAGTCTCCACTATGACATGCAGAAGTAGTGACACGCGAGCCTCAACACACTTAATGGGGTTAATTGAGCAAAAAGAAAATACGACACAATAGGTATTGGAGGTGGATTTTTGGTGATAAGTGATCAGAAAGGCAGGTTCCTCTCAAGCTTGCAGGCACACACACAGACACACACACGCACACACATGCACACAGATCGACCAGGACAGGCCAGGGATGAGCACCCCCCTTCTGATCTGTGGCCCGTTCATTCATTAGACCCATGCTCCCCCTATTGATTTCAGCTTAAGTAATGAGAAAGCTTATCCAAAAATCTTTAGCATTTGGGCTCCAACTTAAGGGAATCGATGGGGCCATTTCCCATTTTGAGCGGCACATTTTATGTACGCTGAACGGGACAAATCCCGAAGCTGATAAATCAATGGGCTTTTTTGTCGATGGACGGGACGCATTTGCACACTGGCGGTCATGTGTGCGCAGATGCGTGTGCCTGATAAACGGTATTTTTCAAGCAATTAAAGTGAGCTGTAAACATATGAAGGCCAATCAATTGGTCAGAGGGGTCTATTATCATGGCTTTAACACTGATTTAGAAGGGGGCTTTAAAGAGCTAGTGGCTTTGAAAGAAGCACGCTCACTTATGCAGATCGGCAGTAGAGGAGAGCTAAGCCCATTAGATATCTACATTGTGCGATTGTTTTTGCAACCTCAAAATAAGGTTGTTTTTTTTTAAATAAATAAAAAATACATTTTGCAAACACGTCATTATGCAGTTTTATTCATTCCCTGGCAAATGTTTATTAAAGTTGATTTTTGTGCAGGTTGCCTGTCAATTGCAGGGATGCTTGGAATATTTCTAAGGCAAGCATGATTTGAGAGGAAAAAAATTATCTTTCATCCTTTATATATGCTGCAAATTCTCAAGCTGCTTTTGTATTTGAATTCTTAAAAATTGCATCAGACGGTCCCTTTCCATAATTCATATTTTTAAAGGAATGTGTGTCTAGGTGAAACCAAGTGAGGGGGAGCGGGGGGGGGAGATGTCTTCTGGACATTTCTATTTTAGCTGGGCAGACAGGCTTGTTAGTGGGGATAAAAACGAATATACATCTGTGCTGTCTGCTTCCACTTTGCTAAAGGTGAGCCATGCGCGCTTGCAAAGCTAACCTACAGACAGCATTTCCCTGAGGTAATTGCTTCTACATTGATATTCATTTGATTCCGCTTTCAGCATCTATGAGAGGCCTCTCGACATTGACGCTCTGAGCATAGTTCCGCCACAACACGTTAACCTGCTAACTGTGATTCAAACATATTCAGATAGGACCCATTTCTTGCTCCTCAAATTCACAGCCAGAAGGCCCGCCCCGCCGTAACTGTTTTCACTGCATTACTTTTGTCTGGGTTTTTTGTATCGTTTGATGTGCCCCTGTTCTTTCGCCCCAATGTTTCCATCTGGTTAGTCCGGTTGAGTATGCGCGTGCGTGCGTGCGTGCGTGCGTGTGCTATTGAGGCATGACATTTCAATTGTGCATCCAATCAAATTGGCTGTGAGTCAGTGAGAAGTGGTGGGGAGTGATGAGAAGGTGGTGTCGAGGGGGATGCCGGCCAACCGTTACCATGGTGAACTCCATTCTGTCAGACACCAAGGTCACGACTGCTAACCTGACATTTTATACATGTTTGAGATAGCAGAACGATTTGGGTCTTGGATTATTTACAGATTAGATTGTTTTAGATTTGCTTTTATTGTTGGATTAAGCATAGCTAATTTTCTTCCCTTGTGTTATCATTAGCATTTTTTTAAGTAACGTAACTATGACACATGCGGAGATCTTTTGGTGGCTGTGTAAAAAGAATTATTTGAACTCATTTTGTTAGACCATACCGGCTCACCTCTCCCTAAAATGACATTTGAATTCCGAGGTGTTCAAAATTGCTTGAGTGCTTCTCACCATAACAGATTTAATTCCCCTCTACTTGTATTTGCAAACACATTCACCTCATTTGCACTTGTTTATATTTCAAACTGACTAGTTGCGCTATTACGAGCTGTGAAATTCACACTCCATTATTACGTGCGCTGCCACTTGGTCGAGAACACAATCGGTTTTTAGTCGTAATAATTCAACGCGCAGACATTGTGCCAGTGTGGGGGCTCGGAGGGCTGGTGTGATAAAATATTGAGGGGCGAGCGAGGCAGCTGCAGATGCTAGCTGTCATGTGTGAGCGAATGAATGTTATGACAAGCATGTTTAAACATTCATGCGGGGAGGAGAGTTTAGAAGGGCTTTTCATTAACACCAATGTGTCTTCATCTCCTCACTGTGGACTGCCGGTGGAAGGCATGACAAAAATTAACATGGTGAGAGGATTCTGTCTTGCTGTACTCATGTTGGTATTTGTCTGAAATTAGACTCAGACTGGAAACCCCAAACTATGATGATATGGTAGGAAGCTGGCGATGAGGTGAACAATGTTCCTTAGGTCCGCTAAACTTCAATACTCCTGAGGCATGTCTGCTGGAATTAAAAGAATCAGGCACGCACAGCACTCTGGCACACATCATCATCATCATCTCGGAATTACGGCATGGTATTATGGAGATGCCATATGCATTCCAGCTCATCATATAGAGTGCAAAATCAATAGCTCGGCTGATCATCTCATGAAGTCAAATCAAAGCAAAGGAGGAGAAAGGGAGCATCAAGTAGGCTTGGCGTAAGTGGCTTGGACTTGCAAAAGTGTGTTTGCATAACATGAGCATTAGTTAATGTCATAAATGGCTTAAAACGCTGCAAGGTGCATTAAAAAAAGATGCACGGTCATCGCTTTTACCTACACCTTGATGCAAACATTTTGGAATTAATCTAGTTTTCACCGGCGGAGCAATTTCATTTTGATATTCAAATTCGATGCGTTATGCGTGCGCGTGTGCCAGTGCATGTCCGTGCAAGACTGATCTAATCAGCCTTAAATCGGTTAATAAGCCAAGGACACAGAGGAGATGACTCAGCTGATGTGAGCATGAGCTGATATTAGCCTCGCACACACATTTAAGGCCTACACAGAGTATTAAAGTCTCCTCACTATAGAACACAAGCTTTGGCCAGTAGAGTACATTTCACCACTGATGTTTTTTTTTTATATAATATCAAAAGGCCAGGTTGACTTTAGACTGCCTTGTCTGTAACCAACCTGCTATTCTTTTAAACAACTTGAACAAGTGCATCTTACAAAAAGCCCCCCTTGTTGTTTTTCAAAAAGTATAAACTTGTGTTCTCAGTCACAAGAGAAACAATCTTGTAGTTTCAGCAGTGAGTCAACCCTAAATCCACTCACGGGGGTTCTTCATTGTGTTGCTTCAAATGGTCCTAAATCAAAGATGGTAGTCCCAAATAGAGTAAAACAATCGGCGTGGGGGTTAAAAGATAGATGTCTGTATTCAGGCCATCTGGTGTCTCTAAAGACAGCAGGTCCGGCTGTTGGGTTATTAGCTGCCGGCAACACATTCACTGCCCAAAGGTGAAAGCCCACAACACAGCAAAATACCAAAATAAAAGCAGAGGGATTTTATGAGTCATAAAAGATTATCATCTGGGACCGAGATGGTTTCTATCATTTTGGGCACCCTGATTACAATACATATTAACGCATCTATAGGATGGGGAAAACGGTATGAATGCAGTCCTCAAAGGGAATATGCTTTAAAAGTTCTTTTCTTAAATTGCTATTTTACCTGATTTGACTTGCAGTGTATATTCCAATCTCTTTAGGTACCATCTGCACTAATCTCACCCTATGGGCAAATATAAATGCGTGTACCTTCTCCGTGACGAAAAAAAAAAAAAAAAATCACTTCAAAAGCAACACTTGAGTTATCCATTTAAGTTGTTTCAATAAGAAAATAAATATAAAGCGGTGTGGTTGCTGTCTCTGCGGAATCTACTGTGATGAGAAGTATAATTAGTATAAATTTGCCTCCATTTTCAAATGAGAAAACTTTGGTCAGGATTGCAGGAACATACTACTTTTGTCTGGAATGTTAGGCACCAGTTCTCTGAAAATATGCCAAAATACGGCGAGGCTTTTTAAGCGTAGCTGAAAAGAAGTCTACTTAATGTTACTTCCATATTTCATGCAATTTCACATCAATTATATATTGGATTATTTTAAAACACCTCAAACTGGGAAATTTAAGGCATCACACAGCTTGCATACTTTCTGCTCTCACAAAGACAGTTTTGTCCAATGTCCCCCCTCATTCCTCACGATTAGAAATTGTGGTCAGGTTCAAAGACAATTTACATTCTCTCCCCTTCAGTCATTAAGCAGTCTTTTTCTCTCTGGTTGGCTTTCGCTCGTATTCATTTTCTCCCTCCCAACTTTGTCCCTCTTCTCTAAACACTGTCTCTTCCACATGGCCCGCATAATGAGTGGCGAAGCTAAACGAGAGGAAACACGGCTCACTATTAGGAGGGGCGCGCAGACTGAAGGTTTTAAATAAACAGAAAGAACTTGAAGCCCAATTGTACTTCTAAAGACATAAACTAATGGAACAGGCAGACACGCACTGAAAAAATACACACTCTGTTTAATCTACCATAAAACTTGTAAAAATATACACGTCCATGTGGATCCAAAGACTGGCAGCAGGGCAGACGTGTGCATATATGTATCCTCGCATTCATTATTTCTCCGAGTATGGAAAAGCCTATTACGATGTGTTTGAATGCAGAACAATAAAGACGTGGAAAATAAATAAATAACTAAATAAAAGCATGTCTATGTCAATGAACGCTAATTAGGCAAATGTGTTTTCTTAAGTGTCTCTGATATGCTCTCGGGCACACGTACATAAAACCACTTCATGACGTTAATTGGCTTATCTGGGCTCATTAGCATAACTAATTAGGATCCTTGTTAAAGGATAAGTATTGTTTATTCAATTTGTGCGCATAGATGAAGCCTTGTATGCGTTCAAATGAAAATGAGGCAGCGCTAAGTAGGCATGAAGTGGGACCTGTGGGTGTACACTTCATAGTTTATCTTTTCAACGTACACAGATGCTCGCCATCAGGTGCCAGATGCCCCGCTGAGCCCACCAACGCTAGCACGCACACACACACACAAGCGCTCGGCTCTCTCTCAATGCTGAAGCTCTCAAATCCCTCATCATCATCATCATTAGCCGTCTGTTTAACATAATTAGCGCTGTCAGCCAGATGAGCAGCGAGCGGTGCCAGTCATAACATTGCGCGCGTCACCCAACTAGCACCTTTCCAAGCTGTTAAAGAGGTTAGTGCCAGGTTGCTTGCATCTTTCCACTGATTGCTGCTGCCTGATGCAGCACAAATTAATGATGCATTCTGATGCAACGTGTGCAAAAAATAGCCGTGGGGCGATTTTTTTTTTTTTTTTTTTAAGACAACTTGCTGTCTTTTGTTTCTGATGCTTAACATAGCCTTCAAGGCAACAGTGTGGTGGTAGTGGTGGGGGGGGGGCAAATCCACAACACTCCAGTGTTCAGCTCACAAACAAACTTCAGCACTCACAAATAAGCAGAGAGGGAGAATGAAAGCGAGGGAAGGAGAGGGAGAGGGGAGCGTTACATTTACTGAAATTAAACATTTTCTCATCAGCCTGAGGGTGCAGCAGGCCCACTAATGTATTATTCATTCCCACTTCACAAAGGAACATTAATCAATTATGAAGATATGAGGATCTTAAAGTATAGAGGAGAGATGAAGAGCGGGCCATTCTTATTAATATGCGGCCGCAATCGTGCACCCCTACTTCCCCCCACCACTCCCGTGCTCCTCAAATCAATATTTTGCAGATTAATTTGAAGCCGTTGTGGCGAGATGGCGGATGGAAGGAAGGGGGGGGGGGGGGGGGGGGAGTGTCTGAGGTCTGAATTAAGGTGAAGTGTTTTGCTGTTTTTTTTCCTACCACTCACGAGCGTATGGCAGTAATGTAAATATTTTGTTTTGTTAAAATAAAAATGAAATTCAATACAAAGCAACCACACACAGCAGCGTTTAAATAATTTTGTAATTGGAAAACCATGTTGGTCTTTAATTAGTTGAAATGATCTTCCCTCGGTTAATGATGGAGTTACTCATTTTCATCCTGGAAGTCGATTAAAACGAAAGGATGCTGAGGAGAATTAATGCCGCCTCATTTCCATATTGTCATCCATTTTTGGCAAAAGGTTTCGGATCTATTTGCTGTATAAATACGTTCACCTCCACATTCTAAATAGCAGCTTCCCTCAGCCCACTTTTAAACATTTGGCATGTCTGCCCTACTCATCTCCTCCATCTGTTGTGATTTATATATAGAAAATAAATGACGAGAGGTCATTTAGAATTCCCTTAAAACATCAAGACATCAATTGAAGGCACGATCCTGTAAAGCAAAATGAGACGTGTGTTTCTACGCACCTGAGCATGTGTGTTGACACGCTCCTGTCGCAGCAGCAAAATGCTTGCTTGCAGTTTAGTGATGCTGAGGTCTTTCTCAGCAATTTCCTTCATGTTGTCTTTCTGGAGGCTTTGCAGACAGGAAATCTCACTCTGGAAGTGTGCCAACTTCATTTGGAGCTCAAGCATATGACTTGCCACCTAAAATAAGCATAAACATAAAATGCTGCTAATTGCACTGTAGGATTTGGAAACATTAAAATTCCGCACCATAGGGAAGTATTTTTAAATTATGTCCAGATTCCTGTTCTTGATGCATATTTTGTATTTGCTACAGGGAAGAAAAAAAAAAAGGTTGCAATCATAATGTAGTGAAGCATAGTTAGTCCGAATGTTATTGTGGTTTTCTGTCAGACTGACACAGGCGACACAAGGTCAACTGCGGAATGCAATACCTCAACAAATAAACATGCATGCTTACACAACAGGATAGATAATAGTGTAGGCGAAGGAATGAAAACACTGCGTAGATGATAGCTACTCATTTCAATGCAGATGAAAAGATTTAGTAGCACGAGGAATTCAAGTTGCATCGGTTGCATTGTTAAGCGTGTAAACTTGTTTTAATTGGGGCTAAAAGGTTTCAGATTCCAGCTTCATGCAAAGAAAAACAGCATGATGATGAATTTTCACATTTTTAAGATGGGCTCAAAGGGCAGATTAAAAGTGAGGATGCGTTTGAAGGGAGCTCATTGTCATGAGGCTTTTTTACTACATAAGTTGCTGAGTAAATAAGTTTTAAATCATCAGAAATTTCAAAAAAGAAGGAGATTTTTATTGACATCATTTTAGAGGTAGACTCGTACATTTTATTTGGAAATATTTCAAAGTTAGGAGTGAGTTACCTCTTCAGTTTGCAAAGTATTCTTCCTCGACTTGCAGGTCACATCCGACACGGGATGCTGAATTTGTATGCAGGTTGCTGGCTCTTCTGCACCAAAAGTATTCCGGACCATACAATCAGAACTGTAACAAAAGAAACATTGTCCACTTTTTAAAGCTGAGGTTGCTGAGCTCTTATACAGACAGTGTTTTGGAAATAATTATTTTGGTTATTACTTGTCGAGCTAGAAAAACACTGCAAACCTCAATCAAAACAATAAACACAAAATAATGACCTCTCTAAAAGTATCAATCCAAAATAATTCAAGCATTATCAAATCATAGAGATCTGTCGGCAAGAGTCTAATAAAAATATTCAGTTTGATATGAACAAGATAATGAAAAGGATTATGTACATTTTAAATATTACACTCCTGACAAAATCCAAATAAAATGTTACATGTAGTGCCAAGTTGATTCACAAGGCGCAAAAAGATGTTAAAGTTGCACCAAATGATGTCAAACGAATCTGACTTGCGTGTGTGCGTCCCAACTGTAAAAATATGCGAACTCTGCCCAGAAAACTCCTGAAGTCACCAGTGACAGCTGTCACACACCCAAGATGGCAAAGGAGAGAAAAAAAAAAAAAACATCACACAGTTCACAAACACACAGGCATAAAGAGGTATGCACAATCCCATGTGCGCACTCTCTCCCTCTCACACACACACAAATTTGATATTTACTAGCCTGTTCAGATGAAACTTTGCGCAGATTAAAAATGTTAAAACTGGTATTTGATCAAGCGTGTCTGCACGTTGGTGCCAAGCAAGCAGCGAGGGGGGAAAGACGGCGTTTGACAAAAGTGACAAGTCTGGATAGAGAGCATCGAGAGTTAAATCTTTCACTTCTGCAAAACAAACTTTTCAGTCAAATGGCGTGAAAGCCAAAGATGACTTTAGATTACAGTCTGCTTGCGTTTCAAGCCAAAAGAACGCGTCTCGCTATCGCTTTCTGTCAGACGTTCACAACAAGGTGCACTCGTTTTGAGTGATCACTTTGCCGAGCATTTTATTCAAGGATAATAAAAAGTATACAAATATTTTGTTCAACTGAACGACAAGAGGAGACGTAGGGGAAAAGGTTCAGCTGCAATTTTAATAGATTTGTTCTTGAGCAAAACCAATTTAGGAATATGATTCATTGCTAATATAAAGCTAGTATGTCTATATCTGGATGTCTTTTTTTTTTTTTCCATTTTATCTAGATGAAGTACATGCAATACTATTTGATATTTGTTGCCTTTTTATGGGAATCCTAATGTAAAAACCGCAATAACGATGGCATGTTTGACGACTAGAAGCGAACCAAAGGGGCACTTTGAAAGGTATTTATAGTTTCGGCAATATGCAATTTTGAAACTTCCTGTTACGCTCACTCGATTAAAGTGAGAGTTGGCTTAAAAAATGACTTTTGGAAGCGTTGTTTATTAGCTTCGCATATGGCAATGTCATTACTGGGATGCCAGAAGGTCATGGTGTTGACTGATGCCACCGCTGTGTCACGTGGCGTGTTCCTAATGATGCATCCAACAAATGAGGCTATGTGACTATTGTTATATATAATAAAGTATCTGAGCGTAAAAAATGCTGCAATATCACAGCAGATGAAAGGGGGATTCCTACTTAGTGTCATGATGATTATTGGGTGACGGAGAAGAGACTAAGCGTGTGTACTTGTGTGCGAGTGTGTTTTATTAAAGCAGGCTCTCGATTTCTCAACCTGTCACTCGGCCCTATTAGGCAAAAGCTAACAAAATTTGTCATGAATATGCAGTAATAACATGCAAATTGCTCCTCATTGCCCTTGCCCCGTATGCGGGTGTGTGTGTGTCTTAGTGTTGATGTGTGCGTGTGTGTGTGTGCATTTGCCCTCAGGGCTATAGACATTGGCTTTGTAAACCTAATTTTTTCTACACCATTACAGCAATGGGGCATAATTCATACGAACACAAACATTCAAATTGACTGGCATATATGCGCAAGCACGTACAAATGCGCATACACACAAAAAAAAAAAATTGCACACATTACATTTAAAGGTTAATGCACAACAGGTTATTCTTTTATGTGTGAGTTCTCTCTTGCACACACACACACATACATGCACAAGCATGACTGTGCGCACACAAACAAGTAGATGGTCTGTTGCCTTGCTCTCCCTAGGGTGATGTTTGAAACAGCTTGGGTGCTGCCACAGCAATTAACCTCCTTGTTAATGAGAGGAGTGCTGTCAAGCAGCCAGATGGCACCACCTGGCACGCTGCCACACACACACACACACACAAGCGCACCCTCATAGAAATACATGGCAAATCTCACCCTTACACACCTAACTGTTGAAGATCCCCTGCGGAGCTCCCTCTGTCTTTCACGGATCTCCATCTTTCTACATGAACTTTTCAGGCTCCCTCCTTCCCTGGCAGCTGTTTATCCATGACCCATCACCGCACGTCACCACGAAGCAGCTGGGGAAACAGCGAAAAAGGAAAAGAGACACGTTGAATCACAAAGAAGAGAGAATGCATGCACTTAAGCAGTCATGATTGATTGACGTAGTCATTAGAGCTGCTGTAGCAGCGGCTAGGTCAGCTGTAACATTATGGATAAGATCTGATTATTAGTTATGAGATCATGCAATGGGGAGACATCCTGGTGGTAGTCCCCACACAAGCAGCCTACCACAGGGTCGGGTATTGATCAGTTAGCTTGAGCTAATAGGAGGAAGGGAAGCCTGACCTGGGAAAGTCAATATGGAGAAAAAGAGACATATCCGCATCCTGTCCTGAGAGAGAGAGGGAGAGAGGTGCATGGCAGCTGCAGGTAATGGCGGAAAATGGAAAACGTAAGGCCTTGCAAATGACAAACTGAAATATCTGGAGTTTAAAAATATCAGTGACGCCAAGGGGTACTGTCAGGGGGAGGGAAAAACAAGATATGCATGTGTCTACCTTTACCATGTGACATTATGAATTCAATCAAAGTTTTTTTTTTTTTCTCTCTCTCTGACTAACTTTCCAACACAGCACTCACGATAAGTACAAAACTCTCCGGGAGAGTTTACTAAAGGAAATTAGAAAAAAAAATAATAATAAAAAAATGTGATGGAAGCAGAAAGAGAGAGGGGAAGAAAAAAAATGACACTCACTTGCACATCAATACATTGATAGATCATTGTGTGTGTGTGTTGTGTGCACCATTTGAACGGAAAACATAAATAAAAATAAAATAAATAAATAAAAACACAGGGAATGGAAAAGTAGATAAAAGATTGAGGATTTCACCACACGGCTGCGTACGTAAGTACACACACCTGGCTGAGTGATGCCACCCTAGAGGGTGGCTTCAATCTGATGTGTTTAATGTTGACGCTGGTGGCAAGAAACACACACACACGCACACAACTCACCCGCTGTTTCAACCTGCCTGTCATTTCATTTCATGAGACCTGATTTACTCATTTCATTTATTTTATTCTTACTTTATATGCAGCCATTTAAAGCGCTCAAGGTGTGATGTAAATAGCCCCACCATCACGTCGCTGACTGCAAATCCATTATGCCCTTTGGATCAAATATGGCAGAAATGTCAAAAACTTGATGTGCACCACAAAACTGATTTGGCTGCGAGCTTTAATTGGTTATACACTGTGGCTTGTCAATCTACCCACGTGTTACTCTCCCTCTAGAATGCTCGTAAATTTTCATACGACATCAGCTGATGATAGCACATGAGTATTACGATTTGAATCCAGAAAAGTTTTGTATAGTGTGAAACTTATTAAAATCACCCGCTCGAAGGGGGGTCTAAAAACAGAGGCCTAGTCTTTAGGGGTTTTTATTTTTCAGCATTACATGCTGGTGGGAAACATCATTTAGGGAATTACATATTGCCATGGGGGGAGTACTGATGCGCTTATCTGCTGTGGAGCTCAGCCTCCCTGAGGAGGCGGAGCTAGTCCCTAAGGCCAACTTGACTGTCCCCCTCTGTCGCTACACGGGGAGATCTGTTAGTATGCATCTATGTATTTAGTTTCTCATGAAGTTAACACATTAGAGTGCCTGAAGAGAATACATACATACTTTTGGGGACGGTCTAAGAAATCGATCCAGTTACAAAGTTCTCGGCTCAACCTCGGGGCATCTGTGCCAAAACGACTTCACGTTGTAAGTCAGCTGCTCTGACATACTGAAGTAATTCTGCTCATTTTAGGGAAATGAATGTGATTTTCTCCGGTGTTGTAAAGTGCAATCAAGCTTGACAGCACACGCTGGGATTGGAGGTGTAAACTGCACTGCCCCTGTCCTTACTCCTCTAATTTAGCATCTTGATCACAGCGGCAACAGGATGATCGTGTGAGAAGGACAAGACACAAATTTATGCAGCCCTGTTTTTTTCTGTAAAAAAATCGTATTTGTCCACAGGACATACTCACAGAAGGATTTTGGCTTCTCCAGGTAGGGGATTGCAAACTCCAGCGTGGCCTTTTTTATGTGTCTGTGTCAGCAGTGGGGACCTCCTGTGTTCAAAGAAATAAAGAAATTGTGAACACCTAAGAATTTCTAACTGGTACTGGGAGAAGTGTTGCATTGTCTTTTAGCCCAACGCCACGAGCTAACAAACACAGGAAGAGGCAGAACATATATAAAAAAAATGAAATGAAAAATATTATGAAGTGATGGAGTGTGTGAAAAAGAGAGGCAGAGTCGGTGCGATACTGGTGAAATATCAGGCACTCTATCGTTGCGGTGACAGAGGTCATTCGGAGAAAAGGAAATCGATACCGACAGCAATGACTCATTGGTCAACACGCGTGTGTGTGTGTTTTTGTGCATTACTTGTATGTGTGCAAATTGTTTCCAGGTATTTTACAAGAAACTCCCACACGATAGCATTTTAAAAATGAGAGGGATGAGAGTCAGACTAAACTCAAGACAATATTTAAAAGTATTTCAAATGTGACATGCATCACTTAATGCTGATGCTGTCAGTCAGAAAATATATTTCTTACAATTTTGAATTACATGATATATTTCAAACGATTAATTCAGCCTCCTGTTTATTCAATCTTGGGGGTTTTTTTTGCTCCAAGGCCATAACCTAAGAAAAATAAATCTGAAAATTAAATGCAAGAATTGAAATAAATCTTAAAAGAGACACTTGTGCTTCTTGCCAGACACAAAAGATAAAAACGGATATTCCAATGCAGCTGCACTGAAAGGACCCAGCACACGTAGAGGTCAGCGGCTAATATAGAAGTATTGAATGAATATGTGCATGTCTTTATAAGCATACCTTTCCCCGTTTGGGTTAGAAGGAGTTACGACCTGCTTACATTATTAAGGTGAGTAGTAGGCAACGTAGGGTGGCCTAAACAGCTAGTCAATTCATTACAGATGCAATCCCTTAAGTACATGAATAAGCACACTGCCTCCTCTAATGCTCTGGTGCTCTCAACTGGAAAGGAGACAAAATATTATTGTGATGCAGAGCACTTTAGATAAATCACAAAAGGGAGCAAATTAATAACAAGGAATAAAACAACATTAGCTGATTAAGTATGTACGTGCAGAGTGACGGATAGAATTTACAGGCAGCACGGCCGGGTGTCCGGAATAAGGTCTCATTATGGATCATGGTGCGCAACTGCACATGTGCGTTGTGTTGGTAATCCGTCACCAGTGGTCGCAGTCTTATGAAAAATCCTGCTTCCTATGGTAATGAGTCCAACCAATGTTAGAGCTACCATAAACTCGTTTGTTTGTGACAGGATTATATATGTTTTCTGTTTTATAAAATGATACAAAAAAATGTGAGGAAATAAAATATAGTTTCATTCAATATCAGCAGTAGTGGACAATTGAATATTGGTTGCATCCCATAAATATCTTTTTGTACAGTTATGTATATAAAAAAATGCAAATGGTTCTGATTAGACTTGGCAATCATAAATAATGTGGAATTGTAATATATTGCAACTATACTGAATCAAACAAGCATTACTGCTACCACTAATAATAATAATAACTGCACATTAATCATTATTGGTATCACAAATTGACTATTATAATCCTCAGAAAAGAAGTTGCTGAAGTCTAGCAATGAATTAAATCCAGTATCTCTATATTGTAGGTGTGGATAAACTCAAACTGATGGTGCTTTGATGAATAGAGAAACCAAAAAATCACAACAATCATTCATGGACATACTTCACGTTCTTCTGTTGTCATTGTATGTATTTTCTTCCATTTAGCCTTCATTTCTATTCCAGTCATAGCAGCGTCCAACCTTGTAATATCCTCCTGTCTCTTCCTTTCTCATCTCCTTGCCCCTCACCCTCTCATCTCTTCTTGTTTCTTTCTCTATCTGAAAATAGCTATCCATTTAGGCAATCATTTCATTTTTCCACTCTTCTTCATGCCTTTTGTTTGGAGGTCAACCAACGGAGGAAAAAACAAAAAAGCAGAAACGAAAGAATCTTTCCAAAGAAATGTGCTAGCTAAACACTTTAATCTCATAAGCATTACAGAACAATAATTCAGCAAAGAGTGTTTCAGATGCACTAGTTAAAGTTCCATTGTGTGGCTGATATATTAACAGAGGTTTACGAGGGCAGAGAAGTACATATGTAAGTTTGGCCTTATGGCTGACCTTACAATGCACTTAGTATCCTGTACAGGGAGTAATGCTGCGGCCACTCCCACAAGCCATTTATTTCAGCTAAAGACCGCCAAGTACTCATAAATCAGCATTAGGAACCTTTCTCAGTCTCTCACTCTCATTTGAATCTTCACCTTTTCTTGTCTTTCATATTTTTGCTTGATTAACTCATTGCTCTCCAATAGTTAAATATCAAGTATCATCGGAATGTGCAAACTCTGCCTTACTTAATAAAATCGGATACTAGTTTGCCCCCCACACACTCCAAATGTCTATGGGTTGTTTATGTTGCACCCCATTTGTTTTAAAAAATTCCTTCGGCTGCAGATAGAGACGACATCCCTGAAATGTCCACACTGGTATCGGCAACTATATTGATTTTAATTAAGCTAATTAGTTAATTATTTCAAGGCTCAAAGGGAGGCGGCCATTACTGTACAGTGAAAGAAGTGTGTGTGGGTGTGTGAGTGTGTTGTGCCGTATAGTGGGGGTTGACCATGATGGGATATTGGAGTTAATATGGTAATGAAAATGATCAATTATCACTCACAGCAATGTCATTAAGAAAAACATTAGCATAGTCAACCACCACAGCCCCTTGACTACCAGCACTCTCGCACGTCTCTTTCGTTTTCCATCCAAGCAGCTGCCACTTCAGCAGATATACGTAATGTGTTTTGTGTGTATGCGCTTAAGCAAAATAATGCTTGCACAAATTTTTAACGCATAGCATACACCCGAAATTACATCTCACTTTGACTTCATCGATACAAATACTGTTTTTTGCGCATACAGTATTAATATTACATTGGTTACCCAAAGTCTAAATATGTTCAAAAGCTTGCAAAATTGCACTACATGAACTTTAATCTCACTCAAACGGCTTCTATTGATCGCCGTCGACGATGGGGTGCACAATTATGAGTGCCTATTTGAAGTCATTCCTCAACATTGAATGCTGAAAAAATCCTGCCATACAGATAACATTGTATGGTATTTTGAGGGTTACAAGTCATTATGAACGGTACGCTAGAATTTGAATCAGTGCCCTTTTCACCACATGTGCAAGTACAGGTGCAAAAATAAATCAAATGACATCACTGGGGGGGAAAAAAGAGAAACAAACAAGAAAGAATAATAGAAGAAACAGCATGAAGGAGTGTTTTCAATGGTAGGTGTCCCAACAGACAAATAACCATTTGATTCAGCTTTACATTGCTGTTTTGAAATGACGCAAGCCTCTATTATGTCAATGAGGAAAACGACGTACATTCACCTTCCTTTTCATGGAACCGATAAACAGCATTCGCAGCTACCTAATGCACAGAATACAAAAAAGCTAAATGTCATGTAATTATGACTCCAGAAATTCTGTACAGTACATTGACAATTACCCTATTGTACGTCAACAAGACCTTACACGACAATTCAATCAGATGCTAGCCAAGCTCCTATTACAGAGTTCATTGCATTGTTTACATGCTGGAAAGGTCCTTAAGTAGCTCTAAATGCTCTTCATTTGATTGGATTTCACATTATAGACATCAGAGCAGTCATACACTATTGTCCCCGGATGAATATAATAGACTGTTGTGTGAGTGACTCTGTTTGTTTTGTACCAATCGAGAGAGTGAAAACATCGAAAGAAGCATTAATAGGCATCAAGAACAACTTGGGTGAAAATGGAGATTTAAAATGAGTTAACACAATGGAAATGCTTAGCCATTCACTTCAGCTGCCCCGACAAGCTCTTTTTTGTCACGATCAATACCAAAACTGTTCTGCCATCGAACCGAATAGGCAAAAGGATTTTTATTTTGAACAAAAGAAAATGTCATTTAATCAGTTCTGCAATTTTGCCTTCGCCTACGCCACGGCAGCAAACATAAGCTCTTGGTTATTATTTCTTGAAGTGGGAATGTCTTTTGCAATATAAACATGTTTATCATGCAGCCTATTCAGGAAATGCACCAAAGACGACCATAAGGAGGTGAAAATGGAACGCAAAGAAATGTAGTGCATTGTATTATAGTGACCTTTACAAATTGTATAGAGACGATTCAATGCTACCCTTTCTGACCTCCACCACAAAAGCAGATGATGTACTTGCATGTGCTGGATAATAGACTAACTACATTTCCACAAAATCAACATAAGCTCATTCAAAAAGCCTAAATAAATATAATAAAATATAATTAAAAAATAAATATAATAAATCGATATCCAAAATATACATATATGTATAAAAAAAAATCTAAATATTTCAGATGAACTGTGCATCAATTCAAGTCACTTTTTAAATTAAATAAAGTAACAGGGCAGGCTACTTGATATCTTCTGAGGAGTTAACGTTTTAGTGCTCACCAACCATCTCTTGCCTTCTAATTATTTGAACTACGAGACCAGTACTCAAGACCAGTTGCTTGCTCTATTTTACATCCTATTCCCAGCGGACATGTCAATCACACTTCAAGCCGCCATGGACAAAATACTGTGTTCCATATTAAAGTTTTGTAGGTCTCGTTAGAAAACTTGCTCATAGAGTGCAAAATGCCAAATGAGGCTGCCGTGGCCATCAGAAACATTAGAAAGGAAAGGTGAAGAAAAAAATGCATTATTAAGCTCTAGGAGTGCAAAGCTAATGCCACTCGTACCTCCTCTGTATTATTGAATAATGCATCATAATAACCACAGGCTTGTTGTTAGAAGGACTTTGCTGGTTTCTTGACATAATGACTGCCCTACTTTTATCGTGTGCAAGAGGGGGTATTGAATTGGCATTAATGTTTCAAATGTTTGCTAGCAGCCAAAACAAAAGCCTAGAGATAAGATCAACAAACAGCTGTGCATAACAGGGGTGCCAGATAATGAGATCTAATAAGAGATCTCTTTAAAAAAAAAAAAAAAGCCTTTTATAAGAAATGTGAAGGTCCACCAAGTATTACCTTTTTGTTTAAGATCCTCCATATATTCTACAAAAGATCAAGAAAGCAACCAGGTTCATACTGTGACGTCATTTCCCACCAATTTTATAATAATTGGAGTGATCTGCTTTATTCTACCGTCTCGTCAAATTAAAAATGCCTTCATTGTAAAAGCTGCGGGCATTTTCTTGTTTTCCAAACTCCGGGTGGGCGCTGCTTCCATTTCTAGAAGAAAGCCACCGGCTTTCGTGAACATTCAACCCCAAGAGAAGATGACCAAACAATGTTGTCAATTTAACAAAAGGCTGACTTGCTACTGGCCAGGCAAAATCTATCTTTCTTCGTTAATTTCTGCAATCAAGGGAATATGGTAGACCAAATTTAATACAACTCTTGATCTTTGGGGTATTTTGATGAAAATATGCCCTGCTGAACCTGCAGTGGATTAAATTGCTGCATTTTTTTTTTTCAGTGGACAAGCTTTATGATAAAGCGTTCACATCAGCCTTCAGGACAAGAGAGCTGCTGGGGTTCTAAATACATAACTTCGTTAAGAAGGCCCTCCAATGGGCCCGGAAGACCAAAAGCTGTCTCGAAAACCTTGTTACATTTAAGTTGATGCACAGTCCAGCTCACACAGACTACATTCTGTCGCTAAACGTCACATGACAATCCTGATGATTAGAGAGCTTCCTTTTTTATAAAATATGACTTAAGATCAGTGTTGCTGATCTGTGCCACTTAGATTGCAACCTAATGCAATTTGCCACCTGTTACAATTGCCATAGCTTTATGAAAGTGGCCTCTTTACTTCCTCCTGCTATTTGTCTGACAGAACAGAGGCCATCTCCTTATGACCATGCATGTCATGGGGAAGTGGATGTTCTTTGATTTCTATTGGATGTATGATAACACAATAACAATAATTGATGGAAGTAAATTATGCTACAAAAAATGCAAGTCATTCTGTGAGAATTGTTAGTGCTCTTGCTGCTTTTATCTCAAAAGAATATTGTAGATACTTCAATGTGTGGAAAAGCTTTTTTGTAAATATTGCAATAGTCTTGCTTTCTTTTATCAGTGTATTACCTTCATTCACAAAAACACGCGACATGCATAAATATCACAATTTAACGCTCAGAATCAGAATCAGTAATTAGGCAAACATTTCAACGAGAACACAGTGCAGATGTACCTGAAAAAAGTGTCTAATGTAGTCTCACCTGCATCATGACGTCAGGGCCTGCACCAACGTCCAATTCCAAACAAATCAACCACCACTTGTAGTGTTATGAGTTCCAATACAAATTGGAAAAAGGCTTGTAGTTCCTGTGTGCACCTTGCACCTGTAAGAATGCAGACAAGTTAAAATCATCACTTGCTTTTTTTTTTTACATTTTTAGTTGTTTTGAATACTTTTTTTTGCTCCTGACTACACTGTTTTAGAATGATGTGCTGGGCTTTCGTGGAGCTGAAGGCGAATGAGTGTTTTCGCCTTCACTAAGGAAAGATCTTGCAGTTAGTTTGCATTGTAATGTAAAACGGTCTCTGTGTGCGGTTACTACAACAGAAAGAGAACAATAAATTTTATTTTTAAGGGTGCGCTCTCCCAATTTACCACTACGTGACGTTTCATGACCCGATTGGCTATATGATACGTTTCTGTGACGTTACATTACACAATTGGTCCATTTCATTTGCTGGGCGGGATCTACGTTTGCCTCCCGGAAGTACACAGTGTTGGCTGTCAGAATCACCGTGCAGCAAAATGGGTAAATATATATTTTCCCCTTGCAACTCGGAAACGAGTTTTTATTATTATTGCATCAAAATGTAGTGATGTCACGGTCTGTCGAATGTCACGTGCCGTACGTCGTTGTCATAACGTTTTTGTCATTAGTGTCAAATTTGCAGAGGTTTGTTTTGTTTTGATATATTGCTTGCAAGATGCATGAGACTGTCATTCGATTTAATGTATGCAAGATGCACCAAAATGAAACTTCGGCACTGCCTGCATTACTTCCAGAAGGTCACACGCCTCGATCTGATTCATGTTATTCTACTAAATAATCAATGCCAGGGATCAACGCCTCCGACATCTACATTTAAGACTAAGTTGATCTCATTGATTTCCTTTCACTATTCACTTCATCTTTCTCATCTCAATCATCACTCCTCTACTCTTATCTGTCCTGTGGTTGTATCTGTTTTTTTGTTTTTCTTTTCCAGTGGCTTTAAATGTGCTGCTTTCACATAGACTAATCCCCTCTGTGATTATCTAATAATGCTCTTTCCTTATTATCAAAATAGATCAGATTTAGGATTTTTGAGACCTGATGGATGCCCAAAAAATTAAGACAGTGGAGTGAGGACCGCATGTAAAAACACATGCCATTCAAGCTTAACATAAATGAAGTTAAAGTATTTTGTTGTTTACGTACAATGTGTCATTCCAGTTGAATTGCATTATAATCTTAATCTGGGGTCATGCTGGGTAAAATGCTCATTTATACCAACAAGATGGCATTTTTATAACAAAAGTTGCAACACAACAAACCTCAGCACATTCAAAACGACCTAATTTCTTCAGATGGGAACAAAAAACATGGCGAGAGTTAATAGAGGAAGGCCATTCAACACAAAAACGTGTTGCAGATCTTAAGTAGACCGTAGCAATTGCCCAAAAAAAAATAATTATTCCCTAATAACCTGCGTTGTGTTAAAGAGGACATTCTGAAGGAGACATCTCATTTAACTACCACTACAGATATATCATTGCATGTCTTATAGATTTGTGCAATTTTTTATCAGAATTTAACTAAGATATTTGATTTATTGCTGCATATATCAATGCCAAATTTGCCAATGTTTAATATACTCAGGAATTAAATTAATTGCCCTTAGAAAGGATGTACTTGATGAACTCATTCACGGTCATTGACAACAATAGACATCAATTTATTTTATTTTTTTACTCGGCTGACAGTGAATGAGAAATAAATAAATTGTGATAGTTTTGACATTTACGCCACTTAGCATGCCCTACCTTCATACCCATGCAATCACTTAATGCTACTTAATAATTTACCTTCCGAGTATACCAGATTAAGTAAAGATAAAACTTTTTTTTTGTTTTGGAGTATTAGAGAAAGAGAGGAGTCTTAATAGAGCATTAGTGTGTGAATACACAGACACGACCCCATTTGCACACATTCATTTTTCATGAAACAGACTCATAACAATTAGTCTGCTTATCGCCCAGGGTAATCTTGGCGTTTGCCCAATGCATTTGGTCTGCCGTATGACATCACTCTTTTAAAAGTTCTAAATTTGACGTCCTCATTTGTTTTCATCCCGAGGACATTATCAGCTCTTGGCTAATAGGGCCACAAGCCTTCCTAGCCAAAGAAGGGCAATAAAGTGGGCAGGGATGATTGTCCAAAGTGCTTGGAAAAATAGGTTTGATTCACTCCAGCTTTCACACAAATTGATTTACATAAACCAGAGAAATTGAAGCTGGAAAATTGGAAAACGGCGCACTATTGTGTTTCATCCATTATTAGCAATCCATTTTGACACTAACAACCATAGCCAATGCCTCTTTTTTTCCCATTGCATGCTTTTATTCTTGCCTTTGTATTGGTCATTTCAAATTAATGCTGTGTCAGTAGTCAGAATAAAGTTCAAAACCACCCAGCATAGAATGGCATCTTTAATTTGGGGATGACAAGGAACTGTACTTAGTAGTCCCTGGTCTTGCTAATGAAAAAGCATCCATGGAAAGTGGAGCCAGATGGTGGCACCCAATTATCATGACTGCATTTGTGTACTGTAGTCAAATAAACCGCTTTCACCTTTTCTTTAACCCTCTACACTTAACACCCTAATCCCCTCCTGAGACACCAAAACCAAGGTCAAGAAGAAAGTGGTGGTGCACCTCACTCAGGCAAATATGCTTCAGGAATGTTCCCTCCTCCTTCATTGTGAGTCTCAAGGTCACCTTCTATGGACATGGTGCATTTCTTCCTTGGCTATCTTGCCCCTAGTTTTCCTCCCTCTTTCACTGTATCAGTAAACAGTAGCACCCCCGCCACAGCCGGAGGTTTTGCCATGTCTGACATATCTGTCTTTTGAATTTGTAGCTCCATTTGTTTTGAAGCAGACCGGGGCAGCTGCGAGTCTTCTGTTGCCTGGCGTCCGCCTTCGTCACACCGGTCATAGCCCCCATTTAGCTTGCGGCAATGTTGCACTGTGCTCCCTGCTTGATTGCTTGTCACTTGTCAGTAAGCCACGCCATTCAGCCTTGAGTCTCTCTGCTCATCTTTTGTCTGAACAGCATACACAAGAGTGTGCGGGGTGGACAAGTCTCATCCGGCCTGAATCAAAATAACCTAAATGCTTTTAAAAAAGGTTTGATTACATCCTTGCCAGAAAAGAAGTTTCAAGATTCTGATTAATATCCTCTTTTTTTGTGTGCGTGTCATGTTTTGCATCCTTGAACTTTTCCACCTGGCTTTGTGACTCTGTGAGGGATGGCGTTGTACGTCTGTATTGATTGGTTGCCTGCCTCGCCCTCAAGGGAATTACTAAGTAAATAGACCACACGCATGTGTGAGTTTTGTACTCTTCCACTTTCTGCTATACAAGATTCTAAGTCTTGTTCTCTGATATGGTATGTGACTTTTGACTACACGAGAAACATGGATTTCCAGCTGTCTACAGTATACGCCCTGTAAATTCAAATGCTTAATTTTTATAGGCACCACAGCATTGACTGAAGTGTCTGCTCGTTATATATCTGGCAAGAGCTGCAAGTCTGAAAGGAAACTGTCAATAGCAATCCCAGCTATTGATATGGCAGTGGGCCGGAGATGTAACTTGGCCCCCCGACTCGGCGCTATCCCTCGGATCCCACTACATCATAATTACATTAATATTGACAGACCCTTGACAATAGTCACATTACTATTGATAGGTGGCTGTCAATACAGTGTTTCCCCAAATAAAACATATTCATTCATAACTTGTAAACTGCTCGATAAAAGGCTTTGAAAAGAATATTGGACCCGGCTGGGTTTACTCCTCCCGGGAGTGCTGTTGTTGATGCTGTGACGGGGATTTTCAGCACCTGGGTGTGTGTGTGTGCGTGTGTGGATAGCGACGGACTGATAGATTAACTTCGCAACTGCATAGATCAAGGCTACTTTTGACAAACATACAGTAAATAGTCCGCGCGCAGGCACGGCACATAATCTGCACATTTTTTTCCACATCAAGGCAAAACTTTAAGATTAAGCTAAACAAATGGAGCCTGTTTATTGGTTAGTACACACTCGGAGGCGACTTTTTTTTTTTTTTTTAAATCCAAACTCCTTTCCCGTCACAGGCACGGTTCTCGTCACTAAACATGGCAGCCTTTCAAATTCAACTCAATGAATTTGTCACACCTGCTTACTTCCAACACAAATTCACTCCAGTTTTTCCCCCATTGATTTGCTAATTCTGACTTTGCGAATCCTCCAGCCATTGAAACATCATGAATACACAGACAGGAGCCAACCATAGCCACACATTACGTTAGATCTTATTTTTTTCCCCCTCCCCACCTCTGAGCCTTCCAAAGTGACCATCATCTCCCTCTCTTTCTGTCAAAACTGCCATATTTACCCCAGTGAAATCTCAAAAGCCTCCTGACAAATCCTGTTCAGCGAGACACAAAAGCCACTGTCAAAAAGGGCCTCTCTCTCGCTCACTCCGTCACTGTCTCTGTGTTACTTCCAAAGCGTTCGGGCTGAGGAAAAAGGGCCAGATAAAAACCGAGGCTACCGAGAGCGGTTTGCCGCGCAAAATAGCCCGGACGTCACAATGGCGCGATCCCGTATGGAGTTGACTCCGGGGAGTGGAAGATTGTTCCACATTTGGCAGATGTTTACGGTGTACCAGAGACTGTGCCGTTAGCCTAATCCCTCGTGATGTGATTTGTATACACACTCCTATCTCCAGAGGGTGCAGGCACCAGGAGCCCCGGGCCTCGCCGTGTGTGTTTCTTGGATTGTGTGTGTTTATACACTGAAGGGAAACGAAGACCCCTCCCTAGCCGGTTCCTTTGCATTGCGCAGCTCAAAGGTTGCATTAAGGATGGCTTTTAAATGTGAAAAGTGATTTCCCTCCCTATGTTGGAGGAGAAAATAACCTTCCAAACAAGATGGCCTTCACCTCAAGGGCCCTCAAGTTGTTCTCTACTAGTTTGGGTACTTTCCCAAGCGTTGCATCCTAAATAGATCCGCAACAGTGCTGCTGGTATGATAATGCTAGTCATGCAAAGTTTTCTGCACTCAATTTACTAACCATAAATAATCATTTGGGCATGTTGCATACCCACAATAAACCCAAAGGCTTCTCTGGTGTCACTCATAAATTGGCACCAGTTGAAATGACAATTATTCAAATGATCTTATTTTTTTATGCAAAGCAAAACAAATGTTCAACTGTAAAAATATTAAGACACATTTCTTTGAAATGCTATCTGTTGTTTATTTTCAACCAAACAAAATATTTCAAATACATTGATTTTAAGTTTAAAACAATCGTAATAGAATTTAAATAATTGCACAGCCCTAATTTGTACTTTTTTGTTGTATTTTTTGTCAGCTAAGGAAAATCAAGGCACCCAGGTAGACGGATCTATCACCACTTCTGACCCACTGATCCCCGTCCTGCGCATCAGCCAGCTAGATGCTCTGGAGCTCGATTCATCCCTGGAGCAGCTGCTATGGACTCAGTTCTCCACTTGCTTCCAGAATTTCCGCCCGGGCCTTCTCACCCCTCTGGAGCCCGAACTGAAGGCTTTGCTCCAGTTGCTCCTGTGGAGGTTCACTCTATATCCTGACAGCACCACAGTTGGCCAGTCTTTACTGAGCCTACGCTACCACAACACCTCCACCTCATCTAACCGCTACAAGGCTCTGTCCCACAGGCAGAAGTTGGCTCTGCTTCTGCTATCCGTAGTTCCTCGTTGGCTTCAAGAAGGATCCCACAACCTCCGACTTTACCTCGGTTTGACTTCGGGACCTTCTGTTTCTGAAGGATTCCAAAAAGCCTTCCGCAATTCCCTAACTGTAATCTCAGGTGTTGCCCGTCTTGCAAGCCTCATCAACTTTCTTGTGTTCCTCAGGAAAGGTCACCACCCAGTCTTGGCTGAACGGATGATTGGCGCTAAGGTCGTTTTTAGCAAGCCTAACGTGACCCGGGACATTACATACCAGTACATGAATCGGGAACTGCTGTGGCACGGCTTTGCAGAGTTCCTGATTTTTCTCTTGCCACTCATCAACACAAGTAAACTGACAGCTAGCATCTATTCCATGGTTCTCGGGGGGGACAGAAGTAGCGGGGATGGCGCGGGCGTGGAGAGGGCGAGGCAAGAGTGCGCGCTGTGTGGCGAGTGGCCAACCATGCCTCATACACTTGGTTGTCCACATGTTTTCTGCTACTACTGTATCAAAAGCCACAGCATTGCAAACAATTGCCTTGTCTGTCCCAAATGTGGGACAGAGGCAATGCAACTGGAGCCTGCCAAAGTGGAGATGTTTGTCGAGCATTAGATGAAAAAATATTTTTCTTTGAGGAACAAATTTGAAATTATTTTTTTCCAGGAACCTGAAAAATCACTACAAAGAAGTTTCATTGTATAATAATGTATTTTCATATATTAATTCCATATTAAGGGTGGATTAATTTCTTGGACTGGGTGTCCAATAATCTAATGGTGTCCTCCTGTTTGACTTCACAATTTTATGAACACACATTAACTGTCCATATTTAATGTATGTACAGTACACGTGTATTGACAGTCCACATTTTCTCTGGCCGGACTTTGGACAGAAGTATTTGTCTTTGACGTAGCGGACAGCGAATGCCACAGAGCATATATTTCATTGAAGAATGTGTTGATTTATGCTCCGAGTGAGCGTTTGTGTGTGTTTGTTGAAATGGGAATATTTGTTCTGATGAAAAATGCAGAAAGTCAGCTGAATAAATAATGGGAGGAATTTCTGATGCCTCTCATCATGGCCAAATTAGCATTTGTTGTGTATTCTGTGCCTAAATTGTATTTCAACATCATTAAAATTGATTTAGGGCTTTCTCTTGGGTGTTTATTCGGTTAAGTGGAGGAGGGAGATGAGGGAAAGTTATAACAATCATCACACTTCTCTGGAGACAGGCCTGGTCGTTCTAACTCCCATTATCCATTTTCACAGCACCCCAACATCCTGGAGATCAAGGGGGCAGCCGGGGGCTTGGATTGACTCACACACTGGCACACTTGACAGCTAGCCTCACTTCTCCCTCGGCCCTTCTCTCTTTTGCTTGCCTTTCCATCTCTTCCCCACTCGTAATCTCCGGGGCCCTTGCCCCCATAAGACTGTCGTAAACTGTACCAAAACCCAGGCAGTCGTCTTCTTCCTCGCAGGCGAATTACTCTCTAATCCCTGTAATGAGTCCAAAGATGCTTATTTATGCTGGAGTTAACCTCCACCAGTGAGCCCAGCCCGGGGCGAAACGCACCCCAGCTGAGTGAAGCCTTTCCTGGCTGACGAGAGGAGAAGGAGGGTTTTGGTTGGGGGAGGAGTGGGAGGAGGAGGGGGGGATGCTCCCTCCCATCTCTCCTTCCTCCCATTTTACACTCTGATCACTGGGGTTTAATTGCCGATTGCTAAAAGCATCAATCATGGCCGCAACGATCAAAAACCTACGATAGCACGATCTAATGCTACTTTCATAAAAATAATAACAGCAGTACAAAATACTTTTTACATTAGCGGTCTGTAATGTTAAAAAGAATCAAGTCCTCAACTTGACTTTCTCAAATGAAACCCAAAACAATAAAAGCTGTTTAGCCTTTGTTTGTTTTTTAAATGAGTCTTTTTTGATGCTACAACAGCAGGGTACCACTGATGACAACGAGGAAAAATGCGATAACGACCATCCAACTGACCGTGAAACTTGATGGCACACGGAAAAGCAATCAACAGTTACGCAACTTCAAACTTCTTTTTACACTCTTATGTATGCAGCATAGTATGAATCACATCAAGATGACTCACCCCTGCTACTTTCCCATCTGTCACTCATCACCATAAACACTGAGTACTTTTTTTTTTTTTTAACAGTTCTTTTCCTGTCTTGCACAAATGTTAAAAATCAGGAAGACTCACCAGGCCAGGTTAGTGGAGAAGGTGTCTTTATCCAGCATGGTGTTGTTCTTCATGACCAGGAACTGTCAGATGCTCAGGGGACAGCCATGTTATGTTCCTCTTCTTATGCTCTGAATGAAACAAAACCCAAAGGATTTTTACATAGATGTATTGCTTGAACGTCTGGCCGACATTAACAGCGGCAAACTCATAGTCTGTAGTACTAGTTTGAAATATATCATTTGTGACACCAGTCCTAGATCCGTTCTGACATAGCCGCTATGTAAAACTATCATTCTGTGGACACTTGGAAAATCCCCCGCCCCCCACTTGGGACATTTTGACTAATGAAGCCTGTCGTAATGCGCATAAAGGCAAAGCCAGGAGCAGCTGGTTGTCAATATTTTATGCACTACATTACATTCATGTAGTCCCAGAAAGAGAGATGAGGGATGCATATATGATCGCCGTTAATGCCACCGGGACATGTACATTGTCTTAACATTCCATGAGCCTTACATCATAAACCTTTTTTTTTTTCCAGATATTATTCTACAACTCTTAATAGAGGTCCCTCCAGTCCCCGGGAAAGATAAAGTCAAAGGAGTATATAAAAGTCAATTAATTGAGTGAGAGCATGGATTGAATTAGCCACGTGGCTCTGGACTTAGCTAGGTATAGCGAAGGCCGCCGCGTTAAGCCTATCTGTCTTTGGATCTTTTCCAATTCACAGGCTCCGTGTAGAGAAGCAAAGGAGGAAGAAGCCCCCCCCCCATTCCCGGCGGCTATGCAAAGCAATCTGCACATTCACACGTAGCCATTTAGGGAGCAAATTGGCCATGTGCCCCCACTGACGAAGGTTTTAAGAGAAAGGGAATTATAGGGCATTGAATCCCTAACTAGATCTCCTTCTTTGATGAGCCTCTTTATCCGCCTGTACCTCATCTCCATTTCTTTCATGTGAGTCACTGATTTTCCTGATTAAATAGTTTTAAAGAATCTCTCCCTTTCTTGAGTAACGTACTGTTTTTTGTGGATTTAAATCGTTCAAACTAATTATTACAATACAAATAAAATCATCACATTGAAGATATTATTTGGCAGCAATTCTGAGAGTTTTGGACAGTTTTTGGTATGTTGCGGCTTGTCTCAAATGTCAATAGCGGGCCTCATGTTTCATCTGCTCAATAAAAGACAAGCTGAAAATAAAACAGGAAAAACATTCCTCCGAGGTAGTTAAATCCTAGGTGTGCTGGAGAGTTCAGAGCTGGGAGAGTTCTCTGCACACCTGCCGGGCTTTGGATACCACCGGGCCCAATTATCGTAGTCTTCCTCCTCCTCTTAAGCACCTCTTCAGTCGAACAGGTCAGGGGGACAATCAATCACACCCAAAATAAGGAAGTCATTTCCTCAGCTTCCATGCTGTGCTTGCATCTTTGACCTTGAGGAAGCAGCATCATATTTGGCCGTATGGAATTTAGCCTACCCTAGAATTAGCTTCATTTTGGTTTTGTTATTTAATGTTGCGGTATATGAGACAACATGTATGAGGAAAGCAAATGGAATAACTTGATAGAATTGTCTGATGTTTCCTTTGGGGACTTACCGGGTGCAGTAGATATGTCAGATATTGTGGCTTCTAAAAGTCTGACAAGCTCGGATGAAAAGTAATGTTTGATCAGGTGTTAACACCGCAGTTTGGATCTGGCAGCTTGAGGCGTTTAAACACGAGTAAAAATATACACTGTTTGAGTTCAAGTAAGGACACGTTGACATTTCCTGATTTTGGGTTTTTTAATTTAATTATACTGTATTTTCATTTTTTCAAATAAACAAAGTAAAATGCTCCCTTTGTCATTTTAAATTTGTCAGAAGAAATACTCTTTGCATTTACATTTTTTTTATCCTGTAATTCAATTGCATCATTCATCTATTTGTAGGTTACTAAATAAACAAAACCTTTGAAATAATGGTTACAGGATGGCTATACTCACAGGAGTTGTGTCCTGCACGCTGGCTTGGAATCTCTCTTCTAGGCCAAGTCAGATCTTTGCCTGCAGGTGTCTTGCAGCAACCAAACGAGCAATAATCTGCACACATGCTTCCAGATGTCCCAGTGAATTTCCTGTGACTTAAGGCACCAGCTGAGCTCTTTGAAACTCCTGATAACTTCTGCAAATGTGATTCAACCTCTATTTGTTCAGGAATGTGCTGCACGGCTCAAAATTCCTTTTTGCCCTCAAAGACGTATAAATGATGGCATCTGGGTGGATCGAGCACCTGCCTACCTTCATGTAGTCGATTTGAGTGTTTTCATTTGGGAAATATAAAGTTAGTAATCACTTTTTATTCATATGTCAAATGAATTGTCCATATTGAAATAAATTGAAATGGCATTAATCCATTCCAGGCCCTCCCAAAACATTTTTTTTTTTTTGTGGATAAAATAAAAATAGCACTAAATGAACCAGGAGTAAGATTGGTTGGAATTCACCTTGCAACTGCATTCTGGTAACAAAAAAAAAAAGGAAATAATTTACTGTACATAGTAAATAATAGTCAGTTATTGTGAGAGACAAGCAAGCAAAACCCTAACCCTAACCCTCATCACCCCAAACTAATTGTCTGAAATGTAGTTTCCCCGTGCCAAGCTGCAGGAGGTTTCTACATCCACAAGGAGCCACACAGCATCTGCGCACGTCCACAGTGCTCTGCCTCAAAGTTTAGAAAAAAAAAAAAAGAAGGCATGCTACAAAAGGCGTATCTGCAATTCAGAACACATTTTTCTATCAGACAGGAGATATACTGCTGACTAAGTATTGTCAGATGTTGGCAAATTCCACATATTTTTCATATCCGGCGCTTGGAAACGTGGGGGCCGCCGCTTCAAGACTCAAAGCACATCATCAACAAAGATGCTGCTTGACCTCGGGAGCAGAAATGCGCCAAATAACCATTCTGTTTTCTCCCCAAATAGTTCAACCAATATAAATGCAATATCACAGGCTATAAATCATTTAGGATTTCATTTGAGAAAACACATTTATTTGTGGGGGTGTGCTCATCAATAAAGCTGACCCATACAAACTTTTATTTATATATTCATACATTCAATAGATTCAGTTTATTCATTTATTCACTCATTCACAAGGCCCATGTGTGAGTCCCCATGTGTGTGTGTGTGTGTGCGTGTGTGTTGACCTGCGGTGTAACCGTACTATGCTGCGGGCTAGTGCACTTCCCCAGGGGGCTCTCATCTTTTACTGAGCCCTGACAGAAGATGGAGGCTGGGAGAGGGGGTCCGCTGCATTAAAAAGCCTTTACCTAGCTCTGATTTATCACCTCATGCCTCACACACACACACACACACACATGCACCATCCTCGCGCCATCTCACCGTTCCTCGCCTCAGCTCGGCTTTCAAACACACACAGAATGCACATTGGCGAACCATTTAAGATGGCCGCCTCGGAGACAAGGGTAGGGGGGGCCAACCCGTGGCTGCACTGTACCGCAGTGGTGATTTTGCATTTGAATAGCAGCCGCCCCTAACCTGACCTATACGCCCACACTTAACTTGATGATTTGGGTGAATAGCGGGTTGCTTGATCAGCAGCTAGAAATGAAACAATTGAAATCAACAAATGGCGAAGGACAGTAACTGAAATGTTCTTGAGATGAAGCTACAAGCACTACAAAAGGTGCACTCTTGTGTCCATAATAACAACGCGGCTCTTTGTCCTTGAGAAGGTTCAAGACTTGTTAATAATATTCATTCATCTATACGGCTCGAATATATTTGCGCCATTGCTGCTTCGGCGTTGATAAAAGGAATAAATGAAGGAGAAAAGCAAAGAAACACCGAATGGGTTTAAACTCAATGTTATTCGATAAAATCTAGTCATTTAGAGTCTCTTTTAATTATCATTCAGTTCTGAAGCGTTGGAGAAGATAGACTGACATTTATTAAAATGCCCCAAAGTGTTTATTCCTCGCATGTCATTGATAAAGACATTTATGTGACATTTGTAGGAGATCAATAATTTGGTGCATTTACTTCATGCATCCATGCCGAGGGCTGACACCCGCAAAACCACATAAACATTTATGGGCATGCTGCAAAGCTCCAAGGTGGACCGCTAGACGCTCAGAACACTATTGTAAAATGAATCTAAGTCTTTCTTAGTCTTGTATAGTGAATGCTAGTAAAGTCAACCGCCCAGAAAAAAAAAAAACACACTCTCAAACTCACCTAGTCGCAGATTTTTTCATTCTGTTCTCTTTAATTTGCGTAAAAAAATCTCATATATTACTTAATATTGATGCTGACCAGTTATTTATAAAAGCAATGCCATTTTTCCCCCCTGTAATCTTGTGTGTAGCCTACAGAGAAAATGGAGAAAGAGAACGAGCGCTGGCGTAGCGTTTGCCTCAAAACCATATTTCATTGTTGCGAACGCTCCAATCTAGATTACATCTCTGCGGCTTAAAAGTGTACTTTCCTATAAACAGCAATCTACAGCTCATAAAAATTCGCTCTGCTTCAGCATAAACACTCCCCTTGTCCTCTCACCCCTTTGCATGTGTGTTTGTATGTGCACGCATCTATCCATACATTTGGCCGTATGGCATAAGCAATCTTCTTCTCCCGTCAGTAGCTCAGAGTGATCCATCAGCTTCCCCACGGAAAACCAATTTCACTGGAGATGTTCACTTTTTCACCCACACGCACGCACATACACGGAGAGAAGGAAATGAAAGTGAAAGCAGACGGAGACATGATGGTGAATTGAAAAAGAAAGCCAGTCGGGGAAAAGCAGAATACGGATGACTCGCCTTGCTGTGTTTAATAGGATGCGCCGTTATTCGCTGTCTCATCAGTTCAACGTGTTAGCCGAAAATGTGGATAGGTTTTATGTGACCGCTCACATTGAGGAGGCAAGTGTTTCAGATGCTACACTTGTTTGGAATGAGAAACAAAAGAGAGGAAAAACATTTCTCATTGAGTTTCGCACCAGGCCCTGCAATGTCAACAGTATTACAACCGTGATTAAACGCGCAACATATTTGTCTCCTCGCTTAAATGTGTTTTGCTGTCTTGTTTTGGGTGGCGAGTGGGGTCCTTGCATGTGTTTTGGCAGTGCATACATGCAAAGTCAGATTGGATGCATATAAAAAGTGGCTGGCTCGCAGGTTAATGGGCTTAACATCAAAAATAAGACAAGAATGCCAGTCTGTTTTTTAGTTCTTTTTTTTTGTCAAGGAGCTGCATTGCCGTTAATGACTGCCGGGCCTCTCAAGTGCCATCTCAGTCTGTTAGAATTTGGAGATGACTTTGAAGAGCTTTTTTTTATATATATATATATTTTTTTTGTAGGACAAATGCAAATTAAAAAGCATTAGGCTCCATTCATTTGCGGTCATGGGCATATAGGCCACTTTTGGTCTGAGGGCCACTTAAGGATGCCTTATTTCTTCAAATGACCTTGAAATCAAAGAAAGAGCGAGTTTTAATGATTTAGAGGGCTCTTAAAGGCTCGGCGAGAACGGCGAGACACGGCCTCATTAAAATTTTCATTTAAGCATTAAAAAAGCTTTTTGGTACAAATGTTCCTGCCAAGATGCTGAGTTGATAGGCAGACGAAACCGTAAGAATGGCCAACGTCAATGCATCTATTCGGCTCTTCATCAAAGATTCTATTAATAACAAGACGTGCGTTTGGCTACTTGTGTTTTGGGGAGTGGGTGTGTACGTGTATGTGTGTGAGTGATAAACGACCAGTTGTGGAGAACCGTGATTGGATGCAGGCTCTGTGAATGACCTGGGGAATGCATAGTGTCTCTTTATATTTAGCTTCTATTTCTTCACCGGCTGCTCTTTTGTTGTGCCTGGCATCATTTCAGTTTGGGTGTGTGCCTTTGGCGATGTGCAAAGACTAACTTAACATGTGCCATCGCCATTTAACATTCCCGGACGTTCCTGTTTCCCAATTTCTCCGAGGGTTCAAAACCATCTGATATTCGGGTGACATCACACTGGACGGTCGTAAAAATATAGCGAGACAAAGGTGAGACAAAGTGTTAGCTCCCTTGCAACAGATGTAAAATATGTCAGCTATTTTTCAGATTTGCTCGCATCTCCAGCCTCTCCACAACTTCATGTCGTCTTGTGTGTTTATCTATTTACAGCCCTGACAATCAAAAACAACAACAACAAACTACACAGCAGCCTTTGTGTCTCAAGCTAAAAAACAGGAAATCAGACTTTTGTCCGCGGGAGATGGCATCAAAAAAAACACCTTGTTTCATGTGTCTTAAGCAATCCCATCTTGACGCCTTCACGTGTTCCCCATGTGGGGCTGTGACGCTCCTCACAACACGTTGGGAAACGGCACGGAAGTCCCAGCGGGCAGCCATAACACGCTCATTTGTCGACATAGCTCTGCCGCACGGAGCCCCTGTTTGATTCCTCTCAGGTCGCCCCTCTACTTTCTCTCTCTCTTTCTCTCACTTCACTTCTATCACCTGCTCATTTTGCTGCACCTATTTTCTTTCTTCCTCTCTGTCATTCTGTCTGTTGGCCTGTCTGTCTCCGTTTACTCCTCACGGGCCTCTTCTCACACCTCCTCCTTCGCATTCACTTCAAAATACGTGCTAGTTGTCTGTGTGGAAAAATACCAGCGGTGATTGCATCTTGCAACAATGAGGCTGTGCGGGTCTGAAACGAAATCTTTTTTTTTTCACCTGTCGAAGTTTGTGCTTCATGAATGAGAATAAGTAGGCCAAAAATAGGCACATCAACTGGGACAAAAGGTAGTAAGACCTCCCGTCCTTGGTCATGCACCATATAAGCAATGGACGGTACTAAGTTGAACGTCAACAACAACCAAAAAACAATATACCTTTTAGCCGCAATGAAACCCTGCAGATTGCATATTGGAGCACAGCCCCCACCAACGAAGCCATAAATAATAATAAAAAAAAAAAAAATTCTGTCGCGCATGTGAACACAAGGGGTTTCCCGATTCCTCATGTGTAAAATGGTAGATGCATTGCAGCTGCTGGGGATGTATTTTGAATACAAGCCAGGTGGTGGTGGAGTTATTGATGGTACGTTCTTTTAATCACCATCCCCACGCCGATTTTGGGCTCACGTTTTAGTGGGTTTTAAATAAAGCTCCCCTAGACTGCAGGTAGGGGGAATCATGATAATAATAAGGGCAGAGAGAGACTTGAAATGTTTCAAAAGAATGTGGCCTGCAAAAGAACTCGTGTTTTATCTTCTGCAAAGATAATGAAAACTCAAATATATCAGATGCAAGGTGCTTCTAACGCCGATTTGATTGATCCAATTCTTGTGTGGAAATCAAGGCTTTGAGGCAAGGAGATAATTAGCAACAAACTTCAGCCTGAGCAGTTTTAGGAGCGCATGGAACAAGGACAAAGCCTTTTAAGAAAGAAAACGAAAAGAAGACATGAAAAACGTATGGATCTGCACCTGACTATCGCTACGCTTTGTTTAATTAATGAACTTCTGAACTACAGGGGGTCTTCAGCTTATGCAAGGAATAAAAAGTAACCTGATTTCGTACGTCGGTGTTAAAATCATTCAAACTTTTAATGCAAATATGTAACGCAATCCAGAGAAACAGCTCAAATGAGAATGCATTTCAAACCCAACATATAAAAACAGCACAAAATCAACATTCCAAGCAGGACTTAAATGATCCTCCTCACCTTTCTACCGTTCCTCCGTTCTCCCCGCTAAGACTCAGCCAAAGGTGTGTATGTGAAACAGACTAAATATGTGATGATGAGCTGTTTATCCTTGTTAAATCCTGACAACATAGCAACGCCAATACACAAGTGGCCTCAGATGTGATGCTAGTCAATATCTATTGACAGGCAAATCAGCGTTGTTGTTCTTTGGTTCCGTCATTGTCCGGGCCTGATGCGCGTTGGGCTAAACTGAGAGTAAATGTGATTGGATTTTCAGTCTCTGTCATTAAATTCCCATGCGGGGAATACTAATTCCAGTATTTAGTGTGGTGATGCTAGGGCTTGCTTTCATCTTAAACTGATTCCAGTCTAATTAGATTGGCCATGTGGGGGGCGCTGGATGTATCCGTCTGGACTAATCCCTGCCTCTCTGTCCCAAACATTGTATTATCCAGAGAAAATCCATTGGCTGCAGGCTATTCAAAGCCAGATCAGCCTCTGCACTGTATCATGGAGAGAGCACCATGCAGCGAGGGTGGGTGGAACCTAATGGTCATGAGTGATGTATTGCTTGCAGAAAAAGGCCTCTTACCATTTACATTAGAAGCAACACACACATTTCAGACGGATACTTATATACGGCATTTCCAAAATGGAGTCGAACGTCTCCTCGGTTATCTACATGGCAAAGCAGGTGCTATTTACAAGTGAGTTAAGCCGATAACAAATGATTGATTGGGTCAAGCATCTTTTTCATTCCAACATGTGAGAATAATCAGATACACATGACAAAAATAAACGCGCGCTAACATTAGGGAACCCTGACACTGCAGTAGTTCCCACCAGGGTCGGCAGCTGTTGTTTTTTCTTGCCCTCCTCAGCCCTTATTTGGTAAATACAGGAGAGACTCATCTGTTGTTATTAGTGTGTCTCATTCTGACCGATACATTTCATGCAATGCGGCTTAAGGTCTTCCGAGGCAGTACCTCGCGACACAAAAGCAGCACGGGACTCGCTTTTCTATATATTTCCAACTATTTAAGTGTATATGGTGTTCTTCACTGTCTGTGATTTAATGGCAGAGCACAGTGTACAGGGGTCCTTCTTTAAGGCGTCTGAGAAGGCCAGAAACATTGAAAGGCCTTGAGCCATTGTTCTCCACAAAGGTCAAATGCAATTCAATCCCATAATATAGCAGGGGGGAGCCCTACCTTAGCAACCGCTTGCACTTGAAGAGTGGGCAACGGGAAAGGACCATTCAGTAAAACGCTTGCCCGCTGTGAGCCGAGCACATTTATCAAGGGCGACCAGTGAAGTCAGAAGGGAGCAAAAAAAAAAGAAAAACTGGTTTTGAAGCTTTAACACGTCATGACCACTTCTCCACAGAACCAAGAGTGTTAGCTACGAACAATAAAGGGCACAAGTCATTCTTTGCTACCTCGACGTGGAAAAAAAAAAAAACCTGAGAGATAAAAGTGGTTTGCAGATACAGTTTTTAATGTATCACAACAATGAGCAACAAACATACTTGATGAACTATTTCCAGAAGTTGTTCAAATACCATCTACAATAAACGTCATTTCAACTATGACAACAGGTCTGTGACAAATTAAAAAATAAAATAAAAGGTTCCAAAACCATGTTATTACCGTGATACGGTACAGTTGAGACCTCAAACAGTACAGTAACAAAAACTAATGCGACTACTCTCTATATATAAAACATCAATAACATTTTTGGTTTAGTTTATTTAAAGTTTTAGCCGTAGGGGCTTCTTCTTAATAAAACCTCAGGGTGCATTTCCTATGTTACCCAGATGTTGAAGAGTACATATTGAGTAGGATATGATTGCGCCATGAAAATCCCTTTGACATCCAGAAGAACAATTCCAATTTTCAACCTTTTGAAGGCTGTCCTCATAAACATGACACAATCCGTCCACTTTTTTTTTTTTCCTTTTTTTTTGTTTTTTTTTTTAAAGTTCTTTTTTTTTTTCCGTTTTTGGCTGCTGTGCAGTTGCAATAACTATGTACAGTTGCTGTTGGACCATCCGTTTTGTTGGTTTGTTAGCTTTTACCAGTCCTTGGTGTGGAAAGCGTCCTGTCTGAGATGCTAGCATCTTAGCACGCGATGCCAGCAAGCGACAAGTTCAGTCTTAAAATGCTGAGCCACCGAGTGGGGGAAGGCAAAAAGCCAAGTTGTGAAAGCCTTTGGAATCAGGACAGTCGCTCGTGTTTGTACAATGGCAAAATTGCACCTTGGGAGGCCAGAACGTCTCTTAGGAAACACAATCGAAAAGTGTCTTCAGGATTAAAGAAACTGATAAAATACTAAAAATCCAAATGGACAAAAAGCTCACACAGAAAATCAAAAACGGACATTTGCTTTAAAACTTTGGGAAAGAACACCTTTAGAATAAAAACATAAGAGGAAATGTTACTTGATTTAATTGTTTGAAACAATAACGAAGCATGATTTGATTTAACCTGTCAAACAGTTGCATTACATGCTACTTGCTCATCTCAGAATAGGAAATACCAAAAAGCAATACATTTTTGCATTTCTTCATATTAATAAATTTGTACCATGCACAGCCAACTATGAATATGTACAACAGCTTTGCTCTTTTTGTTCACAAGCCTTTTTCTTTCATACAAATAGCCTTCTGTTACTTTGGAATGAATCACATCGTTTCAAAGACCAAACCAGAAAGTGATTCTTAAAAACAACAAAACAAAAACAAAGTCAACTCAACACCTTTTGACAGATTCACATTCTTAGTTCCACAGCAAAATGAACAACGTAACGTAACAAAATTAGCAGAAGCAAATTAATTTATGGATCAGTATTTTGTCTGGTAGAAGTTTTGAGCAAAATAAATGGCAGGCAAAATACAATTACACAGTAGCAGCAAAAACGTTTGTAAGTTAATACTTTGCAATGTTGAAATTCTTTCGTTCAATGCAGATGATCACAAGTGCCCAGAGAATCGATGGGAGGATGTCCACCTATGGACTCGCTAGCAGTACGTAGGTGTAACACTGTTTTCAGTCCTACAAGTACATGAAATTGTTGAAGTATACAACACAAATGCTGTGTTTTTTAAAGCAGCATATTTGCAAACAAATGATCATACCTTTTTTTTGTGTGTTTTTTTTTTTTTTAAACATCGTGACCAACTTGTACCTTATCAGTTTCAAGTATACAGTACTGCTTTCGTGGATGCACCAATTGTTAAATAGATTGTTAGGCGTCAATCCTGTTCGACATATGGACCGATATGCTGCTGCGATCGACACAAATAATAATTAAAACACATACGTACAAACATACAAAACAAACAAACGAAAAAAATCTCTATTAAATTAACAAATGGCCTACTTGTATGATAAAATGACAAATCAAAACGAAATAAGTGCACTATAGTCCAGACACAAGCAGGTACCGTAACAGTACAGCAATTCACCAGAAAAAAAAAAAAAACGGTTCTATTCACATGATCAGAGAGTCTATCAAAACTAGAGTTATTACCTCTTCAGAAAAGGGTGTGAGCAGAGGTACAAGTGAGAAGGTTGGCACAGATTAGTATAGAGTACAATAACAAAACAAAAAAAAAGGGGGGGGGGGAAGGGGGGCAAGGAAATAGTTACAGCTTGTATTAAAAACTGGGGTCATCATACACATTTACTTCACCATCCTAAATTCCCTCAATGGCAAAAGCACACCACCGTCCGTCTTTGTAGGGCACAACTAAAATAATATGCACATCGTCCATTGTAACAGTTATATTGTCTCTTGGTACTCTATACACACCAAGGAAATGCGTCCGATAAAGCTTGACATGTTTTGGTTATAAGCCAAGTGTACCCAGGCTTGCTGCTTTAACAAATGAGAAATGTTATGTTATCTGACCTGAGAATTTAAAGCTACTGAATTACACCTATCTAAAAACTAAGAGAGATTCTCTTTGAGGGTTCTGGATCGTCATCCCATACAGTACATGCTAGCATTTGGAAAACAATCCAGCTGAGGTGCAATTTGCTATCATGAGAGTTTTTGGCTTGAAACAAGGACCCCCTCCCCCTCCATTGAGGGAGCCTGTGGAAATTTTTTTTTCCTACTCCATGTTTTTGTATACAATATAAGCTCAGTCAAGCATCTGCAACAGTTCTGTCCATAACAAAACAAAACCAAAAGAAAGAAAAAAAAAAAACATCAATCAATCAATATCTTGCCAGCATATCAATATGGGAAAAACAATCCTGAGTCAATCATTTGGTACTGAATTTTTTTTGGGTTAAGAGAAACTTTGGAACTGCAGTTTTAAAAAGTCTTCTTATTTTTTTTTTCTTTAAGCAAGGGATCCTTTTTGTCACTCCTACACACTGAACATATCCATTCTGATACTACTGAAGCTCGCGTCTAGGCCAGAGGCCGGCTTTGCCTTGACTTCCAACGCGTTATCTAAGTCGTCCAGCTTCTGGCTTAGCTCATTGTCAGACTCATCTGAACAACTCTCGGTGGGTAGTGAAGTTGGAACCCCTGAGGTGCTGCAGGAAGTTGAGGTAACCGTTGACGGCGAGGATAGGGAGGGAGGAGGAGAGGCTGACGGGGAGGAGGAGGAAGCAGCTTTCTGGGCTGTGGTGGTGGTGGCCTGGAACAAGACATTAGGCCAGGACTTCATGGACAAGCGAGACAGATGAGGAAAGGTGTTATTAGAAGAAGCTGCAGACTGCGAGGTAGATGTGGTGTTAGGAGTAGGGGAGCAGACAGAATGAGGTAATAATCTAGTATGCTCTTTGGCATTTCTCATTGCTTGTTTGATTGTTTTCTCTTTGTGCAAGCTCGACTGAAGGTGTTGGCCAAGTGCTTCGTTCCCATTGACGACCACGTTGCAGGCGACGCACGAGTAGTTGCTCACTGCCTTTCGAAGCACCGTCTCTTGCGGATCACTCAAAGTGTGTCCAAAGTAGCAGAGGGATTTTTGATGACGCAGCACAGAGTCTTCGTCAGCAAAAATCATCTGGCACTTTCTGCATATAAACTCATGCTTGATGGACGGTACAATAAAAGCATCTGGAAAATCCTTGGTACTTTTGGTATCTGTTTTCGGTTCTTCTTTTGTGCTTTCTGTTGAAGAGCCCGTGTTGGTGTCATCCTTAGTATCGTTAGCTTCTTTTGGTTTGAAAGAGTTGCTTGTGGTGCCCTTGGAGCTCTGGGACGTCTTCACAGCGGTCAATTTCTGGTGCTGCTTCTGCTGTTGCTCCAGCTGTTTCTGCTGCTGCTGTTGTTGCTTCTGCAGAGAATCTTGCAGGGACTGCTGGTACTGCTGATACTGCTGCAGAAGAGCGGTCGGGGAGAGACCAGCGGCCATCGCGGCTTGCGGGACTGCTGCAGGGCCGTATGGGAACAGGTTCTCCATCCCACAAAGCGGTGGGAAATACCCCCCCGGTTGAACCCCTCGCGGAAGCTGGGGTGAGAAGCAGTTTGGGAATCCAGGAAAGAAGTAAGGCAGGAATTGCCCTCCCAAAAAAGAGCTGGGATCACCGGCGGCCAGAGCGCTCTGAAGGGCCTGCAGCTTCGCTGTGTCCAGTGAAGGCTCACTTCCTGCCTTTCCTGCAGCTGGTTTCTCCCTCTTCTTGGCCACGCTGGGAGTCTCGGGCCGTGAGCTGCTCTCTTTCTCGCTGCCCTTTGTCTTCATCTGTGGTGGCTTGTCTCCTGTTGTTTTACTGTTGTCTCTCTCTGAGTCTTTCCCTTGCTGCTCTGTATTATTTACTGCTGCCAAAGGTGTGGAGGGAACAGGAGGAGGAGGAGGAGGAGGAGGAGGAGGTGGAGGAGGAGGAGGAGGAGTCTGCAGAATAGTCTTGGTTGGGGTAGTGCTGAGAGACATGGCAGGAGATGGGGTGGCTGGAGTAGGGAACCCAAGCATGCCAGCACCAGGAGATGCTAAAGCTGAAATACAGTAGTATATAGATATGGAAATATTCAATATTTAGATATTCAATCACAAATTGGGGAAATTTGATGTAAAGTTACTTTTTTAAACCTCTTATTCAGATTTTGTTATGGATCAAAACTGTCACATGTGCTTTAAGACAACGGCAGTCAGTCTTCATATAATACTACGTATAAATATGCTCAACCAATCATTAGGAAATGAAAACAAATGAAAGCCATGATAAATATACATTTGTTGTACAAAAATCTCATTACCAATTCAACTCCGATGATGAAAATCATGCATGCGTTTTACCAACCATTTGTAATTTCAAAATTGTATTTAAAAATAGGACTTTTCTTACTAACACCACCGCGGTACAGAATAAACAGCAGTATCGGGAGGGTAAAACAGTGCATGATCAAGATCAGTTCATAAAGCTTCGAGTCTATTTTGTCACGGTTTGTCATACTAACTCACCAGGTGTGTTGGGTGGGAAAACAGGAAGTGACGATGGCCCGTTGACTCCAGGAAGTAGCACTGGCGGAAGGCCAGAGATCCCCGGGTAGCCTGAGGGCAGGCTAAGGCCATGAAGTGCGGTACTGTTGTCCACTGCTGTCTGTTGCTGCTGGCCAGGCAGAGTGAGTCCTTCACCGGCTTTCTTCATGCGATCCAGCTCTTGCTGGGCCATCAGCTGTCGGACAGTGGTTGGTGCTAGGTAGTCTTTTTCCCTATCCACCTGGTTGCCCAGGGTTTCTTGCACTTTGGTGATGTGCTGCTTGGAGAAGATGTGGTCTCGGATGGACATTCGTGGAGTGTACTTTATACCACACAAAGTGCACTCTGGCCTCGGTCCATCTGGGGAGTTCTGACTTATTATGAATGGCTTTCCAATGTTGATCTTGAATTTCTTTTCTTTAGCTCGGGCATTCTGGAACCACACTTGGACAACGCGCTTGGGAAGTCCAATCTCATTGCCCAGCATCTCACACTCTTGCATTGTAGGAGTGCGGTAATCACTAAAACAGGCTTTGAGGACTTTGAGTTGCAGGTTACTCATCTGCGTTCTGAATCTTTTATGACCCGGCCTATCTCCAGCATTGGTGCCTTTACCAGACTTGAAGGGGTTACCTGCCCCAAATGGACTCGGAGAACTGGGATCAGTAAGGCTTGACGATTCACTCCTGTCGAGATCATCCAGGTCATCATCTCGGGAGCTATAGTAGGAGTCACAGTCTTTTCCGGAGAAACTGAGGGCAGGGCTCACCATACTGAATTGGAATCGATCACTGCCACCATCAGAACTTGACACCATGCCACCCTTGTTGTCAGTCAACTTGTCCCCTCCGTTAGCTGTGAAGCTTTCAACCTCGTTGTTGTTGCCCTCGTCTCCAGTTGTAGCGTCGCTAATGGCAGTATTAATTGACGACGTCTCATCAAAGTCCATCTTGCTGAGATCGTACGATGACAGATCTGCTGAGTTAACATTAGGCCCATCGGTTTCATCACAGTTTTCAGCTTTTAATGATGAAGGGCTTAAGAAGTTTTTTAATTGAGCTTCAGATGGTTTTACTGGGGTTGATGACGCAGTAGGCAACTCGTAATCATTTGGCTCGGTCTTGGTAGGCAGCTGTGAGAAGTCAAAGAAATTATACTTTGGGCTATCACCTCTGTCATTGTCTTGATTCATCATTGGACTTGGTGGCAAACTAAAGCCTGCCTGCTTTGCCTCATGCCAGTGTCGAGATCGTATGTGACTATCTAGAGCTGACTTGGCTTTGAACAGTGCCCTGCAAAAAGGGCATTTCTTGTGGGACTGGGTGGGTCCGATGGCTCGAAACTGACCCTTTCTCTCTCGAGCGCGAGTGTTTTGGAACCAAACTTGGACCACTCTCTTTTTCAAGCCCACCTCTCTTGCAATGTGATCCAACATTTTTCTCGTTGGATTGGAATCAATCAGGTACTTGTCATAAAGGACCTCAAGTTGTTCAGGTGTGATAGTAGTTCTCAGGCGCTTATCTCGGTGTTGTTCTTCACTACTGTTTCCGCCATCTTTATCATTGACGCATTCGTCCTTCTCATCCAATTTTCTCTTCATTGATGCTGACCCTGCGGCAGAGGTCAAACCAGAACCACCTTGTGAAGAGATTTGGGAGAGGCCTCCAGATAATAGCTGGCTAGCCATTAGCGGGTTGTTTGGGTCAAATATCATATAAGGCATGTCGATAGGTCTTTCGAGGAACTGCGAGTGCAGAAATTGGTTCTGGGCTGCCAAGAAATGCATGTGTTGATGTTCCTGCCAGAGCTCCACTGTAGGGAATGCAATCTTACACTGGTCACACTGGTATTGAAGCATCTGGTGTGGGAGGCTGTTTGTGAGGGAGGAAAGGGCCAGGGAGAGAGGACTAGAGGGCACTGTGGCTGCCTGTGGCTGGGAATGCGGTCTCGACATTGGGGGCTGGGCAACTTTCTGAGGGGGTGGTTGAGGTGTGCAAGCTTTAGATGGCCTTGGTTCCGGTAGTGATTTGACAACCGGTGAGGGTGCGGTCTCAGTTTTAATTGGGTCACTTTCAGAACGAGGTTCAAAATCTAGTTTAGGAGAGGCTTTTCCAATGCTGGCACGAGGCGAGGCCATCACAGGGGAGCTTGAGCCAGAGCTGGTAGCAGTTCCCTGGGAATGTTTGGGTGGCTCTAAAGATTGCTGGCTCATTCTAATTGGAAATTGATCATCTGTGTATTCTTCACATTGGTTTTCCTCATTGCCTTCCTCATCTTCATCCTTGTAGCACAGCTTCTTCTGGTGAGTGATCAGGTCAAAGATGCGTGGGAAAACAACGTTGCACTTCTTACACTGGTACTGCATGTTGGTAGTTCTGATGTAACGTTCATTCGTCAGCTCTTTTTTCTCACTATCTTTAGAATCGGCCTGGTTCTCGTAGGTCTTACGGGCTTTCTGACGTGCATTCTGGAACCACACAACAATGACTCGTGTTGGTAGATTAAGGACGGTGGAAAGTTGCTCAATTTCATCATCCTTAGGATAGGCATTGGTATCAAAGAAATCTTGAAGAACCCTCAATTGGTAATCTGTGAATCTGGTTCTGGAAGACCTCTTGTTGATAGTTGACTCAGTCCTGTAGTATTCGTGACTGTTTAGCTGAGTCTCGATCCGGATGTCATCCAAAGTAGTAATGGGAGGAATATTAAAATTGTAGGGGGAGTCTTTGCTTCGCTGCCTCTCTTTGAAGAGGGTGTTACGGAACCAGTGCTTTATGACCTTTTGAGGCAAACCAGACTTCTCTGACATCTCCTGAATTTGCTCTTCATTGGGGGAATTGTTGATGTCAAAGTTGGCTCGGAGGATTTTTAATTGGTCATCAGTTATTCGAGTTCGCGGTCGCTTAAACTGGGACTGGCGGAGGAAGTTCGGATCGAGCCCCAATTGTTGCTGGCAGAGTTGCGTAAGGTCGGTGGAGAGAGAATCCATAGTGGGTAGTTGGAGGGCCAATTGAGGGGGCAATCCTGGGTGCTGAACGGATTGCATCATGAGCGGTGGGAAAAGGGGCAGATCCAAAGGAACGGGGAGTTGCACTTGGGGAGGTGCAGGAGGAGCAGTGGGTGTTGGGGGAGCGTGCGGTGGCTGCAGTGGTGATGTCTGATGAGTACTTTGGTGGGAGGTCTGATGGGAGACAGAAACCGGTGACGGTGTCGGCGTTTGCGGCTTGCTCATTGACGTTGAAGTCGATGGAGGTGTTGTCACCGGGGCGCTCACAGGAGGAGGCGGAGGCGGAGGTGGTGGAGGTGGCGGTGGAGGCGGTGGCGTTTCGGGTGAAGCAGGGTTAATTGGGTAGAGTTTGTCATAGGCCTCTCTGTACTGCTGAGCAAACTTTTCAAGTTCTACATATGGGAAAAACTGACTGTGCACATGCTCTTGGTGGCTTTTGAGAATAAGCATGTTGGAGAAGAGCTTTCCGCACATTCCACACTCAAGCTTATCAGTGTTCATATCCATTTGTTCATTTCCATCTTTATTTTTCTTTTGGTTCTTCTGTCTATTTTCGTTGTATTGGATGACAAGTTCAAATCCGAAATTCTCCAACAGTGCTTTGGCTGCATTACCCCTAGCTCCTGACACAATACGAGGAGGAGGAATCAATGGTTCGGAGAATTTGGACTTCTTAATATCTTTTGCCCCATCCATTAAAGTGTCACATCCATTTTCCAACTTTGCTCTGTCTTGTTTTTCAAGGTGGTCTTCTGCCTCTTTTGACATTTGGATATCTGAAATGGATGCATTGGTGGGCTCCATTTTCGGTTTTTGGTTTAAGATTTGTTGGTTCTTCTGCTGCTGAATCTGTGACTGTGTCTGAGAGACTTGCTGCTGCTGCTGCTGCTGTTGTTGTTGTTGTTGTTGAGCCTGTTGCAGTTGATGCTGCTGTTGCATCTGCTGCTTCAAATCTTCTAGGAAGGATCCCGTAAGACCCGGCATTCCAAAAGCTGCAGCTGAATGCAGAGCAAGTTCCGGACTTAGATTGAACTCTGCTCCTGGGATGTAGAAGGGGAATAAGAATTGCGGTTGTTGAAATTGCAGCAATGCTTCTGGGGTCATTGGGAAATGAGGAAAGAAAGCTGGGTTGAGAAATTGAGGCTGGAAGAAAGCAGCCTGCTGCTGCAGTTCATGTTGAAGTTGCATTTGCAGTTGCGCTGAGGACTGGGCCGACTGGTGGCTGCTTGACTGCGCTGACGCATGGTCGCTAGCTTGTTTGGTGTTGCTGTTGGTATTAGCGTCTTTGGGTTCCACAGTATTTTCTTTATGAGCGGACGTTGCTCCACTTGGAGCCGAGTCTGCGTTGCTGTTGTTTCCTTGTGTGCTTGGAGCAGGACTTTTTGCCGGCACTGGACCACTAGTGCCGCTGCTATTACTGCTCATTTCAGATTTGGCCGTCCGAGCTTTAGTCTGATGGAGTACGGACCTCATGTGAATCTCTAGTGTTGAACTTTGGCTATACGCAACATTGCAAATATTGCATTTGAATGGTTTGTTGTCAATGTTGCTGCTTGTTTCTTGGGGAACTGGGCTCGATGCCTCTTGAAGGACTTTTTTCAACTTGTGCAGATGGGAAACGGAATTATAGTGGACTAATAAAATATTCTTCTGAGTGAAAGACTCCTTACATACTGTGCACTTGTAAGGTCTTGAAGGATCTAAAAATTTCTCCATCGTAAAGTTTGGCCCCTTCCTAAATGGTAAGGTCCGTTTTGGTTCTGCTCCCATGTCATCTATCAGAGAGCTGCTGTCACTTCCGGTAGGACTGGGTTTTTCTTCCTGATCCATTTCATCATCCTTGTCCAAGTCATGCTCAAATGCCTGAGCTTCCTCCAAAGCCCTGGCTTCACTCTCAGTGATATCGCCATTCAGAGGGAGATTTCCAATCAGCTGCTGCACTTCACCCTCAGTTAGTTCAGGATGTCCATTCTCTAAATGCTTCCTGAGGGCCAGGAATGTCCTGAAACTACGCTGGCAAAGGCTGCACATAGTGGCTGCTCTGATGGCATGGTACTGGGAATGTATCTGGAGCTTCTGCATTGTCTTGAATGCCAGACTGCAGTGATTGCAACGATACTTGTAGACATGGCGATCAGACACTGACAGTTGCTGCTGCTGCTGTTGGAGCCTCTGGAGTTCACTGAGATGATCCTGAAGCGTATCAGGGGACTTGCTGTCATGCCCTAACCCGCTTGTTCTTCTCCAGTCTGGAGCCTCTGAGGCCTCCTTTGGGGGCTTCATTTCCTCACCTTGGAGGTCTGATTCATTCTTATCTTGACTTGCCGATTCATCTTTTGAAGAGTTTCCTTCAAGGAGACAACACAATTTAAAGGTGTTAATCCAGAATTGAAGACCTATGCACAGATGATGCGATTAAAAGTGTTGGTCAGTATTTGAACCGAGTGTTGTTTACCTTGTGATTTTCCAGATTGATCGAGAGATGCTGATGAATCGATGGAAGTCAATCCCTTGTCTTGTCCAATTTGTGGATGAATAGAACTATTTGAGCCTGTTGTATCAGGTCCAACAACCTATGAAGAGCAAATAGTTTCTCTTTCATTACGACAGCTTCAAAATGGACAGCGTCAAAAGTTAAATGACAAGGAAGGGTCAGCTCCAATTTCTGACAGCGAGGACAATAGTTTCAAAGACAAATGTGCCGTAAAACTTTTGTAATTGCCAATGAGGACAGCGGGGTCACTTTGTCTTTGTGATGAAATTATGGCATGCAATTACAGGCAATTACATGGACACATGCACACAGGCTTTACTTACCGTCATAATGAGCTTTTCAACACAGTCAGGTGCCACACTGTGAAGGTGGGTGAGATGCAGCTGCAGGTGAATCTTGTTGCTGAGGACATCCTGACATAGTGGGCAGCGGATCACCGGCTGCATGGAATGCTGGGACATAACGTGAAGCTGCATACGGTTGGCATCTTTACTGCTGAAGTTGCAATAGGGACACTGCTGAACCTAGAAGAAAAAAAAATGGTGGTTTTAATTACTATATTCGCATGTAAACCAGCCAGATGAACCCATTTATAAGATGGCTGGAGATCTTTTGAACTGCTATGGGTTAAAATGCTCAGGCATCTGGGACATGGAATCTCCATACCTCTATTACCATGTTTTAAAGTCGCAAGCTACGTCACCAGGCACTCATTACTGAGAGTATGCGGAACATAGCTGCCACTCTACCACCTGTCTTAATACAATCCATTTCTGAAATGACAAAGTCTTCCACCCTTACAGGACCCAGACGAGCTAATACTCCATAATCTAATTTAAAAACACATTTTTTTAAAGAGATGCAAACTGGGGCGCCACAAGATGAGTATAGGTATTCTATTTCAGAAGATGATGACTTTCCTGATATTAAAAAAAGCTCCACCAAGGAGGAAATGGAGATGTTTAACCCTTTCCCAAAAAATGGAGCTTACCATCTTTCTATTTTCTGTACTGTTTATTCTGTTCAGGGTCAAGGCAGGAGTTGGAGTGTATCCCAACTGACTGGGTGAAAGGCAGACAATACTCTGAATTGATTGGCAGTCAATAACAAGGTTTGTGAATGGAGTGGGAATTGATCTCACTTCAACTGTGTGAAAGTCAGCTACTACACAACCAACGGCATTGAAACCAGAGTGACTAGTTTGCCTCAATCACTTCACAGGTAGAAGAAATATTGGATGTATATTAAATAGTATGTTTTAATACAGTCGGCTATCCTGGAAAAAAAAAAAAAAAAACTCAGTCAGACATCAATATGGTTTAGCAGACACAAATAAGCCTGCAGTTGTGTTGCCTTTGAAAACAGTAACAAATCTCTCAGTGCACCTCAAACATTTTGAGGATGAGCTACATCAAACCTTCACACCGCCTGGGGATTTTTCCAACATAGTTCAACTTGTGTCACACAACTGAAAGATTCTGCAAAGCGGTACCTGTTCAGCGGTAGAGCTCCTCGCTTCAACAGATTTGGGTCTTTTGGGTGGACTTTCAATTTGTTGATCGGGCTGGAGCGAATGTTTCACCGCTGTGTTCTGTCCACTCGATTCTTTGGATGTGGCATTCACTCCTTAAATGGGGAAGAGAAAAAAAACATTTTAAATAAAGCATGAGTCATGAAACAAACCTGGAACTGTTCAAAATGATAAACATTATTCGAAAATATTTGTTTTTCATTTTACAGAAAGCAATGATACTCAATCTATGATGTCTTCACGTACCGTGGATACAAAGACATTTCAAGGAGACGAATAGGTGATCATTTAAAAGCTTTGACACCGACACAACTTAAGCTTACAGGCACGGGCTGCATAACTCATGCATACCCCTAACGCACACACTTCCTGCCTTGAGGCCATGTGAAATGGAGAAAACTCAGGCAGACTCATTATCACAGCACGACATACATTAAATGTTATGGTAATATTATACACTTCATTAGATCATATACATTTCCCCAGCTGCTTCAACTGTGCCTCTGTCTGCACAAGATGCAACATTTTGGGGAGGGGGGGGGCGGCGTTGGTCACGGCTGGTGGTACAGTAGTGCGTGCGTCAATTTGTACGTGCATGTGTAAGTGTGTATGACGTTAACAAACAGCGCCCTGTATGGGGAGATCAGCCTCTGGTTGTATTTAGTGATAAATCTTTCATTAGCTTCATCCTCACATACAAGGCACTGCAGCTCAACACAGCTGGTGCAAAACAAAGACCCGGCATCAGACCCCCCCCCCCCAAGTCATCATCCACAAACCCCTCCCACGCCTGGTCACTCAAGGCAATATGCGAGCCTCACTCTTGCGAATCAACGCTTCACGCTAGATGCACAAAGGGAAAAAGGGGGGGGGGGGGGGGAATCAAAGCGCTGATACGTGGAGAGAAGAAGGAAAAAATACATTTCATATTATTCCATGCTCATGTTTTTATTGGGTGCATATCAATTCCTCTGGCCCGTTCATGCATTTTAATTCTGTTGCATTAAGTAGGCGTTCCACTTATTTTATTTGTAATCCCCTATATCTGGAGCCTGAAATATTGGCCTGTCAAGGGAAGTGACAAGAGAGAAGGGGGGGAGGAAGAAGAAAAAAGGGGGGGGCACGCACACAAGGGCACAATGTGAATTTCCAAGAACATCCGAAAATTGGACCGCAGCTCAGAATAGCAAGGTAATCTTGTCTTACGCCGCTTGCCACGGACGGCCCCTGCAGGGCTTACATGCGTGTTGCTGTGCATGTATGCGTGTACATTGTCTTCCATGACAGGCCTCCCGCTCCACTTTATTGCAGCCATCATATAAGCTGACCTTTCGGCTCTCTAGCGCCCAACCTCTCCAATTCATTATGAGCAATTCTAATTTCAACTTTCAATTTTTGCCTCCGTCTTTCACTCAATTTGCAACTAAATTGCATTCTTGCGAGTGGAGATGAGGCGATTGTCAGACAAGAGCCGGCCGGCAAACACATTTAGATGGCGGATGGGAGCGAGGCCACACATCACCATTGATTACTGTCATAGCCAACGCAAATGTTGGTGTAATGGCCGCACGCTTGGTTGTGTGTCTGTTTTTGATGTCGATTTGTCTCGGTACTTTCATCAAGAAAAAGAGTTGGTCTAACCTTGAATGCCGAGAGAGCCGATCTCTCTCTGGCCACTTAGGAGATTTAAATGGCGAGCCCTGCCGGTGCATAATGAAGCCGTTTGGAGAAATGCCTTCTAAAATGGAGTGTCCTTCAAACATACCTGAAGCCCAATTGTGCACAATGGGGTAAAAGCACAATTCAAATAGCGGCGATGATTTTATGAGAGAAAATCAAATATCCATTTGCTGCTTCTTGCTCTCAAAGTCTGCATGGCAAGAATCATTAAAAAATAATAATGGGGGTGAGCGGGATCCAGAAGATGGCAACCACCCCCCTCGTTTTCCTTTGTCTGCATCCTAACACTTAATGACTGCACTTTTCCCCTCCTCCCTCTTCTTTGCCGTCCACCATCCCTCCATCCTCATGTGGACTCCACCAGCTGCAGGCCAGTGAAGCGGAGGGGCCGAATAAACCTGACACCCCGTAACCACTGCGAGCCACCCCTCCCACACGCCACCAATGACAAATGTCTGCATGCAGCAGGACCTGGCTTGATTAGATGAATCAAAAGGAGATTTATGACACTCGCCCCCCTTTTGCATTTCAGGGGGGGAGAGCGCAGCACACTCGCCACCCATCTTTATTTGCAACTGTCACTGGTGTTTAGGGTGTCACGGATGCGCACTTACAAAGCAAGTGCGGTCGCAGATGGAGTGAAGTAAAAAGCAGTGGAGGGAGGGAGAGTGGGAGAGTGGAAAAAGAGAAGCATGTGAGCTTGTCTTTTAAATAAAACTGCATCTAGGCTTAAAGTAAGTATTATATGCCTTCTTTTTCAGACTATCTTAAATTTTGGCAAAAATCAACACGGCCAAATTTGGACAATAATCAACCATAATACTGTAGTAGATCAAATACCGCTCTCTGACGGAAGTATCAACATGGAGCCGCACTTTCTACTAAGAATATAATGTGATTGTTTGCGACAAAAAACTTTTTCATTTCGCTCAAACTTAACCTACTCTGACCTTGCGCGAGCGACTGAGCAATTAGAGCTCATTCCCGACAATGTCATGAAAAGACGAAAGGCTCCACAACTTAAACGGAAGCAGGCTGGGTGGCGGCAGCTTGGATTTAGTATTCAATTTAGCACTGCTGAGTCCTGGCAGACTGGCTAAGGTTATGAAGCAGTAAATCTACAAGGGGGAGCTGGCCAAAATGGGCCATGGAGGGTCGGTTGACATGATTTACTTGTCTCTTGCTCTGAGGTTACGCATTAGGCTGACCCCTGGTCACTTGATAACATTACAACAACACAGAGCGAACCCCAAACTCCCACCAAAGTACTCAGCGGGTTGTAGAAGGAGAGAGGAAAGAATGTTAAAAAGCAACTGTCTTGCCATTTACGGGAGTTTTTTTCTTTTTAAATGACTTGCTTTCTTTTCTGTTGCATCTGATAAGAGCGATGAATATGAACAAGGCCTTGTCACATTTGACAAATCGGCTATGACGCACAACAAGCTGCGGTTAAGAAAAAACAACAACACGGAATAGCTGCAGGCCTATCATTAAACATGCTAATATCGTTGATTTATTTTAATTTCATTTCAGAGACTGAAAACAAGTGGAGCCCTCATCTCACATTTGCGAGATGGATGCAAATAAAAAAAACATGGAATACATCAAAATCCAATCTGGTTTGTGTGCAAAATCCTTTTTGTTATCTACACAATCCAAACTTGTACGCTTGTAATAAATTTGACTGCGGGAGCAATGAGTAATAGTTTTGCTAATTTGAAGCAGGTAGATAATTGCAAATTTCCTTGGACCGCAGGACAGGCTCATTTCCATGCTGGGGCCTTTTGTTTAGTTGGTTATTTATAAGAAGTAGGCCCTTGAGCCATGGTGACATGCGCCGTCTACTCACACAGCACAAAGCTATCTGGAAGTAATCCACATCAGGGACATTTGCATGGAGAATGTAACATGGATTATAATTAATCTAAAGTGACATGGGATTTAAAAAGACAATGTAAATGAAGCTGGGGAAAAGCCCACTCTGCCTTTCCTGTCCCCCCCCCCCCCTTTTTTTTTTGCCATCTCCCTCTTCCCCTCTGCATCTACTATATGCCCCCTCTTTGTTTAAAGCGTCTCGGAGATGAAGTGTGCAAGCAGCAGACTGCTCACTTGGCCACACTGTAATCCCTCCCCTCCGTTGGGAATCACACATACACACATTTGAAGCCACTCACACGCTGGAGGCTGAGGAAGGGCTCGCTAAATTCTACGACTTCAAGTTGGGGAAAGAAAGGGGGGAAAATGCGAGAAAGAGAGGTGAGAAATAGAGAAAGTGATAGGGGAGATAGATGGTGATATATAGAGATAGAGATAAAGAGAGAGATATAGTGATAGTGAGAGAAAGAGAGCTGGAGAGAAAGATGGAAATATAGAGAAATGGAGAGAGGGAGAAATAGAGCGAGTGATGGGGAGATAGAGAGATAGCTGGAGAGATAGATGGCGATATAGAGAGAAGGAGGGATAGAGAGAGAGAGAGAAACAAAGAGAGGGAGGGATGGGTAGATGGATAGACAGACATACACTTTGTTCTTTTTTTTTTTTTTTTTTTTTTGCACGTGCGCAGTGGTGTTAAATGACATTAGCAGTAATATACGACGGCGAACGCATGGACGGTGGTTTCCCCCCCGCCAGTCGCTCAGATAGGACTGTCAGAGAGATAGAGCTGAAAGATAGATGACGAGCCAAACTAATAGGCCCCAGCCTCACTCGGCTCGCCTTCTGCCTCATTGAGCCTCACATTATGGAGCAAGGTATGGCATGCTAGGATGCAGGAGAGGAGTGGGGGTTACTTTCAGATAAATGGAGGCTAGGACTTGGAAGGTGGCTGCACGGTTATTGTGGGAGAGGAAGACATTAGGGAAGGAGAGAGAGAATTCCATCCGATGAAATGGAGGCGCGGGGTGCCATGTGATATTCATCCCCAGCAGTGGATTTCCATCTCATACATAAACGACCGCATGAATTCTTATTTGGGTAAATCACATCTAACAAAGGCAGGGCTACCCTGACCACCCAACCCCACCAGCCAGAATGTGCATATCGTTGCTCCGAGTCATTCTTAGAAATTAAAAGATGGATTGAGCAAGAGAAATCAAATGAAGGGTTGGTGGCATAAAAAAATAAATTGTGGTTGCCAAAATGCAATATTAGAAAAACATACACAGCAGCCACCTCACCCAGCCCCCCATCTAATCCCGAGCTTATGAAAAATTAATATGTCATCGGAGAGGGCACAAGAACGGGAAAAGATTAATGCAAGGCGCTTATAAATTACAAGCACGCAAACTGATTTGATTAAAAAATAATCTGGGGCCTGGACATTGCCTTGTAATAACCACAACTTGTCCTTCTCCTTTTTTCTCTGTTTTCCTCTCTCTCTTTCTTCTCTCTCTGTCTCACTCTCGCTTTCTGACAGATGGAAACAATTAAAGCGGGTCACATGGAGGCTAGTCCGCGGCGTTCACATGCTACGCACACGTTTAAAACTTACTCCGAGGGAAAGATCACTTGAGAAAGATGGGATGCTTTAAACTAGAAGATGCATGTGAATGCACACCCATGTGTGTGTGCGTGTGTGTACTCACGCTCAGTTCTTCTGCTGTCAGTCAAGTCTCGGTCAGTGAGGTTGGATGCGGGCCTGGAAGAAGAGCCAGGAGGTCTCTCACCATCCTCTGCGTTCTCCTCTGAAAATGCAACAAATGCTAAATTACCCATGATGCTCTGAACATAGAAGAAGCGGCGCTAAAACTGACAGGAAGCTGACACATTGAATGATGCGTTTACATGCGTTCCAAACAATTATCGTCTCAAGCAACATAAGTCAAGTTGACTCACTGTACAGTCTGTATCAACAGGAAAAAATACTTTAACATGTGGGTTGATAAATATAGCCCTGGCCTGCCGCTTCTGGAGGGGGAAACATAAAACATCCAATGCCTGACGGAAGGGGTGGGACATTTCAAATATGACGTGAAATTATGTAGCACGTGTGAACTGCATATGGAATTCTTGTTATACCGGACTTTATCCTTCTCCACATTTGAAAAAAAAAAAAAAATATATATATATATATATATATACTAAAAAAATATATATATGCATGCTTACTACTATTAGCAGATTAGCCTAGCCATCTCTGAGAGTTCAGCCCCTTGTTTGATAATTCTGTGTATCTGCAGTGTTCTGCCAGTGGATTAAAGCCAGTGTGTGTGTGTGTGCGTGCGTGTGTATACGTGCATTTGTGTGCAAGTGTGTATATGTGTCGCCAGCACAAGCTAACACTAATCCTAGCCGAGCTCCAGCGCTCCCTTTCATCCAGCCATCATTTGTCTCCGGCTGGGCTGATGTCACTTTGTAATGAATTTTGAGCAGTCTGAGAGAGGCCAGATAACCAGGCATGCGGGTACGCTCGCTCACGCACACACACTTGCGCACAAACACACAAGCACATCCGCACACACACACACATGTGCGTGTGCATCTCCACATCCAAAGCCCTCCTCCATTTCAGAGCTAGCAAATGAATAAAAATCCCAAAGTGAAACACTTGCAGCCAGGCGTCAAATCACACAAACGCAAACACACACATACACGAAACCAAATTCACATAAATAAAAAAAAAAAAGCAAAAGCATTAAAACTGTCATGTCTTCTTAATATGTGTGTGAGGGGTGGAGGGAATGTATGGTAAAGGGTTTCTTTCACTGTAAACCGCCTTACTCTGCCACAAAATGAGAAAATCAAAATAGTGCGTGTGCGTGTGTGACAAAAAAGGAATTTGAAAAGCGGTTTTCATTTAAAAGCTGTGAATGTCCTGAACAAAAATGTCCAACTTTAAAATCAAATAGTCTTTCCATATTTGTATGAAATTCAACATTAACAGTGCAACAAAAAGGTGCACTGGGGTCAGCTTGCAAGATGCATACAATCATTTTGGCGATTGTACGACAAGCCCGGAAACATGATATCATCAACCCTTTTGAATACAAGACATACGAAAATAGACAATTGCACACAAATCGAGAATTGTGAATCATTTCTAACTGCTGCTGCATCCATCTTTGTAAAAAATCCTCTAGGGGGCACTCTACCTGTAAACGCAAGAGAACGAGAGACACTGCAAAGAGAAGAAAGAGGAAGGAACTGGATAATATGAGAAGAAAGGAGAAGGCCATCATCTGGGCTTCATCAATGTTTTTTTTTTCTCGCTCTTTTACCCCCACCTCCCTTTGCATTGGTTAGATCAGTGGCAAGTGTGTGTGTGCAAACGGGAATGCGTTTCCACGCTGAGGACATTCCCAGACAAGCTCTCTCAATACATCAGCACAGTGTCTGCCCTCTGACTGACCCTGACAGTTACACACCACATGATGGTGTCGATGCTATGTGTGTGTGTGCGAGTGTGTGTGTGTGTGTGTGTGTGTACCCCATTGATCAAGTGAGTGAGACAGTGACCGCATGTGTTTGCATGTGTGCTGTCATAAGCAAGTGTGTGTGTGTGTGTGTGTGAAAGATCACTGACGATCAACTTAATCGCAACCAGAGCAAAACTTTCACGGCCACCTTCCATCGCCTCGTGCACATGCACGGACACACACACACCCACAATTATACACAAAGACGTATACAAACACACACACAGTGGGTCAGGCAGAGAGTGTGATTTTGGATTTTGGCAGCCCGACGAGATCCTCCTTTGATGTGGCTCGGCCGGAACATTAAAGCCGGCCGGTGAGCTGGATTCTAACCACACGGCCCGGGTCCGATTACCCCGGGCGACCAACGACAGCCTATATTTAACTGTTAGGAGAGGAAGAAGAATTAAGTGATTCTTGATCAGCAACACACCCAAGCCGACGTGGTTTTACATTTAGCTATTAATTGGAACCACTGGCCGTGGCCATGAATAAATAAGAACTCCTCAAGGGCAACCTTGGACATCTTTAAAAACAAAAATGTTCTGCCTTTTGTCCCCACACAAATTGTAGGACTGTTTAAATGTATATCTAAAATCCTTTTAATGTGTGCAGCCATGGGAATTGCTTTTCCAGACGTCTGATTGGCAAAATTGTGCTTCATAGGCAGAAAATGTCATCACATTTATTTTATGTTACTACAAAATAAACGTTTTTTTTTCCTATTACCTGCATAAGTATGACCGAAATAATTCACAAAAGAAACATTTAGTTAACTTTATTTTTAAGTATTATTTTAAGATTGCTAGTCCACTTCCATGACAAGTAAAAATGATGCACGAGGACGCAGAGCAAGAAAGAGATGTTTGGAAAGAAAATAGAAGAATAGACACATGGGTGATGAATGCAATGGAGGTTGTATAGTATGTGTGTATATGTGTATGTGTGCGCGTATCTGTGTCTCCGTTGGCTGTATAATGACCTGCTCTGAGACCACTCGCTCCCCCTTCTGTCTCCCCCTAAGGGCCCATAACCACCATGCCGGGTCATTATGTGCCCGGTGGAGGACTCGGTTGCACAGCACAACAACCACAGAGAAATAAGACGCCAACAAACAGGACTCGGAGACTCCAAAATGGCTGAATTCATTAGTGCGGGCCAAGTTGCCACTAATTTGCTTCTTTAGGGTCTCATTAAAGAAGAAAATGAGGAAACCTTATACGTGTGTGTATGTATATACTTGTTTATACCATTATATGGTACCACAGTGTGTGTGTGTGTGTATGTGTGTGTGTGTGTGTGTGTGTGTGTGTGTGTGTGTGTGTGTGTGTGTGTGTATATGTATATATGTGTACATATATATGTGTATATATAGTATATACTGTATTCAGAGCTATTGTAGAATGCTTCATTAAAATCAGCACTGTCGTGATAGAAGTTGGAAAGTAGTAATGGGGAAAAATAATGATGTATTGTTGAACGCACTAGATGTGAAGGCCTGAATTGAAAAATGTGTGGACACAACTCAAGATTTACATCATGCACTTTAAAGGTTTGCACAGTTAAGTTGTGCATAAGTTTTAAAGTGCAAATACAAAACTTACATGACAACTTTCTACCTTAATACAATTGTAAAATAATACGAAATTAAAGAAAGTTCATGTGTCTAGAGTATGAGGAAGTACTGCAGCCCTAACGCCCACGACAAGCATGTCTCCCCCACTTATCGCTGATGTTGATTTTGATTTCTTCTTACAACTCCGGTCATGTCCCTTGTGAGACTGCATGTGAGAGTGCACAAATGCAAAGAGGGGCCCTGTGATGTCACATTTCAGTGCAGTGCGTGTGGCTCCAGTTTGGCCTCCCGGTCCTAAAGGGGAAAGCTTTGAAACACTACACTGTCCCGCACACGCACACGTACACACATGCAGTCGAGGGCCAGCGGTAACAGTGCCAGAGTAATAACCTTATAGACTTACTGATCTCCTATCCTCCTGTTCTCTCACCCTCAAATCTTTATTTACCCAACTCTCCCTTTTACACCCCTCCCCGCCCATTCTCCCCGTACCTTAGCCCCCCCCCCCCCCAAATTTCAGCGCGTTTAACAAGCATTTAGATCTTAACCAGATGTTGTTAATGTAGCATGTCTAAAATACTAAACATCAACCCAGCAGAGAGGGGCCGCAGCTCCTGCACAACAGGGCCTGGGAATAACTCACACACATGTGGAGCCTTCACATGCACACATTTACGCCCACGTAAAGTTTCATGTATTTAATGCAGCGTTCCACAGCCCACATGCTAACGTGTAAACACACGTGTTTCCATGCACACGTTCAAACACACCCTAAGAACAGCAGAATATATTACGCCAGCAAAATAAAAAAATTAGCTTCAACCTGGAGCGTCAGACAATAGCATTTAACACACTCCTGGTGTGACTGTCAGTGACGGAATGCGCTGAAAAATTAGTTTTGTGTGGAGACGGGGGGGCGAAGAGGGTATGCTCGTATCAGCAGCTTCAAATTTGCTTTGTTGTCGTCAATTACGACTTCCTGAGACACCATATTGTATTTCATTTTCCCTCAAATTGCCCGCTCTGATGTCTCGCGGGCAAATAACAAAACGTATTAACGTTCCTTAAAAAAAAAAAAAAAAAAGAATTTGAATAAACATAACCTAGATTAAAACCTCGCTTCTACAGAAATAAGCCGTTGTTGCTCGTTAGGAGAGGGGGGAGGTTCATTTTCAATTCTGCATGACTGAGAGGTAATGTATATGATTCTTTAATGCCAAATACAAAAGAGGGGATAACAATATGGCGTCTGCGGTGCAACACCTGGCCTTATACAACAATGCTGACACGCCAACTACACTTCCACACACAAACACCTGCGTCCTACACAACAGCAGCCTTGATCACCCCAAGCAGAAGAGCAAGAGCGGCACGACACGCTCACCGGGAGATTTAGGAATCATCTGAAAAGAGAATTCCTCTCCTCTCTCTCATCTTAGCTCTATTTTCTTTTATTTCCCACTCCTTTATGATACCTCGGTGCAATATTTATTCAACCCCCCCCCCATATTATAAACACCTGCTCGACGAGGTGGCACACACAGCGGAAATATCACACGAGCTCACCAGGTTGACCTAGTCAGGTTCAATGGATGGAGGGATGAAAAGAGGGAGGAACGCTGACAAAAACACACAAGGAGCCGAGGGTTAATGGCGTTCCCATCTCTGTGATAAGAATTCATTCTCTTCTATTACCAGCACTTATCAAGGACACACATACACACACACGATCATACGCAGTGAGGGTCCAAGATCGATAGATGATCCTAATGAAGAAAGCAGCTGTTTCTCGGCACACCTGGCCGACTCTATCAGCCCGACAAGATCTCGCCGCCACGTTTGTCCTTCTATCCATCCATCCATTTAGCTATCTATCCATCTAGTTTTAATCTTTTCACACACCGAGTCATCCACATATATCCTATTTGTCCCTCCATTTATTCCTCCAATCTGAACATCCATCGCTACACTGGTTAACAGCCATACCAGCAAGGCAGATATCATTTGTAATTGCCCAGAGTGGCTCTTGTCGTGTAGGGGTTTATTTTTTCTTTCTCCTTTCAGAACTAATACCAGGCCAAGAGGAGGAAATCTAATTGAACAAAAAAAAAGCGGTGGATTTAAGAGCACATGCTGCCTTTGTGTGTGTATCTATTCTTTGAAATGTGATGGCGGAGGTTGAATAGATTTTGTTTCAAAAGGAAGTTGATCCTATCAGGCTGCTGTATTGTTTTAGTTGAATACACCTGTTCACCGAGATGGTGTGCCTCATAGTCCCAAAAGGAATATAATTCTAAAAATGAAAATTCCTGATTTTGACCCTATTTACCGTACTTACATTGGATTGAATGGAAGTCCCATTAACAGAGAATGCATTCAAGCCGTAGCAACATTCCCAAATGATGGATGCTACCATTTAACATTTCATCCTCACGTAACATGTGACTTCCCTTTAAAGAGGAGGGGGTGAAAAAATGTCATGTGTTTTGCAGTACGGCATGACTTTACAACATACAAAGAATATCTCCAGGCGGAAATATTCATTAAGTTGCTTAGAATCAGCTCGGAAAATGACCACATGGTACCTGCGATACGCAGGCACATGAGGCATCGTGCCCTGGAGAGGCTATTCACAGATGCTTATAAAGTAGGAGTGTTGGCTTTCCTTAGACCTTCTCCAAAACATGCAAAAAATGTCCATTTCATTACTAGCTAAACAATGTCATATGGGCCCCCACTGGCCCTAATAGAGGCAGACAAAGACAGAGCAGCACACATATGCTTCGAATAAATCAGATTACCCAGGGAGCGGGGGTGAGGAGGGGAAGAGAATGAGGGAGCGAAAGAGGGAAAGAAAGGGAGACACCGCCAGACACTTAGAGGATTGACAATATTCCCGTTTCTTGCTACCTCTCCCCCCATCCCCCCTACACACTCCCCGCAACCCACACTTTCCTTTGCTACACCTCCTCGCTCCCCCCAGCCTCCTCTAGCGGGATCTGTTTTAGATTTGAGCCAGAGCTTCAGCCATATCTCTCCCTTATCTCTGCTAGCCGTCAGAAAACAGAAAGCTCCATGTTTCCATGCATTAGACTCCCAGTTCCTGACACGCCACTTGAAAATCCCCACAGCACGTCAAAATGGCAGCGCTAAAGTGCAACGATATGATTTCATCAAATGGAAGGCAGGTTTGCGGCTTGCGTTCGATAGGACTTTGTCTGGATTGATCCGGGATCATATCAGAGAATTATTATTATTATTATGTTCTGAAAATAGCATGCTCCAAACTACCAAAATATAATGTCAACATTCGTCCTTACAATTCTTAGACACATTTTTGCACAGGGCCAAAGTTGCTCACAAATAAAAAAAATTAAGCCAGCAAATGCCAATATAATATTCTTCACATTAGATCATGATTTTGAAATTATTTTAATCATAACCGTTGTTCTTTTCTCTAATTAGCACTTTTGATGACAGGATATGGACTTATTGACTCCCTTTCAAGTTTCAAGAAAAACATGGGAAAACTGTAGTGGTAGACATTATGTTCAAAGAAAAAAAAATCTATATTCAAATGACTCTTTCCATTGATTTATAATTAAGTCTTAATTACAACTGGGCTTGGACATTCAAACTGAGCTGTCACAATAGCGGGGAACTAGATAGGGGAGCATTATTGATACACTTTAACAGCGGTGGTCGCCCAGACATTGATTCAGATATTTTGCGGTGCCTTTGGCATGCTTGGAGGATTTAAATGAACAGGCAATTGAGAGAAAACAGACACACACACACACACTCCTGTGCACCTGCATGCACACACACCTAAGTGAACTACACAGGATAATTAACCTTCATTGGGGAAAAGTCAGAGCTGGCTTATCTGCACACTAAACTCTGTGTGTTTATATGTGTGTGTGCCCATCAGGTGTAATTACATTATTATGTGAGGAGCTGATTGACTTCAGGTGGGGCTGCAGGAAGGGGGAAAATAAATAGGATGTGATTTGTGTGTCTGCACGTGCATCAGGGCACATACTTATTGGTGGCTCAGGTGCTTGCGGCGACTTTTAGCGCATCCAGCCACATGGCAGTGTACATCCCCACGGGGCTAATCAGGTATCTGATACCTTTTGTTTTGGGAGCTCATTGATGGATGAAATCTTTATCTGTGCTATTGATCAGGGAAGGGTGCACGGGTCCTAAACTGTCTGTCTAGCAGCCTGCCTGCTCCGGCTCTAACAAGATTGCCAGGGCCGAGTATATCAGTTAACATTTAATCAATGGCAGCTTAAGACACTGGGGCACTGGGAGAGAGGCCCACCGCTTCAAGCCGTCTGCCCCAAACCATTACCCGGGATTGAAGGGAAAGTGTGTGTGTGTGTGTGTATGTGTGAGTTAGACGGTGGTCCGGCAGATAATTACAGTGGATTGGGACGGGTAGATCACATGTCTTAGTGGTGTGTCCGTCCGTGTGTTAGTGCATCTGTGTTCACAGTCATGGGAGAGCTGACTTGTCAATAGATGCTAATATGTCCAAAAAAAGTTTTCTTAGAATGCAAAAAAAAATAAAAAATCTCTTGATAACTGAATGTAACAATAAAATTAGCAGAAAAAATCCTTGAATTAATAAAAATATCATATTTGTCAGCCCTCGTTACTGGATGACATCATCGTCAAATTACAATTTTAAATACTAACAATAAGATTATACAGATGGTCTTTCACATGTGTGTGTTTGGGCTTGTTTGACGGGGGAAGCCCCTCGTTTTATCCGAAGCCTGGGAGAATCCCACCACCGAAAATCAATGTTTGTGAGAGCAGACTACGTGAGGTAGCGTATGTGTGTGTGTGTGTGTGTGTGTCAAGGTTTTGTAAGACAAATCTCTCCAGCGCGCGTCGCTTTAGTGCTATTGAACCAAGCTTCGATCACTTGGCTGCTGTGAATAATGCAAGGGAGGCTACTTGCTCACTTACAGCATAGGACTCTTGCGGCCGTGTGTGCGTGTGCGTGTGCGACAAGATGGTCCCTTTCTCCTCCTTGCAAATGCATCACGGCAGTTCCCCGACATTCTTCCACTTGGCCTTCCTAATCTCGTGTCAGATACAGGAACTCCCACATTGATATTGTCTCATTGAGTGTGTGCCACATATGTGTGTGCACGCACATAAGTGTGTGTGTGTATGCTGGAGGCTCCTCCAGTAGACGGGAAGAGCTTAACTCAAGCGGACAGCTCCGTGGCCCGCACTTTGACACAACCTGAGTCATTGTTACATACAGCTGGCACAGAACAGAGTAGTGTCATTAAAAAATGACAATTAGAGGAAAAAAAATAGGTGAACACACTCGTTTTTATGTCCTCAGGTATGTGAAGCGGAGACATTAATAAACAGGAAGTAATTATTTGGATTATAAATGATGAGAGTTGTGTGTCTTCCTGCTAATTAAGCTGAAAGATGTGGAATGGCACAAAGCCGTAATACTTTAATGGTGTCCTATCGTTGATATGGCCGAGGGGGACAATGGACACACAGATGCTTAATGTCCCTGTCGAGGAAGGAGATCTTCTCTTTGGCCATAACCGTCCCTGTCATCACTTATGAGGCAATTAAACAAAACATCACTTCCTATTTCCTCACATCCTCAAGCTTCCTCTCATGTTTTTTTTTTTTTGTGAGCAGGGAGGGCTCCTCTTCCTCTTCTCCTCTCCTCTCCTCTCCCACTTGGCTCTTCTTCTACCCTTCCCAAGCGACTCCAAACAGGGTTTCAATTTCAGCATGCTGATTGTCTCATTGCCGGCTCCATGCATGTCTAACACTCACTGGCACTCTCGGGACTGGCCTCCTGTGAGTGTTTTTTGTGTGTGCGGTGTGTGTGAAGGGGTGATGAGGGTGCAAAATGCCTATTACATTGAGAGTGCGGTCCCTCTTACACTGGAGAGAATTCTCTGGTGCCTAAAGAGCAGAAAATTGCAATGCTCCTCTTGCTCATTCCCCATTAACCTGTGTTTGGAAACAAAGCCCTCGCCAAGTTGTGTGTGGGTTCGACTTTGTGTGTTTCTTGGCCAAAATATGAACAGTGCCTTTAACGGCAGTATCCTCCTGAATTGCAGAGTATATTTGTCAATAATTGCAACACGACAAAAGTAGATAATATCAAAATTGAATAAGCGAAGCTATAAAAATTAGCAGTGAAGTGTTACGTGCAAGCAGAATAAACTTTCTCATATCAGCACTAAATCCAATCTCCAATAAATATTGCAGCGGACTGGTCCAACTTGAAACACAAAAGACACAGTTTACTTAAGGTTGCACAATTGCGATATTTTTTTTGTGCAGGGCATTTTGTACATTCTGGGAGCAATGTATGAAATCAGATGAATTAAGCAAACCCGAAATGAGTCGCAATGGCTGATTTTGCATCTCTATGTTGGAGCGAAGTAGATGTGCAAATGAAAAAGTTTCAAGTGCATCAATACTTTTTCAGATCTGTATATATGTTTCTAAATAAAATGTTTCCTTTTTCGCAATCCTCCCTTCTGTCCCTTGTTCTAAAAGAGCAAACGGTGAGATGTCACCCTACGAAGCGCTCGGAGAGGAATCCAAAGAGGCATATTTGTTTCATTTGCATAAAGACATCCTACATCAAAGTGGAGACCCCGGGATCATTCTGTAGATTTTTCTTTTCTTTTTTTATTCTTCCCTTTCTCTCACAGCATCCTTTTCTGATTCTGTCACATGTTTTTTTTCTGTCGCTCTCTTTTTTCACAGTGTTATTAGTACATGATAAAAGCAAAAAGGGATGTCATGACACGGGACCCCCTGTAAGCATTGGGAGGTGGGAGAGAAAACGAAAGAGAATGAAGGAGAAGGTGGGGAGGGTGCAAAGGGGAGCGGCAAAGATGAAAGCAATGTTCTCTGGAAATGATTGCTCACAAGGCATTGATTCTGAGCTTTAATCTCACATCGGGCGCTCAAATTTCCTATTAGGGAGATGAAGAAGTGAGAGAGAGAGAGAGCGAGAGAGGAAGGAGGGGGCTTGTCATCACATACTGTAGGTGGGAGGTGAAACTTGGCAGACTCACTATTTGGAAGATAAAACTTGCATTTTCTTTATTCTAGACACGTCTTGTCCAAAATTATATATATATATATATATATATATATATTTTTTTTTTTTTTCTCACAAAATTCAGACTGAAACACAAACACACACACGCACACACACACGCAAGAAGCCATTGACAGGGGCTATTGCTGCAAAGCTTCCTCCAGTTAGCGACGATTAGCCTGAGCTATAGGTAATCAATAGCCTCTATCAATTCCATACCTCCCGCTGATGGATGAGCTAAAAGAAAGAGAGGAGTGAGGAAGGAGGGAGGGAGGGATGACAGAAATTCTTCCTGACAATACCAACTTATCATGCGGATCTGCATGTGTGTGTGCGTGCATGTGTGTCAGCCGCCTCCGATGTCCATCTGCGAATTGTATCATCGCCGTCTCAGATTAGCGGCTGCTTGGACCGAGCCCGAGCATTGCCTGGTTACCGTGGCTCCGGCCCCACACGGGCCCCCTCCCATCACCTGATTGTTTGTCTTAATGCTGTGTGACACAGCCCATTGTTTTGTCCATCTGTGGTTAAGAGTCAATGGACAGAGGGTGTATGAGGGGATCAGGGGGAGAAAAGAATAGAGGTGAAGGACGATGAAATAAAGAAGAGCAGAGTGAAAAAGGAGGGTGAGTAGGAGGGAAGGCAAGGGGGGCGGGCTGAAACTAAATGGAACCAAGGAAACTCCAAGTGAGGGAAATATAATAAGCACATAATATTCTTCATCAAAACTGACTTTATATTCCAAAGCAGAGGTACTTGGGTCCATATGGACCTTAAGGGAGACCTTTTGTACCATCACACATGGATGAGGCATCCTCTTCAAAAGACTTAAGTCATATTTAGTATGCGTCCTCAGAGCCCGACGGCTTTGTATTGTAAATAAGGCTAATGTGGCATTGGTCAGCTATGCTAATTCAGATAATCAGTGCAATTTTTGTAAATTATAACTGTCAGTTTGGCACGGCGCAGAAACTTTGGCGGAAAACATGAGGGAACAATTTAGCGAGGGTAATACCCCCTCCACCAAAGAGCTGCCTCCACTCAAAGAAAAACAATCAGGCCGCGCTCTGACCGCCCCCACCCCCCCCTCCGACACACCATTTCAAAAATAGTTTATGGTGAACGAGGCTCATTTCTTCAGTCAGGCTCTCTACAGTATGTGCACACACAAACCGCACGGTAATTATCATTCGCTTGCATGGAATTATTCAAGAAATGACCACACTGCCTTAGAGAGCTTGGTTTGGGGGAATTTGGGGGGGAAATGACTGCTTACCCAAAATATATTAATAATACATATATTCTGTACTGTGAAAGTGGCTTATTGTCTTTTGATTAATTCATCATTCAACTTGATTATCGACATTCTAGGGGTATTTATTTATCAATCAATCCATCTATCTATTTGAAACATATATGTACAAAATGAAGTGGTAGAATTCAATCAGTTAATTTAACTAGTTGTAATGTGGCCTGTTCTACAAACCAAAGGAGACGTGTGCGTGTGTGTGTGTTGTGTCCATTCTCTCGCTCCTCCGACCATCCGTGAATGTTTATGTGATCGCCGCAAATTACGGAGACAAACCCTGGAAATAGACTTCTGTCTGAAGAGAGACCTTCCTGAAAATAAAAGAGAACCACTGGAATGGCAAAAACCATCCGCTCCGAGCAGGAAAAAAAAAAAAAAGATAAAGGAGTGAAAGTGAGAGAGACAAACCAAAATTGCCTCAAAGTCATCTTGATGTCATCACACAAATACAAAAATGATCTATTTTCCATCCTGAATATCAAGTGATCACATGCTTGTAAATGCACAAGTACACACACGCAGAGCTTGGTGATTCATCAAGACACAAGCTCCTCACGCAAGTCCACATCTCCATCCATTTAAAAGCAGACATGAAGGGATAACAAGTGTCCATTAGGCTCATTTTAGCCTACAGCTGCTAGGAAAGTGGTTAGTACAGCGACAATAATTGGACTAAGACCAAACATGTCCCAGAGCCTTATCACTCAATAGAAAAAAAAGGACACACGTAGTGTATACACACACACATGCGTGATAAAAATATTTTCACTCTCCTAGTTCCAAGATGTCTTTTGTTTAAAAGGGGGACTCAGACAAAGAAGGTCCTCTCCCTCCCCTGTTTAATGCATGTTGTGTTCTTTAGTAGAAGGTGGGGGAGGTCGGGGCTATGGATGACAGGCCTGGTTCTCACAAGTAATTACCTCCATGAGATCCCATCTACCATCTTTTTTTTTTTTTTTATGGAGGACAGTGGGAAGCAAAGAAAAGAAGAAACAAGTATGTAAGGGGCAAGTAAAGTGTGCCCTTGTGTTTCTGCTTGATCTGGAGCTTTACACATGATGGTCACACGGTTGGCAAACACTCACATGCGTGCACACATACACACACAGTACAGTGAAGACAGAACAGCAGAACCTTAACTTCAGCGAGTTCGCCACAAGTTGAGCTAAATTAACCACAAGTTTGGCTAAAATTGTGGTTCAAACTGTAATATTTCACTTGTTCTTCGTGGAACTCTTAAAAAGATCAATTTAGGATCTAATTTCATTACAGAGTGAAGAGACTAACACACAAAAAGATCTAATTTTTCCTAACAACTTTTGGATGACCCTCAAAGCAAAAATGGCCTCCAAAGTCCTTCCACGCCAAGAGGCAATTCATTTAGGCTAATTCTTGATGATGCAAACTGGCTTTTTTTCTCCCTTTTTGAATCAAGTCAATTATCTGTAATACTTCTAATTGTGCACACAATTTATCACAGGGATAGCAACACAGTGGGCTTTTTGTCTTTGAAGGAATCCACTAGAGGACCATGGGATGGTGTAGTAATAGCGATGGGAATTTGACCACAGCTCCATGATGAACTTATGGGACAAATTATGAATCTATGATTTCATTCGTTGTGTATTTTTATAGAATGGAGAAATATTTTTCTGAATCTTCTGACCTCCTTGAACTGAGCAGTTTGGTTTTAGCCAATGGTGCTACTACTCAACCGTCTCATTTAGGTTTGAACTTTTTGGACCTGGACTTGACACCTCCGGTATTGAGCGGACTAAAACAGCCTTACAAGAGGCTAGCGTGGAAATAATGTAATGTTGAGACTGAATAAAGGATGCCTCCATTTTGCCAGGATGTGATTGATAAGCATTGTGATGTTCAGACGCTTTCCCAATATATCGATTAGCACAAAACTAATATATTGTAAATATTATTGTCAGCAACATAAACCTTCGCAATGAGGCAAAGAGTGACGCTAACAAAGCAAGAGAAGTGTTGCTTGCCTGTCAAAATAGCCCCTCCCCTATGTTACGCCTCTGCAGTGCTGTACCCTTAATTAGGCCATAAAATCAGCACCCAAATTGTTTAATGAAAGCCATTCACATGTACATAAAGTCTGGAGCATTAGAACCCTTATTCCCAAATGGGCCTGTAATTATCTGGCTCAGCGCCAGGTCCTGGCTTTAAAAGAAAGATACCGGTCAGCACTTAAATTAATCTTTTTCATACCGCTCTCTAATGAACCGAAAGTGCTCGAGTCAGGAGTTGTAGCCCCAGAAAAATAATAGCATGCGCACACGTACAGACGCATTTAAAGGGACCACTGGCTGGAAATGTTTTCTATCCTTTCAGTCAAGGGGGGGCTTGGCCCCTTCGTCCCCCCCCCCCAAATCTAAAGTCTTCATCTTTCCAAGAAAATTCTATGCTCTTAACTTTGGGAAAATAATTTGGAACGGCTTTTTTAAGACTTTGAGTTTGGTGTGGAAATACTCTTACCTCAACGCTATTAAATAACCTTTGCAAACAACTATATCGGGGGAAAAAAAACCCCTCCATGTTTACAGTGAACAGTTTTGACCCCAAAGAACTGCTTTAACTTTCTCGAACCATATAATTAGGTTGCAATTCCCTATTTGAATCACTGACAATCAAAGGATTGCATTTTGGTTGACAAAAAAAAAGAGAGCTCTGCTGATGTGTAAACGGAAATACCCTTGACATATCTGCCATGCAGCTTGATCACTTAAAATATATAGCCTGGCCAAAAAGAGGGTAAAGAGGAAGAAAAAAAAAGTGGTTTGGATACTGCTAGCTTCCTTGGAAATTCCCCATCCAGAGTCAAATCCAGTATATAAAAGGAAAGCAGCGGTGACAAATTTGGTGCATTTGAGAAGCGGTGCTTCGAAATTAGGCGCAGCGGTCAAATGTTGTTTCTAAAAAATCTGCTTTCGCTCACATCGACTTATAAATGTAGCGGGGGAGTGAGGAATCTAATAAGCAGGACAAAAAAGGAGCCGGATAGAGAGATGTGATGAGGAAGGGCCGCAGTTCCAAATCTTGCAGAAATGTGATCTGTGTGTAATTAAAATCAAACTTAAACCAGTAATGAGTGTACATGTCAGGGTGGGGAATGTGTGGTCAATAAAGGACACTTTGGGAAACACACACACACACACACACACACATGGATGTCAGGCCAAATGCTACGCTAGACTGCTATTCAAAGCATGTTACCTTCCTCCCCCTGCTCCTTCAGGTCAAGCAAAGCAAAAACAAGTTAAGCGCTCATTTTCTCCCTGCAGCATTAACATAAGGATGACTAAATAATGCACCCTGACTCTTCTGGTTTAAATTACACCGCGAAAACCCCACTCTCCTCCTCCTCCCCTCCCCTTACACCCTCACCAACCATCAAACCCCCACTCAAAGAAAAACGATTAATCTTTCTGCTTTTTTTTTTTTTTTTTTGCTCTCTCTGAATGTTTTACAGTTCTGTTACACTTATTAGCTGCTGGCAGGACGGAGACCCTTAAATGAAAGCCAAATTGCTTTGGTCATGAGAAAGGAAATGAAAGCTCACTCCAGGGAGAGGCTGCATATGTGTGTGAATGTGTGTGTGCGTGCGTGTGTGTTGATTGTAAGTGTGCACAGGCTGCGAGATCCTCCCAAGGTGAAATTTCATAAGCTGCCCGCCTGCCTGGGATGTCCCTGTGCACGCAGATTGTGTGTATGCGTGTGTGTGTGTGTATGCGTGTGTATACGTGTGTGTGTGTGTGTGTTTGTGGGAGATATAAGCGCGGCAACCTAATAGGAACAGTATGCTCATTTTGGAGAGATTAGGAGGGAAGGACGGCTCTGTATCGGGAGACGTGATGTGGATAGGAAGGCCAAAGGCGAGAGGGAGGGAGAAAGATTTGACAGCATGTAGAGGGAGTGGTGAGAGAAAGAAGAGATAGCCGGACTGTTCGGGAGGAAAGTAAGGTGGATGTAATTATAGCCAAGGGCAATCACAGTGGGAAAAAAATAAATAAATAACTAGTGGAAAAATAAAGTGAGATTTTTCTAAAGGTTGTAAAATTCTGCATGTATGTATGTATGTGTGATAACTCCGAAAAGAGGCACAGCACAGACCTTGACCGGAGGGACACTCTTTGACGTGGAACAGCTCGTGGAGGCTAAATCCGTCGTCGTCCGTTCTCAGGCCTTGCTGGTGCAGCTGCAGCTTTTTCAGGCCTTCGTTCTGCTGGTGCCGGGCCGAGCGGGCGTGCTGGACCAGGTTGAGGCGAGCCTTGGTGGAGTAGTCGCACAGCGTGCAGTAATAAACGCACGACTCGGGGCTGTAGGCGCCGTCCAGCTTGTGCAAGTGCTGTTGAAGAGAAGAAAAAAAAGACAGGAAGCTTTTTAGAAATCTCCTCAAGCGTACCAAAGAACATTTGGGAGAACATCAGTTGCCTGAATCATGCCTATATCGTTTACCACTTTTATTACCATTAAAGCTTTTCGTTCTGCTCTGGTTCCAGTTCAGTTCCAATGATGGAAAGCCCAGAAATCCCACTTCCCTGGCTTCAAATGAGCCAGAGACGTCAATGGATAACGTCTCAGCCACTTTGCCTTTTAGTATTTCCAGCAATACATGTTAATTGCACATTGTGAGCTGATGCAGCTCTAATAAAGCAGAAAAAAAAAAAAAATCCAAAAACCACTTTTGGTTTTGCGCTTAATTTTGCATTTTATGAAAGCAACATGTAGCAATTACAATATAAAATTTATCTCCAATAAAATGTTCTATGATAACAAAAAAAAAAGGAGAGGAAAAAGAGAGCTGTGTTCATGCATCCAGCCTGTGTGTCATTAATTGGTCCGAGGTGACGTGCAGACTCAGCACAAAGTCAAAATAAGGAGCTGGGAGGGGAAAAGTGTTTTTCTCCGAACATTCACATTGTCCGGCTTTCTTCATTGTTGCCAGCTGCAGGGGTTTCTCATTCAACGTGTGCTGTCAGTTGCGAGCCTTGCCTGCATCTCCACTTGCCTCTTTAATGGCACCACAGCCATGCAAAGCCAAGCACCCCCATTTCTCGCCCTGCCCTCAGCAAGCTCCCAAATATGCACGCACAGCACAGGCAAGCCACCCACCGACCTACGGATCTATCATTTTTTGTCTCGCTACATCCAAATGCTTTTGCATAAAAGTTGTTTGACAAAGGTATTGCTATGTATGGTGGTCTTGCAGGTGTGTGAGTTCTAACCCCCGCCCCCCTTCGCGTCTTTAACAAACAGGGATAAGCAACTTAGCTACAGCTGCTAACATCTTTTTTTCATTCCTTCTTTCTTTCTTTTGTCGGAAATCTGAGCAGGTTTTTCTCATGAGGCGGTGGGACGTCCCCGCGCAGTCAGAGGCCCTTTCAGAAGTCTTAAGTTTTAATTAAGTCCGAGTTGTCAGAAGAAAGCTCCCCTAGACCAGAGCTCAGGGCCATTAATTACAGCTATCTTTGTTTCTCTGTGAAAGGAGGCCTCCCTTGCACTCTTTCCCCCACTCTTTTCTTTTTTTCTTTGCTTCTTTTCTTTCCCGCCCTCCCTCGAAGGAGACAACTGAGCTGCAGTCAAGTCATACGTGTGCTCCTGGACACGAAGCCATGCATGCTTGCACCATTTCTCCCTTTGCCTTTTTTTTTTACTGATAGCGATCATAATGTTCATAATGGCCTTACATAATCACAGCATATGCTATGCAGTGTACACAACAGCCCCTATAGATTGGCCACGTCTTTCATTGTGTCATCAATCATTAGTATTTCAGTCTAAAAACAATGGCGCCTTTCACCGCGCCTTCTTCCTTGTTCTTTTTCGATTCACTCGGGATTTCACTCCAGTTGTACATAAATAGGAAAGAGCTACAATGAATGCAAGTCTTTAGCATTGAATAGCAAACTGGCACTCAAACAAGACCTTGATTTTGTCAATTGACAATAAATTCAAAAAGAACAAAAGGCGCCATGTAAATGTGACAAAGCCTGTTTTTTTTTTTTCCTTCTTCTTCTTCTTTTTCTCAAAGCCTTGAATCACTGAGAGGTTTGACTGGAGTCATCCTTGACTGGTTTTCAAATGTTTCTACTGGCAAAGCCATACAGGTAATTGAACTGCTTGGAAATTAAAACGCTCATACAAATCAGCAGCGGCCCCAAAAATGTTTCACGTGGTTCAACATTTTGACTTATTTGCTTTTAGGGATATGAAGCTTCAGTCAGACAGAGTTGAATGATACACTTGGGGTTGAAGCTGGCTGCCAGCTAGGTTTAGACCTAATATTAATTCTCTCGCCATCAGCACATTCCAGAGGGTTTGTTTAAGACCTAAACTAGAGGGCTGTCTGTCTGTCGCTCTGGCACTCGACAGGCGTTCTGGAGATTGCCGGCCAGAATATCCATGATTTATGAATGTTTAAAGGAGCACTTTGACTTCTGCCAGGCGTGGGCTGTGTAATGCATATTCAAACACACAAACACACTGTTCCTGCTCCTGGGTTTGCGCTTGTGTCTGTATCCCATTTAAATGTGGATATAATGGATGAACCTGCTCTCTGGAGACGTCGGCAGGATTTACTTGTTTGGAATTAGTAGGAAACTGACATTTTTGGGGGTGATGCGAAAAAGATGATGACCCTGGCGGATTAATGGATGTAATAAAAAAACAACTTCTAACCCTTACTCTATGAATTTGTGGCTACGGATGATGGCAGTGTATGTTACTGAGTATGGTAGGAAAATTGATCCCAATGTAATTGTGATTTCTATTTCTATCTAGACAAGAAAGTCATATTTGAGCTTTTTTTTTTGTTGCTGAAATACACTCAACATGCAACATACCAGCATTATATACAACAATTTTCTACCAAATCCTCAGGGGAGCACTTTGAATTAACACGCATAAGCATTAAGCACGTTATTGTCTATGCGGCTCCACATAATTGCAAAAACACTCACACCTCCTTGTTGCTTATGGCGCCCTCATCACAGCTCCTGGTGGTGGTTAATTGTTGGGAATTAGTGTTTGGCAAACAACCAAATAAGCTAACATTCCCGGTGGGCCAATCAAGCTCATAAACAGCCCCCTGTCATGAGTAGCCCGTAATGTTGCACACACACCTCTCTGGATGGTGGCGGATGTGCACGCTCTCATCACCCCCCCCCCCCCCCCACCCCATCCCCTTCACATGGAATGCAAATTACCACACGGGGGACTTACTGTTTATTTGTCAAAAACACAACATTGTCAGCCTTGTCCATAAAACACGTACACACACACGCACGGAAATTGGGAAAGGGTGGAGGAGAGTTAATTTGACAGGTGTGGGAAGCTCCCGTGTGGTGTATGTGTGTGCGAGAGTCTGACAGAGGACTACATTCATTATTCTGAATGAGATGTTTACAAAACACCTTTCTGGCACACACAAACACAAGTACACACACACCACAGCACGCAATCGCTCGGTTTGCGGGGAGGGGAAGCGGCCGCGCCGCGCCGCATCACATTCATTTGTTCTGTCTGTGGTGGCAAAGCTGTCTCATTAACTGAATTCTTAATAAGGCGAGGCAAAATACATCCCTGCAAAAACTTCTTTTATCTTTCTCCTCGAGTGTGTGTGTGCGTGTGTGTTTACGCATCAGTCATTTCCAGAGAACTTTTTTTTTTTTTTTCATTTGGCGTGTGTTTTTGTGTCTGCCTATATCATTTCAATTGTGTGCTTCTCTTTTTTTTTGTCTTTGGCTCCGATTGTGCTCGCAAACTTGTAACGACAAAAATATTTCAAAAGCAGAAGGCTCGCTATTTCCTCCATAAACCAAATGACAAATTAGGGTGTTCACAAACATGACTCTTTCCTGTCATTAAGTGCAGAAGCAGGCCACTAATGAACACGTAGTGCTATACCGGCTATGTCTTAATAACCGCTATGAGTGTGTCAGAGCATGTGCATACATGTTTTACATCTATGTATGCCCACATGCAAACTTCTCCCCCTCTCACTGCGACAAGAAAAACATCTTTATATTATTTTACGGTTGTTTTTTAGAGGGAGCGACGAGCCGATAGTTAGCTATGTGGAGCGCCACCGGCTTCCGGCGCTATCCCACGGGCCCCCGGGAGCCACCCGAGACAAAAACAGTCCCACTTGGCCCAGCAAACAACAAAAGCATGTTTTGTTCCTTGAAAGTATTTTAAACACATAGCAGCGCTGCCTGGAAGACTGCCAAGTGTGGAATTCCAACCTGTGCTACCATCTTCAGCCCGCAGGACAAAAACAAGTGAATTGCAAGATCACTGCTGATGAATCTGCAGTGCTAAAAAAAAAAAAAAAAGCTGAGGGCGCCAGGTAGGTGCCATCTTATTTCCCTTGTGTTCAACCAATAAAATAAATGACGCTGATTGAAATTAAAAGTATAATTTGTTTGATAAACAAACATGTAGTACAATTAGAGAAAGATAAAATGTTGTACACTTAACATTTAAAAAATATGAACTACATAGAAATACACAAATAACTATGAAAAGGTCCTTTTGTATACCTGCCATGCTTAAAACTATATATAAAAAGAAAAGCTTAAATAGTAATAATAAAAAAAACATTTTCCTTCTTGCTGATCTTCTTTCCTTGTTTTGCTTGCAAAGCTTCCACTATCATAAAAGCTAAGAAAAATATTTCCTCAAACTAAATTGCTTCTCCTGTGTTTCAGTCCTGGCTGATGGCCGTCCCGTGTAATCACAGCTCTGAGGCCCGTCTATGAGGTGCATGAGGGCCCGTGGGCGAGCTTAGCTAAGGTCACCCAATAATAATAAGCATCCATTGCATAATGGCTGCCAAGGCAAATAAATGAATTATCACACTGAGTCTTTCATATAAAGCCTCCTGCCATCCATCTTCTAGTATGCACTCACCCTCGTTCGCTCTTTCTCTCTCTCTCTCTCTCTCTCTCTCCATTCTGCCTTTACTCTTTGCTACTTGTCAGCAGACACAATGAGGACGTAAAGGCGATAAAGCTTTGGGAAAAATAATATAACTCCCCAGGCCTACCAACCGGATTTCCTTTTCACTCACTTCCACACACATGCATACATTTTACACACTTGCGGTAGTGATGTAAGTATAGCTGACATATGGGCCAAAGGTCAATCTGAAGTTCACAGCTTCCTGACCTTCCTGGCCCCCCTTTCTTGGAAAAATCACTTCAGTCTCCAGAGCTCTCGTTTTTTTTCTCTCTCCCTTACACAAGCCCACCCCTCCATCACCCCCCCCCCCCCCAACCCCCTCACAAAAGGAGGAGACAAACTGCCTTGCTAAGGATTTACATGATCCATTTCTTCTGGTTTTAGTCAATGAAGCCTAGTCACACATATTTTACATTGTACTGAGCCAGCAGTTGGGAATAACAGACTCAGAGAAACACAGACGCCAGAAGCGGGCTTACTTACTCATCAGCGCATATGTGTGTGTGCGGTGCGTCATGTGTGTGCGTGTGTTAGGTGTCTTAAAAGCCAGTTTACCTCCACCCCCACCAAAATGGATGAGTATTTACATTAGCATTAGATTTAGACAGCAAGGCTCAGCCACTTATTCCCTATTAGCTATCCTGACCTTAACCCATTAGGGTCTAAAAGCTCCCGCTTGTCTCCATTGCTGCCAGGTGACTCTAACCAGACCTCCCCATATCCCTGAGCCATCTTCTCCGTCATCTCACAATGGAGACAGAAATCATAAATCGCCAAGATCAAGATGGCTGAAATGCTAACATGCTCACCGGATTATGTCTTTTTTTTCCCCCGAATGAAATGCAAGGCGGAGGGATTCTGAGCAAATGCTAACACGCTCTTGGGCAGGGTTAATCATTTTCCAGTTTTCCTAACATGCAAAGATGCTTTGGGTGAAAATCAAGGCAAGGGCTAATTGACAGGATCTGTGAGAGACGTCAAGAAAAACAAAAATAAAAGGAATGGAAATCTGGGGCTTTGGCTAATTGCTTGGTACCATCAAAGAGGTTTGTACTACACTGATGTTGTTATATTTAACTAAAACCGAAAGAGAAGGGAAAATAATTTCGGCGCCGGGAGGGGCTGCGTGTTTTATTTTTATTTTTGCCAAGTTTGGTTTTCTATGCCCTCTACATGATGCATGCTTGCAGAAAAAATAAAAAAAATCCATTACTGACAGTTAGACAAAAGGAATGTTGAAAACGCATGGCAAGGCAAACTAACCAATTGGTTTGAGAGACAAAGAGTGCAAGAAACTATAAGTGGTGAGAACAAAAGAACATGAGACAGAAGGGGAGAGAAGGATTGGGAAGAATCTAGACAAGCGTCGTCGGCTTCAAATCACTAATTACACATTCCTGAGCCTGTGAAGGGAGTATTGTTTTCCAGTTAGCCCCTACCCTGTCACATGGTTTCACTTAGCACAAAACAAAAGGTACAGGGAACAAAACACGTCTAATACCGAGAGTCGTGCTAATGAAAGAGAAATGGGCGAAATTATCCCTGGCGTGGATCCTCGTGAGAAATCGGGTGGTGATTACAGGACAAGAGAGTCATTTTGAAACTGTCACAAAATGTCAGACTGCCTGTCTCTTTCCTCTAAGAAGTGCAGTAATTAAATAAGGCTCTCATCATGCACTAACACTTTGCACATGACATACTTGAATCACACCTTTCAATCTTGATTCAAAACGAGCCCTTGTTGTTTCGTGTGCCTTGGAAAGATGGTCCGCTTGGTCCTTGTCTTCTCACTTATAACGCTCCAAGCACCTTAGTCTGCATACTTATCAGTGAGCACAGACTAAAATAGAGAATGTGTGTCTGCAAGTCCATAGATCATTCGTGTAACAATTACTGACACGTCACGTAAACTCAACCGACCACATTCTCAACAACCCGATTTGCTCTGTATAACCCCATAAAGTCAATGCTGCTCTCTCTCAAATATGGAGGAAGCTACCGTGGTGGATCAGGAAGATGATAGCGGCGGCACCATAGGGTAGACTTGCCTGACTGGCGGTGTTTGCCAAGGCCCCGGCGTGTAAAGGAAGGATATTGTTTTCCCTTGAAAAAGCCTCGGTCGTAGTCGACATACCAGCGTCCACTCAACATACCAATGGACTCTTTGAAGATTACTCAAATGTTTGCCTTTGTTCCCCCACCAACCCCCTACCGCCTAGTTCGCTCGCTAGCCTAGACTCCTGCTCGACTGGAGAGGAGGAAGAATCGAGAAAGTGTACAATTAAGCAGCGTCACGTTGCCTTTGCAGAGAATGCACGTCGATTGAACAAGGATACTGTTGATCGGTCAACAATACGTAGCAGCGCAAAATAAAATGAATTGGTAAGACCTCACACACAAAGTTGTGCACTCAGCACTAGCATGGAAAACATGATGCGGTGATAATTCTGGGCTAAGTGTTAGTGTAAGAACAGTAACTATGTTAGCATTGGAGCTAATGTGCAAGCCCAGCACATCTTGGACTTGCAAGGTTCAAAATTTCCTCTGGAATTTTCTAATTTCAAAATGTCATCAACATATCCCAAAACCACTTTTTAATAATTACTACAGCACCAAATCCTGCTCAAATTGGGTGAGAACAACATATCTCAAGTCTCATCTTTCCACTTAAATTAAAAAGAATCCACCACTCAATCGTAATTAATTGTGAAAGTGATTATTCCTAAATGTCCATAAAACCAACGAATCAACCCCCCAACCTCCCCCCCAGTCATTCGACCCACATTAATCCCGAACAAGTAAGTGGGCTTCTATCAGGTCTATTTCAAAGCATTAAGGATTACCTCACAGAACCTAAGCTGCTTGAACTCACAGGAGGTCAGGAGCATTGTGCTTCTGCAGGGAGCATAGGGGGCCAGTGAGTAAAGGTGGACGGACCGGCAGGACAAGCCGGTTCCTCTTGCCCCTCCTTCCACCAACACCATCCCTCAAGCCTTCTAGCTCTCTTTTCATTCCCGCCTCTCTCTTCCACCATATAATCGAATATCTCCCACTACTTATCTATTCACTGAGCACCTAATGGTTAAAATCAATTAGAGCTGGAATGCTGAAATGCCGAATACTGGGCCACATGCTGATAATGACAGAGAGCGCGTGTGAGAGCGAGAGAGAGACTTGGGACCGGTCCAAGGGAGGCACAATTACCTCCAAATCGATTGATTATTGATTTGGTACGGGCGTTGAGGAGTATTTCAGCTCAACTTTGTCCACATCAATATTTGATGGTTTCACAAGAGGAGAAAAGTGTGGGAAGCGAAGGTCTAAATAAAAACCTATATTGCCAAATAGGATGTCTACTTTACCGCCACTAATTTTGTCAAGATAAGGGATTCAATCCACTGATTATTATATTCTTTAGTGAAACACAAAAACTGCCCTACCAACTTTCCTTACTTTAGGACCAAGATTGTCTTTATTGGACCCTTTCCTACTAGATACCGTATTTGAGGGACGATGAGGAAAACCAGATTATAAGACGCGTTGTTGATTTCTGGGAAAATTAAAGGATTGTATTCAATTAAAGGAATTGTGGTTCTGAACATGATGCATGAATTGCAATCTGTCAGCAAAGACTGGATTGCAAACACAATACACACTCATAAAGTCATACACACTAAAGCTCTGCTAACCATCTGGTTGAAGCCAGGAAAGGAGGAACTCTTATTAATATCGAGGAGGATTATTGAGGGATAAAGGCTGTCCACTCAAGCACACAAAGCCACAGTGTACACACACATGCACACAAGCACCTGCATTTACGCTTTAATTAGCCGTCACCCTCCCCCACTTCAGTCGAAGCTCTCATAGATATCCATTATAATGGCGACAGGTGAAAGGCGAGGGGATGAGGAGGTGAAAGATGAAGGGACGGAGGGTGAGGTACGTCGGCTAACGGGGCCGCATCGTGACATGACTCGATGCTCAATCGGCGAGCGGAAGAATAACAACTGTTTGAGATAATGGCAGAGAGGAGATGCGACGATCAAGCGGATGGCGGCTCAAGTGGGAAGACTTCATAATGGAGAGCACGGTTAAACCAGGAACTTAACTGCAGATATAAATACGCCTCCATGAATATATGCAACGCTACGCCTCGGCATGAGCATGAGCGAGGGACGGTGTCATAAATGGTGTCATGCATTTGAAATAGATCTGACTCTTTACTATTCCTGAGGACCAACACAATGGGTTTTTATGCAAATCTACAGAAGTCAATCTCCTGTCTATTTCCCCATCACACTGGTCCAAATGACAGTCCGATAATTTGGGCTGCATATATATTGAGATATTTGATTTTCAAATGAGAGTGGGAAGGATTGACCCTCGCTAATAGCCAAGGCACAGCGCTTGACTTAATGGCACAAATGCATAAACCGAGCCATCTGCATTCTAAAGAGATGGGCTGAACACAATATGTAGGCGAGAAAGGCAAACATATAAATAAGATAGGAAGACTTGATGATGATGAAAAAAGCCAAATGCATGCTCTTGTCTAATTGGCACCTCTTGCTGGCCAGGGGAATTATGTCGACACTTTCTCAAAGTGCGGACAAAGAAAAAGTGAGTATACGGCGACATCTATATACCAGAGGGCGTTCAAGCTAGATGTTCTTTGCCCTTTTTTTCCACGTCGCCCATAAAAATGTTGAGCTTTTTAAAGCCGAGTTCAACAAAGGACACAGGGGACAGGAAGACGAATGGGAAAATAATGAAAAGAAAAACAGAAATATGGAAATGCGCGGTGAATCCCGGATGTCCATTTTTGCTTGGATAATGACGGAAAACTGGACAGACAGACAGACAGGCAGGCAGACAGCGGGACGGACAGGGGAGGGGTAATGGCGACTGAGGACAGTTGAAGATTTATTCAGACAGCCATCTGAGAAACAGGTGCTATGGCCTATGAGACAGTGTGTCTGTGTTTGTGTGTGCATGTGTGTGTGTGTGTGTGTGGTCCCTGACCATGCAACATTGACCATGAACATTCTCCACTCCTAATGACCCAAGGGCACAGCCCTGATCGCAACCTCAAAGCCCAGCGGACACACACACGTACTGGCTTCAAACTGACCCCCCCTACTTAGCCCTGCTACACTTGTGAATGGCACTGACAGATTTACTCCCGTCTCCTGCGCGTATTAAAGGCCACTGTTTGTTATTACAAATCATAAACGAAACCATACATCATCATATTCAATACTAAGCTAAACACAAATTCTGGCCAGCGACAGACATGCTATGCTAGGACGGTGTTTAATGTTCGACTAACCACACAGGCTACTGGCACAACATACGTGCAAAAACTGTGCTAATACTCCAGTTTGGTAATAATAAGTGGAACTTATATCATAACTAGTCCCACTTTCTAAGAAATTTCAAATTATTTGTTTGGATCAGGGATAGGCAGTTGACCAAATTCCCTCGCTCAATCAAGGGGGATAAGAATAAAAAAAAAATAAAGCATGGTTTTTAATAGGATTGCTGGAACCAAAGCTTTGAACTTGTGTTGCATGCCAGTGTTGTATTGACCAGAATTATGTTGCCACAGGATGTATGAGCTCAACATCCCAAACCAGATGTCACATTCTGCTTTATTGCCGACTAAGTCCGTCAGACCGCATTATAGTATTTTGTCTAGGAAATGAACTCAAGGCCCAATTGATCAACATTTAATTCCATGCACTTGGCAAAATTCTTATGGAGTATTGTGCCAATTCTTACTGTAATTTATCGAGCATAAATGGATGGATGGATGGATGGATGGAATTTATTTGCTCCGCCGAAGTCTTGAGTGTTGAAACTGTGAACAAGCTATGACGATTGTTTTAAACCAAAACAAAAAGATGTCTGAACACAATAACTCTATCAATTTTCAGCTTTTATACTCCAAAATAACGGTAGATAGAAAAAATTCTCTCCTCAGAACCAGCTAAAAGCGTTTTTTTCCCTCCCCTTCCCTTCCCTTCTTCAAATGAGGCCTATGACTCCCGACACTTGCCATTCCCAGGACACCCGTTTACTTCATGTCTATGTGCTGCAAATGTCATTTGTCTCTCTCTTTTACAAAGTCTGGAAAATAAGACACTTTCAAATTCCCCTTAGAAGTGTTCCATCCCTGCTACAAAGCGGTCATAAAATCTCCTGAATATGCTTTTTGTTTTGTGTCTTCAAATGGTTTTCCGTGCCATAAAGATTTTCTGTGTTTCCAAAAAAACAGATGGTAAAGTCGTCAACACTCGGATCTTTTATGCGCCGGGCCAAGCTACCTCCATTCCCATGTGCTTTTCACCTCTGCCAATACATGAAAGACGAGGTGTGTTTTTTTTTTTCCTGGTCAAATAAAAGAAATGATTTTTTTCCCTCAACTTCAGTTCTACCAATCGCCGCCTTCTCTCCCACTTGCTTGGCTTTACTAGCACATGTACCACATGTCCAAGGGTAAAATATTGGGACTTGTGCCAGAGGCATTAAAAGCCTCATCTGTGCAACACATTTGTTGAGGCCTGTAGGGGTCGGTGGGTGGGTAGATGAGGTATTGGCGTGCTCAGGGTGCACAGAGCGGGCATTGGGCTGGCCCTCACTTGCCATCCTTAAAAGACACTGCCTTGCTTGAGTGGAATATCTTGAGGGAGGGAAAAGGGACTCAAATAGAAGTGCTTTTACAAAAAAAAAGGCCTTTTTATATTGAATGTTGGTCCGACCTGCTTTTCTAGTTTTGAAAAATCAATAATTATCCCGATTAAGTGTTCTTTGGAGAGTGGAGGGTGTGTGTGCTTCAATGTAGACAGGCTTTCCTAAGAAGGGCAATCAATTCGATTCGGAATCAGTTTCACATTTCAAGTCAATTCTGAGAAGTTTATTTTGCTATGCATTCGTTATCATCTGAGTGTTTCGCATGAATTGCTGCACTTCAATGCTATTTATTAACTTTATTGTTTGTCTTAATCTAATGCCACTCTACGTCAACAGGGTATATCAAGTCAGCATGTGACTCACCTTACAAAAGTATCGCTTAGTATCTACACGCAGGGGGGGGGGGGGGGGGGGGGAATTGGGGGGGGGCAGTGCATGGAGCTCTGACTCCTAGAAATGCTCCTGACATTTTAGGCAAACTCAATTCTATGTATACAGTTTTACAATATATTTTTAAAATATATTTTCTGCTTTAAAAATAATACACCCTTTTCCTAACCTTTTTTTTTTTTAATAACTAGCACTGTATTGGAGCTTTGAAAGAAAACTACATTACTAATATAAAAACAAAGACTGAAATTATTTCCAAGTGATATGTTAAGCTGAAGAATTTGAAACACGTGGGTAATTAACAGCAACAGCAATGCCAGCAGGAAATGTGCTCTTAACTGATTGGAATCATTCTGGTACGTTCACACAGTGACCTTTTTTATATCTGTAATTCCATTCTCATGGGAAGGTTTTTTTGTATATACTTGCGCTGATAGTCTCAGTTCGTAGGAACACACAAAAACATTCAGACTCTAAACTTGGCTTGATTGCATCTCGTTCCCCCTATAGGAGCGTTTTGATTGCTATGTGATACGATGCACGAAACACCGAGATAAGATGGGAGCATTTTTACCTTGTAAAGTCGGATGGCGGCCTCATGCCTCTGATTGGTGGTGTGTAGCCTCAGTTTATCCACGCTATTGGTATTGTAGTCACAAGCGTTGCACTTGAGGTGCACAGGGTTGCCGATGGCCACACACTTTAATCTCCACTGGTTGGCCTTGCCTCCCTCCTTGATGTGGGCCACCAGCTGGTGCTTCTGCATGTGCTTGTCCGTCTTGCAGTGGAGCTGAAAGTTGGCCTTGAGCTGCGTGTTGTAGCTACACAGCTTGCACTGGTAGACGTCGCCGACCACGCAGCGCCACTCCTCCTCCGGCAGCGAACGTTCCGTGTTGATGTGGGCATTAAGAGCCTCCAGGCTGTCGGTGGAGTAGCAGTTGCACACGGCGCACTGGTACAGGCGCAGCGAGGGGTCACTAATAGGCGGTGACAGGGAGGAGAGGGAAGGGTCCACTGAGGACATGCTCCCCATTCCACCTGAGGACACCAGCGAGAGGTCGTCAGCCATCAGCTGACCGCTGGCCAGACGCAATTCCGATGATAGGTCACTGTTCACTACAAAGAGAGTGAACGGGAAGGGGATATTAACAATAAGATCAAGATGAAACAGGGAGAATTGTGTAGAACAACACAAATATAAAAGGCCATGGAAATTAATTTGGAGAAAGCACTGAGAAAAAGACGGGGAGGGAGAATGGAGTCCTCCATGCCGGCTTCTTTTACACAAAAGGATTTGATAAAATAAAGCCTCGCAGGCGACAAGGGCTCCTTACAAAGTCCCGTCTATAAAAAAGCCCTAATAGGATTGAATCAGGATCAATTACAATCATCCTTTTCAACTTGCTAACTCGCTCATCAGGTAGCTTTAATTACTCCTCTCAGCAGTGGTGGGACAACGCTTTTAAAGTGCGGGATTTTCTCTCATCTACGCACACACAAAGATGTGAAAAGAATGAACATTATCTCTTTCTTCGCCCAACAAGACCTGGGAAATGAATAAAAATAAAAAATCTGCCAACCAAAGAAATCTAGCAAATTATTTTGTGTGATCCCTTCATTGACCCTCCATTCATGCAATGTCTGTTTTAACACAATTTAACACAAAAACGACAAATAGAGCTCTATTAAGGAAATCTACCGCGTATTCCCGATGAGCCTCTTTAGTATTTGAATATAAAACAATCTAAACCTACGTACAGCTGCGCTCACGATAGGGAGCTTGGTGTTATCAGTGTAAATCACTCCGACTACATCTGCTGGCTGGGCTGTGACCTCAACACTGGCAGTGGGAGTGTGTGTAACACCGCAGGGTCATTGTTAAATCTCGCTCACTCCTACAGGAATCCACTTCCTGCTGCGTGCAAGTGTGTGTGTGTGTGCGTGTGTGTACGCGCATGTGCGCTCTCTCTGGGGTGTTGAAAGGTGGGGTAGTGTGTATGGTGGCAAGGATTAAGCTGATTTAAGAAAATTACAAATGAAAGATTAAGAATAATTCTCGGGTGGCGTCTCATAATCATCTTTTTAATCAGTGTGGGGTCAAAGTAAGGAGACATTGACAGAGAGACAATATGAGAGAAGAGATAAGGGAAAAGAGATGGAGGGGCAGTCAAGAAAAGAAGGAAGAACAATATAGATACACAGAAACCCAAAGACGATAACAGATATTTCTAAAAAGGACAGCACAGATAACACTTCCTATTGTTAAGTTCCAATTAAATGTTGATTCACCCTTAGGTGCATAAAAAATATCCATTATTTTAGTCTGACTCTATACGTTTACCTCCAAATATGTAAAGATGACTTTTTGAATTCATGCTTGACTCACCAAGACCAGATCCAAGAGCATTTGCCGTCGCAGCATCGAGCTGGAAGGGGTTGATCATCATCTGGGCGTCCGGGCCTCCGCCGCCACCGGGGTTCTCCAGTTTGACACCGGCCAGGCCGATGTTTTGAGCCAGATAATACTGGTAAAGCTCAGCCTCAGCTGGTGCCAGCCCTAAATGAAGACTGTGCTGGATCTGCTTCATGTTCTGCTGCAGCAGCATCATGTTGTGCATGTGTTTCTCACTCGTCATATGAATTCGCAGGTTTCGGGCCACGTTTGTCTCATAGTCGCAAACCTGCAGGAAGAAAGATTCTCTATATGTCATAAGATCTATTTAATCAGCATCTAACAAAATTGAAACTATTTGTCCTGCTGCTCTATTTAGGTTTCCTTTGTCTGCTTACCTCACATCGCCAAGTCGGCTTCTGTTTGGGCTTGGATGGCGAGGGTGCTCCACAGCCGCCACCGAGACCCGTACTAACTACAGGGTTGGCATGGTTGTGGTTGTATTGTGCCTCACTTCCCCCATTCTGGAGTGTTTGGACATTGTTCAGATGCTTGTCCGACTGCATATGGATGCTAAGGTTGCCTTTGGTGGTGGTTGAGTAGTTGCATACCTAAAACGGAAGATTGGTTACTAAATACAAGATACTCTATGACAAGTGACACAATTTACAGTGTGTGCAGTTTTAAGAATTGCCCCCCTGTAATCATGTCCTTGTCAGACACACAAAAGACAATGATGTAAAATTGGACAGACCTCACAGCGGAAAGGCTTGTATCCACAGGTATAGCTTTCCCCTCTGGCTAAACGAGGGTGAGGCTGTCCCGTACGGCAGTAAACGCACGATCCTCCGGATTCTGGATGTTTTTCCTTCATATGAGCGTCTAGTGTCTGCTGATACTTGTAGTGCCAGTTACACTTGGGACACTTGAGCGTCTTGCAGGAGTTCCGTGAATGCATCATAGTCATGTGGCCCCCAAGAGAACGCGAGGATCCCAAGACCGTGTCGCACTTTGGGCACTCGACACCACTTCCCGGTGACCCTTCACCTGGACCTGGGGTACCAGGTGTACCTGGGGTGCCAGGGGTACTGGGATTTCCAGGGTGTGGATGAGGAGGTCCAGGACTCTCGTCATCCCTCCGCATCAATATCATGTCAAGGGGATGGGATGACGGTGATGAGCCGTCCCGTCCCATGAGAACTTCATTGGTTGAGTCATTGCTGCTCTCCCGCTCTCTGGCAGCAGCCAGGGCAACGGACAGACGAGTCTTTTCCATCTCCAGCTTCTCACACATCGGCAGGGAGGAAGAGGAGGTGGTTGCGGGACCTTTGCTGTCGCTGTTAAACATTAGCACACTGTTGGAAAGAGGGGAAATACTTTGGTTTAAGAGAGGGAAATCTTTGCTACTGGTGCTGTTGGCCCTCTGGTCTTTGATAACTACACTCATTGCCTGCTCCTCTTCATCCTCTGCCTCAATTTCTTCTCCGCCACCGTTGGAGTAACTGTCCTCATCCTGCTCTGGACTTTGTTCTCCCACTGCACCGGGCTCCCGCTTGATGGGCGGGTAGTGGCTCAGGTCCGGCCCATTGGGTTGCAAAGTGCATGTGTCCCTAATGTGACCCTTACTGTCAAGATCAGAGTTCCGGCCATCCAGGTTGCCCCCAGTGGCAGCAGCAGCAGCAGCAGCAGCAGCAGCAGCAGAACTTCCACTGGAGGTTCTATGGGCACCAGCCCCACCCCCGAGGTTTGGGTTGGTCTCAGCCTTTGGCATGCTTTGGGATCTGGGATTTTGGTCATTGGAGGAGCTGCTGGCACTGCCCTTCAGGAAGGCAAAGCCTGCCTGGAGGGACTCGGCATTCTCCCCACTACTGTGAAAAGCGTTCCACAAGCCACGGAGCCCGGTGTCTGGCCCTAGGAAGTTGGCAGGTGTGGGAAAGTGGGATAGCACAGATACAGGGGTTTTTTTTGGTTCCAGAAAGCTTATAAGAGGTTCTTTGTCCTTGCCGATGCCCTGTATGATAGCAGAAACACGCTTGTTGCTCAGCAGCTTCTGCTCCTGCTCATTCAGGGTCATACGGTGGTCATGGACAGCATGTGTCACAAATGACCGGCTATAGCCAAATGAGAGCTTGCACAGGAAACACATGAGCACTGGCTTCCGCCGCCCGTCGGCCACACAGCCCTCAAATTTGGATAAGTCCACATTGTTGGGGACATCTTTGGACACACAGGAGTTTTTGGCTGCACCGTCCCCCGTCAAATAGTCTTTGTCATTCTTGTGGCGGAGGTCATAAACACGAAAACTGTGCAACACAGGACTAGCGCCAGCCCGCCCTCCAGTTGAGGTATTTGATATGGAGGGGGGGTCGGCCACCAACGATTTACTTCCCAAGGATGATGCGATGTGGAAGGAGTTAATGATCTGGGGAAAGAAGGACATGGGTGCAGCAGGCTGCTCCAACCGCTCCACCCCTTGACCCAGACCACTTTGGCCAGTGGCAGTCTGGGCGTTAGGGAAGGTCTGGGAGGATAGCAGGCCCCTGAAGTGGAGAGCCCCGGGGAGCTCTTCCTGGTTGCCACGCTGCTCTTTGGAGTCCTCCACGATGAAGGCAGAGCCATCCGGCTGGTAGATGATCTCACCGCACAGGTTCTCCACATCGCTCTCCTCTTCCATCTCGCTGTTTATTTCCCCTCCATCGACCGCACACCCCACACGCTCTCCATCGTCTTCACTCTCCTCCTCTACCATGCCTTCGATCTCGTCAGCATCTTCGTGACCTCCGGCGGTAGGCAGTCGGCCGTTGGGGCAGTGGTGCTCCATATATTTTTGTAAACTGGAGAAGGAGCCGGAACATTCGTTGCAAGGGATCTCCTTTGCCGGTGCCACGGGAGATGTGGCAGGGGCAGAACAGTCTGAACCCAAAGCTGCTCCTCCTCCTCCTCCTCCTCCTGGTAAAGTCCCAGTAACAATCCCTTTGTTACCGGTTGTAAAGCTTTCTCTCCGACTCTGTTCTGCAATAGAGTCAATGGTTGCACTGACAGAGGTGAGGCTTGATGTGGACCTCAGTGGACTGACAGTAGGCTCTCCAAGGCCATTCTCCATCTCTCTGGCTACAGGTGACGTTTGGTTGTTATTGGCATTGTTGCTGATGGCGACACCAGTCTCCATGGCCACAACGGAGTTGTCCTCAGCAGCACTGAGCCTCTGGCCACCATGTTCCTGCTGCCGTGACGAGACCATAGGGGGAGAGTCACAAGTTGCCATGGCGTCCACTACATGGGGATCTCATCTCATCCAGCCTAGCAGGGACCTGAGAAAAGTAGAGAGGAAAACATCGAGGTAAGTGAAAAAAATCTACGAAAAGTTACAAATGAGCGCTTTGTTTTAACTTGCTACAGCACCAGCATCGTGTAAATGAGCTGACATTAAAACAAAGCTTTAAAGGGCTATGTTGACCTTCACCCCCATCCATCCATCCACCTGCTGCTCCATTCTAACTCGCTTTTGCCACTCTCTCCCTGCCGCACCACAAAGCTACAAAGCAATTAGAGGATTAATCCGTACCAATCCAAGGCTAAACAAAGCCAGTAGGAGGGACAGTGAAAGCGTGAGGAATGAAATCAAACGTGTGTATGTTTGTGGGTGAGTGCATGCACTATATAATCAGGTCTAATCTGAAATAGCCAAGAGATGATTCCATGGAGACTAGTGATAGATTAAAAGAGAGAAAATTGTTTTCATTCTCTGTGTCTCACTCAGGTTCTGCCGTTTTATACAGTCCGTAAGATTAAAGGGAAAATAGGAATAATATGAGTATGAATCATCTTAGGGTTTTTTCTGCTATGTTTTGAGCCATGGTAAAAAGTTGAGCCTATTCAATGTACTCATGATGTTTTATTTAAAAAATTCAAATTGCGGTTCGGATATATATATGAAGACACCCGTGTAATTGTTGATAAATTAGAAACAACAAGCTTTACCTTCTAAGATGGCCACAAGTTAAAACAAGCCATAATTTTCTGTTATGTCACAGGAATGTATGACGTTATCACACCTTGTTGGGCTTTTTTTTTTTTTTAAATAATGGCTTGAGATGCACTCATGATAATATTCCTTAATAAAATACAAATACATTCATGCACTTAAATCACTGACATAGTAATATAAAATTTGTTTTCTTGACAAGCTTTGTGTAAAACCGTTGCAAGCAAAACATACGCTTTGCTATTTTGCTACTCCAACCGCTTAAGTTATAACTCAAACATAAGATGAATGTATCGCTTTTAAATGCGGACTTATGTCTGCAGGATAAGCCAATATGTTTTTGATCATTTGGCAGCATACATTGCCTACAGCCTATAACCACTGTCTATTGGCATTCTCCAAAAGCGACAATTAGAAAACATCTGCATGTCTTGTATTGTATTAGTTGTATATAGCAAGATGAATATATGCAGTATCCCTGGTTGATTAATGGCAAAAGAAACAAACGACCACTACTTTTTTTTTTAATTAAGCGTGTCCCCATGCTCTCACATACACACACATTCAGTCGGGCACAATCAGGTAATTAAAGTGACAAATCAGATCTAGTGAGAGACAAATAATGAGGCAGACATTTTAGCCTTGAGCACCACATGTTCTAATGGGAGAGAAGGGCTCAATGACTTTTGGCCGCATTGGTTTTCTTCTCTACAAGCCCATTCCATCTATCTGCCTTTCAGTATTTATCTGAGATGTCTAAAACAGTTTTTTTTCCACGCCCCAATTTGTCAAGCTTTTCTCTTCTTTCACTTTGGTTCTTTAATCACAAGAGAAGTCACTCACTTTTCCTATTTTAGATATAAGAGAAAACAAACAAACATGGCAAACGTGTTTTCATAAAAGTTGGCAAATGGATCTGGTCTGTGTTTGTTATGAGGCCTGTCATAAATCACATCATGTGACCAAAGCCCAAACCAAAAAAAAAAAAAACAAGACAACAGTGAATTTCAGACTAAACAAACTGAGCTCCTGTTGAAGTCACAGTCATCTCCGGCTTTTGTCTTCCTGTCACACTATCACGCATAAGTCGCAGTCTCAGCCAGTGACACATAAAACCTGTAATTACAGTGACGCCAAACTGTCACCTCTGCATTTGTAGGAATTTGTTTTAAGCCCAAATTTCCAACTGTGGTGCACACTTATGGAGACAGGTGATTTCTGCAAATGTGCTTTTAGATGATGCATCTTCCCACCATTTAGTCTAACGAGTTCATTTGAATGCATGTGAATCTTTCGATTCAAAAGTCAAAGGAGTAGCCATATAGGCAATCTTTGAGGTCTTCCAGAAGGTCATCCTTTCTCACCATGTGGCCCCTCAGTCAAGCACCAAATCTTCTATCAAAATGTCAGCTAGCGTTAGCCAAAGACAAAGGCCGAGGTTGCTGTGAAAAGCTGTGCATCCATCTCCAACTGACACGAGCGTGAATAGGCCAACTCGGGTCTAATTAGGCCTGTTTATTTTTTGCCGTGCATAAGATGGCGAACAAAATACAAAGTGGATAAAAAGAAGGTTGGCCGGTCTGAGGGGCTCCTTATTTTCCCCCTGGAGCAGGTATGCAGGACCTATCACTTAACTTGATGACAGTTAAATTGGCCGGACTGGATGCTCAGGTAACGTGACACTAAACTGCCCTGAGGTCCACACCTGATAACTCATTGTTAGTGAAAGACAATACTTGGTTGATGTCGGAAATAACCCTCTAAACCCAAAAAAGTCCGAATTAAACCTGCTCACCAGTGGCTTAAGATTTATGGATGGGTCAAAAAAACTGACCCGGGGTCAGATTTCAGAAGCCCATTTGTTGGGCTAAATGTAACCAAGATACTTCCTCGCTCCAACAGTTAAGAGAAAGAACCAAAAGAAGTATTTTGTTTCTAATCTGAGGCCTGTCAAAGGTATTACTGATATTTAGGACGGTGGCTGAGCAGATCAAGACGACTTTGACTAGCTTTCATTTTGTATCCAAATGAGCTTACACAGTCCAGTCTAAATATGTGTCAAAAAACAGCAATATTTCCAACTGAACTCAAGCCGAAACATTCAAATAAATAGTCAGACACTGCTGGGTCACAGTCTGCAATTACGGCCCTCGCTAAAGATTTTTTCTCAGCATCAAAGGAGAAGCCAATCTACATAGCTAATGCCTCCAATTTTTTCCCCTCTTTCCGTCCTCCAACTCAAAACAGCAGAGGCTGAGGGTAAAAAGGAGGTGGAATGGAGAGGGGGGGGGGGGGGGAGCGGGGATTTTTCTTTTGCTGGCAATCTGGAAACACTCTCCAGTTAATTAAGGTTGATTGGAAATGAACCGCACAAACAAAGGGCAGCCTATGCCCTGAATATTATGACTTGCGCACATGTATGCACGCGTGCACGAGGGTGGGGGTGTGCTCGAGCCACCTCGGGAGCAGAGAAGAAGCTCCCCTCTTTGGACCCTGATAACCCCCCCGACACTCGTAACGCCCACCCACCCCCAGATTAAGGGAACGCACAGCCGAAAGAATGTGTGACGACCTCCGCTGCCACAGAGAAGAAAAAAAAACTTCCAGCCCCTGATGCCACAAAAGGCAAGAAGGTAATTAAGTTTGAAAGAATAGAGGCACGACCACAAACAATGCAGCAGTGTCCATGGGGAGGGATTGGAGAGTGTGTGTATGTGTTTGGACGAGGGGGCAGAAAATCCATTAACATTCAGCGGCCGGGTGAGTGAGAGGAAAGAGGGCAAAGGGGAAGTAAGGATGGCATTCTCTCTCTCTTTTTGCTCTCCCTGTCTTTTCTCTAATCGCAGCAAGAGTCGTCTGTGCATCTTTTTTTATGTGGCTCTCTTCTTTAAGGCTTCTCTCACATCTGCTTTGGAACCCCCCTCCTGCCATCCCGAATCCGGCACCCCCCTTCTCTAGTACACGGCATCATGATCCTGTTTTTGCTGTTTCTTGGCATAAGAAAGTTTATTTTTGAACAACGCCACTATCAGGGCAGATCTGCTGATATCTTTTGTTGTTTTTTATTCATATTTTTATAATTGAAAACACTCATTGAGTTATTATTTTACAAACATGCAACCCTAAAAAGAAAACCCACCTTTGAATGCAAAGCGCTAACAAGATCAGCACCCAGTAAAAAAAAAACCCCAAAAAAAACATGACTTTCATCTCATGTTTTTTTGCCACTTCTCCGCCACAGCGATTTAACTGAATTAGCAAAGAATGTAATTTGATTTGCAGACTCAACATGGAAGTTTGCAACACGCCTGCACTCTCACACGGTACAAGTGAGCTATCTCTCTGCTCCCACGTGCTTGTCGCTAAGAAAGAAGTATTCATTGCTCATGCATGTGTGTCAGCCGGAGTGTGTGAGTGCCTATGCGTGAACAGCGGAAAGATCATGAGACACCAAAGTGTGAATCAGGCAAGAGACTGCTGATGTCAATGTGAGTTTCTTAATGAGGGAGGCGCAGTAGGAAAACAACGCCGAGCATGACAAAACAAAAGGCGAATTGTCTTTCCGCATGTGTTAGCACATCTTCTGCCCACTTCTCGTTCTAGTTGACAACTAATTGCGACTTGGTGCCACGTTGGTAATCTGCCTGTCTTTGTCTCTGTATCTCACCAGAGACGTGGATTAGCGCTAAAACGATGACTGCTTAATCCTTGATTTGCCCGTACTAAATAAATATTAATCTAGCATGCTCATCATGCTCTTGTAAGGTACAACATACACAATATGAAAGAGCTTAGCCGTTACATAAATCATGGCCTTATCTTTTGGATGAAGCTAAAGCGTGGAGCAACACACACACACACACATCATAGTGGGATTATTCGAGAAGTCAAATTATTAATCCTGCTAAATACAGAGCCTGGAAAAAATCTCTCAAAAATGTTTTCTCTTGGGGTGTGTGGATGCACACAATTATGTGCCAGCGCGAGGGGGAGCAAAAAACAACACATATCACTCATTTGTGTTGATTCAGACCCCACTCACGCTCTCACTCAGCCTCTCAGCAGGTTTGTTTAGCGAAAAAACTGCTGGGAATATATCTAAAAAAAAAAATGAAAACTACCTTTGCTCCCTCACACTCACAAATACCCGCACACACACTTAAGTTGACAAGGCCATGGCAGTGCAGCGCAGAAGAGGTTAAGCAAACAGTGTCCACGTCAGTCAAGGAGAGCACACACTCGCAGACAGACACAGAGTGCAGTCTCTGACGCAGGCATTTCACATCCACCTGGCAAATATAAAAGGCCGGTTATACTGTATCAACTAGCCTTAGCCCCAAATTCTTTGCTTGTTTTGTGCTATCACAACTGGCCCACTTGTGAAACAACTCGTATTTCTGACTCATTGATTTCGGAAGAAAAAACAAAAAGATAAAAAGCATTTTTTGCAAAGAGTGGAAAAGTTCTGCCAAGATAAAGGAGGTAGCAGTGTAGATATAGACGTGAGGCCAAAAGTATTTATTTCATAATGTTTGACCGTTTTGTTCACCAAGGATGTTTGGTGGGGGTTTTTTTTGCGATCCCTGCTATGGTTTGGTTGTCAAGTAAGCTCTTGTAATTCTACTGTGTAAATGTTTTTCAGGTCCTGAAAATGCTACTACTAATTTCTTCAAAGGCCTGTGGTAAACCTCTTAATTTCAAGTTGTCAGTCACATTTTCATTTTTTTGGGTCAAATACAAAATGCATTAGTACGGTGAAAAAGCAAAATGAAATGCAGTGTTCCCTCGCTATATCGAGGTTTGCCTTTCGAGGCCTCCCAACCCATTTACGCACTCATTCTTAGCCGCACTGAATTCTGACGCAGCGTTTGGATCCGCTACGGCGTGCGTCGGCACTGCGAACAAACGAACGGCACTTTTGAAAAATGTTCTGATGGGAAATTCGGAATGTTATTCAAATGTGCCGTTGAGTCAGTCAGTGGAGCCGGAATAAGGCAGATAGCGAACAGCTGCGTTCATGGAGAGGAGAGGAGAGGGGAGGGGAGGGAAGGGGAGCGCTCAGTCAGCGACCACACTACAAGCTCAACGAAACATCGGCAAATAACTATGTTCAAGTTTTTGTGTAATGTAATATTGCATATTTAGCCAAAGGTGCAATTCAGTGATTTAAAGAGCCCTGTGTTGACGTTATTAAGTAAAATGTTGCGAAAACATCCAGGTTCTGCTTCTTCTTCATCATCCTCATGGAAGAGAGAACATATATATAAATATATATGAATAAAGATTTGGATTTCAAGGGCATTTTTGGGAAAGTATATAGTGATCATCGAGGGAACACTGTACTCCAAAACTATATAATATTTCTTGACTTGCGATCAATCCTGCTATTTTCGAGATTATCACTAATACTGGTTCAACCACCACTCCTGTTTTACTCAGTTCTTGCTATTTTCTTCCTAAACATAATAATGGGGTCGGTACTCAGACAGACGCCAAAAACTATGCGCACCTCACTTAACCATCAGAAGAAAAATAAATAAAATAAAAAGTCAAACAAAGAGCATGAATATGCTGCTGGATACACAACAAAACACCACAAACCTTTTGCCTAGAATACTCGCAGCAAGTCTAATTTCTGGACCCAGGGAATTACTAATTAACTTAAGCTTTTGGCTCTATATTTAATTAGAGAGGTTTCCAAATGAACTTTAGACCAAAGCCATTTGCTTTTTAAACAACCCGATGCCCCCCCCCTCCCTTTTTTTTTTTCTTTCTGACAGCTGTTGTTAGTTTGCCTTCTTCTCACACACAAAAAAAAAAAAAAATACAAGGAAACCATAGTTGTTATTTAAGCTATCATGGTTTTGTTTCTGGTTACCATGAGAGAGCGCGGAGAGAATTTCATTGGGGTGAGGTGATAAGGTTGACGTGTGGAAAAAAAACAAAAAAACATTATAATTTGATTTTACTACAAACAAACAACTGTCAGATGTAGTAAGTGTGGTTTTTAGTTTAGCGCTGAAATATCCCTTAATCAAATAAACACCATGCCGGCCTGTTGAAAGGAGAACCTGGATGAAATGGACCCTTTACCTTTCTGCTCACTCTATGAAATTATGCTATTAGGTACCAAGCGATGTAAAAAATATCCACATCAAAAATATATGGAAGAAACTATGGTGAAGGAGTCATCTTACATTTTCAAATTTATTCCAACTTAAAAAAGAGTTTTAAAAGGGTTTTATTACTACTTTAATAGTTCTGTTTTTACATTTATAATAACACTATAAAAACTCAAGACGATCCATCAGCATTTCCTGACACTTGTTTGGTATAGTGTGCGAAGCAAAAGAAGCCCGCTTTGTTTTTTTAACAATTCCCGCACAGCCTTCTTCTATCTGCTCATCCAAATGAGGATGACACAAGACAAAGCGCCCCGTTTTTTATTTAGTCTAGGGGCAGAGCGCTGATTCATCAGGCAAAACCACTGACAAAAACCGCCCATGTTAATACCTACAATTTCATACACAGGAACATTCCTGCACCCGCGCTGCTCTTCTTCTTTTTCTCCACCGTTACACAAAAAGCCTCATTTTTTCCCCTCCCTTTAAAAAGCAAATAATTAAAGATTATTCCATGGCCGGTGCCAGGCAGGAAAAGTCCGGGTTTGAGAGGGATAGTGTTGGCTGGAGCCTCCCCAGGGGAGATGTGGAGACACATGCTTGCCTGTTTTAGATCATTCCACTAGAAGAAAAAAAAAAGAAAAGAAAAACAGAGATCTCAAGGCATTACAAAATGGCACGTACAGCAACTTTTCTTTCCGTATCCTGTATAGTTCAATTCCAACTTGTTGAGGGAAATATTTCTTTTAATTACTCCTGTCACGTGCTTATCATTATTAGAGCTAATGTCTTCATGGAGCTCCAGCTAAATGCGTTGGTAAACTTGCCTCTTTTTTCATTACACTGTTGTTTAAACCCACCAGCCATGCATAATTAATTAGCCACTTATTCCCTGACGAGCCCCCGCCAGTGGCCCTGGTATTCCTGCGCAATCGCCTGCAGGAATCGCAAACGCCAATCATCACGGCAGCCACTTCCATTAAAGCTGGAGAACATGCACGGACGGACGCGGAGAGAGGATAACTGATTTCACGCGAATGACAGATACAAATGTGTGGATTATTTTTTTGTATTCATTTGATACGCAACACAGTTTTTCCGTGTGGATTTTTTTTTTTTCTCATTTGATACGCAACCCAATTTTCCTCCTAATGCGCAAATGTCCTATGATTGTGCTCTTCAATCTGCGTCTTTGTCTTTGGCAAACAAGGAGGAGAATGTATCATTTGTCATGAGACATCTTGTGCTATTGTGGCATCCAACCTTCTGCAAACTTAGTCATTCATTCAGCAGCTTTTGTTTCCCATTCTAATTAATGGCATCTTTCCAGGCTCTGTTAGTTTGACCTTTAACCAACAGCTGGAGATTCTGCATTAACATTTCTTTTTAAAAGTAGTTAGTCTTTAGTCGGTTTAAGAAAAACATAAGACAAGCGGTGTGGCGAATGTGCAGCATGACAGAAAAAGTTTCTCGAAGTGGATGAATGTTTGCGATTAACAGTCGCTGCAAATGTGACATTTCATGGCTGTCAATGGGGAGGAACTCATGCAGGGGATGGAAAGAGGGATGACAAAGAACACATGACAGACACTAGCAAAGAGACAAGCAAACAGACAATATAGCATAAAAGGGAAGCCTCTTTTTTGCCTGGCGGCGGTCCATTTTGTTTGACCTAAAACTGAGAACCACGGCTCAGTTGGTCCATGAAATCTCCGCACTTCCACTTTGAAACGCAAAGAATCAGCATAATATTCTGCATTAAATAGCCAGCCCCATAGCTAATATCCTGGAGTAGATGCTGAGCAGGCAGGAGAGCCTGAGAAAAAGGACTGAGAACATAGTGAGCGAAGGAGAAGAGGGGAAAAAATCCCCTCTTTCTGTTTTCCCTGAAGAGATTGATGAAGGCCCAGCGAGATGAGAGAGAGTGGGGGTAACACAATCCCGACTGGCGCGAGACCAACAGCAACAAAAACATTTAGATAACCGGGCTCAATAATGTACGATTTCAATGAGGACAAAAATTACATTTCCTACAGATAACATGCCCCCTTCCCATAACACAGCCTTGAAAAGAAGACCTGAAACCGTGTCATGCTAAACAGCGTTGCGCTGGCGTATTATGCTAGCTCGCGCGACGTTGTCTTAACTGCATTAGTATCCTTTTACCCCACCAGAGAATGCACATTTACTCTATCTCCACTCTTTTTTTTTTTTCATTATTATTCTTTCCAAAGTAATGGTGTTTTAACACGAGAGGTCTCGGCCCACAGGTGGTGCTATAAACCCGGACAAAGCCGTTTGGGCCAATCAGGAGCCAGAAGAAAGTACAAGCTAGAGATCCAAGATAAGGAATGTCGGAAATGGAATGAAAGTGGAGTTATTTAAATATAAAGCTACAAAAATGCAAAATTAATTTGCACAAGTTTTATTGTGGCTTAAATAAAGAAATAATTGGTCATATGCATTTTTTTCCACATATTTTTTTTAATGTGTGCGTTTCAGTTTCTTTAAACAGTGGAAATAAAATCAAATTATACTGTATGTTTTAAACAAATTCATATGTATGGAATTATATTATCATTATAAAAATAAAATAATGACTATTGCTGATCGATTGAAAACACGTTTCGTGGAGAGAAGCTATCAAACCTACTTCCTGCTTTATTATGGACAACTGCTGAGAGATAACTATCAGCCTGCATGATAGTTCCGACACATCTGCCATGGCTCTTCTGCATAACCATACGGCTGACTACCTATGACAGTTGAAGCGCTCGCCATCTGCATGACACAACAAAGGCCCACTCCACGTAAACACTCGGGATCCCCAGCCTACTTGATCCTAGCTCGTGGTAAGGGTCACAGCCAGATTGCTATCGCCACCTCTCCTACACAGCCAGCGTTCACTTCCTTTCACGCCAAAGTCTGTCATGTTGCTTGAGAAGGGGAAGAGGCAGGAAAAAGTGGAGATGCACAACAGAGAGAGCGAGAGAGAGAGAGAGAGAGAGAGAGAGAGGGGAAGTCTTTGTCCTCCTCCACTCGGCTCTAGCGTGTTTCCTCCTCTGGTCTGGCCCCCATTTGCATATGAAAAGCGAGCAAAGGCGTGCAAAAGGTCAAAGAAAGAAGATCCTGTCCAATAACAGGCAACAAAAACAGACCGCTTCTGCCTTTGTGGCCTTGCATGTTCTCCGCCATATTGTGCCCCCCATCCTTCCATACCCACCACTTCGACCCGGGATCATTTCCATACAGCAGACGCAATGGCCGATACCGACGGTTGATCATAAATTAGTCACAAAAGTCGACTCGGGTCACATGGAAGTGACGGTGGCAATTTGAAGCCGTGTCACCCGGCCCGCTAGCCCTCACGGAGCACCATAAAACACACCTGCTTTTCTCGTCCGCGGTAACAAGACAGTATCCCAACAAATCCACCCCGATGTTAGAACAGTCGAAACGATTGTGCGGCTACCTGAGCCACGACATAATTGCACAAGAGGTTTTAAGTGAAGGCTGTCTTCTACATATTGCCTTACATGACAGCTTACATCTGCTGGCATCTGAAACGGACACCAAAACAGCGGCCAGGCACTCGGTGCTGCCAGTTTGCTACCGACAACAGCGCCTAGAGACAGCAGGGCTGAGGCGGGTGGGGAGGGGAGGGGGTAGAGGGGTACAGCATTTCATCTCCCTTTCATCTCTGTCACCCAGTCAAGCATTCAATGCCCCATTCAGCGCCCGGCCAGCATTATGCAAAATAATGCTAATCCCCTTTCCCGTGCTTTCACACTTGTATAAACTGCCGACCTTGCCTCTGAAAAGCAATTATATCAGTTTACGTTGCTGTCAAAAAACAGGATTAGCATGCAACTACTAGTAGCAGCAGCTAGGCCCGATCTTTACCTACTAGATTTGTCCACGGCGTGTCACAATGACATATTTGTATGGAACCCAAGTTTTAAAAGGCACAATGCCATATGTTGTTTTTATACGAGTTTGTTTGACTTGACAGAATCCCAGTCGTGTCGCATAATCAAAAACAAACTCCGCCATGTCTCAGTGCCAGTCTGAGCAGACGTTACACATGTGACACACCACTGAACCGCTGTCGTCCAACCAAAGCCCCCCCCCACCCCCGAAATCCACCCGCCACACATTGACACCACATGCGATGCACACACAGCAGACAAGCAGACATGCTGGGGGATTTTTGGGAAATATGCAAATGCGGCTACAAGAGGAGCGTGTACGCAAATAAGAGCGACTTTAATCTGGACAGTTGGGCCTCTCGCACTCTAACCTTCTCATGTTTGTGCGTGTCTTGGGGTGAGGGTGACATCCATCCTGACTGGCAGCAGATCATGGGACATTAGTCAGCACAATTAAGCAGGTTGTCATGGCGACTAATGAAATTTGGCAAAGCGGCCAGCCAGAGATTTACATAAGCGAGCTGGTTATGTGCTCGCCATTATTCTTTCTCCCTGCCGTGGCACTACAATAGAACCACTTGTATCCCAGCCCACATACCCACCGGCGCTACAAGCCCTCCTCGCGCTTAACAATTTGCATATGTTAATATAATTAAGTGCTAATTACACTAAAACTCGCATACTCACAAGCACCCTCCCCAGGAGCTACGGAGAGGCTTGATCTTATTCCAAGTCTTTAACCCTCCTCTGTGATAGGGAGAGCGCATGTGTGTGTGTGTGTGTGTGTGTGTGTGTGTTCGCTTGGTGGTGCCCCAGGCTTGACACAGGAAAGCCCCCCCCCACACACACACACACATCCACATCCAAGCATCACCGCCGCCGCCGCCAGCCCTCCCGTCCTTTTAGACGCAACGCTGAACTGCAGCACACTTCTGAGCTTCCTTTGCCCCTCACAACACGGAAAAACAACAAACAGAACACACACACACCTGCGAGAACTCAATTTGTGCATTCGGCCACCATTACAATTATATGTCCATCTTGTGTTTATTTATATGAGAAAAATGTTGACGTCAAGGGTGGCGGGGCTACGAGACACAGCCCAGAAACAAAAGTGTGTGTAGGCTCGGCGTTTTGATAATACACGACAAGGCGGTTGTGCCTTTCACAGTGTAATGGCCGTGAATCGGGAGGAAGCCAAGCGGTCGTGCTACAATTAGAGCTCCTTTGTGCCTCTTCCTCTGTCGCTTTCTCCCTCTCCTCACTTGTTTTCTCACTCCCCTATCAAGCGTATGTTTAAAAAAAAAATAAAAATAAGGCTGAATAAGCAGGGAAAGAAAATTTGGGGTCCCCCCCACACACACACCCTGGACACACATGTATATGCATGCACCTAGCAGATGGTACAGGAAGGAGGATTAAACAAACACACCTATCGGCGCACACGCTCTTTAATGAAAGTCTGTAGGGAGTCGAAAGGCTCATTTAGTTGACTGTCAATGAGATGCGGCATTATGACTATAAACATACCATGCTCGTCCATTCACTGATGATTACTGCGGCCATTGTGTAGCAACGTGCACACATATGCCAGATGTTGCTTGATCTTGAAACGCTATTCTATGCAAATATAAAAGAGGATGAGTGAGAGGATGGAGGAATATGGTTAGAGCGAGCAGGCCGCCGTGTAGTGTTCCCTCAGCCATGACAGTTTGGATGTAGAAGAGGGGGGTTCTTTTTGCTAATACCTGCTACTTGGATTACACAGCGTCTTATGTATTCAACCGGACTGATATTTTTTTTTTCTTTCTGCCTTTTTAGGCAAATTGGGTGTCTTTACGGTGTAAAGCGGCGATACAGCCCTCCTTACTGAAGGCCTATGGGGATTCACTGAGATGAACATTAAAATGCAGCGATAGCCTTGTTGCAAAGCTCCTCTCTCACTCGCTGCTGTCTCTCTCTCTCTCTCTCTCTCTCTCTCTTTTTCTCGCTGTCTCTCTCTCAGCAGCAGCAGCAAAGGCTTCTAAATCATCCAGCCTCCTCTATTAGACGGGAGACTTATTGAGGTAGAAACCATAAAAAATGAAGAAGGGAAATTTAATCCCTGAAATATTGATTTGCACATTAATATCAGATAGGCAGAGGGCAATCTAGCTGGGTGGAAATGACACATTGTCGACCCCTAGGAGAGGCTCGAGCCAATCTTCTTGCTGCATGTGTCTCGGGCCCAGGAGTTATAGGACAGACTCACCCCCCCTCCTCTTGTCTCCCTCTCGCTCTCTCCATCTCCCATCATCTCCTCCTCCCTGTAACCTCTCATCCCCCTCCAGCCCCTCCTCCCTGGCGTGTGCACCCTTAATGAAGGCTGCAATACTGCAAATGCATTAGCTTTTAATAATCAAGAAGCATTTTCAAGCCAACAGCTATTGTCCTCAGCCCATCTCTCTCCCACTGTTTTTTTTTTCCTTTCTACCCCCTCCCTTCTCATCGCTCCCTTCCACCGCTATGGGTAAAATGAATACAGCGAGCTGCTTAACTAACATGCAGAGATACACGCTCAAGCCTTTGATAGAGCTAAGACATCGTGCAAAGGAAAAACAAAAACAAGGGACTCGCTTCTGCAAACAAACCTTAAAAAAGAACTCATTTGCAAGACAGGAAAATAAGAGTGAGACAATAGGATCATTAACTGATGAAATTCAATGCAATTAGAGTCATTTCATCTCGTATTGTGATTTTTATTTGGCTCAATGAGCCTTTTTTAAATTTGATAATTAAAATCTATTCACAAAAGCTTAATACATTCAATTAAAAGTGTGAATATTGATTATTGCTATTTTTTTAGAAAAATTACATTTTTTAAATCAATCACAGTTTCATAATGATAAAAACAATAGTCATTATTTTATTTAAGTAATAGTCCACCCTCGTATAATTCACAGAAACTCTTCTAATTGTAAGATTAGTAATTTGCATATAATATTCAATTAAACTCTAATAAAATACTATATTTAGAGTTAAATAACATTAAGAAATCCTAACTAAGTCACGTACGTGCTTAAATCTGAATTAAAAGACAGACTGGGGACCGAAATAGATTTTAGTTATAAAAAAAAAAGGTCGTCTTGCATTGAAAGATACACGCGTGCACACACGCATACGCACGCACAAACGCGCACGGGTACGCACACGCGTACGCACGCACAAACGCGCACGCGCGCGCGCACACACACACACACCCTACACGGTTATAAACTCAGTTTGGAGACAGACTGGCCCCTCGGCCCTGATGTTTTTTTTTTCTGTGCAATCGATGACCTCCACCCAATCCCACGACCTGTCACTTGTGCCCCACTTTCAGACGTCTTTCTCCACAAAAAAGAGCAAAAATGAAGAAAACAAAACATTTGACACGTTCAAAAAATATAACATAAACGCACGGATGCACAGTTTATTAAATATGTTTGAGACGTACAATTTAATGATAAATTACGAATATGTTTTAATTGGTAAAAGGGTTCAAATGTATTATTTGATTAGATCAATGGAATAAAGTGGGGAAATAGCGTTTTTATTCTCTCCGATCTTCCTCACGCTGACACCGGGAAGGTGAGCCGCTCTCCCCGGGTCTCGCCTTGCAATCAGCTGCCCGACAGACGCTTCTCCCTCACAGGCACCCCAACCGGAATACATCCCGATAGTGGAAGTGTGACCACTTTTCCGTGTTTTTTTCTCAAAGAGTAGCAGGTGAACGCGTGCGCATTTTTTAAAACTCGTTATTTAAAAGAAAAATGTTTTGTTCACTTCTTTGCATTCGAGGTGTTTCCAATGGACAAAGATCCGAGTAGCGTCCAAAAATGGGTATGAAACGTGAAGGAAGTGAAGGGGAGGGGGATTGCTGTCCGAGAAAGCCGACAAACTGGAAAAGGATTCACAAAAGCAGCGAAAATGTCTAGCGGGACAGTTGCGGGTATTTGTCCGGCTCGAGCTCCTGAAAGCTTCGGGAGCGACCTTAAGAGGTCGACTGTGGTCCCGGAGCCGTGCGTAAAGCGCTCCTCCGAGGCTGGCAGTCACCCAGAGTGGCTGCAGCCAAATTGCCGGAGATGCACGGACAACACCGGGCTCCACATCCGCCTCCACTGTGCACTCTCGTTAAAAAAAAAAAAAAAAAGAGAGAAGACACGGCATCTAACACCTGTTCTCCAAACTGCCCCGGTGTCAGTGAACCAGCAGCCAGATAGATAATCGATAGGCGAGCCGTAGATGGAGCGCACACACCGAGCCAACTACTCAATAAAAGTTAAAGGAGAGAACTTACTTTCTTCCCCCTCCAAAGCCTCCACCTCCGCTCCTCTTCGCTCTTGCTCGTGCAAAACCGTCACATCCAGCTCACGAAGACAATTACGAAAAACAGGTGAAATTGAAATAATCCTCCCACTTTATGATGGGGAAAAGGGAGAGGGGGGAAAAATCACAAACGTCAAGCGGTCTTAGAGTCCCTTATTTTGGTTCCGGTGGCGGTGAGACGACGTGTCGACGGGGCTGCATACGCGCTTTCTCCTGTGGACGGAGGCTCACCAAACGCCGAGGTGGAAAGGAAATGAAAATCCGATATGTCTTTATTCTGCTAATTATTATCGTTTTAGCCCTGTTTTTAAAAAAATGGCTGATTAAGTTGAGTGCGCATGTCTTTGTGTGTCCATTTCCCGATATGCACGCTGGGAATGGGTCGAGAGACGGCGAGAGAGAGCGAGAGAGAGAGAGAGAGCGAGAGAGAGAGCGAGAGAGAGAGAGAGAGAGAGAGAGAGAGAGAGAGCGAGAGAGAGAGAGAGAGAGAGTGAGAGAGAGAGAGAGAGGGAGAGAGAGAGGGAGGGTGCAGAGGAAGAGGAGGCGGAGAGAGGAAAAATAAGTGTAATTAGTGAGTTGATCAACAGTCCCCACAATGCAAACGGGACGACCACAAAAGGTCCACGGAGAGCAAAAGGAGTGGAATATAAATCGTAAAGCCATAACTCAATAAACATTGTTTATGTTAATCTCGACTATGACACGCAGAACAATGGGAGAAATGATCAGGATGCACAAGCAAAGGCATATTTTACACTGATCTAACATGTTTTGCCAAGAAAATGAATATATACTAAGCTACCGCAATTTAAGAGGTTTAGTATAGAGCTAAAACATAAACACTTGTGAACAAATTTGCCTGTGCGTCTTTTTGAGTCCTCTTTTTTTTTTTTTAAATAACTCTGCAAATCAAAATCACGCATGCACACACTGCAAAAATTCTCCAAAGACAGTACACATTCTTTGCATTGTGTTAATGTGTCAAGGGGTGTGTGTGATCGCTGTGCTGCCCCTTCAGGACTATCAAGGGGCCCATGTGGGTTCACAAGAGCCAAAAAATACTGTACACGTTGTACCCCCCTCCACCCCCCGCGCGCGCGCGCCCTCATTCGAAGACGCACCACAAAGTGCCCCTATTGAGCGTTTCAATGCAAAGTGTTTACTGTGTGTTTCCTCAATGTCGGCTTATAGGCTCGAGAAAGACTTCCTCTATAGAGGAGAAAATCAAGAGATCTGGTTCGCCTTGGTGGGGGCGAAAAAAAATCGAAGCTGGGGTGAAGTGAACCAAGGCTTGGGATGTGATGATAAGGCTGCTACTGGCAAGTGAACCACTTGCTCCACTTTGCAGCCATGCACGGACCGGACTGGATCCTCCAGAAGCCACACGACCCCCAGGCTTGGTTATTCTGGCTTGGGACAGATCTTTTGACACCAAAAGAGAGAGAGGGTGGGGCGGGGGGTGCAGAGGGGGGGGGGGGGGGGGGGGGGGGGGGGGGGGGGGGGTCCGAGACCGTCACTTTCTCACCGGATCCGAAGCTGCTACTGCTGCAGCTGCCTCCCTGTCCTCCAGGGGGGTTCGCAGCCTGCAAAAGCCGGCCGACGCATCGTTCACAGGCGGCCCCGAGAGTCCAGCGGAATCGCTCGTGTGACGGATGTTCAAGAATAGCGCACCGGCGGTTTGCTTGTCAAGCGCGGACCTATTCTTCATTGCATAAATTAAAGCCCGAAACGGAGGAGTACGGTATAGTCATAAAACATCGATTTCTCTTTTAATTTCAAGGAGCATCCTGGTGCTCTTTTCTTATGCTTCTTATGACTTTGTCTTCGTTTTTTTTTTATTTTCCTCAATTAAAATAGGGGATGTCATAATTTAAGGACGTGACATTGGCTATCCCTCTCATCTTTAAGTCAAATTCCTCCGACTCCTAAGCCATCTTGGTTTCCTTTCTTCCTACCCGCAGACGATGCTCCGACTCCGGAGGACCACTTTGAAATAGGGCGCATATTTCTATGTCTAATATCCATAACAGCAGTATCCTCGATTCATAATTTATCCATAAACGCCGCTCTTATTAAATGTCTGAGTGCGTGTTAGATATACTGTAATGTATGGAATAAAATCAACCTCATTTGTATTTATTTGTAGCCATCAAAGTTATATCTTTAAACACTGATGTTATTGTATTTTATTTGTTACTTTACATGCGTTCACTTGTCTAGTGTAAATATGGCAAAACACAGTCACCTATGTAAAGTGTAAAAAAATGTGGTAATAAAAATGCATGCTTTTTATTTGCCACCCTTGTATTAATGATGAAAAGAAATATCAGATGTAGCTCATCTTTTCACAAAAACACCCCCAATTCAGTGTTTGAAAAGACGCACCTTTTTTTGCCCGATATAGCACACAGCTGACCCACTGTGACTCATAAGAATCCACCCAAAAACACGCCAAAAAGCTCACAACTGCCACCCACTACCTGCCACATGCAGTGACCCACTGGCCAAGTCTCTCTCTATTTCACACGCATACACACACACACAAGCACACACACACACCGACACACAGGCGCGCGCGCACACACACGTACAAAAACAAAATAAGAAATAAAGGAACAATTTTCAATTGGGCTCGATAATAATGTGTGTAATATGGCAAAAACACAAGGGTGAAAATCATCCCAAAATCAGTGCATGTACATATTAAAATTAAATCAACTGTCAAAGTGGTGAAGTTGTATCCCAACAAACACCAAATGAAATAAAAAGAGAAATTTCTCTTTAATTTCACAGCATCCTGTCTTTAAAAGTCTCGCTTTCCCGAACAATCAGCAACACTCATGCACGTAAGCCATAAAAGGAATAAAATAAAAAAGCAACGAAAAACACAATAATTTTAACCATACATGGTTGACCATAAACTCCCCCTAAAGCCACCAGACACTAATGTGCAATCTATGAAAAAAATCAAATGTACCCTTTCTTACCTCGTTTAAAATCACCCATCAAAAAAGATCACAAACACCACAAAGCCAGCTGAGGAGGAGAATAAATGGAGGGGAAAAAGTGAAGATTCTTGGTACCTTTGGTATAAAGCATTCCGTTTTTTTGCAGTCTTTCTCTTGCTCAGTAGCGATCCGATAATAGCATATGGAAAGTGTTGTTCAAAATGCGCACATTTGGCACATTGTCATTGAGAGCAGAGGAGCAGTGATGCGCTGCTCCAACACGGGAAATGAGTTGCGGATTGGACGCAGCCTGCCTCGGTGCCGACTTATCCCACTTTAATTTAATATTCCGCAATCACACACACTAGTGATGGCATATAATTCAAGGAGAAATTCACCGGGAAGGAAATGCTTTGTGTATGTGTGTGCGCGGGCGCGCGCGTCTGTGCGCGCATGTGTGTGTTTTACACCACTTTATTTGATTAAGGAGAGGAAGCACATATTGTATTTTTTCACGTTAACCCCAATCACCCTCAAGCCAGTTTAATACAATTTACTAATATTGTCATTTCTTAAAATTAAGTCTTCAATTAATTTTTAAATCTTAAAAAAAACAACTATCCAGACGAGTTTGCGCATCATCGTCACATTGGAATCAGTCCTAACACAAAATCGAGACCCATAAACGCTTGTTTGTAAAACACTGAACCCAAAATCAATGTATTGGGACATTTCGATCGATTATATAAACGAAAATCCATACGCAACATGAGACCGGTATCAGCCCACTCTTCCGCTCCACTTTGAGGGAGAGACAGTGAGGGAGAGAGAGAGAGAGAGAGTGGGGTGGGGTGGGTTGGGTTGGGTTGGGGGGACTTGTGGTGTCTGTACTGAAAACAAAGAGTACCAATGCAGACCTTTGCCTTGCTCTTTCTGATCGCAGCTTAGCCAACAAGCCCCAAACGGACACCCCACCTTTTGTCAGGCTAACTATTGATGACACATTTGATTGCTGACACAAACTGCATCTTTGCTTTTTTTTAATAAGCCAAATTAAATCTCTCAAATTTAACCATGCTTGAGTAATCTTAGTGAGCATTTGAGAGCCCCCCCCCCTTTTTTTTTGGGGGGGGGGGGGGGGGGACCACAGACTTGTAAGTACTTCCAGATGCCCGCTGATAGTGCACCGCACTGATGACAACAATTAAGACAGGAAAATGCCCCAATCAAAGGGGGGCACACTGGATTACGTTGCATTTTAGGGGTCAAGGGAAATCATCTCCCGCAGCTGCCTACCTACCCTATACCTTTTCTTTGTTTTCATAACAAATATCACATTTCAGCATCATGTAACCTATGAATGCAACAATCATGCACTGGTGGCCCAACACAATCACATATGCATATGGATAAATGGAATGCCCTCTTGCTCACTGTCACATGAGAGATTGCATAAAATGCATTCAAATGCAACATGATATGGAGATGGGTGTGGATGTGTTGGCTTGGGGAGGGGAGGGGCCAGCGAGGGTGGTTGTAAAATGAGGTGCCAGTCATGTAAAATTTACATGGGACCACAGCTGTTTAGATTCTGGGGAAAGGGGAGGGAGGGGTCGAGATTCAGAAGGTGGTGGGTTGGGCGGGGGGCACCCAGTATCACTCTGTTTGTTGTATAGGTAGAAATCAATGGCCTCAACCAGGCTGGCGGGCCAAGCAAGAGAGGCTGCCATGTTGGCGATGCAGAGGAACATGTGTCGTGGCGGCGTGCGGGAGGAAGTCGGAAGTAGGCGTTAGGGTCACTCAGCAGAGGTCGCCCCCCTCCTGATTTTTTTTGTGCCTCCCCTCACAAGAGGACATGAACGCAGGCAGGAAGATCCAAAGCAGCACCAGCGATTCCTTTTGAGCTTCACCTCACCCTGCCGCCCTCCTCCCACTTGGCCCTTTGCTCCTGCCATCTTTTTCATTGTTGATCCCTTTTTAATAGACACGCGCCCGGTCACTGTCCTCCATATATGGACTCGGGGAGGAGGGGGGAAGGGAACACAAAAAGAAGTACCCCCAAACACCCCCCCGCGTGATGCCCCAACACACACATTCACTTCCACAGCGAATCCTATTGATTATCACTCAGGCACATGCACTTATAGAGCCGTAACACGGCAGTAGATGGGAACAATAGCACCTGTGTGATCCCTCTTCATGGCAAAGAACTAAAGCAAACATAGAAATTGGAAAGAACTCGAAAAAAGAATGTAATTCGCAAATACTGTACTTTTCACAATGTAATCAAAGCAATAAAAAAGAATTAAATGCGAAGGCCCACCCTTATGGAAGTAAGACCCGAGATGTTGTCACACGGCTTATTAGAGTGCTTCCTTCATGACAACCCACAAGCTTGAACATGTCAATTTGGTGGTCCGAGAGGTCCTTTTAGATCTCAGCCTCTCTCTGGGGGACTGTCACCCCTGCACTTTTCCCACTCCATTCATCCATGCACCCCCTCCCCTCCCCATCACGCTTTCTCTTCCATAACACTCAGTGGGCCACCTCAACGCCAGAAACAACATGGTCAGTACCAAGATGTCAATTTGATACCAACACATTGAAATCCTGACATCAGATTAACGCGCTGGGCTGCCCTTCACGCAACCTATTCAAAGATACTAATTTATATATATATATATATAAAAATACAAAAATATAATATGTAATTGTTTTATTAGATTGAAGAAGAAAACCACTAAAAAGAGTAAACATATTTTTCTATAGGGAAAAAAAGCAAGCAGTGGACAAGGGTGGAAGCGACTCCTCAACACACACGCAAACATGAAGCCTGTTATGTTTTCAATTTGGGTTGAAATGCAGACTTTTTCTCCCGGTTGCATAACTGACTTCTCCCTTCAATTACATACTATTTCTTCCAAACAAAATGTCACAATCATTGCACACAGAGTAGTTCACCAGTGATTTGTTCTGAAAGCTGTGCGTCTTTCTCCGAGCTCTGCATTTTTTTTCATGCCCCGACCTCAATTTTACAAAAGGCATGGAAGAAAGGAAAATAATTTTAAAAATACATTTAATACATAATCAGTCCCGTTGAGAATGAGGAAATTATTTGACTGCTGTTAAATGTGGCATTGTAAACAAACATGTATGATGGTGTGTGGACAGAAAACAAGGATAATATTGATCGCTGCGTTAAAGGAGGACTGGCACGAAAATACACACATTTCCACATATTTAAAAACCTAAAATAAAAAATGTCAAATTTAGGGAAGAGCATGAAGACTCCAGGCGTGAATCTATTTTCTGAGGGAAAAAACATCACGCACTCACATTCTGCCTTCGTACTCGCTTAGTACGATTCCAAGATACACCTGTCATGGTGCATGGTCACCTTTGCAAACGGGGATTATCTGGAGTCTTTAAAAAAAGCTACCAAAGAGCACAACCTAAGTTGCTGGTTCAACGCCCACCGCTCCAAAAGCCTGCAGTTTTCAAAGTCGCCGTCTGACCCTGGCAGGCTGCCTCTCTCTCTCTATCTCTCCGTGTATTTCATTCTTGGTCCCTCTCTCACATCAGAAGCGTTGAAATGCACCCCAGGGCCAAATAGCACTGAACAACCCCTCTGAGCCAAAGAGGGGGGGGGGGGGGGGCTGGAATCCGTTTGCCCTGATATTTCACCAGCACCAGCCAGGAGCGTGGGGAGAGAAGGGGAGAGAGAGGGAGAGGCATGGGATGGATGGGAAAACGACAAACCAGGGCTGCATTTATTTGGGGTGTGTGTGTGAATGCCACACTGCAGGCTGTGGGATGGTCTGGAGAAGTGTGAGGTGTTGCTGTTAAGTGGGAAAGAGCATGCACAGATAGCATGGTGGAAGACTTGGGTTGGGGGGGAGAGAGAAAAAAGGTGGAGGTGGTTGTTGTTGGGGGGAGATGGAAGGATTGGTCATGCGCAAGGTAAGAAAGAGGCTTTGTTTGATTGTATGTGGGAGAAGGAGGGGTGAGGGGATGGGAGGGGATGGGAGGGAGGGAGGGAGGGAGGTGGCTGAAGCTGTTGTCTGTGGGGTTATTATTATTGCAGGCAATCCGCGTGTGCATGTGCGTGTGCGAGAGAAGGCGAGATGAGGCGATATGAGATTCAGCTGCAGGGTCATTATATATATTTTTTTCCATGTCACAAGGCTAAAAGGAGGTTTGAAGTCACGCACTTCCTGTCATTCCTCCTTTGCATTGGTCGATGCTAACCTGTCGTATGAGCAAAGGTAATCAAGCAGTGTGAGAACAAGGCTGATTGACTTTTGTAATATATCATACGACTACGAGCTAAGAAATATTGGTCAACCAATGTTGGCTACTTTTGGGACATTCCACCCAATTTAATACGACGACAGTTAATGGGACTTTTTTTTTTTTTTATGAGGCGCAGACATCAATCAAGAGGTGTCAGGCGACTGCTGAATCTGGGCTATGCTCCTCTTCACAGATGACTGATTAGCAAGCCAAAATCACCAGATCCATCTTCCGACGGTCACTTTTATTACAGTCATTTTTAAAGTGACAGCAACCTGCCTTGTCTCACAACACTGGCCACCGCATATATATTCTCATCCCAATTCTCATCCGGGTGCCCCCCCACTCGGCCGCATCCGTCTTCCTATCCCCTTCTGTCACCCGCTGTTTGGTCACTAACTTTCTTGTTGTTTGTTATCCCCGCTGCTTCTTTTTTTGTTTTTAACTACTTCCATCTGACTTTTGCTTCTCAAACACACACACATACTGTGCTACTCATATTAGCGTTAGCCTGCCACTCTCCTGGGTAGGCTGCATTTGGTCAGAGATGTGTGTGTGTGTGTGTGTGTGGGGGGGGGGGGGGGGTGATGAGTAAGAGGGGAAAAAAATATGACTCTCGCATGAAGCATGTTGGAAGAATTTTGCAAGGTTTTTGTTTGCATGTTAAGGGCATAAGCATTTAAATAAAAGGCCATATTCGTACTGTAAAAGTCTGACAGTTTTTGATCAATCAGAAACCATTTGGAAACTATGATTATGTCATAAATTGCTGTGATTAATGAATTATTTAAAAACATTATGTTTACGGAAAAGATTATGGAAGCTAATACAATATTTACATTTTTTACTAAATTATTGACCATGTTGGTATGCTGTTAACAGAGAGGTGTGCATTTTGTAGTGGGACTGATGCAATAAATTATTGAATTATTCATTTGTCACCCAAAATTTGTTTGGAATCGGTTAATGCTCTTCAAAACATTTGAGGAAAAATTTAATAGGTTACATGTTTGCAACCTGCAGAGGCGCTATTGATTCAGTTTCAACTAGTTTATTGTTAAAGAAAAATAACAAGCTATGTAAAATCGAGCTGCAGACTATATAAAGGATAATTCCTCTATGTAGCATTATTATGTCAAAAACATTTGGGACTAAAAAAAAGACAGAGCAATAGATTCCCCATCTCACTAAAAAGAGCTTTGTTGTTGCTGTCTTACACGAGAGTACTCGCCCTGTGCAAAATAGCTAAAAATGAAACTGAGTGCATAGCGTAGGTCACAGATGCACAGTATTCTAAGAACCATGAGTGGGATGGGTGAGTGTTAAAATCTGTTCGAAAAAAAGCTATCAGTGGACCGCCTTGTGGTGGAAATTAGTTTCAGAGCTTGTCAGTCAAATTTGCTCTCCTTTCCTCAGTTTACTTCCAGGCTGTTTTGAAAATAAATCCCAGCATCAAATAATGATTGAGAAAATGTTCAAAATGGCAGCCTAGCTATGTTTACCTAACTGTTTGCGTATACACGGAGGCCTGGCACTCTTACAGAGCTCTCCTGTGTCTTGGCAGGAGATATGCTAATCGCAACCGACATCAATCTGAAAAACATCAGGCCAAGTAACATGTGTCTGAGATTACATTTACAACCTCCCGAGAAAAGAGGGACACACAAACACACGCGCATGCACGCACGCACACAAAGATGCACACAAAAAGTGGGTCAGGTGAGGCAGGCAAACACAGACTCTCATTTACAATGCAAGAAATACAACAACAAATTCCAATCGAACACTTTGTCACAAACGTTAAGGCCTCGATTTTAAAAAGCTTCGGCGTCACGATGAACAGAAAGCATTAGTCAATGCTTTCTTGAATTAATGCCCAACGCAACACGCTTTCCTTTTGTCCAGACACTCAAAGTTATGATTTCCTTCCTGTCCCTTTTATTATTTTTTTTTCTCACAGAAAAAATGAGTCATACTTTTTCAAAGCTGCAATATGCATTAGACTTAGATGACAACCTGTGGCATATTTAACAGGGACGCACTCGAACATCAGAATAACGCCGACGTGTGTAAAATATGTCTTGCTCAAACCAAATTGGTTATGGCCATAAGATGTGTGTGTGTGTGTTGAGGGGGCCGATAGACGTGCACACAGGAAATCATAGTAATGGTGCTAGCAGCTGTGTCTGGCTAAGTGAACACATACGACTGGAGATATAGTGGATCAGTCCTCCCGAAAGCTCGGGGATCAAGTGTGTGAATATGTGTCGGTGTGACTGCAATGTAAAGTTTCAAATGCATGCAGAACATAAAGGATTGGATACGGTAACATTTTTATTACATTTGATTTAGTAAGAGCCAGATCACAACTGAATAGAACAATGTATGGATGTATGCACGATTCATACGATTTATTTTTTGCAGCAAACTTCCACAAACTATCATTAAAAAATTGAAAAAAAATTACAATATATTTGCTTTAATTTTTAATCTCACACACAACGCGTATATAACCTATTCGATTTTCTCAAGCACATAGATCTAAAAAAAAAAAGAAGAGCATGGTTAAAGGACTTCCAACCTTCAGCACACACCAGGGTTCCATTAGTGAACCCGTTCTGAACTTTAGCCCATGAACGCTGTATTTTATGCTAGAAACCTTTGATGACAAGCATCAACTCGTGTGAAATTCCCTGTAGATTAAATGTCCGAAGAGTTTTATTCCCAGCCTGGAAATACACACCTGTGTGTGCATTTAAGACTGCATTGATTTGGTACATTTTTGTATTTTGTGCAAAAATCAGCCAATGTATGAATGCAAGAAAATAGACAGACCAGCATGACAAACTAGTCTCACAAAGCACACACAAACAATTTTCAGATATGTATAAATGTAACATCTAGATTACTGTGACTACTGCATCATACTGCACAAATATTTTGCTTGCCTCAATTAGATAAATGAGCCAGTACAGCATCAGGAATAGCAATCATACAATACAAACAGAAAACTAATTCCTGCAATTCAAATTTAGCACACATATTTTTTTAACTCAATGTTATTGTTGTTTAAACAATTATTTTTGGCCAGTCACAGGCCCTCTGGTGAAATAATTTGGAACGCGACATTTTTTATGTGGGCCTGTAAATTTCGCAAGGCCTCATCAAGCAAGCATTATTATTAAGAATGTGGGAAGAAAAGAGAATATAGCCTTTCACAACCATTAATACGTTGTGTTCTTTCCTTTTCTTTTTTAGTCACCTCACCACTTTGCAATGCCACCTGGTTGTGGTAAAAGGCTTGTCTGCACTTTGAATGCAGTCAGAGTCAAGGCTGAGCATGAGGAGGTCACACAGAGGTAAGTCTAAATAAAGTCTCCAACCGGTATGCTTTATAATCTTCAACTAAACATATTGATCCAGTCAACATTCTGCTTCGTGGAGAGAAAGTTGCAGTTTACAGCCTGTATGTGCATACATACCATCTCATGGCATGCGCTTCCTTTGCCACAGTTATGCACCATAATTACATTAGACTTATGACCTCTCACAAGGGTGGAGAGCTGGAGCATTTATAAAAACATCTTAATTTCATTCCATTTAAAACAAGAGAGGCCACTTCTGGAAGAGGAGAAGCCTGCACATATTATATATGAAAAGGAGAGGGGTGCCAGTTCAAACCATGCTCTGTTTTTTATTTTTACTTCACAGTCTTCAGTGAAAGCTCCTTTTGTTGTCCACTGCTTGACTGACTTGAATAAGAAACATTCCATTGTAATGAATGTTGCTTTTACATATTGAATTTGTATTGCTTTGAGTAAGACACAGCCGGATATGCTAAATATTCAAACGACAGTATGGCAGAGTGCAGGCTCTTATTCTAATAATTCAAGTTGATTCCTACATTTGTCAAAAAATAGGACTGACGGTGATTTCAAAGATGTAAGTAAAACTGGTTAATATACGTATATATATTTTTAAATGCACCGACAACAACAAAATTCAACGTTTCCGCTGAATGTGCTTCAGCCACGTCCAACTCAAATGACAACTGTGAATCTAATACGCTCTTATGTCAAGAATCGTTCTCATGTTCGTGCCATGAAAGTAAATCTACTCAAAGGCTCCGGTGGCTGAAATATACCCCGCAGAGCTTTTCCATACTGTGATGAGAGCTGCTAGTCACCGGCTAGCTTGCGGGTCCGCAACCCTTACGTCGGAATACCTAACGCACCTGCACAAAAAACAAGATACCATTCCCACTTGCGAGCCCAAAACTGACAACAGTCTTTGCACATGTGCATGTTTTCAGCAATCAATAATTCATCTATCATGCATTTACAGAAGAAACAAATATCTGAATTAACTGTACAGGGTTAAAAGTGCAACTGAAATATTTTATATGAGAAGCGATACGTCAAAAGATGTAAGCTCATACCAAGCTGACTAAATTTGTAATGTACGCATAAGCCTTGAGCTCCTAAAAGATGCAAAACATGGTCTCAATAGATGTTTTTTTTTTCTTTTAATGATGCAATTTTAGCGAGGATGGACATAGATGAGGGAAGCTGCATGCGCATGTGTGTGATATCAACAACGGCAACCCTTGATCTGTGAAAAGCAGGCGATGTATCTTAACAGTATATATTTGCACTGAAAACGTTCATATAATGTGAGTTGCTTGTGTGTGTGTGTGTCTGTCTGTGCGTGCGTCTAGCTACTGAAAGCAATTGCTCAGAATAACCAGCAACTTGGGCTACCTGCTGGCATGAGCTAAGCTGGAGATCAATAACAAGTGTTTGTGCATCTATGTGCAAGTGTCGGTTGTATTGGTTATTTGTAAATGTGTGTGTACTATACACTTACTGGAAGACTTTCTATATTTGGCTGGTTTTATGAAAGCAATCCATCTGAATCAAGGGCCATATATATTTCCATCAGCTGAAAATCTCTAAAGTGAAACTAACAATTGTATCAGAGTCATTATACAATTACATGTGAACTGGAGCAGATGTTAGGAGCTACATTTTCACACATAGTGCAACATTATAGATCAATCCATGCACTCACAGACAGACAGACAGACAGACTTAGAAGTAGTTGCTATGGTTTCTGGATACTTTTTTGCTCTTGAAGGGCAACGTGACCCAGGAAGAGCGACTCCTCTCCTTCTGCTGACACGTCCATTACGCCCTGACAGCATGCAATGACAAACCCAGTAGCACCTTCAACACAACTGTGCGACATACTCCAGTTTGCTAAGTTCGCATCATCAACAGAATGACAAAATCGACTACCGTAAATTCTGGACTATAAGCTTCAACTTAATATATATTTCATTTAGCTTCTAGGCTACTAAATTATATTCAGCGACCTATCTATCTGACCAATCCATCCATCCGTCCGTTTGTGGTGCTGAGTTGCGTAAAAATATCTCATTGGAATTTTAATTTTTTTTTTTTAAACTGAACCAGCCACCTGCACTATAAAGTGATTCAACATGAACATCATGTGTGTCGCATTGCTTAAAATACTTTTGCACAGTACGTACCGAACAGGACAGCATCAATGAGCTTTTGCTTTCACAAAGTTACAGAAAGTTAGCTCCCAGCAAAGCCCCATTGGCAATTATATTCCCAGACTTGGACTAAACATAATCACCCCAAAATATGGCGAAATAGTTCTGAAAGCCATATTTGAAGCTAGCAGTGGCTTGGACATGGTAATGAGGATGTTGAATTGGATGTGATTATAAAGAATTGTAGCAGTGCTGTTGCTATTGCTGCACTGTGTGTACTTCCCTCCTGCCGAGCAACATGGACACCAAACTGCCAACTTTCATTTGAAATTACTAACTGTCCAATTAGTCACTGCAACCAACAGTTCAATGATCTAGACATCATCCTGGAACAGCATGTTATATCTTATTGGCTGGCAAACAATAATGTTATCAAGCGGGAGGTGATAAAGGATTTCGATGTGTCTGGAGGTGACGGCGCAAAGAGGCTTCAGGGATTGTAGATAAAATGGCATGATTGTGATTTTCAAGTGATTCGTATATTAGATTATAAGATGACTGATAAAAGTTTAATGACAATCACAAACCTCATTTCACGTTAGCCAACGATGGGGTGGGAGCGACGAGTGAGACGAGCGCGGAAAAACACAAGTTAACATATTTGATGAGTTTAATAATATGTATTAAAATTAAATGAGTTATATTTATTAGCAATGATAATATAATTGGGCATTTTATGTAAAGACTGAGTTCTGCCAGTATTATCAGTTCAGTCAGGCTTCTAAAAAAACAAAAACATTCCATCTCATCACAATACTGTGACATCGCACCAACTTTAGTTGACAATAAACGTCAACAGTTCACAATTTGCCAGCAGAAAACTTGGAAAAACAAAGATGCAAATGTGCCATCACCAAACAGGTGCACACACTAGGAATTTCAAGAAGCACTTAGAAAAGTGGTCCGAAACAACTCCAAACATCCTCAAATGCTCTTAGTAAAAATGCAAAAAAATCCAAGCACTCCCATTATACATAATTTAGGGGAATCTATATTCATAGAAGTGCAGGGCGTGTTGTGCTCAATGGGGTAAAACGCCCCTGTGTGGCTAATGGAACGGCCTGAGTTGCGTGATTGAGTGAAATGTGCTGGAAAGATTGGGAGGAATAGCACAGATAAATAAAGAGGGAGGGAGATTCTGCTTTTTGCCGGGCTCAGCATTAATGCAGCATCTCCCCAGGTGATCAACACATTCAAATGAGGAGATGGAAGGCAGAAAGAGGAAGGCGAAAGAGAGCGGCGGAGAGAGAGAGAGAGAGAGACGGCCCACTTGAAGAGAAAGTCCCGCGCCACATGCACAAGGGCTATAATATCTCATATATCATCGTAATGTTACTGTTGGAAGGTTCAAAGGAAGAGGGCGAAAAAAGCCAGTGAGAAAATGGATCTTGGCAAATTCAAAGTCAAAAAAATATATATAACCATGGGACATTACCAAGGTTCTGCAGTCGATGACTTGAGAAAGCCAAGGCTGTCACATGCATTTCTTTCCTCCTTTTTTCTCGACGTCCCTTCCATAATTTTGCGTCAAATGTGAGCGGGCAGCCTTTTCTTTTCGCCTTCCCCCTCTTCACATCCATTACCTTTGGAGAGATGCAAAGTGAACATTTCAATTGGATTGCAATGGCCAGTTAGCGCTGCTTTGATCCCCACTCTGCTATTTGGGGCCTCCATTGTTCCTGATTTGCTGCCTTGATTTGCTTGCCTGGGGATAATGGCCGCCGAACTGCAGTCTGGCCTTCACCCGTCTACCTTTTTTTTCCTCATCTGAAGCTCATAACGAATGACAGTTCCATGTGCAGCGCTACGTAGAGTAGCGTCGTGTATCCTACCGTTCAAATTCTTAAGTTGCAGAATCAAAAGTGCTCAATCCCCATGTGAGCTGACACCAAGCACTTTGGGCGTTAACTCCCGAGATACCGCGTACCTTCAGTTGAGAGGCGGCCTAGAATAAAGAGAAGCGGCTGTTCGCCTGCAATTTTGTCGGGACACGTCGACTTTCTTTTATCAATCAAACGCTGGCAAGATGAAGATTGATGCAGCACAGACTTCAAGCATGCACTCATCTCGAGATTGTTGGAATTTGGCGCGTTCAGAAAAAAAAAAAAAAAAAAACACCTTTCAAAACAGCGTATCGACAATTACGCCCGTCGTTGTCGAAGTGCTTCTTTTTTTTTTTTTTTTTAACACATCAATTTATTGTTGGCTACAAAGTCAAGGATAATAGAATATTCTTTTTTTCAACAGGGCAACAGGCTTTTTTTTTATGACACATAGTTCACAGAGTGCTGTTATGTACGTAGCGGTAGGTATAAAAAGGAATAAGCAATTTATATAAGATATAACCTCCTGCTTATCACGTTCACTTATATTCCAGGATGGTCGTGATTTCTAATAATTGTATCAATTTTATAAGGTTATGTTGCATTAGGCAGAACAGCTTTACAGGCTGTTACCGTATTTTGAGGACTAAAATGAAATTTTCTCCAAAATCAACAGTACACCTCCAGGATGTTGTGCTCCACCATACTGTCTCAAACTCAATTGCACTTTAGAGAAAAAGAAAAATCGATATGAATCAATGTTTTCTCACCAACGCCTACATTTTATTTGACTGTTTACACATTTCTTTATGAATATGGACTGGCGCTGATGGCGATGATCAGTGTGCCATTCACCGTACCTGCAGCAAGTGTAAATAGAACACGCGGTGAGAATTTGCTCGAGTGTCTGGTCTCCTCCCAGATACAAATGAACAATTTGTTTTCCAATTCTTTGCAAACCTTCATCTCAGACATTCAGCTTTGAAGTAGATAGGGGGGGGAGGAATGCAGGGAAGGGTCTGCGCAGATTGTACGATGCCGTGTTTGTCTTCAAAGGGTCCCGGCTTGCTTACAAATGCGGCGGTGAGTGCAACACCTTCAAGGTAAAATTGATAAATCTCGCTCTTTCATGGCGCAAAAAAAAAAAAGTTGAATTTGGATGCTTTTTGGGATGCAAATGTTGTCAAACATAGCAAATAGAATCAAACTGTGCCAAGTAGATAAGATTTGGGGGAAAAGCCAGAAGGTGATTACATTCATGAACATCCACTCGTGTCTGACTCAGCTTCATCACAGAAGATTGCAAACGTGTTTTGGTATTTGCCACACTTGAAAGAACCAAGGTGCAATGTAACATGGAAAGCACAATATTTTGCCATAGCGCCAATATTCTTGCTAAACAAGAATCATCCACCTATCTTGTTTGACTGACTGATTCACAATGTAACTTTCTAGAAACTCTTCAGGCAAACAAACAAGAAGAGAAATGAGTAAAAAAAGACAAAGAGAAAAGTCATCAATTGTCCATCTGCTGTGGATGACATCCTTTGCACCCTCTCTGTCATGTCTGTCTCATCTGCTTGGATGGACACCGTCTTTCTCTGGGATGACTGCCTCACTCAAGTCCCACAAGACACCTTTTTCCCTTCTGTCTCTCGCCTCTTTCTTTCTCTCAGCTGCTACGATCTTCCTCAAACTTTATGAATTAGTTACAACCCCCTCCCTTTCCCCGTCTTCACCTCTTTTACTTTCTCATTTCAGCGTGGCAGCAAATTCAATGTATGCCTCTAGACAAACTGTCTCTCTCTCTCTCTCTCTCTGTCTGCCCGTCTTACCTATTGCATCCACCTCAGCCGTCAAACCTCCTTGGGAAAAATACAAGATTGATTAATTTTGGAGGAGAAATTATATTGATGTATTTTTTTTTTTTTTTCACCCCAAAAAACGTCTTCCATCCGCAAATGAAATGCAGCTGTGGCTCGAATGAGTTCACAAGTCCCTGCCGTCCACACTGCGTTCATTTCTTCTTTTTTCCTAGATTGGGCAGACGCAGGGGGTGGCGTGTATGCGTGTGTACATGCGCGTGTGTGCGTGTGTGTGTGTGTCCGACTCCTTTGTGACCGCTTTTCTGAACCCGGAGCCTCCCTGCACAGAGGGAAATGGCGGACTGTGGCAACGACAGGGCAGTTTTACAGTGTAGCGGGCTGAATGTTAAACTTATATTTAATGTATGACATTTCACACAAATCATCCGGCCACAGACATGACCCTGGGGTATTCCGCAGATTGCTTTTTCAGTGCCTCAGCAACTGTGGGATTGTTCGTCCCACTGAGAGAGGAGAGAGAGAGAGCGAAAGACAGAGAGCGAAAGAGAGAGAGAGAGAGTTTTGAAGGAGAAAAAAAAAAAGAGACTTTGAATTTGGTGGAATGATCGCCCTCTCGCCACTTTGTTGGAAGCTTTTTTTTTTTTTTGTTGGTTCTTTTTCTCTGTGATATCATGATCGCAGGCCGTGCCAAATTGAAAACATCTTTGGCAGTCTGGAGGCTGTATGAGATACCCATACATTATATGTCGTACAACACCAGATTGGATAGCAAAACAATTATGCCGCTTTGCCGTCTCGAAAGAGCCTCCCCGCGCCCCTCTCAGGCCTCCCCGTCCTTTAATTTCTACGAAGAAAAAAAAAATGCTGTAAATATTGCACGTCTGATTCCCTCTGTGGGGATACATGATATGGAAATAGCGGCAGGCACAATAAGTTCATGAATACGCAGCGAGGGAGGCCCGAGCGTGCCCCTCAAAAAACACTCAGGCGCTGAAAATAAATATAGGGCTGCGGCAAGCTTTTCAAACTGCCCTAAACCATACAAGCAAAGCAGAAAAAAATAAAAATCAACATTTTCTTGGCCTTTCTTGTCAGCGCAGCCTTGCAAAACAAAGCATTGATACCAACTGACTGTGGTAAGCGTCATCCATTTTATCGGAAGGGACATTTTTCAACATTTTGGCCCGTTTTGTTGCTGCCAAGAGCTGCGCCGTCCACTAAATCAGCGTCACTCTCCCTTCTCAAGGTTAGAGAACGCGAGTGGGGAGTTAAGGAGCATTAGGGCATGCTTACCTGTCACACTCAAAATAGCATGGACACACACCTGTGCGCACACGTACACAAACAAATCAACGTACGCGTGAGAGAAGAATTAGGCCACAATGGAAGCAAAAGATGTTTCGATTTTACAATTCACAACTGTATGAGATGGAAGTCATATTTATTATTTTATCTTATTTTTATTTTCATAATGCTGTGACTTATTTTTCATGGAATATAACACATTCTTGTAACATTGTAAATTTCCTTTATTCTCTAAATATGTCCCAACATTCTTTTCATACCATTTTGCATGAATTGCAACTTTTTCTTCAACCATAATAACATCCTAATTTCAATGTATGCATTTCTCATACAAATTTAATCTTGTAAAAAAGATTATATTTACCAAACATTATTTCCTAATATTATGATTTTCTTATTTGCATTCTAACTCCATCAACTCAATCAATTCCGCTTTATTGGGCAAAGTAAAAAATGCATTGCAATTGTTTTTCTGCAGTAGCTACTAACCGCATTGTCAATTGTACCAACCTATATATAAAAATAACATGACCCCATCACACACCCAAGGATGAAATATTTGGGCAGATGAAGGCTAAAAAATACTTCAAACTCACAACACAATTTGGCAGCGTACTCATGAGAAACAAGTGAGTGCATGATGTCTAATTATGCAGACACGTTTGATAGGGTTCGCAATGTCAGCACTGTAAACACTACAAGAGAGATAACAAAGAAAATCATAGACTGTAGTGTCGTAAAGCCCCCTTGAAACCACACACCCAAATACACAAACACTCACTCACTCACAAGTCCCGCCCGACCACAGCCTACAGCATAATTAGCAGTTTTCCCTCCGGGCGGGTGCTGGGAAACCTGTTCCTAATTGGAACCCAGTTGGGATTTTACATGGATTAAAATACATGAGGTTCGTGTAAAAGGGAAATACACACACTTGTAAAAAAGGGAATAAAAAGAGCCCAATAAGTTGGCAACTTTTACCCTAAATTTTTATTTACGCTAAACCCAGCATGATCCGTGCTGTCTCGCTCCACGCGGCTCGAGTGAGTCTCCAAAGGACAATTACAGAACTATTTTGGCCCCTTCTGTTTTGTATTCTGTTTTTTTCCCCCCCCATTCTTTTATTTGTGTTCCATTTCCCTGACTTAAGCTGTTGTTTAATGGACAGCATCGTGACAAGAGAGGAGTTTGCGATCAGATTGAAGCTGCTTGGCCTTTTTGCCAATTTGCCAGCAGCCTCCTCTGTACTTGTGAGACGGCCAATTAGCTGACCATCTGACAGAGGCTCTCTGACCGTGGCTATTAAAACACCAAGACACACACACACACCCGGAGTACATACATACACAACCATCAAGTGCAGCGCGCCTATGACTAGCCGTCTCTATCTGCAGTTTTTGTGCCTAGATCTCACCCCTCACCTTGCACTCACAATTAGGATGGGCGCGCAAATACAAAGATAGGCCTGCAGGCATTTTCCTTGCCGCCTAAAAGACGTGCTCTCTGACCCCAACCTTACACAGACACACACACACACACACACCACCAGCTTGCCATCATAGCTCCTCGTCCGAAAACGTTTCCTTTCTCCTTCTGTATGCAAGGCCTCCTCTTATATCACCATCACCAAGATCCAGTCTCTTATCTTTCATGTTGTGTTTTTAAGGTTTATTTTATCAGTTGAAATTTCATATGTAATATAATAAGTAACTGTAAATATAAAACAAATTATTTACACCCAATGACAACATTAAATGCACATGTACAAATTAATGACCGTCAACTACAAATATACAGCAATTAGTTATTTAGTTTTTCTATAAGATTTGCAGAGCAGTCACACCAATGGATGTATTGTTAAAAATATCCCACTGACAGTGTCACTAAAATGTGAGCAACATTTGGCCAAAAACAAAAAATCTAATTAAAATGTTTGTATCCAAGTACCTAATGAAGTGTTTTGTGAATATTTACAAGTAGAACAAATGTGTGACCCGAAATGTAATCTATTCAAGGACAACTGAAAATGTCAACAACAAAATGGAAGAAAGAAATACATATGTATATATTAGAAAATTACTATTAGCCATACAGGTGGACATAATGGACAGAAAAGTGGTTTTGAAAAAATTATACAAATAAATTACATTATTCAAAGTAGATACCAAAAAAGACATTTGGAAAGAAGCACAAAAGCAACTCGGAGAACCTCTCCCCCCGAAGTCTGCACCTTTAAGCAACACCCCCCCCCCCCCAAAAAGCAGCCCAAGCTTTCTAACCCAAACACCCCACCTCCCTACAACCCTGTCTTTGTTGTCCATCAGTGGTTTGTTTTAAGCCTCAGCTCAGATGGCGTCACCCCTCTCCCTCCATGGTCAAGTTCAAGGGTCCTCTGGAAACACACCGGGTGGTTGTGGCGTATGCATGTGTGCGTGTGTTTGTGTGTGTCGGGGCAGGGGCAGGGGGGTCTATAAACATACAAGGCGTACATGCTTGTGCACCAGCCGCACACATGAACACCCTCGGCCATATTCATCACGAGGAGCTATCCATCCATCCATCCATTATAAAAGAATATAAATAAAAATGAATGTCATAAGAGCATACTGGGCGGAAAGGTTTTTAAAAAGCATGCTTTTAAAAAAAAAAAAAAAAAAAACGTCAAGAATAAAACGAAATGCACTGACACCTACACAGTGTTGGCGGCGCACCTGCCTCCTCAAGGTCTGTCGGCTGCAGTCAAAATGGTGGACACAATAACGGCGGGCTTTGATTCCTAATATGGAGGAAACAATTCTATTTTTTCACTGGGGCAGCTCATACCGGGCGCTCCAAATTCAACCTCTCTCTCGCTCTCTTTCTCTCGCTCACAAACACACACACGAACATGCACACACACCCTATCTCAGTCTATTTGGTGATATATGTGGACATCAGTGTGCATGTCAGCTGCAGCAGAAATTTAAGGAAAGGGGAAAGCGGGGGTGATGCACGTTCACAAACCTGTCTTCCAAAATATGCGCTACTCAAGGTGAATTATTACATTTCCATACTCGGTTGACTTTCAGATTAAAACATTTGAATAAAATAAAACTGAAATAAAACAAACAATTATTTGCATTTGAAATGCAATCTTTCCTTCGGTCTTGCGCTTAATCCTAATTAATTTTCATATAATTCTTTAGAGACTATTTCATTTCCAGAATTAACACAAAAGGAACTCTTCTCACCAAAGATAATTATACAGTTAAAGAGAGTTTGCTCATTAAAAAAAAAATCCCATCTGCATGACATCAAATATGAATCTTTGATCTATCTCATTCTGTCCCTGATGGTTAAATGCCGTTAATTATATTCTGTGGGAAAAATTAACTTCCTTGGAATAATTAACACAGCGACTGTACATTTGTGTGCTGCTATATTAAATCCTGCGACAAACAAAATTATACAGATCCCCGAAAGTCATCCACTGCATACCAATAACATGCAGACATTTCTGTAAATTTTTGCATGATGTGAAAATTGCACAAAGCTCATATATGACCCTCGCATATATGTTCTTGACAATTAGGTGGATATGATGAGAGGCGGGGGACCTTCTCCCTATCTTATTATACGCCCCTATAGAATATCACCATCTCCCTGGTCTGTGTGTACATACACAGTCAGATGATTCATATTATCTTTACCACCCAACTCCTTGCTATAACCTTCCTTCCTTCCTGCTCACCATTATGTAAAACTATGGATTACCTTCGGTATGTGTGCAAATCCCACATTTGCGAGCGTGTCGCATGTGTGTTTGGGATGGATGTTGTATATACATCCATGCATGCATGTATGTATGCATCAGACCCCCCCCCCCCCCCCCCCTCGCTTGTGCCTTCCACATCTATCATGCATCCATAGGTCTATCAGCTCCCCGAATGAGGTGTGGGGAGAGAAGAAGGGACATGGGTGGGGTAGCGGCGGAGCTGGGGAGGGAGGGAGGGGGACGTTAGGTGGGGGGGACAAGAAATAAATTTAACCCCCTCCCTTACTTTAAAAATGCACATACATTTCCATACATTGAAAAGGCAGTGAGGTGCACACACCCTTGCTACTCTATCCCCAATATGCACCCCCCCCCCCACACACACATACACAAACACACACACAAGAACAGTGAATACAACAAAGATGGATGTGTGTGTCCCGTTCAGTGGGTGTGGGTGAAAGTCTAGCCCTTCGCCATATTTATCTTCATAAAAGCACGAGGTGCATGTGTGTTTGTTTGTACTATACTCTTCATATCGTGTATGTTTTTTTTTTGTAAAGATTTACCGCACCTGAAGAAAAAAAGTTTTAAAAAAGTGTACTCATATTTATATATCGCACCTAAAAAAAGGATTTTGATCATTTGATGTATTTCCTTACAGTAGATTGTGACATCGTATTTTCACCACAGTAAAATTGCTAATGCAAGAATTCCAAACTTTTTTTTTCTAAAGTAAGCAATGGGGATCTTAAACCAGAAGCATCACCTTCTACTAAAAAAAGCAGCTGCAACCTCACTTTTTGTTGATAATGACGGGCCTGTTGTGAGACACAAGCGCGCGATTGTTCAGCAGGACGAGTTTGTTCAGCAGAAGTGATTTTGGGCTTTTTGAAAGTTCCATTTTGCACTCCCCAGGCGCCGCATATAGGCCACCCCAGGGAGGCGTGTGTGTGTGTGTGTGTGTGTACGTGTGGTGCTCTATTGTGTGTGTGTGTAGTGTAAAATATTCTGACTGAACTGTCTTGTGGTTCATGGAGCAGGGAGATGTGTCCTGCCTCTTGCATTCTAATGTGAGTGGCTTTTGGAAGTAAAAGTAAACAGATATGCTTGCTTGGATGCACTCGTGCAATTGTGTGTGCTCGCGTTTGTGTGTGTGTGTGTGTGTGTGTGTGTGTGTGTGTGTGTGGCAGGACAAACCTGCTCTGAACCTGCATGTATTAAGATGCACATGTAAACAAGTCATGTGTTTTGCTTCGTCACTTTGATAACCTCATCAGTATTTCGTAAAAATGATAAAAAAGTAAATACAAAAAAAATAGGCTTGCTTCAAATGAATACGGAAAAAGCACCACCTGTTTTTGTACCTGACAATTTTCAAACATTGTCTCCGCGCTCTTAAATAATTGTCCATATGGCACCTGTACGACGGTAATATAAGAAGGTAAGGGCTCTCTTGGCTAGGATGTTATAACGGAGGTGGAGAGAAGGCTAAGATGGGGCCCTTCAAACAAAATATGACCCCCGTTAAAACGATCCCATTCCTATGGTGGACCATATTTCCTGCACCTCTCCCACTCTGGTTCCCGCTTCCCCGTTCGCGCACAGATGTGCTCTCTGTCACGGCCGCGATGATAAATTAGCGCGGCTGCTGCCGTGTGAAATAGGAGCCGGTGTCTGGGTGCAGAGGGCGATCCGGTGGACAATGCCAGGGATGAGCCACTGCTAGTTCAGCTGTGGAGGAAAGCTTTGGATGGGACCGTGTCATGGGTTGGGATTGCTGCCAGAACCCTGACACTTTGTTGGATGCTCCTTAGGTTTAACACCCTCACTATTTTCTACCTTTGCATTCAATACAACTGGTTCGTGCAATTTGTTTGTTTCAAGTACAATCAATTGGTGAGTGTGTGTGTGTGTGTGTGTGTGTGTGTGTGTGCATGATAGGGGTGGGATCTGGAAGCAGCTGCATGCACAATATGTGTTTTCTTTGTGTGTGCAGGATTCTTTTACCTGCAGGCTTTGGTTGGTGTGTGTTAGTGTATGTGTGTGTGTGCAGACATGTGTTTCTTATGAAGTAAGGCCCATGCCGGGCAAATTAATTCTCAGAAGTTGCGTGGCAGGGGCTCTCCTTCCCTTTGAAATGGGGCATACGGCTCCCTGTAATCAATAAGTCAAGCCATCTTGGCTGCATGTTGCAACCCCCCGGTACACAGATGAAGAAGCCCAATTTACTCATCATAAATTCTGATTCCCACAATAAATATGAGAGGAGGTCCCTCGGTATTTGAATATGTGGAATCTCAGGGGTGTTTGAAATGCCGAATGGCTCTCGCCTCCGCCTGCAGTTGCTTTTGTTGGTCCGAACGCGAGCTTTGTGTTGAATAATAATGATGCGTGGTCAAGAATATTTATTTTTGATCTGAAAAGATGAAAACACACCAGGCCCGGGACTTGCTTGACTCATACAGATGTCCAATCCCATCGTACGTTTGATGCATTTCATGTTTTCGTCTACCTTTTGGAACACATTTCTCTGCTCCCGCATCTTGGCATTTTCTAATAAGGCCCGACAGCCACCTCCAGACAAGCGGTGACGCGCACGGGCAAAGGCACGTGACGTTTGGGGACACGCTAATCTATCGGACAAGCGGTGTCTCTCCCGTTTATAGCCTCAGTGGGGGAGGGGGAAACGGTCCAAAATTTGCCGCACCTACAATACATGGATGTGACTCAGGCCTCTTGCATCTGTTCAAGCAACTCAAGAGCATATTGTAGCACTAAATTTTTTTTTTTGCTGTTGAGTGTCGGTCACAGCATACATTTTTTATTATATTTAGTGTTTTCACGCATGTGTGGCGACCATACGTACTGTACATGTGGGTAAAGGTGATTTAAAGCAACATGGCATCTCTATAACAAGTGGTTTTGTTTGGTGGCAAAGATCTACATGACATTTATGAGCCACGGTGAATGTTAGGACAATATGTGGCCCGGTATCAACAGCTTTACTTTTATAAATGGCGCCAGGGGCACTTAGCAACGAAACGGAATATTTGTTTCTATCTCCATCACAATTATGGCGGCAAATGATCCCAAATATTTTTAAAATATGCCGGCTTGTACGGGTCTGTGCAATGAGCAACACCTGGTCTATCCATCAGCCATGGATTTAAAGATGTATTTTGCTGTGAATTAGAATTATTTATATCACAAGTGGAGTTTTTTTGGGTTATTAAAACGGAACTTAAAGATCCTATATGCGTCTCAAAAAATACCAACTAGAGGCAATTAACTGTTGCGAATTACTAACGAGAGGAGAGCGCGGTTTTCAGTGTTAGTCAATACAGACGTTTTCATTGGCGGGGAAGCATTACGGGTGCTAATTCCTCACCTGGTAGTTACATGCGTGAAGAGCTAATCCATAAATCTGCTCCTAAGTGGTTCATCAGTGGGCGCCCCGGCATTGAACGTCGTCAATTAAGACGCCTAAATGCCTGGCTAATTACGCTCTGAATGTAACACCCTGTCTCTCGCATGATTACAACTCTCTCACACCTCACTAATTGCGGCCATTTTTTTTTTTAACAGTGAGGTTTTAGAGTCTTCAAAGGTTTGATTGGCAAAACAATTTCCAACGCCATCACCAATTACAATCAAACAGCTTCCAAGGCCAAGTGTAATGATAAAGATTTCTAATGAATGCATGTTTAAGGTCAATGAATGTTCACTACTGATAAAATCCAATATGTTGTTGAAGTATTGTTGGGGCTATTATTGTAACTGAAGACTAAAAAATAAAGTGCTGTTGAGCAAAAATCTTACGGCTGGTATTTAGATTAAAAACTGTTCTACCGTCCATCTGTCCATAAATTATCAACATAATAACCAGGATAAAAATCCACAGTTTTTGTGGAGAACAATTCTCGGAAGACACAAAGCATCATTTAAGATTGTTTTCCATGTGTCATTGTTTGAGTGGTTATCTTATTATTTTTTTTGACAATGTTTGACCATTGAGAATATTAAAATCTTATAACAATAAATAATTATAGCAACAGCAATGGTTTTAAAATACATAAACTGCATACATTTTTAATCTTATCTTATGAAAATTACTTTTTGTATTGCACATTCCCCATTTTTGTATATTTTGACTATGTTGTGTCCAATTTTTTTGTCAAAGCTGCTACTAAATTCTCATGAGAGTCTGGCAAGTACTATCACAAGTCAGCGTCAAAAATAACAGACGAGAGCGTTTGGAGGAAGTGGCGGCGGAGGAGGTCTCGTGAAGAATGAGAGGCGATAAAGATCTGCTCCGGGCCTCTCCTTGCCTTGGCCCACAGGTCTGAAGAGCAGAGCAAATTGCGCCTGAAAGGAGATGATACTCATCGGAATGTTAATGGCACTGAATATTTCAGAGGTGGGATCATCGCATGGCAGGAGGAGGATGGGTGGGTTGGTGGGCTTCCGAAAGCATTTAACGTTTGAGGTTCAACTCTGTTATTGTAAAGCCCGAGTCAAAGATGATTCCGACGCGCAGCTAACAAGGCCCGTGAGCTGTCGACGAGGTTTGATCTCTCCCAAAACACACTGAAAACTTAATGCTCCTCAAGAATTTCTGATCACTCAGCGTAATAATTCAGATCTCCTTTTTTAAAAAAAAAATTGGTCACGTTATAGTTGACTTTAGATTCACTGGACTTCCCGATGCAACTTCCTGCGAGCTTTTTCTTTGTTTACGGCGGACATTTGTCAATCTCAGGATGTGCCGTAGCCTTGAGCGATAAACGCAGATAACTCGTATTCCTTGTGATTCTTTGTCCGCACATGTGTGATTGTAAAACAAAAGACATATGGAAAATCCAGTAACAGTGGCAAAAGTGGTTCTTTTTGAAGAAGAAGAAGAGAAACATCATGGGAGTTATAAAAAGTATACAAAAAAATAAAGGGTGAGTAGGGGATGTCTATACAAACATCTGTCTTCCTCCCCTTAATTCAATCAAAAGACCTTTCTTTAGCCTTGAGAGTAAGACAGAAAGAGAGAGGGCTCTTATGTGCAGTGAAAGTTAAAAAAAAAATGATGCAGGAAGGGAGGAGGAAGTAAGGGGGTCTAAAATTAAGAGAATTATTGCATGTTCCCAGATGTGTGCAAGGAAGATGACCTGCAAGTCAAAGTTGTCCCCCATCAATCATTGCCATATGCTCCCGAAGAAATGGATCCTGCAGGACACTTCATATTCTTCCTTCTGATTAGTTCATTTGAGAGATGAAGGAGGGGACGGGATGGGGTGGGGTGCATTGCGGCTGGCGTTCTTTACAAATAGATGGCCTCAATGTAACCCAAGACCGGAGAAGGTTCAATGTCAAAGTGAAGGCTCACTATTTAGGACTTCTGGGATTTTTTTTTCTCTTCCTCTCATGGCTACCTTTTTTCCCCTCCACCTTCTTTTTCATCTGTGTGTGTTTCTACCTTTATCTGCTTTAATTACTCAAAGTAAGTACATACAAATAAATCAATTAATACGTTATTTTTGGTTAACGTGTACTTTGACTCAAATGTCACTTTCAGGTACTTTCAACAAGACTGCTTAGCGTTGATTGATCAATGAGCCGGCATTCACCCTCCTTACTTAATCCGTTGGCTTCTTCCCTCTCCTGACTTGGCGCTCCCTCCGCTCACCTTTCACTCCCGGGGCATCGGTAATTATCGGCGGGGTCTTAGTGACTGCAAATGAAATTACCATTTAAGAGAGTGAGGGAGAAAGAGACATCCCCTTTGCCATAGGAGGGGAGCTTAAGTGAGGCGGCTCGGATTTCAGCTATTGATTTTTAAACTGCTACATCAGGGTGTAATGCTTTCATAATTTCAAATAAACTGTCCGGTAAAACGAAGTACTAATGAGAGAATGAGGAAGGGCGTACAGAGCAAAGCTAGGGGTTGAATTTTAAGTGTTGATGCATGTAGGACATCAAAGTAAAGCGCTAATTAGGTAAAACGATTCTTGTGTCGATCAATATGGAGCTGTAAAATTCTGGAAATTCCAATTTGAGATGTTTTTATCATATTTTGTCACAAATAGTTAAGGCTGAATATCCATAGAAAACCGCAACAAGCAAAATCAGGATATGCCAGTTTGTGTTCTGTTATCAATCTTTCAAACTTGAAATATGTGTGTAATGGTAACTTGGTGAAACAAGTTAAGTCACTGATAAGGCACTGAGAGATGAAGATTTTTTTTTCCCCTTTGTTTTGGATTAAAACACATAAAGCCTAATCGGTCTCGCTCTTTCTGTTTCCCACCACAGACCGCGGGCCGTTGGAGGCATCTTAAAAATCTCTTACATCTGGAGGAGCCATAATTCACAGGATTTGGCCTGACAGCCATGACAGCCATTGGGGCGGCCAGCAACAACTGTCTCCTGTGTTAGCAGCCCAGTATGTGTCTGAGAGAGAGTGAGAGAAAGAGAATAATACTTGTATGCCTTTTTAGTGTACATTTAATCTATGCAGATGCTATTAAATTTGCTCTGATTTAATATCAATAATATATACATAAGAGCAATATCTTTAAAATTATTTCTGAATTACAGTCAGGGTTAGGTGCAGCAACAGGTTGTTGTTTTTCTCAAACGTCATCGCTCCACTTGATACGGCCCTAAATATTCCACACGGACAGTAGCGATCATTTCCAAGCCTAAAATCCCGCATTCCACATTCCTCATTCAGACGGCTTGCCTGCTAAGCCGGGCACCACATGAACAGCCATTGTTAGACAAGGAGAGGAGGAGGGTCATGTATTTCTCTCTCTCCGGCCATCCATCTGTCCGTCTATCTGTCCGTCTGTATTCTCTTGTCACACATCCACGTCTGCCTCTTCTTGTCCGCCTTCATCTCTCTTACGTGTCGCTTTACTGCCCACTCCTACCGTTCGCCTACCTACCACCTCGTATTTCTTTTATCCTCGTCTATACCTCACTTCTGGTTCCCACTGATGTTGTTAGGCTGGCAACTCTTTTACGATGCCTTCTGCTTCCTCTGTCTTTGTGTCCCTCTTGATTCCCTCTGCACGTCTCCATTCCCGTCTGCGTTTCCAGAAATTCATGTCGAGCTTTTCTTCACATTAGATACAGATTTATGACCTACAGCCTGATCCCCATGGTCACTAAATTTGATACCATAGACTAAGCCACGTTGTTTTCTTGTATGTTCGGACTTCACCGCGCTTGCGGGTAGGCTCGGCAACACCTGTCGGGTTCCAAGCGTTCCAAGATGGCTGATTTATTTTTAATCGCTTAGTGCCTGATTTAAATGTATATTTATTAGCGTTATTATTCTTCGCTTTGCGTAAGGCAGAGACTGAGGTTGTTGGAGCTGTAGCAAGGTGTGTGTGAGGGGTGTCCGTGTGTGTGTTTGCTCATGTGGGGGTGGGAAAAAAAAAGCCTTTTGAGGCCGCACATTTGGTTTTATTTTCATTGCATTTACTTCATTTAATTTATCTTTGAAAGGAGTCAAATGTATTTAAAAACATAAGCAATGCTTCATTTAATTATATATCAGGTGGCACTGTAGTTTTTTTACGTATGTATTTACAAACCTGACGTATTACAAATTATTTTGATGAGCACATTTTTTCAAAAATGAGCGTATCATTTTTAGAACTGTTGGAACATTTTGTTCCGAAACACATTTGGAGTTGAGCTCATATGAGTGTCATAATTCTGTTCAGCTGTTGAAATGATTAATGTCATATCATATTTTAGGAGATTTTACATGGAGGTAAAGCAAGATGGTGTGCATTAAAAGGAAAATTGCATTTTTTTGTGCTTATTCTTTTTCTCTTATTTTGTCCTTATAGAGTTTGATAAAGAATTCTGACAGGAGTCACGTCACAGGCGCTTGTCCTCTTGCCATGCATATTTGATTTTCTGTAGGTGATATTTGTAGTGTATTTATGTTTCCTTATTTGAATCCTATTCCACAAGTTGCCACTGGTGGGGCGCATTACATCGACACCAGCCATTGTAATGTTGTTTGCGCCAAGCGAGGTGGAATTTTCTGTTTGATGTTTGGTTGGGCTGAAATGCACCAAATAAAAGCCTCGCGAGATAAAGGTGTGTTCTTGCACATGTCTGAGTGTGCGCCTGTTGCCTCAAACTATTTATCTGTCACTCAACGTGTGCACATTGTTTGCACTGGTGTGTGTGTGTGCGTGTGCTCACATACACGTATAAAAGTCATATCGTGCTTGAGATCAAATGTTGTATCAAGGAGGAGAGTGACAGAGATGGCGAAAGTGATGGCTCTTTAATGTAACCTATCCTATCTCAAACCAAAATAAATAGAAGACCAGAAACACACAGAATAGTTAAGTGTGTTTTAGGGCAAATGGGGTGACATGAAACACTTATACAGAAAAGCGCTGAACACGACGGCGGCTTTGTAGTGACAGGAAAAAAAGTCCCACCAAAACACCGAAAGAGAATAAATTGGAAGCATTGCAGACTGAAGTGAGAAATTATTCGCACCTGCCTAAAATAAAGTAGAATCCACACAGTTGAACACAATACATTGTGTGACCTGCCATTTCATCTTCCCGTTCATTAGTTATATATTCCCGATAAATAATAGTCATTTATGATTTCCATATGAACCTGTGGTTTGGAAGTAAAGCATGGCTGCAACTGTCAACAAAAAAGTATGTGTCGATCTATCTTTGTCAGCGACTGTGAAAATATCCCAACTCTCTTCATTGTCTTGTTTCCTCTTGACAATATTGCAATGGTTTTCTGGTTCAATAAAATACAATACATGTCAATATATTTGATATGAAGCCTCAAATACCTCCTGTGCTGTAAAGAACAGCCAACTGCATTTTTTGCGGTGATGGGCCATTTCGATTGTGTTCGCTCGTTGTTCGGCGGGCCTTGAACATTAAGAATTATGTTTGTTGTAGTAGTTATAGCAAAAAAAAGAATCAGGCAAATCTTTTCAGCTTGCTTTGTCGTTCACGCCACATTATGCCCTTTTCATACTAAATAAATACATTAAAAAATCTATAAATAAACACCTATAGTATCTTTACAATATTGTTACTATCATCGCACACACACACGCACGCACACACACATACACTCCACATTCCCTCTCCTTGTCGCCCCTCCCTGCGCCTCAAGCTCTCCTTACCAGGAAATTAACCTTGACATTTGCAACACATAATTCCCTCTAATAAAATAAGCGTGTAAATATATATAAACAAACATGTGAAACATTTACAGATGCAGCCGTACGCTACTAAAGGACCAGCATGAAGTGCTTGGGTATGCTCGGAGAGCATAGAAGTAGATCTATAAATGGCATGCCTCTTCCCCACATGCTTTATACATTGACTATTTTAATCCAAAATATGAGCATCTATACCAAATATTATGTTTATATTATAATAATAATAATTATTATTATTGTGAGGGATTATACCCTCTTTGAAACAATGTCTGCATGTGGACACCTATGCGTTACTGCATATGCATTTGTAAGCTTTGCACACTAGAATGCTCCCATGGTAATGGGATGACAGTGATGCGGATCCAAAATGGATGATTTTTACTATCTGGACACTGGGGTTGAACCTAAATTGAGACAGAGGTGGGTGGGGGATGGGGTTGAGCGATGCGTGTTGGCAGGTAGTGACTGTATAATACCATCACGGAATACCATCACTCCCCATCTGACCATGCCTCATTTTAGGGCAATAGAACCACATAGGAAAAGGTGTCAATGGTAGATTATTCAAGCTTGGAAAATCACGCCTCATGTTTTTATTCATGTCTGTACCACAAACAACAACAGAATTTGATTTTCAGTGAAAATATTCCCGATCAATAGTGCTAGAATGTATGTAGTATTTGTCATGATGAGTGCATCAAATGGGGAATTTTATTTTTGACAGAGAGATGGCTAATGGTGGAATTGAGTAACTGAATGTTATTAGAAATATTTGGGTTAATATCATTGGATAATCTTGTTTGTGCCGGAGTGCAATTTCTGAAAGTTCTGGACTCCAGCCATATGTGGAGAATAATTCTGCCCAAATAAGAACATGTTTACAATGACAATAAATTGCCAATGTCAAAGTAACTTTCTGCTGAATCCAAAAAAAGTCATTTCAATGGCTCCCAAGGCCACACACCTCACATTCGCAGTGTAATGGCATCTCCATAGGCCAGTCCAGCTCTAATCACTATCCCTTCCTGCTGGGCCGGAGTCATATCTTGCCGAGCCCGATGACGGTAACTAGGATGAGGTACATGTACCTCCTGCGGATTACATGGCTGTTGTCTCCACAGTGATGGAGACCCTCGCTGGTACAAGCAAATCTCTGTGTGACTTTAGGTCCTTGGCGTGATGCTTAAATGGATGGACTGGCAGATGGAGATCAGCGGTGGTGCAAAATAGCAATGCTGAAAGAGCCTATTCATGCAGTGCACACATTAAATACACAAACATATTCTGGGAATATAAATGGGAGATAAAATAAATTTAAAAAACATACAGTGATTTATGGATTTACTACTTGGAGAGCGCCCAAAGGTTCCGGGCAGTGAATTTGTCTGTGTGTAATCCATGATTGTTTCAATTTAGACTGGTTTGTAGTGTGAAAGTGGATTGACAGAATATTTTCACAGCACTGAACATGTTGGAAATACAGGATGCGAGTTGTTTTCGAGGATGGAGTTACATAGATGCAAAGAGGTAGACTCTTGACATGACTGAGGACCAAGCCACCCGGTGAGAATGATTGGAACGACTGAAAGTTGGGGTAAAGCCAAATGTCACAGTCCACAAAGCTAAAGTGCTTCTAAAAGTGTTGCTAGGAGCCATGCAGTCGTGAAGCGAATGGTGTAGAACGAGAGAGATGTTCCACATGCAGGATGCTCACCCACACATTTTGGCAGCTGAAAGCCGTTTTGTTTTTTTGGATGGAGCTGTGTTACAAGTCAAGTCTGACCTACTGACTGCTCTGGACTGTCAGTGTGCTGAGAAAGCATGACCGTGTTTCCAATCAGAAATGCTTAGAATAAAAAGTGCCAACAAACGTCGGAATAAGTTTAAATGCCAGCAGGGGTAAGACATAAATTAAAATAACTTGATAAAAATACAACTTTAGTCTGCGCTAAAAGTAAGGTTGAGAGGTTTAAAAATCTCTGAGAATGAAAAAAATCAAATAATTCCTAACATGCCGTAAAATACCAATATCCTTAAGCAGACGTGTTTCTTTTTTTTTTTCTTTTTATGTATAGACTCCTGCCTGTGAATAGTACAGATGAGACACTTAAGGCAAGACAATAGTGTTATAGATTGTGGCAAGAGTTAAATCAATAGACCTTCTGAGGAGTAACAAGACACCCGGTAGCAAGTGCTACTGCTACACACACATAGAAAAAAAGAGGGGCTGGGAAACAAATGAGGACTGGCAGACAGAGGCTAAGACCTCAGTGTCACTGACTAGCTATTATATGTGAGTATGTATCTACTGTAAGTATATATTCCGGTTGTGCGTCTGCAGAAACATGTGTTATGGATGTGTTTGTAAAGCATAAGCAAGCGCCCCAAAAAAATACCTGTGTTTCACTTGTACTTTTATCTCTGTTTCTTGGCCCGGTAATCTCCCACTGGGCATCTAAGCAGAGCCCTATTACTAGCTTTACCACACCCTATATATCCCCAAGATCCTTGTGAGTGAGAGACAGGGAGAGCGAGAGAGAGACAAAAAAAAAAACAGACAAAGGGGAGTTGAGCAGAATATTTTGAAAGAGAGCGAGACAGGAAGAGAGATAGGATGGCAGAATTCAATGAATCAAGGTTGTCCTTTTCTTCAACAGGCAAGGGGAGGGAGGCTTTGCGTGAAACTTTGGACCTTCACCTCACCATGGTTGTCATCCAAGCTCTATTTGTGAGCACCTCTCCAGGGCAGCTTCCACTAACCCCGCCTTTAGGTCTGACTCCACCTCGACTGTCTCTTCCACCTCTGATCCGGGATCAGCGGTTCCCGGGGCCACGATAGGTGTCGAGGTCCATTAACCCCGGGCAGGTCTTATCATATTCATCAGGAAGATCACAGATGAGACTTCTCTCTGTTTTTATCAGATTTTTCAGGCTTTGAAAAGCTGCCTCAGACGAGGGGAAGGTTTGTGACAGACGTTCAGCTCTGTAACTGTGTATTAGTAGCCCTCGAACACATATTCACTCATATTTTCAGAAACTGCCAGCCATTACCGAGACCGCTTTGATGGGGCTGTCAGTTTTGATTACTTTATAAAACCAGACGATGTCACCTAATGACCGTACTAATCTTTCCATTTTGAAAACTAATTGTCCAAGGCTAGAAGTCATGCATTGCAGTTCATATTTGATTTATTATTGACACAGACCGAGGACTAGGAGTTCACTATTTCTAGAATTTGTTCGGCCAGGGCTCCACTGTATGGGCAAATTTGCCATTTTCTTTGGTGACAGAGGTGAACTTTCCAAGACCAAAGGCAAGGAATGCATCGGAACGATGCTGTCAAAGATCCCTCGGTATTGTCCGACGATTTAATTTATTTAACCTGTCTGCATCTTCTGACTTTGCATTTTCTGCTTTTTTGACATTTGGCACCTCATGTCCCAGATGAATTCCACTAAAACGCGAGCCACTTAATCTAATTCAGTGAACAGCACCTCCCTATGTGACCTTTACCCTTAACCCTGACCCACAGCTGCTGTCCCCTTCCATGCTCCACAACCACTAATAAATTATTGCTGACTCATCATGATCAATGGCAAGTAATCAAGCTGACATTTAGGGTTCAAGACGCATGGCTGCAATGCTCCGAGAGGTGTCGGTCCCTCACGCTGTTCACAAGCCGCAATAGCGAGCCGGGATGCTCAAGTTTAAGGAGGGATATAAACAATATTTATATTTTATAAACAACATTATGTTCCGAGGGAGTAGATGAAGTTAGAAAATTCTCTCAATACCTTCATATAAGCAAAATCGGTGTCATTATTGAACATCTGGGACATGTTGGAATCCAATCCATATTTAAAGGAACAGTATAAATATATATAAAAATGTGGCTGTTTGTAGGAAAGAGCGGGGATTATTAAGTTAAATGGATTGCAGCTCTATAAAGCAGATTTGTAGACAAGAGGCCTGAGATCACTTTTTGTTGTTATTGTATTTTTTTCCCTTATTCAAAATTACACACATTTTGAAACACACGCACGCACACGCGCACATATCTGCTGCAATCCGCCCTTCATCAACATCCTTCTTGGAAAATCACTGCAGCTCTAAAAAGTCATTTCACCCACGGTACCAGCAGGCCCTTAAAGATTCATATTCCTATTTACTGTCTCCTTCTCTGCTTGTGCACACACACTCACTCTCGCGCACATACACATCACACCAACTAACCCAGCAGGGTTAGGTTCATGAATAAAGGAGGGAATTAGAGCAGACCTGGAGAAGTCAGATAGAGAGCGAGAGAGGTGGAGGGAAAGGAGACAGAGAGCTATTAAATTGAATGAAAAGTATCGGCAAGATGGGGCAAATCTGCTGAAGGGAGGGCATAATAAGTGGATATCAACAATAATGAAAATTCAGGAGATAAGAGAGAAAGGAGGGAAAGATGATCACAAATAGAAACATGCGCATTTAGTTGTCTCCTGTTACGAACCAATGACGCACGACTTTTGTGATTTAGGATAATAATGCCGTCATTTTCATTTGGTCCATTTGAGTAGTTTTGATTCCACTTCCTCGTAACATTTTGGAGAGTTTTTTTTCCTCGACTTACTCACTTTCTCAAACCTAACACACACAACAACACAGAGCCCCAAAGCCCATGACCAAGGTAAATGGGATGTCAAGTTTCTCTAACCTAAAGCCCCGAGGTGATATTGTGTCAGAGAGTGTTTTATTTTTTTGAAGGACCCTTGGCAGCACAGTCATCGACATGGAATGTACTGCAATAAAAAAATAGTTTGGACAATTGTAATATATTTATAGCTAAAGGAATATTAAATTCTTAGACCAACAGAAGCAAAAATAAATACAGTGATGCTTGGAAATAATGTTTTGAAAAAATGCATTGCTCAGTTTTGGGGGAATAGTAACTTTTTTTTCTCACACTTCACAAAATAACCTCTCTCTTGTATGTTCTGATTTCCGCAAAACAATGCACCTTGAAGTGGTCTTCATGGCTGAAGCTCAACGGACCGTTGGTGACCTTTTTTTTTTTCCCCCAGACTTGTTGGAGACCAAATTAACAGCTTGTAGGTAGCTCACAGACTGCTGGTGAAAGGTGCTTCCTGACTTTTATGATCTGCTGTGTGAAGCACTATAAACATTGATTGATTGCTTGACATGATTGAATCAGCAATCGATACTGCATGGTCAAAATTATTTGATCAATATTTCATTATTTTGACACTTACTAATAAGGAAATATAGATAGTATATAGTTGGTTAAACAACTATGTAACTGGTTGAAAGTCATAAAATAACTGCGCAAACAAGAAACTGCAGTTCCCATATGCACTCACAATAAAAAAAATGTGTGTGTGTGTTTATCAGCGTGTGTGTGTGTGTCATCGGAGAAAGAGGGGCGAGAAGCCGTTACCCCTGCACCCAGATAACAACCTGGTTTTATAATGTTGCATATCTATATTCAGGCCAATTCCCCCTCGGGGGGCCAGCCGGAATAATAACGCTGGCCATTTTACCCCTCCAAGCGGGCAGCCATTTTCTGCCCTAATTCTCAGCATGGTCCTCTCGTCATTCCCAAGGTATCACGTAATGGATGCCGCAATGAGATGGAGTGACATTGCGGCGTCTGAAATGTAAAAAGCCTATTTGGCGACCTGGCCTGCCTCAACAGCGTGGCCGGTGGAGATATACAGGAGCTGTTTATGCTTAATCCTCTTTGCAATTTCATATGTTGTCATTTCAGATGATTGTCTCTATCTACGACAAATTGGAAAATTTTCAAAATAGGTGCGAAATGGTGGGCAAAAATACGTCGCCCCTCCCCTGTTAAACAAGTGCCAAGTACGTTCTGAGAACTGATTTCAATCGCTAATGTATCATATTTACAGAGGACAGAAGTGTTTCATAAGCTAACACGAGTTTGTTTCCAGCTGTACCAATATAATGATCTAATCATCCGCAGGCACATTCAGTGCAAGCAGAGTTTTAAAGTTGTGGGTCAGACGAGTAAATGTGGTCATCCATACCATCGGTCAATTTCAATAAAACTCCAGACAAAGAAAGGTTAGGCCGTATAGATTTCTCGTTGTGGGCTCACTCAAAGAAGTGTACTGTGAGGCAGACGTACGTAACTCTGCCTTTCTCTGGCTTTTTCTTCTGAACTCTAAATGCTACTCCATCCTATCCCTTGCCTTTTTAATAATTCACATGCATAGCTTCATATCTTTCTTTGGCCTTCCAAACCTTTTGAAAAGTAACCTACATCCAACAAACACACCGCTCTTGCTATTCCACTGATGACACGTGTTTATTCCGGCCTTTTGCTCAGAAAGAATAAGGAAAGGAAAGGCTTCTTCGCTCTTCAGACATTATTGATTGCCATCGACAAGTTGATAGCAGATAAAACACAAGTGCGTTTTAGATACATCCAGTTATATATGAACTGCCATGTCACTTGTGTTTGATTGTATAATAGATTTTTCCAATGGCTGACACACATAGGTGGACTTTAACATACACCTTGTTCTGTTCAAAATTGGCTGAACTTTCCCATTCAATGAAGAACTGTATACCAACCAGGAAATACTAAGAGACTTTATCTTAGTGAGCACCTTAAGGTCAATTAAATAAACTAATTAGTAATATTCAACAAAATATATCTGAAGTAATAATAATAATAATAATCAACTAGCATTATCCAGAATTACAGGTGTGTTCAACTTTCAAAGTTCCACCATCATCAATCACAACAACTAGAGATGAGATACCCTTACAAGTCAAAGTTTTAAAACTTTGTCTATTATTTTAGCCGTAATAAATAAAGTGTAATAAATGGTCCAACTGAGATTTTGAAAATAGAAGAGGGTGAGAGGTTGCAATGCAGGAGAAGCCCTGTCCAAGACAATCAGATGATGTATCATTCATGCTGTCAGGGTGCAGAAGCTCCGCCTCCCTCCACTTCCTTCTCCCTCCCTCCCCTTGGTCCCTCACTCCGGACTTCATCACAGCCTCCCATGATGAAGACCACTTCTCTGACTGACTACTGGGGGATTACACATTTCAATGAAACACACAGGCCAACATTCAAACAACAGTTACACTAACACAAATGGAAAGTAATATTTTGTCACTAGCATATCCTCCTAATCCTCCCACAGAGCTGAAGAACATAATAGTATGGTGTCCCTTTTCATCAGGGGATCCAGTTTAGCGGCATGCCTATTAATTTGCGGCCCCATTTTATTCATCTTGGACTGCTGCGCAAGGTGGTTTTAAAAAGAGCGAGTGCTGCCTCTGAATCATTTGACCCCTGCGATTTGCTAATGAATGCTTGGAGCAATCACCATTTCCCAGAAAATGGACAAAAATGATCCCTCATCTGTAAACCTAATCACTTACCGCCATTATCGTGCATATGCGCTGCTTGTGGGAGTGTGTGTCTGTGTACTAGGTGACTGTCTGATTACCATCCATGAAAGAAATTGTTGTTCAAAATGATCCCGTGGGAGAGAACCAGATCGTTATTCAAGATGAAGCAGTATTGAAGTGGGTTCCTTTTTTTTTTTTTTTTTTATTCCTTTTAGGATTATAAAGGTAAGGACTAACAGTGGCAGAAAGTAATGCTTTAATCAGTGGTCCTTATCATTGTGTGACTCTCTTGTGAACAATGTCATTTTTTTAATTAAGCTGAGTTGTCGGTATCAGCTGAAAGTAACTTTCCAAGCAACTCAAATGCTTAGTTGCTTTGGAAATGATAATAATAAAATTCAGTAAAGTAATTAAGTTAGTTTAAAAGGAACTTTTTTTGCAACTTTGATTTTACTTTTCATAAACAGCACAAAGTTTGAGTCAAATCAGAAGTATGGGCGCATACATGTCTGTACCTGAGTGTGCGCATTGAGTGACTCCCCAAAACACACACACGCAAGTACACACACACACACACGTGAGGGATGGCTAAGGCGGCAAAGGTCACACTGAAGCATTGCAGGGATAAACTGAGTCACTCGAAATCCCATCTATGGCCAAATCAGATCAGTGCTGCAGATGTGGACACAAAGCTGCAAAGCAACAGGGAGGGGAAGGACGAGAAGAAGAAGGTGGAGGATTTGAATGAGAAAATTACATTTTCTTGTCTCTGCGCCGTGAACAAAGAGAAATTCTACAATAATCGGCTTTTCCATCACACACACACACACACATCTCAATGCTATGGAAAGTGAAATACGGATACCCCCCCCCCCCCCCCCACCCCCACCAATTGCTATTTTACTTTTCTCATTTTAGGTAACTGCCAAGCTTTTGTCCTTTTTATTCTTGAATGTGATGCTTGATCAGGAAATAAACTTTTTGCTTTGCACAGCATCAGGCAAGTCAAGACAATGTGGATGATAAAAAAATATATATACACGTATAAACAAAGAAGACTTGAGAGAAAAATGATACAAGAGGAGGAAGAACATTCTGTTTGTAACTAGCGTCAATCCTGTTGGTGTTATCAGCGTTACAATTGAGAGGAAGCTTTGGCAAAGCTGTCTTTCTTTCATTCCTAACATCAGCACTTTATAATCCCTATTTGGGGATCAACACACCTATGTGAGTGACTTGCGTCTGTATTTGAGTACTTGTGTGTGTCCTTGTGGGAATGTGTACATGTGTGTTTATAATTGAGTTTACTACCCACCTGTGAGTGTGTGGGTTGTGTCAAGATCGGGTCACCTTGCATCCATCGTTTTCCTTTTTGAGACCCCCTGCAAGGATAAAAATCACCCTGTGAACTTAATCCAGGCTTATATCTTCCTCTTCATCCTAACTCACAAAAGTGTCGGCGCAAACACACTTAGACAACTGTGGACGAGGCACAAAATCCAACATAGACACTTCACAGTTAGAAACATCAATAAGCACAGACTATAAGCATGATAAGTTAACGTCTAAAAAGTTTGTTGAATGTACACAAATGTTTATTTTGGGTATAGTACCGTGGAATTGACAAAATCTGTGAACCATTTATGACTCTACCTTGCAAAATAATAAATAGAAATTGAGGCCAGGCCATTTTGGAAAGGACACCTGATTAAATGTGAAAAATAAATGAATGTTGCTGCAGGAAAGAAAAGAGTAATCAGACAAAGAAGTGATTCGCCATTGATTTCAGAATCACGCTAAGCTTCCTTCAAGGCATAAAGCACATCCACCGAATTATTGACCCTGACCCAAACGAATTCGCTCATATTCATATCGGTGTCCCAACTGGGACATAATGAACAGCTTCTTTTCAGATTCAATAGTGATTCTCTCCTTTGTTAGTTTTTTAGGCTGCATTCATTTTTAAATGTCGCTTTTGGACGTACTGATAAGTTGTGCTTGGCTCATTGTTTACAATTATAAAAGGAAGGGAGTTGTGACATAACTAAGTCTCCGGTTTGTGAGTGCATGGTCATGATAATAGTATCCCCTTTACAATATGGCAATTTCAGCATCTTGTTTCCGTTTCGCTGTTCTATATAAGTCACTTAAACTGAATGGTGGGGACAAAGCTGACCTGAAAACTATACCGCCTTCAAAGAAGTATTAGTGTCAAAACAGGAAAGGAGTATTAGTGTCAAAACAGGAAATTCCAAAATGTCGGCACAGGGTCAGCTGAGTAACCAACATGCACTTCCCCCGCCCTGTTGTTTGATGTACAGCTAATAATTATTCGTGTTCACCACCAAGTTCAAATATACAAATTGTATAGTGAACGTTTTTTTTTGTCCATTGTGTCCTTTAACATCAGTGCCATCTTCCTCCCCTGCCTCCTGGCTGTCCAAAGCTGTTTGAAGAAGCTATTAGAGCCCAAATCAAAGTCTGCCCTTTTTGAATATTCACCAACAGTCTGCTGGCCTTTTGTGAGCCCCCGGAATAAAAATAATCAAAATCAGAACGGACCTTCATGTGCAATAATACTCTGTCTACTCCGGCCTTCGCTGTCAAAGCCATTTATAATTCATGCACCCACCCTGATGGGTCCGGGGCACGTTCGAGGTCCGCTTCTCTCAGTTCATCAATAGCTGCCAACCAGGTAGGAGACTTTATTATTGAACGGTGGCCATGCTTGTACTTTTTATAATTATGACAACTTCAAAAACTTTTTGGCCTCCCACCCTTGCTCAAACTCTCCCTTTGCTCTTTGTTGTTCATTTAAACACGAGCAGTTTTCATCCGTCGCCACGGGTGTTTGTTTTACAATAAAAGGTCATCCTCATTTGTCCGCAGTCATAAAAGGGACCACCGTTGGGGCTGAGGTCAGAGGACCAGACAGATAGAAAAATAGAAGGGATGATGCAGGGGGGAGGGCTGAGTAGGAAGGGACTGAAAGATAAGATGGTAAGATGGATGCATAGACAGAAAGGGACGCAAACAGGGATTGGCCGAAGGAGAGAGATTGCCGTGGCTGATGATGGCGAGAGGGTAGACTGATAACTAATCATGCTATCACCTCAAGTCTTCTCTCTCTCCTCTCTGCGCCTTCTTCACTTCCACCGTGTTCCTTTCCGCCGATGATTGACGAGGGCACAGTGGACCGAGGTTGTCTTGGTCCCCAGATTAGAAAGCCCTCAAACAAATGAAGCCTAGAAATGGTCCCCTAGGGTGCCGAGAGCCACAGGTAGACAGACAGGACACATACTTTAGCTTGACGCCACAAAAGGAAAGTGCGCCCGTGACGCAGAAGAGGAGAAGATCTGAAATGATGTGCGTTACAGTTTATGGGTATATATAAAACTGGGTTGAGCACTCTATAGTAAAGAAGTAAACCTAGAAGGGAATAATAATATGACCACTTGTTTTGGTATTTTACTTTTCATTAAAAAGTGTTCATGACAACAGAACCATGAATGATAAGAAGCACGGAATCGTTCCTCTGCAAAGTGGGACGTAATTACAAGATAAAGGATGATTCAAAGCACGATGACGTAAGTGCAGAACACAATGCCACCTGTTCACATCTCACCAAGATGATGGCGTTCTTTCTCCTTCCGTGACTCCCCATTGGTGATAAGGTCCATTTATCAGAGGCTAAACATCAGCCGGTACCAACACCCCGACCGAGCACATAACATATCCAACATCCCCACCCGCCTCTACCTCTTGAAAAACGATCGTCTTCAACCGTTGCCCTGTTGTTTAAAATTCAAGTGTAAGTGGAGGGAAAAACTGTTGATATACGAGCAGATATGAAGAAAAAAAAGTTTGATTTTATAGATGTCCTGTGACCCGAGCATGAGTGCCCTCCATTTTCCCGAATGGCGCGGGCCCAAGGTTTTAATGGAGTCTCTACGAGTCATATATCAGCGCAGCTTGTCTCGTAAAGCTCTCCTCGGACCGACCTCACAAAGCACCTCCACCTTTATCGGGACACTTAGGGAGGTTTTCACGAGTAAAAAATAGGTGTATTATGATTTTAATATAGTCAGCCGGATCGGGGAAAAATGAGGATAGTCGCAGGTGTATTTTTTTTATTCATCATGATCATTTTTTTGATGCAGCTTCTGATCTGTATGAATGTGTACGTATATTTCCCGTAACCGATGAGAAGAGAGTCATTTGCTGATCAAGAAAGTGGAATTGCGTAGGAGCAGCTGCAGCACTGTGTTGCATCTGAAGTAAATAGCGAGCGACTAGTGAGGCGCTCTTTAAAACACACAGTGCCCCCCAGTCAAAGCCTGTTCATCATCAGTCAGAAAGGCAGAAATGAGAAATGCAGCTAAGCGATGCTTTAGAAGGCAAAGTTCAGTAATTGGGAATGACAGACCCACACAAAGCATCCATCACTCTTGACCTTTCCATTTCTGTCCAAGCTTCTCTTTTCCCCAGGTTTCTTTCTCTCTCGACGTTGCAAGGCGAGGACGACAAAAGCACGGGAAGAATTGAAAAACGTATCTTGTAATCGACCGCATTTAATTGCTCTTTGAAAGGCGCATTGTGATGCAATCAACCTGGACTCAATTTGAAGCTGAAACCAAATCAAATGAATGGATGCTGACGTTAAGATAAAGCAGGCCCGTACATGTGGACTCACGCTGGCTTGAGGAAAGTTAAAAACGTAATAAAAGATCGGGATTAAAGAGTGACATGGTTCGTGGAAAGTTGACAGCGAGTGTGCCACTTTCCTTAAATGGCTGTGCACAAGAAACATGCTTCCCTTCTGTCTCGACTGAAACACACAAACTTCACATCTGGACTTGTGTTTAATTTCACGTCAACGTACGGACAGGAAGCACCTGTTTAGATGAAATCCTGCACGAGAGTGAAAGCGGGAATGAAAAAAAATGGAGGAAGCGAGGAAAGAAAACTATGAATCCATCACTTGTGGAAATGTGTGCCGCAGTCTTCGTATTAGAAGAAACATCAATAAACAGTGCGAGAAAAAAACAAATTGGTTTGGAAACGGCAAGTCATTTGAAATTAACCAAATTTCATGCCCTCTGAATGTTGTCGCACAGGGGGCTGACTGAATGCGGGTCATTCTTTTTCCTCTAAGGCACAGGAGGAATTGGGGGAGCAATTACGGACCGTGGTAGAACTTCCAGATGTGGGATTATTCCTGCCCTCACATTAGCAGATTAAAAGATCACTGTCTGGATAGAAGCATTCACTTTTTAACCGTACGGACATTGACATTTACTACAAAATAATCTTTTAATATCAATGAGTTATATTCGAGAAAACATTCCAACCAAGATTGAGAAAATACTGTGTTTTAAAAACAAATTATAATTGCTATCAAACAAAATTTTCCATCTAGGACAGGTTATATATCAGTCTTTGCACTTTTTAATCTGAATGCAAATTCACAAACAAGCAGTATGTTGAGCACCTTAACGTGACACAAGAGGAACGGGTCGACTCACCTGAGGCGCTTTCAATTGTTAATTCAATGACATTGGAGATGGAGCCAGAGTTAACAAATTAAAAAAGTTTACTTTCTAGGCCAGCCGGCTTTGCTGTCAAAGACTTTGCCTTCATCAACAGACTTAAATTAGATATACAGTAGATGTGTGGTGACATTTCCTCGATGATCCAGACTTATCTGTAATAAGGTTGTGGTTTTAAGAGGGATTATTGCCTTATTGAATTTCTAGTTCAGAATGTATTTGCAAAAAATGTCACATTGTGTGTCTCCATTCAACAATAAGGTGCTTTTCAGAGTACAGACTTCAAGCCTTTGGAGTTGTCAAAATGTTTTGATCCTTTTCTTTTGAAGCCTTTCTTTTATCATGCACATTTCCTCCAATCTTTATTTTATGGCTTCATTTCCCATGGTGTCACTGAAATAGTAGTTGATCCTCAGGCCAAATTTGTGAAATGGCTGCTTTCCTGTTCCCAGAATGAGCTCAGAGACACAAAGACTTTCTGACATTCAAAATTGCTAACATGCAGCTTCAAAAAGTTCGCTTTAATTCCTCGCGCAATGCTCTCGCCTTGGACAAGACATCCGAGGCAAAGCTTGATTTCTTTTTTTCTTACCTAGCAAGATCTGTTAATTGATACGGTCAGACATTCTGTACTGCAGGTTATGTGGCATCTGAAGAACAGATGCCAGCTGTGGGCCACATATAACCTTGTTCCACTCCATTGTACAGCTGTAGACCATAAAGCGAAGGTGTGCCAGAAAGCGTTAAGCTCACTACATGCACCACAGCTGATGTCTGACAGCTGCAACCTCGGCTCCAAAGGCTCCTCCTGATTATTTTTAACGCATATAAACTCTTTATCACTTGCGCTGGTATGATTTGCATGTGATGGTGTTGATTTACAAGAGACCAAGCTATGACTTATGCAATTAAACAGTAGGCCCGAATCTTCATACCTGTTATTTTGATACCTGTTAAATTCGGGCATGGAGAGAGGCATGCAGGATAATGAGCAAGGTCTGCAGAAGCTGGATAACAATCCTGACACTGGCCCTCAGAACATAACAAAAAGTGATAATTATCTATCTAAACTGACGACACAAGTATGGACCAAATATGAGACACCATTGAGAGAGGAGTTTAAAAGAAACAGAAGCCATGATGACTGGAATCATTTGCCTTTCTTTGCTTTGCATCTTTTCTTTCATTCTTCAAGGTCAAGCGTCAGAGAGCGCCTGTATGTCACTGCTTCTTTGTCTATTCAGATAAAATTGCTGTATTCATCGTGTGTCAGATAAACCTCAAACGGGGAATGGGGAGTGAGAGCAAGAGGCAGGAAAAAGGAAGAGGGGGGAAAGTGGAAAAGGGAACAAAAAAAAACTGTGCTATCACGGCGTCCTCCAGCCTGCCCCCTTGCCTGTTTTTATCTGGCCATGACAAATTCCAGCGTTCACTCTCTCCTTTTTACTCCACATTTTCTCTGGACCTTATCTACTGTCTCGGCACTGCCTCACTTGCCATTTTAGAATAATGTCCCGCCATGTCTGTAATGACATTGGCTTTGTGCTTCAGATTACCTTGGGATTTTCAGTCCTTACACCCTCCAAGCGAAACACATGGACTCTAGAATGAAAATCACAAGACACAATTCCGGACACGTCATTAAATGGGAGCACACTTATTGCTTATTTTAATGCGATTTCCTCCAATGTAGTTCCAGCTTCCCTTCAGGTAGCACATCCGAGATCTGTACTTTTATGAGCTCCTTAAAGTGTGACAGATCTGCTGCTTCCCTGCTTGATCCAGCACTCTTAATCACATGATAATTAGCCCATCATTACACACAGGACACATAATGAGGACATTAGACAGCCTTGTGAAAGGACCCCCTACCAAGTGAAGGATCAATGGCGAAGCCTGATGAAAGGTGGACTATGCAGCTGAAGGTTGGAAGCAAAGTGGGAGTGAGTGCTATTGATTGCGCACGCACATCATCGTACTGTACCCCATTCAGTCACTTGAGTCGCACAAAGAAACATTGTGGGTGAGATTTGAATTTGGAAGTAGAAAATTTGGATGCAGTGACTACTACTACTGATATTGTACATGAGATTTGCACAAATCTATTGAATAGATTCAAACTGCCACATTCACAGTTGCTTTTTTCATTTTTTGGCATAATTGGCTTATACCTGGAGGTCTTAAATCCAGTTCCAGAAAGTAAAATCCACAGGTGGTTCTCCTCAACCGAAGCACCTGTGGCTTAAGTCAAACTGTGACTTTCTGGACCTGGATTTGAAACTTCTGTTTCCGTCGATAGATCGATTTGAAGCCTGCAAGTTAATTAGAAAGCGATTGGGAGAAAAGAAGAGCGTGAACACAGCAAAATGAAAGACAACCGGTTAAACGTGTGCACATCCTCAGGCTCATGCAGGTACGTTGGATGCCTTCAACAATTTTGTCTGACTCGTGTGGCCATTATTCAACCATGCCAGCTTTTGGCAGAGCACCTCTCCAGCCAGACCAATCGCAATGCTGCTGATGCTTGAATTTACTGGTATCAACCTAATTGATTTCAATAATCCAAAGTTATTGATGGACCTCCAAACATGCATTCAGTCACAAGCACTGTATTCTGATGAAATTACTTTTATTGGATTTATTTCATACAGTATAGTAAAAAGAGGCTATCCTTCAAAGTGTAAGTGAAGCCAGAGAGGTCTGCACGTCCTGACTGGCCAACTACAAAGCATGGTTTATCTTCTTTACAAATATTAAATCATATTCTCAAAAAAGCTCTCAAGTAGAAGAACAAAAAAAAAAAAAAACAATCCAAGTAGACTAATGTGAGTTATGTTGTGACATAAGTCTGGACGAAAGAATACGAGGTGATGAAAAGTGCTTGAGGTGCATATAAAAGGACCTAAGTGCCGAAAAGTATTGTCCATCGTGCAGAACTTTTAAGGACAACATTGGGCTCACTGTGTTTTGATCATGCATTTTTCCATTGAAAATCATAGAAATAGAGGTACTACAAAATGTCCCAAGGTCAAACTGTTATGAGAAAATAGTTGATAGGCAAGTTGAAATAAGAATAACTTCCTAAAGCTCATACAACTGCAAAAAATACTTATGTTGAAGTATAAAAACATTAAAATCAGAACAACTATGATGCATGACAAAGGTGAAATTGTTTAGAATAAAAAAAGAAATTCCCTGAAATGACCTTGAAGTTACAATTTATGTTTGAGGTCGACCCCCCCAATTGTTTGAAATTGAAATTTTAATGACTTGGGAAGCAGTCTTATGTTTCTTTTGGATTCTGCTTCTATTTAAGACTATTTTTTCTTATGTCACTTGATTTGAATCAAAATTAAGACCTCACCCAAACTAATCTTGCAATCAAAGCCGTAACATGTTTTGATTGCCATAGCATCAGTAAACACTACTAGATGCTCTTTTCTTCCAGATATACAATTACACAGTGAGGTCATATAGTTTTATTTGAGCTTTTGGTGTGATTAGATAGAATCGAGGCCTGTGCTGTGCAAGGGGCAGTAATGAGATTGTCAGTGGGAGTGAATCATTCCGGTCACAATGTGGCAACAATCAACCCCCACTACGGTGCACATCATACAAACTGCTGTGACAATTCACGTGTGTGTGTGTGTGTGTGTGTGTGTGTGTGTGTGTGTGTGTGTGTGTGTGTGTGTGTGTGTGTGAATAATGAACTCTCCTACCCGTACTTCCCTTGCCGTTTATGAATTCCATATACTGTATGTGTATATTCTTATTCATGTCTGGATGTATTCCGGCAACACTTTGAATTAGTTTGAATCCGGTCACAGGGCCCACTGAGTCACTTTAATTGTCAGACGCGTGTTGTGATCATAAATGCTATCCCGGGTGCACGCTGCTGCTTTAAATCACCGACATGTCTGTTTCTTCCCTCTTCTGTTGCCTTCCAGTATGATTTGGTCTCAATTTGTAATAAAAAAAATAAAAAATAAGCACTGCAGCAAAGACACTGCACTGCCACAACCAATGATAGCCTTTATGTTTTTGCATTTGGTCTCCACCCTTTTCCGTCGTCACAGTGACTGACTTTTAATCTAATAAACATTGCATGAGCCCACTGACCAGAACAAAGGGGAAGAGGGGGTGAAGCGTCTTTCTTAACATCTATCAGATTATTCCTGTTAAAAGAAGGGTGGGGGTGCTCAGTACAGGGAAGCGGTAGGATATAGGGTTTCATAGCCAGATCGTAAAATTACTGAGGAATAAACGCCATTCATTTCACATGACATCACCACTTTCTGAGGATGTGAGCCTCAGCGGCTTCAAAAGGAGGGCACAATGTTTTCCTTGAGTGGGATGTGCTTGGACATCAAATGCCGGGAAACAAAGAAGAAAATGAACATGCAAAAAAAGAAAAGAAAACAAATTGACCTGTCAGATTAGATAAGCGAAATGTTCTGTAGTCTGAGTTGCCATTTTTGACAAATGCTTTTTGGGGGTTGTTGGTCACTACACTTAAAATGAAGTGTCTCAGGTTCAAGAAGTCACGTTACGCATGCTTCCATAAATCTATTTGCATAACCGCCGCTGTCTGGTGGAAACTTCTTATGTCCAACCGTCGTTTGCTTTTATGATATTTTGACTTCAGTTTCATTTCACTTTGAGGCATTTGGGATGGTGGTGACACCAACTGAAGCATATTCGTTTATTTTGGTAGTATAATGTTGATGCAATCGCAATATAAGTCATAGTACAACAGTACAACTTAAAACAAACTGGCTTTTTATGACTTTCTGTAAAGTTATCTCGACAGTTGGACGTTTCTGCCCGACAGTGACGATATATACTCCTCCATCCACATTTTTTTTTCTTTTTTTTCCACTACTGACTAAGCCAGGCCCCTTGTGTTGAATTCATTTTCTCCAAACATTCCCTGTCATGCATGCTATTAGCATAGCCCAACAATTTACACTCAATTTGTAGTTTTTAGCTATTCACAAGGTTGTCAGTCTCTTGCCCCGCGCCCAAGTGTATGCTTGACACAAATGATATGGCACAGAAGCATGCTTCAGGGGTACTAATGGTCGATGTGAATAGTTCTCAGCCACGGTGTCACTGAAAACACATCATTTCCACACAAGCCCCACGGCAAAGCTGCACCGCACTGCAAATGATACACTTCTACTAGAAGGAAACAAACTGGCCAATATAGGAAGGCTATCAAAAGATGCTGTACGTAGCAGCCAGTATGGGAATTTCTTTTTATGAATATATTGAGTACCTTTATTAGGATTCTATTTTTGCCAGCATGTTAGACTAGTGGGTAACATTTCATGTCTGCTGGGTTGGGCTTCATCTCATTTGCTACCTTAACTGTCAATCATTTCCCCCCAAGCATCTGTTACATTTTAAACATCTCTCCCAATGTATAGTCATTTTGTTTATCTACATATGACAAGCAAGAGGGATTACCTCTAAAGCAACAAACAAAGTAAAATAATATTATTTTTTTGTCGCTTTTGTAGAGAAATGTGACACATCGTCTGGCGCAGTATTGCCCTGCCTGGGGAGAAGGCCCTTGCACAGTAGAGGAACCATAGTAATTTCTCATCTATCAAATTATGCTTTATTGTTCAGCACAGCAACCTCGGGCTACACACACACACACACAACCCGCTGCACCGACAGTTATGAAACATTAGATTTCCTCTGTCATAGTCCAGGCCTGAGACAAAGCCAGAGAAAGAAAACAGAAAAAGGGAATCTTGCCACTTATCTCAACGTGATCTATGTTAAAAGGAGCATTGGAAATAGCCCTTGTTGCTATTTCGGGGGGTTGCTAACAGCATTAAGTTGCCCCAACTGCCATTAGGAACTACTGTGTAAGTATTAGTGCCATGGTAATGACTTTTCTACCAAATTCAATTTGTCGGCAGGAAATTGTGTTTGATACCGCTCTAATGAGTCTGCTGTAAATTAGCTGTTGTTCAAGCGTGGATGACTAAAAGGCCTTTAAAGAACCTTTGGTCTGCGTTGGGAGTAATCTGACGCCGCATGCCATTGATGACTCACTGATCTTAAGTAAAAACTACTGGTGTGACTTGCTGTCCCTAGTCACCTGCATATTAAACATAATATAATTGACAAAACGTCTTCAGATCATTTAGGAAACAGTTCAACATTTTAATTCATTCTCATTATACATTTCATGTCACAGTAAAGGTAAAACAGTAAAGGTAGTTTGCAGTGGTGTACAACTGTACTGTATTGTAACGTGTCAAATATTTCGGTCAGCTCAATTAAATTGACGAAATGTTTCGGCATGAGCTTTGGATCAGGCGGTACCGTTGTACACCAAACTGCGTACATGATAAACATCATGTTTTTGAAATTCAATGATAAAGTAGACCCGCAGTATTTTCGTTCACGATTATTGTGCTTTATTCCGAAAGGTAAAAATCAGCCATTCTATTACAATAATTACAAATCTTGATAAAACATTTTTAAACTGTTTTTGCTCAACCTTCTTTTCAATGACTTTTTTTCCACACACAAACTTATATGTAGATATAAATATCACAAAATTCATCAAGGAAAAAAAACAACTCTTTTTGGCTTGAAGAATTCAAACGTATGTGCTGGTAGACGGGTGCAATGTCTGCTTAAATCATCATGTTTTGTCACAGAGATTGAGGTAGTCTGATCTCCTGAGAGGGTTTGAGATTTGTGTCTGAGTGGGCTCGCCTTTGCATCTTGCATCTTAATGCAGGTGGCCTTTCAGTGTGGATCCCGTTCCTCTTTATACGTCGGTTTTGAATGCCACCACTCGTGCTACGCCCCCTTCTAATCTCGCATTTTACCAACCCAAATCGCCCCCTCCCCTTCCTCAGGCAACACGTGCCCCCTCTCAGTGCCAACATGCCCTCGTCCTTGGTCTGCCCTCCCTTGCATCCCCCGCCGCTGTTTTTTTCCCACGCCCGCCTTTTTGTCATCACGCAGTGGGAGTGGTAACACGGCACGTGCCGCTTTTTAGTGCCAACAAGATCCCCCGTGGCCCGACTGCCCCCCTCGCCACCGCCACCATCTTCCTGTACTTCCTCCCCCCAATCATGTTTTAGCCCACCTCCCTTCCTCTCTTTTGCTCGGTGTTCCCCCTCATTGCTATGTAAGAGGGGATGCCAGACTGCTTTGCATATGGCTCTTTAGTCCTTTGTGGCAGGCGGGGCGGCATGCAAATATGCAAAATGGTGAAGGGAGGCATTTTGTATTGTGATGAGGAAGGAGAGAGGGCGGCACGGTGGGAAAAAAGAAAAAAATAGTGGCGTATGTTTGTGCGCTTGTCTTTTCGTTTGCCGTTTCCGACAGATTGGTTGCGGCGCTGGTTGGTACGAGAAGAAATGCCAGCGGAATCGGCGCGGCGGTGGAATACCATCCTCGGCAGCCATTATTTCAACATGGAGGGATACCTTTCGCCTTTGGCCTTCAATCCCGTTTGAGGGACAAAGCTTGGGTGGTTGTGTTTTTTTTTTTTCTTCTTCTTCCTCACATTCATCGTTATTGTAAATCCACGGCGTTGAGTCGACAAATCAGCAGAACATTAAGAAGAAAGGGAAGTACGTTTTGCTTCCCCCTCCTCGTTGCCCATCTCCTCTCCTACTTATCTGTGGCAGAGCGCCAATGGTTCATTGTAATTGGCCGTTGTCATCATGCAGATGACACGCAGTCGGCGCTCTGAATATCATTAGCGCCTTTCCATACCTCCGCTCTTTTGTCTTTTTCCCATCCTTTCCTCCCGCTCCTTTATTCCGAGGCTCGTTTTGCCGTGCGATATTCCAAAAGGTAATAATCATCCACGAGGCAGCGCATCAATATGCGGAGAAAGGCATAATGGGGAACGAAGGCGCGTGTCCGATTGCCGTTTTTTCCACTCATTACCTCCAGAACCAATGTAGAAGAATCTCCCAGGTGCGAGGAAGGCATGACTGTACTTGTGCGATTATCTCTAACTGTCCTCACATTGGAGTCCAATGTATATCTGTGCGTTCCATCCCTTGTTTGCATATATCAGCCTTTCCACGCGTTGAATAATTGCGCTTAATTCTCTGCAGCGCTTGCCTTCTGATCCTCCACGAAAAAAAGAAAGACCCAGACGTTTAATTTGCATATTCCGCATACTGATGAGGCGTGAGATGCAGACCGCCTAATTACCGAGTCCTTCAGTCACTCTCTCTCTCCTCCTCGAGCGCTTGCTTTTAACCCTTGCTCACCCATTTGCCGTTCCTTCTTCATAGGAAACCTTTGTCACATACGCCGTTAATTCATCTGGTGGGGCACAAAAAAAAACAAGCATATCAACGCAACGACAGACGCTTGGTTCGTTCGCCTTCGTTTACTCCCCCGTCTGTGTTTATTGGCTAATTTGCGGCTCCTCTTGCTCGCGGCGCTCCTTAAGCGACCCGCTTTGTCTTTGAAATTTACAAAATCGTACAAGAAATCAATACTTAATTGATTATTCGCTTTCCCGCAGCTTCCAACGAGCGCCGAATGCATGCCGGTGCTAAAATCCAAATGTGTGCATGTCTGAGTCTCTGCTAGATCCGGTGGCATTCCCAGTGCTTTCGAGGAAGCGGGTGGATGAAGTGGCAGTGTGCTCTGAGAGAAGCAGTGCAGCATCTTACGTGGAAGTATGTGTGTGTGTGTGTATGTATGAGTGTGTGCGTGTGTGAGAGAGAAACGTACCAAGGTGCCCTCAACCACACCAAAAGCCAGAAAACTTCCAAAATTTGGAGTGGATTTACTTCTCAACCCTCTTGCTCAAAGAGAAACAGCCATCCAGGCAACATCAACAACAACAATAACAACAGGTCTGTGGGCACAGGAAGTATTGCAGGCTCCCGGCAGGATGTGGAACGGAGTATATCCTTGTTTGTCTTCATCACCCTTTTTTTGTTTTCTGTCCCAACTCTGACAAGAGAGCGGGGCAAGATGCCACCTGGACCCTTTGGAGGACTGTATGGCAGAGTGGGCGTGGAAAGCAGAGCATGAGGAGCAGGAGGAGGAGGGGAAAGAGGGGGGTAAAGGGTGCCTGGTGCCCTGTCGCTGATATGCCATAAGGATGGCAGGCACGTCATGATAGCAACTGTAGAAGGGGGGGCGAACAGATGGCAAAGCTGGACTGGTGCCAAGGAAACGAAAACATGACTGCACATGGGAGAATACTCACTAGTAGCTCCCCCCTCCTCACACACTTGTTGATGCATCTACTCATGTGGAAGCATGACAGAGCTTCAAATGCGTCATAGCCATTGTCACTTCTGCCATAATGCCTGACTGCAGTCTTTTCTTTAAAAAAAAAAAAAAAAAATCATCAAATGTGCCAATATCACTAAATATTCACTGGAGAGTGAGTGAGAGGGCCTACAGCAAAACAAATGCGTCTGCCCTCAATTTGACCTCCCATCATGCGGCAAAAGGCCAAATATCGACTCCTGCATGCTTATGGTCTTGGCTGTTGAAAAATGTATGTTTCCACAAACTTTAACCTTTGTTTTAACACGGTGGAATATTCTTGTGATGATAAATAAAGCTGTTACCACATGAATTTGAACTTTTGGGTTATTTCTAATCAAATAGATTGAAAACCAACACATGTGCTTGAAATTTTGTTTTTGTTTACGTCTGTGAATGTTCCGGCAATAGGTTTTTAATGCCAAGAGGAATCCTGAAGAAGACGTTGCATGTTTACGTACGTTTTCGGTTACCACTCGGGCTATTGTTAAATCATTCATGTTTTCTCGATTTGCATGATTGGCAGGAGGATGAGATGTTAGAAAACACTGTCAGAAGCTCTGCCTTATGTAGATAAAGACGACTTATTTAATCATACTCTATGTGTGGTTGGCTAGTCTGACGGGGGACGGGAATCAAACGTACATTTGAATAATAACAATTATAACCTCAAAATTGAGTCGCATAGAGGCAGAAATAAGCGAGACGATTTGACTTGCGGATCAGGCTCTGCATATCTGCATGCTAATTACATGCTGAAATGGGGGGGAGAGTGGAAAGCGCCCCCCCTTGCTTCTATGCGCCAGACAGAGCAAGGGCGAGGGAGGGAAGACATTGCAGACACGAGCAAGAAACAAGGGGTTGGGACGGACGGACGGACAAACAAACGAAGGAATCAAACGGAGATGCAGACGAGACCAGCCACTAATTTGCCGTCGGCCTTTCTTCTACGGCACCCGGGAAACAAAGCGACCCAAATGGAGGCGACAGAAAGGAGCTGAGGCATTGGAGCGCCATTGGAGGGGGACATCTTAAAATTAAAATTATTGATTGATCTTAAGGTTGCTTTGGGGGTTGCAGATCGCTTTTGAGGATGTAATTAGTGCGGACTGGGGCCACGGCTGGGATGGTAATAGATGACGTTGGAATTCATGATGGCGATTGGCCATTAATCTCCATCTCAGAGGAGCAGGATATTAAAAATTATAATTGGAGGGACAACATTGATGTAGATGCTGTGTGTGCGTGTGTGTGTATGTGTGTACAATGGTGGAAGGCTGCTCTTGGATGTTTTTCAATAATTGTCACCACGGGGGAATCCTGTTGAGAATTAGCTACTGAATTCGCTGCTGATTTGAATTATGAACTGTTCGCCATGCAGCTTGTATGTAGTGTCATGTCGCGTATAAGTATGCAATATGATAAAGACAACTAATATTTATTACAAGATAAGTGGTTCTCTCTGTTATTTTTTTTCTGTCCATGTACTTGACTGGATTGTACGTTTTTTCTGAATTTAACATGCATATCAATGATTTACGACTTCTACATACTGCCCATATGAACCAAAAATAAAATCCTCCTATTTCATTGATTGCTTGTGTTGTGATTTATAAAATGCAGACCTTCTTGCCTACCATTATTTGTCCCCAGGTCCCCATTGGTGCTGTGCTGTGATGTCATCAACTGTGGCCTTGAATCTGCCACGTCAATGTTGAGTTTATCAAGAGATACACAACCTTGCATAACTGTGCTGTGACACTGCTGATAGATTATGAAATCTTACTGTGTCACCTGCTCAATAATACAAATTGCCTCTGTGCAGGCAGTGTGTGTGTGTGGGGGATGTCATGACGTAAACATGTAGGAAGTTAATGCATATGCTTCTGTAATATGACCATGCAGTCACTTTGCATGATTAGGAACTGTCCTTGAATTAGTAAGATGAAACAGTGACCCCCCCCCACTCACCCGCCCATGCACATAAACACACGTTCCACCGTACATGCAAGCAAGCACACAAACACACACACAGAGTGAAACATCCTAATTATACATATGTTCATTACAGAGAGAAGAGAATACCACTGCCTCAAGTTGCATGCTTTGGGTGTGTGTGTCTGTGTGTGTGTGTAGGGCCAGTGTGATGTCATTAAGTTAATGGTTTTGCGGAGAGGCCAGTCATTAAATGAGGATATTAAGGCAGGAGGCTGTTTTTTTATATGCATGAAAGAGTGATGTGCGAGGTCACAGTTGCTTGAAGTCATCACTCATGCACACACGCATGCACATGCATTACACACACACACACACACACACACACACAATCCCACATACACGTCAGAAGATGATGCAGAAAGGTCTCACACAGTTTATGTCTCCTCTCTTTATAAATTACCAACAAAAATAAGGAGCATCCATCCATCATTTTGTGTTTCCTATTATCACCATATCGTTGTTAAGCACTTTAGTATGTGAAGGTGAGAACAAAGAAGGAGTAAAAGTCTATCACTGCCGCGGTATGATTGGTCTGATTTATGATTCATGCACACCGCCTAAGGTAATGCACCTGAGGGGGCGGGTTATAAAAAAATATTTTAACCAATTAAGTAGAAAATCTTAGGAATACAATAAGACAAACATAAGATACTAAAAAACCATACTCGCATGCACACTCAAAAGTCTGGAAAACTGGCCTGAGACTTTAATTAAGCACATGATCCGTCCACTGATTAGCAGTTACACCTTCCATGCTCTGATGTCGCCTTGCAACAACTGAGCATGCAACCTGCAGGTTGGATTTGCAGTGTTGGTGAAGCAGAGCATGGCCACATGACTGCAGACAGTGATTGCCCATTCTGGAAGCAGCACTGGACTCCGAGGCGGAGATTATTATGAATTTGGTCATTGGCGATGAGGACACTACAGCGAAGGGGAAAACAAATATTAAGGCCCCCTTCAGTGGCGAGGCCAGCGTGAGCTATTTTCCATTTTAATGCATTTATGTGCGTATAAGCGAAAAACGAGATGAGTTTTTTCTTTTGTTGGGTGTGTGTGTGTGTTTGATTCAGCAAACGTAGATTTACATTTCCCTCGCACTGCCTATGAAATGTTTTCAGACGTGGACAGCGTGACTGCAATAAAATATAAGGTTTTGCTCTCCAGCACTGAGACCAACACACATTATTTTGCATAGTATTGAAATTGAAGACGGGTAGAGAGAAGTGTTTTAATCAAGTAGGAGTACTGTTAATTAACTCAACTAAAAAGTATCCCTCCAAATGCTTACGGTAATTTCTGAACTAAGCCGCACCTGAATATAAACCGCATCAGCTAAAATTGGGGGAAAATCCTGTTTTGCTTCACTGGACTATACGCCGCAGGTGTTTTAATGTTTAATTTCCATATATAAAAGAATGTGCACAAATCATACAATATTAAAAATTATGAAAAATCCATAGGCAAGGCACACTGGACTATAAGCCGCAGGGTTGCAAAAAGTAGCGTTTTATAGTCTGGAAAATACGGTATTCATGTAATATAAAATGTCGACTGAAAAATGCACTTGATTAATATACATTTGCAAGCATCTCCTACAATGATACAGAATCCACACATGCGTCTACACATTCAAAAGTAGCCTGTGGGTGTAGTGTCTGCATGAGCTCCAGCTGAACACTTTGTCATTGAGTGTAAGATAGCTATTGATTTCATAGGTTTGACTCCAAACGGAATGATGTCGTCCTCAGAGACTTGATTAAACCCTTGGACCCCTTTTTGGTGCTAATGCATTTTGTTTTGTGTGTAAATTTATGCAATCGTGATGGCATGACAGAAAAGCAGAATGTCTGGCCAATGTTAATATCCGGATCTTGAAATTTTGTCTAATTCACTTGATTCTTTCTTCCTTAAATATAGAATGGCAACCAAAGATGAGTATCACATCACGCCAGGCAATAGCATGGTGCTCTGTGTCTCCCTTGTTGTGTAGGAGGAACACACTATGTCAACGTGGGAATTTCATTTTGCTGCAAGTATAGAGGAAGGCAGCACCGGCGCATTCAAACACACACAAAACACACACGTACATCTTGCCCAGGTCCCCAAAGCTAATTAAAGTGAAGGTAGGCAAGCCGAGATGTGATAACTCCGTGAATCATGTAGAATAGTTGTAATGGGTGACCTTTCTTTCAGCGCGTGTGCAGTGGGCAGAAATCTCATTTGAGAGTGAGCCAGTCCAATTTGCTGCAGTGAAGCAGGTGTCAAAGTCTCACACAGGCAGAAAAACATCCCCTCGGTGCATTCTCTTTTGTTTGAGATCACATGACGACGCAGCGTCGGAAAATGCAAAGACCCACCCGAGCCGAATCAAAGAGGCTGTATTGAACCTTAGTGGACTTCACTCGATCCCCCTTCTCTTTTTATCCCTTTAATAGAAAGAAACAAAGTGTTTTCTGGCCCCACACTGGTGTTTTGTGTATAGAAGGGATTATATTGGTGGATCAGAGCAAATATGAGAATTATAAACACAGTCCATCTTCATTAGGCTTCAGGCCAGATATTACCGAGCTGGACAGCCTGGCATGTTTGGTCGTCCATTTAGCCAAAGGCAGGAGCATAAGGGCTGCTGTGCAGAGCTCCAACACGCTTTGATCCTGTGAACACGTGTGTGTGTGTGTATGCACATGCGTGTGAATACGCGTGCGTCTGCAATGCAATTTCACAACCCAAGTACACCAGCTGGTCCACGTTAAACTTCCAAGGTAACCATGGCGCCCTGCGGCTGGTAGAGGGTGTGCGAGTGTGTATGTGCATGAAAACATGTGGTATACGTTTGGATGCGCTATCCGCCCTTCACCCCGAAACACGGCTTTGACTTTTAAGGAGTCTCGACGCTGAGCTTTCGCCTCCATCAGGTAAACAAGATATGGGTCAGTGATTAGACAACATGTAAACATAGACTTGGCCATCGCTATGGGAGGATCAACGTATATCCTCCTGACCAATGAATACCTGGTGCACCGCTTTCATATGTCATTTTCAGTATGACATACTCTGGTGTAAATAGTGCTTCGGGTAGTTTGCCAAAAACAATGACTGGAGGTTGAAACATTGTTGAGTATAGTATACACAAGACTAGAGTTAGCCAGGCAGCCATATTGTACACAAAAATATTTAACAGGAAGTACGATCTGAAAATCTGAGATCCCAAGTGAGTCCTTATTCACTATATAGCATTTTATATATACATTCCATTTCCATGGAAACAATTATGTTGCAAACAGAAGAGCGCGAACCCATATAGGTATTGGCTTCCAAGAAAACACAACACATTCTTGTAAATCTAGTGAAACCACCCAAAATTTCCAATTCTTATTTCTTCAAGAATAGCTCACAATAACCCAGTAATGTTGTGACGCTCCTTGCAATAAAATTGCTTTCTGGCTCAATTTCTACTGTATACACAGTGATTGGTGTCACTGTGAGGTAACTGATGATTCCAATGGGAGCAATTCAAAAAGATTGGATTGAACAAAGTCGCAAACAATTCTTATGAGTTCGCGTTGGGACGCTTATTGCTTCAGTTATAAGGTGAAGTAGATGATCTTATTCCCCTCAAGTAAGATTTTACATGAAGACATTGTGAAAGACAACTTGAGACATAAATGTGACTAGAAAGGTCATTTCAATTGTAATGTTTGATATTGTCATAAAAACTGCCCACAGAAAATCCTATTTAAACCACACGATGCACGTGCATGCATGGACTTCCACTTTCTGGATTGACATGATTTAATTTTTACTTGTGTTAACATCTGACAATGACAAAGCTGTCAGGGATTTGATATTTTACATTGCAACATCGCAAGTGATGGCTGATCCCCCCCCGCATCTATAGATTAATGAAAATCCCTTCCACCACACTGTATCTGAGAGAAAACATCACCAAAAAATATTCACAATGCTCCTTGCTGTCAGCCTTGAAGATGTTTAATCTTCTCCTGAAATGAAAAATCATCCTGCTATGAAGCTGTCCACTTGTGGGACAGACAAAATCTAATGAAAATACAGCACTACATATCGTTAATGATATTCGCTATCTTTTCCCGTGCACATAATCAGAAGCGAAATACAGCGCAGAGTGTCTCCACTGTCCTGCCCTGACAGGCACAATTCATCACAGCTTTAATTTAGACCCTTACTGGGGTGTCGATAGGACGCGCCCACGCACCAGCGCCTGCAGGTCCACATCCAAGCAACGGCCTCATGCTCCTGAACCCTCTTCTGACCCTCCCGGAGAGTCATCTGATGCAAGCGTTCTTCTCATCAGTCGGGAACTGTACGCCACGTTAGCCATCAAGGGGGCCTGGTTGTTGCGTGGTTGTGGTGACGCCGCCGGGCGGCCGTGCTCAAGGCCACTCGCGTCGCTCATTCAAAGCAATTAAGCACTTCTGAATCATGATGGTCTGCTCTTCCTTCAGTAAGATGGAGAGGAGTGATTCACAAAGCAATTTTCGACCAAATCCTATTAAAGGTGGGCGAGGAGGAGAGAAAGAATTGAGGTTGAGGACTTAAAATGGAAGGCTTTTATTTAAGGACTAGGAGGAATTACAGGCCAGATTACTGCTGGCTTATGTTCCTAGTCTGGGAAATTACATTCCCACTTTTTTGCGGGTGCCCAGGCTTTGGAGTCAAAGATTAGAGTCACCTTAAGTCTCTCTTGTTTTTCACTTCCCCACTTCAATGGGTTGCTCATGGGCTTGTTGTTTTGTTTTTTTAGAATGGCTTCAGTTTTTTCCCTCCACTTTTATTGCTACATGCTGAGCTTTGGAGTGCGTTTTAAGGCTTGGGTTTATGTCAATTCTGTCTGGGTTCTTTTAAGGGAAATTACTTTTTGACTCCAAGATCTAGTCTTAATAATTGATGGAAAGGTAAAGACATGGGCAAGAGTTTTGCGGGATGAAAGTGGCGTGCCTCAAGCTCGAATCATCAGTTTCATAAAATGTGAACGAGAGAAACAGCTGTGCCTCATCACAAACACAAATTCAATCTTTGTGTTGATCAGGCGTCTTAAACAACTTCAACCCTGTGATTCATTTATTCGTACAAGAGGTCCCACAATATTTGCCGCAGTGTTGTGCTACTTTGAACAACAGGACTAAAACGGCAACCATTCAATAATGTCAAGATTGGCGTTATGTTTCATGTCTGCTGAATATGGCCTCCTAAATTGGTTAGTACACATCTGGAAAGTGGAAAGTCGCCCACTTGAAAAACATCGGCAGAGTCCATATTGTGCAAACCATTCAGTCTGCTGGGAAATCAATGGACATGGTTATTAAATGCTGTGCTGCCGCAAAGAAACATGCTAATGTAACAAAATGTAACTCTTCAGCATTACTGACATTAGGACATTTGTTTTGAGTTCAAATCAAGCTCAAAAACTTTTCCCAAGCCTTATGTTGAAGGTATGGATTCCCTTGACGACCAGGATGAACAAATTCAAATGGTCAGACGATTAGCAAGGTCTGCAGAAGCTGGATAATCAATTTACCTGATTCAAATGCTCAGATAATTAGCAAGGTGTGCAGAAGCTGGATAACAAACCTGATCATTGGAATCAAACGTGTTGCGGCCCTCGTTGAACTACCTGAAACTGATTAATGATAGATAAGAAATGAGAGAGTAGCAACAAAATCTCAGCAGCCATGTCTGGACCATTAATTTAAAAAAGTTATAGAACTTGTCAATCGATTTCCCACCTGTAAAGTCCCTTCAAGCTTAAGCCTAGTCAAGTATGGTCTAATTGGGCATGAATCATAAGCTACAAACCTCATTCAACCGTTCAACCCTAAATTTCCAAGACATAAAAGCCCAATTCCATTCCTTGATCTTAATCCTAAACCTTTTCCTCGGCCCTTCTCCTAATTATTCTTTGGAGAGACAAAGACAAAGGGTTGGGAAAAAAAAATGTACTAGACTTTGAAAAAATTTGAAGCTGTTTGTGTTGTAAGATTCAAGATTTTGCTAGCGCCATAGCAAGCGTTTACCAACAACTTGTAATTGTCCCAAAGTATGGAACGTTACCCAAATCAAGAACTTTGCAGACACACACATTTGTCCGGTAATAGGCGTCATAAGGTAAGATACCACATTGTGTATGAATTGCATGCAACTGCTTTGCCAAAGCGTAACAACAGGTTTGGGGTTTATTTTAGAAAGGAAGCAAGAAAGCAAGGCGCAGTACGTCTCGAAGCGACATCTGCAAAGAATAGACCTACTCATTTGCCGTTAATCAAAACAGCCTGACTTTATTGGTGTAGCAGCAATGATGTGTAAGCCTCTGGCAAAGGCAAAGAGAAAGAAAAACACAGATGTGTGCGCCTTACACACAGACACACATTTGAATAAAAGGTCAAATAGCTTTATCAATAACTGTGGAAAATGTGTTTTGAGAGCACAAGGAGCGGCTGATCTGACAGTGGCCACTGCCCTGATGAATAACTGCTCGGGGAATCAATAGGAAAGAGGAGTTGAGGTGGAGTGCGGGAACGTTTTGTCATCCAGCGGTACACTCCAATATCTAAGCTCATCCATCAAAAGGCCGCAATGGCACTTTGTCCTCCGCTTTAATTGAAAGCACACTGAAACAAGTTATTTACATGACGGGCTGGATTTGAACGCTTGCACGGCAGCAGGAAACGTTGCCGCTCGCTGATGCGCCTTTGCTAAATCTTTGTGTCATGATGCCGACCGACGCTTTGGTGCATCTGGGCGAGGGCTGACAGTCAACGTTTCTTCACCAGACTTTTGAAACAAAACATAGATGGAACGAATTTAAATAAAATAATATACAGTAAATTACTCGTCAAAAGCTATTCACTGACGTCATTAAAAAGAAAGCTGGGAAAAATCTTACTGTTCTTAAGTGACTGAACTACTCATCGAATATATGATTGATCTCTTATTATACTGATGTGTTATTGATATTGAAATCTACCCATAACAGGAATGCCAATGGATTCCAACTTTGAAATATTTAGGTAATAATCCACTCCAATTCTAAACATGATTGTTGGGCATTGGAGGCGGTCCGGGCTACGTCACTCTAATTTTCAGGCTCTGAATGACCCCATGTGAACTTTGAACAACTACTGTGTCAGTAGTTTGTGTGCTTTGTTTCAAGCGGAGCTAACAAGGCCATGGGCCAGCTAACATCTGCTGAGCATATTCTTATGTGTAGCAGTCATAGCAAAAATATCCCTCAGACCACACTAACTGTACATAGCACGCAGACAAAATGTAAACAAGCTGCTTTTATAGTTTTGGCAGACTTGACAGAGCCAGACAAGTTGGGCCAACACCTATCCACACTCTGGTAAATCCAATGATATGCTTTTCCGATCATTCCAGTGCCATGCATTTTATCGTCTTTTGTATATACAGAAGCATTACACAAATAGTTTGAACAAAACCATGACCGTGTTCACTTATGAGTTTTAGTTGAGTTAAAACAAACTTGGTGCAGATGAAAATTGTTAGTACCTCAGTTCATTTAATTTCTTGAGCTGGAAATTCCCCGTGTCAGACAAATGATTGTTCATGAACCAAGTTTCCATTCTAAGTAGAAATCAGCATGTGTATGCTGCTTTAAAATTACATTTCAGAATTTTTTGATGACATTTTTGTCTGGAATTGTTTTTGATTTCATGACAAATGTGGTCCTGTCAGGATATGCCTTTATGCTACCAATCCAAGTGTAAACACAGCCTTTTAAAGTGCGCCACAGACTGTGACTGACTAAAATATCGCACAGTGTGCTGGGACTGCCACCTACATTTACACTAATACACAGCTTTTGAAGCATTCATAAATTTAACAAGAGCAAATATATACAGGGCAATTTCCCTGGATATTGTCCGTCACTGGAACTGGGAAATTGCTCACTTGAAGAAGGTTTGCCAGGTTGACCTCCAATTTCGAGACGAAGCCATTGCATGTTTCCCTTAGAGTGGTTAAAGGTGATGATGCTAGACAAATATTCTCCAACTATATTATAGGATACCTAAATTCACTGTGAATCTCATTAACATTTAGTTGAACGTGCCAGCACTCATTGCAGATTTTTTTGCTAGCTCTTCTAAATGGGTTTTTGCTGATGTGTATTTTTGTCTATAGTCTGTGCACTGACTCTTAACTTGTGTTAATGCGGAACTGGCCCGAGGGTTTAAGCAGCACATTTGATGGTATGTTGACATATGGGATAGTGTGCCCAAACCCTTCTTGCCTCTTGATTCCCCCCTTGACTGACCGTACGATCTTGCCAGTGTTGCATTATTTTTAAATATAACCGTTGTCTGGATGTTTTCAAAGTGAGAATTTATAAGTGTGCTTTGTGATTTTGTATAAATGAGGAAGAAAAGCGCTGATTTAGAGAGGGGCCATTGATATGGCACATCCTATGAAACCATTCCACTAATATCCTGAGGGTTTGTGGGAATAAATGAGCCGTGGCGATTATGTTCATGAAAAGCAATAAAGATGGGTAATTATAAAAATGTCAATAAGAATTCATCTTTCAAAAATCTATAAACCCATTATGTTCTTAATTAAAAAGATGAGCAAATAAGTCGCAGAAAATTGCATTTTCCTGCACAGGCAACTGTGAAGCCTGGCCTCATGTTTGTTTTGCAAATTCTTCAACAAAAACATTAACTCTGAAATATTAATCCAATCTATGGTATTGATAGGAATCCCCCTGCCATTAAAACACATGGCTGTGTACTTCATACACACATGCGTCATTAGCCACACCTCAGTTGCAGAACCGTTGGGTCATTAAGCTGCCGCATTTTCAACCTCAAATGCACACACATACACACACACACACATTTCCATTACATTAGTTGAGTTTAAAACGATTCATATTTATACCTAACGACACCATCAACTTGATGTTAAAAACATTTAAATCAAAGCCTGTAGTATGAATAGATGTAATATATAACATGACTAGTGTATGTATATATATTTATTAGTTTTTTGGCATTGTCTGATTGCAACATGAAGTTCCAATTATTAATTTTGAGTGATTCCTCCCCCAAAAAAGCATGCAATATTTTAAATTTTAACCCATTATTGGCAGTAACAATAAACAACATGTTATAAAAAAAACTCAGAACAAGGCCAGGTTTTAATTATTAATTATAAATGTTTGATTCCCACTTGCGAAAGGCTCAAATGTAAAACTCAAGCCCTTTTTTTTAAAAACATCTTTGAGTGGTCTACAACAAACATTGCGACACACGTTATTTTGAGTGTGTTTTTGTGTGGTTGGACATCTCACGCTCGTCCTAATGTTTTGATCTGCTATATATGTGTGTGTGTGTGCCCGTGTGTTTGTGTGTGTTCACATTGGACATTAGGGCATCTCTCAAAGCAGTAATGGGCTTTGATTCCCCAGGGCTGCAGTGAGATGGCCACTTCTTACATTAGCCAGTCAGGTATGACAGTGCTACGGCTCGCCTTCCCCTTGGCCGGCCCAGATTAATAATAAATGAAAGTGGTATTTCAGTCCTCCAAATCATCCACAGGGTCAAGACTCTCTTCTCGCAATGAACTTTGTAAGATGCGCCGAAGCGCAGCGAGACGCTAAAGGTTAGCGTCTCGGACAAGACAATGGTGCATTCGGCCTGCAAGCACAAGTAGTTGATAAACATCCACGAGGTCTCCCCCCCTCCCTGTTGGTGGTGAGCACCTTCCTTTTGCTGCTTCCTCAATTTGTATGAGTAGGGGGGGGGGGGGGGTATGGCATGGCAGACGCACAAAGAGGAAAAGTTAGAGCTCCCACATCTGCTGCTAAACTGGCATTTTCGATTGATTTATTTCCCCCCCTCAAAGACTAATTTTGAAAGCCAGCAACAGAAGATGCGGTAAATATTATTTTATTTGCTCAAATGGCTTCAGATTAGATTGTACTCGGATGAAAATTGTGACAAAAGCAGCAATTTCATTTAATTGTCCTGTGACTCATACTCGAATATATTAATGCTGTGTTCCAAATCTTTCAAACCCAAAGACCAAGTATTAGACTGATGTGAAGTCATGCCTCAGTACTTTTGACAAGCAATTTGTTTCATAGTTCTGCAAATTGAACATACACTATGTATCATTTGCTGCAGGCACTTCTAAGTATCAGGGAAGCAAATTGAATCCTTCAAATCAGTTTGTGTCCTAAAGGAGTAAATAAAATTATAAACCATATCCACTGCATAAAATGTCTTCCTAATCCCCCAAAATGTCTATTGATTTGTGCGACTCTTTGCGTCAGTAAAAGTCACTTCAAAGCAGCAACCTTTTATAAATCTCCCCATGTGCGATCAAGTTGAGTTAATAACGACTCTTTATAGCCCCGTCCGTCCGTCCGAGACAGCCATTCCGCTTCATTCTTCTATTTACCCTGCAAGGTGAAGTTAACCTTCTTCAGCTCATTGTAGCCAAAGGAGAACAGCAGAGATTAGTGTATTGGTCATGGTGATGTGACTGTGCATAAAGTACACAAGCACATGATAAAAATATTGCTCTCCCTTACAAGTTTATTGTTTCAAAACTCAGTAGCTATTGACAAAACAGTCAATTGATTTGTGCAACCCATGATTGACTACAAGCGTATACGCGTCCCTAGTGGTCCAACGGTGTGTTACATTTTTGCGGTTGCTTCCTTTTTCTACTGATCTGACAATTATCTGTATAGTTTATGACTAATATAGAAATAACAGAAATAACAGTCCGCCTTCATCTCCCTGCTCATCTGTCCATCAATCAAGTGTGCTACTTAAGGGAGAACAAAGCAATCAGCCTTGTACGTCGCCCCTCTTTTCATTAGAGGCCACAAACCCTAGCACACACATGTGTGCGTGTAGCGCTGAGTGCTTATGAACCAAGGTCAACTAATTATTTGGCCAGCTTAATGAAGGTCAGAGCTCGTGTGTAGCCCCATGCTGATGACCTGAACCCAATTGAGATAAATAGTCCTCTTCAAAGCGCCTGTCATCTTGATTGAGACCAAAAGAATCATTTTCTTTGTTTTACTTTTCCTTATCACTCTTACCTGTGCGCCTATTCAGGTTTGAAAAATCATAATCAGATTTTTGTTTGGCAAAAGAACAAAAGGCCCACACTGTGTAATTGTCTGTAAGGGAATACTAAGTCGCTATATAGGCTTGTCATGCTTGAATACAATATGTGTGCAGAGAATGTCACCATTATCGTGATGGATAGGCCAAACCAAATGAGGTGGATTTGATTATAAGAGTTAAATTACATATCCACTTACCTGGATGCTTAATGAAGTGAAAGCGGCAACGTCTATTATTCTTGTATCGTGCATGATTAGCATGCTCTAGCAATATGTCCAAGGCTTACTTAGCTGCCAGATACTGGAAAGACTCGGCAATTGTATCCCGTGTGCTTTCACTGAGATCTTTAATCTGTTTTTAGAGGAAGCCATGTAAGATTCTAAAATTAGATTTGCATTTCTTACTTAGAAGCTGTGTAGACAAATAATAATAATATATATGCTGTGTTGACAAATAATATATATATATACACGTATAAGCTGTATAGCCTAATAATAATAATAACCTATTTTTTTCCTTTTGCTTTTTCCTTTTGTCTGTTAAGCGTGACTCCTAATTTAAAGAGTCAGTCCCAAAATTGTCATCTCTACTAATAAAAAAGGTGTGGAAAAATTCCTGCTCTCCATCAGCCTTAAATTCCCTTTCTGCTTGGCTCTGCAAGCCTCAGCATCTCTAACAAGCAGCGGATACAGCGCTGGATTACTGTAGGCGTTAAATCAATAGCTGCTGGTCTCCGAGGCACGGCTATAGATTATGAATCAGTGTTGGTGAGCAGAGTGCCATAGTGGCGAAAGAGAGGAAGATGACTTGGGGAAAAGAAGGCAAAGTGGAAAATATGAATTGGGTCCATTAATGTGTCATATTATCAAGTACACCGAGTTCTGCACAATTTGAATTCTCATTTTGAAAGATTCATTTCTCACCGTTTCTTTTTGGATTTGAACATTGTGTTATATGTATTGAGGAAGAAGCATGAAGGTTATTTTTTTTGTGACAGTTATACAAATCACATCATAACTATTTCTGGAATAAGAAAATATAAAAATTGAATAAACATGCATTTGATCAGTCTTTTACATGTTTCTACTGATCCCTTTACTAACGTAAACTAAATTCTGGTGAGCTAGCACCAGCAATTACACATCACTGGTGAAATATAGAAAATGTGAGATTTCTAACAGACCCCTGCCAATATCCAAGTGATTCATTGCAGGGGGAAAAATAAAAGCCCATTAACCTGTATTGAACGTGTGTAATCTCTGCAGTGAGCTGGACTTTTTGCAGCCCTCCCGTTTAATTCAAGGCCCTCTGAGTCCTGTTTACAGATGCTATCTAAGTAGCTTGATTTAACTGCCAATGAATATTGGCATGTGTCTACACCCCATAGACCCTGCTATTAGGGGCGGAGACCACAGGGTTAGCCAAACACAAAGTGAACATGACATTTCCTTCGCCCTTGCAAGTCTGACAAACACATACACACACACAAGAAGATGCACATGTGTAAATGTATCTATGTGCAAATATAATTAATTGCATAGCGCAAACATGTTATCAAGACTATGTAAGCACATATTTATCTGTTCAAAAAGCGAACATGGAAGGAATCGTCCGAAAAAATGTCCAACCTTTCAAAGGGCTGGGTTGCTAGACCCATACTGCCCCCTGGCTCGCTTCTCCACTTCCCTCTTGTGTTTGTCGAGCAGCACAAGCCGCCTGAGGAAGAACTCGTCTCCCACAGCAGATTCAGGGTCAGATTACCCTGGACCAACTCCCTAACCTTAACCATTAGAAGGATAAGAAAATATCTGTTCTAGGATCACGGGTTGGGGGGCTCTGGATGATATTGAGGAGCTGTCAGAGGTGACTAAGTTCAGGGTCAGGCCCTTAGGAGCATTGAGGTGGGAATAGTCAGCCTGGCTACCATACAGCAAAGTATAAAAGAGAGTTCTGCCAGATAAATTAAATAAGATGCTTCCTCATAGGGGCTTTTTCAACTGGCAATGTATTACCAGTAGAACCAAAATATCCCCTCACTAATAATGATACCATGGATATGTAACACGTTATGTTGCAATGTGTTCCGACTGTGGATAATAACAGAGCAGACAGTGTTAAGTGTTGGTAAGTTGGAGTCGCTGCAACCTGCCAGCTGTGTCTCAGAAGTGGCTTCCACCCTTCTGGGGAGCTGTCAAGGTCACTGGGGACACACACTCACACGTGCACACTCCATCAGCGGAATCCAGCAAACACACAAACATGCACACATAGTACCAGTATGATTAATCTGTCAATCAATGCCTCCCATTTACTGGGCTGGCCAGTTGCTGCAAAAAGAAACAAGAGCTTGAAAGATCTGTGCGCTACTTTTTTTATTGCAATCAGTCCATTCACATTTTACACGCCGCACATGCAGAATATTCCACACGCTAGGTTGTCACTGAATTTAAAATTGTACACATACTTTGACCGACGGTAAATCTTTGCGATCAATAAAGTTTATCGTGTAAAACGTGAACATCACATCCTAACGATTAAAACATTTCACTTATCTTGTGTAAAATCCTTATTGTTTTACTCATTGCAATGCAAATGGCCTCGTGAGATTAATACACAAGTCATCTTGTGATGTTGTTTACTGGATAGGAAATGTCTAATTATTATTTTCCATAAAATTTGAACATGCACTTACTTCTCTTTATGAGCTTGATAATGAACTACCGCAGTGCTCATTTTCCAATTTAGATTATCATTAAACCAGCATAATAATATGCTAAATCAACATCATTATACATCTAGCGCTCAGATTTAATGACAACTGCAGAAGAGTATATATTAAATTTAGTGATGCGTTTGAGTGTGTTTTCAATTTGATCATTTTCTCCTTCTCGCAAATGGATGTTTAGACTTCATAATGAATGTTGCCCGTGACGACATTGGCATTTCACAGTATTAACACATCTATTTCTGTACACTGGAATTAGTTCAATTACAAAGTTAGAGCGCACACATAACACGGCACAGGTGTTCACCTCAACTAACAGAGTAACATTAAAAAGTATCATGGCCTTGGTTCATCGGGTACGTAAACTCGATCCTATCTTTATTTCAACATAGGTTAAATCGCACCCATCTTATTTCATTTACCTTTACAACGGTGCTGTAAGAACACGTCGTGACCGAGTAGTCTTATTTTTCCCCACATCTCTGACTAATCAGCTCTTCTCTTGCTGCCTCATGCTCCCCCATTTACTCCTCCGCTCTTACACGTTCTCCCCATCACTTGAGCTCCTTGATCGCCCACTGCCTTGCCAGCACTAATTGCGTACAAGCAGTTCAGATGGAGAGTGAAAAGTTGGAAAATCAGGGCCAAGGCCATTAGCGTTTTATTGGGGGGGCTAAAAGAGTTAGCCGTATTCCACTGGATCCAATCCGCATCAATCACATTGGGGGAAAATTGGATTCCTGAATAAGAAAACCCCAGGAGAGAGGTTATGCTGTCTGTCTGGATCAGCAGAAGACCTTCTTTTTTTTCCCCTCCATTGAGTCACTGTGTGCTGCTTGGTTCTGTTCTCACTTTAGTGAACCAATAGAGCCATAATAAGTATTGATTAAGCTATTAGCCAGCATTACCCAGGCACTGGTAGATACCTCGATTGGAATCAGCACCTCAGGACTCTGTCACAGTGTGTCTCACACGCTCGTACACACAAATAGACAAAGTTGCGTTGGCGCACACACTCGTGCTATTTCAAAGAAGCTGATTGAAACCGGTTAGTTAGTAAAGTCAGTAAAGTACTACTCTCTCATCCATTTCCCTCCTTCTCCTTTCGCTCGTCTTCTCGCACTCTATCTAGCGCTGTAACTGAACTCCAATCAAGTGAAGACACGGCCCGGAATACACAGCGTTCCAATAAAATGGCTGGCAAACACACAAAAGCACATACACACGCGTACACGGATACACACAGAAAGCGAGGGATCAGATAAAAGAGGCTTGATTGCAAAGGACAAGTTCATAGTGAAGAGTGACACTGGTTAGAGCCAAGCAATCAGAGTTCGGCATCACACAACAGCGAGCGAGCGCACACACATATTCGATGGCCGTGTGCACCAAGAAGGTGGTCAGGGAACTTGTTAGTGTTAGTATTTGCTTCCAGTCACAAAGCTAATATGTGAGGAAAATGTCCACAAGAGTATTTCTCAACTTTTAGTGAGCATGGTGGTCTGAGATGGCTGTGAGAAGAGAAGGAAGTTCACCACACGTTGGCATGACGTAAGCATGAACCAGTGTTGAGTTAGCAAAGATGTCATCATCCAAAAGAGACAGATCTGCGTTTCCCAGTCCAAACTGTGTCTGAACTGAACTCAAGCGCCACCTTAACCCAACGCCCCATGCTTTGGATATCTTTAGTAAGAATTTCTTTGATTTAATGGTGGCCTATACATTGTCAGGACAAATTACCGCTACTTAATAAGATCCTCGGCGGAAGCAGAGGACAGCGGAGAAGGAGAGAAGAAATGACAAGTATTAATTTGGGATTTTTCACAAACTGACACTCCAGTCTCCATCCTCAGGCCCTGCGGCTGTGTCACTTCTTACTGATAGACACACAAACATGTACACACACGTGCTCGTCTCTCCATAACCCCCCCACCCCTGCGGATCATGAAGGAAATTCTGCAGCAATTACCCAAGTCTTTTATCAGTCATTTCAAAGGAGGAAAATTAGAGCAATTGTGTCAGAATGGTCATATGGGCAGAAATTGCACACTTATTGCATGCACTTATGCCTGTGACTCCACTGGCTGGCCTGATGGCGCCCATTGTTAGCGGACGTTGCCTCCGTGGCTGCTGATTGGGGTACATAACAGATGCATCACCCCTCCCAAAATCTCCGCAGCCCTTTCCATCTTCCAAGGTCTCGGGCCAACTTGAATTGAACTACCCAATCAAGGCACGCCTTTGTCTCGATTCTGGACCGCTTGATTTAAGGTCTTATGATTTTGCAATGTTTTACACAGCAGGATTATTGGCCCGATTTTAGCTCTGATTCTCCCCTCCTGACAATCTTAGATTCTGATTCAACTTGGATTGCCCATCATGTGTACGATTGTATGTTAATTTGGGAAATGAACGTTACTGGCTCATAAGCCATATAAAGCTCTTCTACACAGAAGATTTAGAATGTTTCACCATTTGCCTTTTGCACAGAAGACCTCAGCATTTGCCATTATCAAAGGCATAACACAAGACCCGACATTTGCCTTTTACATCGAATCGGATGAAGCATGATCTGGCATGCCACAGTCCGATGGATACGGTTGTGACAGAGACAATTGTTTTCAGCACCACAGGGCAAGATGTGGATTTTCTGAGTGTCAAACTTCACACCCATGCCTGGCATTACAGAAAGACAAAATTCTAGGGACCAAAAGGCGGCAGCATATCCCAAGACACTAAAGTTTCAGACTCCTCTGTAACATTCAAATATACTATCTCATCACCCGGAATGTTACCCGAACGATTCATCAACCTAGTTTGATTAGAGTCCTCGGCTTATTAGACAATGTTGAGATGTACCTTTAACCCTAAACGCGACCCCCCCCCGCTCGGGCTCTGAAGATGATGAGCCACACCGCTGTCGAGCGAAGCCTCCATCTGCGAGAAACACCGACTGCTCACAGGGATCTTTCCTTAAACGCTAACAAGATTCAGGCAGGGAATTCTAGCAGTAAATGCTAAGTCTATGGCTTAATCTTCGACTGGAGCCCCTTCACACCGCAGGGAGCTGCCAGGCCTCTCTATTCCCACTCCACTGGCCACACATCTCCACCCAATCTGTCTTAGCATATTGATTTCCCAGCTGTCTCATTGGTTCCTAACATAATTACGGCTGGCCGAGCTCGGGGCACAGGCACGGGGGCTAATACATTTACACCGGGCCCCATCAGCGCAGGCTTATATTCATGTCATTGAAAGAGGCAGATCTACGAAGAGAATTCGGGGGTCTTTGCTGTAATGAAAAAGGGAATTAGCTGGCTCGACCTCCACCGCACGGAGAGATCAATAGCAGCGTCCATGAAAATATTCAGTGGGACATAAAATGAAGAGAGGTAAAAGGACACATCTGCTAATCAAGCCTTTGAATCCCCCCACCAGCAACCCCATAAAAACGAGTAAATCATTTCTTTTTAATTCACACGTTAAGGAGGCAGAGACAAAAAAATATAGGTTGAGGGAGGAAATAAGGTCACAGTCCATCTATTTCACTTCGCCTAATAGTTGTCAGAAGCTGACCTAAAACACCAAGACGGTATTTTTCTAAGTCAAGGATGAGGTAGAGGAAGGGTGGGCAATTTATCACACTATCTCATCCTCTCCCCTCACCCACACACTGTGCAGAACCGGCAAGGGGTTGCTTTTTATTTAACGTAAAAGCAAACTGCATCTTCATACATTCGATATGCATGCGATTAGTGTACAAGTGGCTCTTGAAATGATCATGTGACGTTATTCAAACAACCTGACAGACTTTTGTAAAGTGTGAAGTTTGTGGAATCTTTTTGCAGCTTTAACCTTAAATTAGAATTGTATTATTAGCTTAGCACTGATTTTGTTCAAGGTTGGTTCAAAGCAGGCAACTCAGCCTTATTCACTTTTTGTTGTCCTCAATTGAAAAAAGAAAAAAAACCCTGATATTTATTAATTTATTTGTCAATCTTTCATTTCTCTGTGGCATTTTGGACAGTCCCCAGCAGTTGCTGACAGTTATTTTGGCTCCTGGCAGCACAGACATTGACTGTCAACGGGACGTCTCCTTTCTTTTATTCATTCGGTATTTGCTGAGAGATGCTGAATGCGAGTCAGCCCTTTTTCCCTGGAGGATGGGGGAGTACAGCAGGGTGAGAGTGGGGAGGACAGTCGGGTGACGCTGGGAAGGGAGGGGTTATTGTGTGTTGGACTGTCTCTCCAGCCTTCTGCTGTGTGTGTTATTCAATAGGACAGCCTCCTGACCATCAGTCTGACATTCCAACACATCCGTGGCCGGAAAACATGATCAGGAGGTCAGAGCCTGCTCGCCTTTGTGCACGAAGAACAATTAAAAAGAAAAAAGGTCATTCAACATGTGTACATGTTCCGTTTGGGTCAGAGGTTTCGATGCAGGCAAGGGGAGACCATACAAACGCCACACAAGGCGGACGTGCTAAGCAGTGGCCCACCACGCCTCTATTATGAATTCCTCAATTTTTCTTATTGTTATGCTATTATCATTAAAGAGCTTCATGAATTACCATCTCCCTATTTATCCTGGCTTAATAACTTGTTCACTGTAATCACACACAAATAAACTATTATGAATAAAAAAGAAAATTTAAAAAAATCCATCTGGAAATTACAAGTCCGGAATTGATTAAAGTCTTCTTTGTAACAAGGTGTGCAAATTAATTTCCATCCACGTTTTAAGTGCTTCAGCGCTGCTACTTTTTTTTTTTGCTTTTCCTGAAAACAGCGGAGATGAAATAATGACAGCAATTAGATTACTATTCTTAAGAATCCATTAGTCAAAAATGACACCCAGGAAATCACACAATGCATTCTCCCTCTAATGCAATAAGGTGCCAATTATAACACTTATGTGGCATAAGTGGACTCTTCTTCCTCTGCCTGGATGAAGAGAACACAAATCATCATTACCCCGTATTTCTTAATGCTATCTGCACTTAGAGGCATTAAGAAGACACTAATAAGTTTAGCCTTTGCAAACAGAGTGCAAACGTGTGCTTCACTTTCTCACTCGTTGTCCTTGCTTGCCTCATTAGTCAATTGGACCTGTGCGCTGAGCATGCACAATTGTTCTATAGGACTATACAGCCATTTTGTATGCCTACACTGTCCATCATGGCTGACTGTTTTCATAAAAAAAATAATAATAATAATAACAGACAGAATAATAATGGTAAAATTGCCCCTAGTGTCCTGAAAGTAGTCTGCGAGTTTGGAGGGGTAAATGCTACTTTAAAAAAAAGAATGAAAGACTCTGTTGGGCTACAGCAACTTTTCCATAACTTCCTCTCATTGGATAAAAACACAAAAAGAAGTAAAGAGAATTTGATGTCAGTAAGGCAAAGCCATGGGGAATGGCAGACAATGATGAAAGCAAACTTGGGAAGAGCCACAAAACACCACACACACCCTCTATGACATCAAGGGCTAGGAAAAGGGAATTATAATAACGCTGCCTTTTCTTTTTTAATTAATGAAGACAGCTATTTGGTAGAAGGCAGGGCAGGCTGTGAGGGATCTCGGATGATTGGCAAACTTCAAACAAAAATGAGAGAATCTACCCGTATTGTGCGTACGGATGCTTGTTGTTGCCTTGAGTAAATAACACATGCCCATCAATGGCCTCAAGTGGACTTTTGTCTTTTTGTGTGAGTGTGTGAGTGAGTGACATTTGGGATTTTCTGCGTTACCAACTGAGCAGAGGGGAAACATTATTCATACAACATATTATACAAGTTATTGAGACTTTGAGAACTTCCCTCATTTCCACTGAAGTTGGTTTTAATAAGGTTCCATGGGAGTTGATGCTTCAGGGTGTTGACTAACGTAGTGTGTGCGTGTGTGTGTGTGCGTAAGTCTCATGTGTGAATGAGTGTGTTCCGTGTTGGGGTGGCACGTGGTGTGTATTACACATGAAAGAAAGGTCAAGCTCAAACACAGAGCGGGGCTAAAGGTTAGAGACGAGCTGTAGATAGAACAAAGAGAGGGATGGGGCTTATCAAAGCGATCACTTGGAGGTAGAACTGCTAGAGGTCACCAAACCCTTGACATGACGTACACATCTAATGTCTCAGCCAAGGATCAATACAACTACACTCAGACAAACTAGATAGGCTTAAAACCTGTGTAGCCCCACTAGCGTGAAAAGCAAGCACTCACTCATTCAATGAACGCTGATGGCGGGGGGAGAAAAGTCGAAAAGTTCTGTGAATTGAAAGACAATTCATTAAACAGGAGTTGGGATGAATAAATCAAGGCGTTTCCTTGGGTGCAAGGGGAAGAAGTTTGACAATGTGATTATGATTTTCTTGGTGTGTTTGCAGCATCAGATGGAATAATGCGATGAATCATGCAAAGTAGAAGCGTTGAGAGATCATTGCTGTTGATTGTTATGCATCACATTTTGGCAGAAAAGTACACAGCTAGACCAAATCTAGTCAGTCGATCTAAACCCGGTGGAAGCTCCTCAATAAAACATGCTAGGGTACCACCAGCCCAGCCGAGTCCCGTTGAAAATTAAATGAATAATTAAATGTTTTGAAGTTCTGGACTTTGAATTGAAAGACATCTTCCTTTAACTTTTAATTGTGGATCTCTGTTCCACAAGGTCTAAAGCAGAGGTGTCAAACTCAAGGCCCGGGGAGCAGATACAGCCCACCACATCATTTTATGTTATTTATTTGAACAGTTTTTACTCGTCTCTGATTTCAAAACTAGTTCTGAGTGGTGTTTGTGAATGTTTAAGCCTGAAGGTGTGTGTGTGTCACTTAAAGCAGACTGCATTCATCAGGGCCAAAAAGGGTCACAAAGTTTCAGAAACTAATGGAGGTGTCCCCATCCCCATCCTCACCCCAGCCCACCCCACCCCCCGTTGTGGTTAGCCGCGGAAACTAATTAGAAATAACGGCTAAAAAGTCGTCTCATTTATAACAGTGGTAATTGCTCTTCCCTCATTGTAGGTTAAGTCTTTTAAACACTGTCTTACATCAGAACGTGCTCATCCTCGTCATCTATAATTCATGATATACTTTGCACCAAGCAAAGCTGTTAAATATTTAGCGAATCATTGCCTTAAACTTAATCACTCTCTGATAAATGCATGTTTTTCCTCCTTCAGCTCTTCAGTCAAGAGGGTACACACTCAAACAACTTGTATAATCTATTTTTAATTTCTCATTTTGCAAATTAACATAGGACCACTTAGCGCCCTGTATTAATTGCAGTACATTGTTAAGTGCGCCATTATGCCGATGTGAAACAAGCTATTATGATTGTACTTCATAAAGTATTCAATATAATCTATTTTTAAAGAATGCTAAAACATTCATTTGCTACACTTGCTGCTAATGTCTTTCCTCATCAAACTAATTCCCTCCCCCCGTTGCCGCAAAGTAGAGCAAACGGAGGACTGCTTTAAACTGACTTGCCGTTTGGCCTCGGAGAATTTTACTTCACTGCAGAAAGTACCAAAAAAAAAAAAAAGTATAACAAAAAAATAAAGTCATAGTAATTATTTATTTAAAACTCTTTTTGCATAATAAGGTTCTTGATGTGGAAAATGGGTGTAGCGAGATTTAAAATGCAGTCATTCCTTGATTATCTTAATTTGAGTATTCGTATTTTGCTGCACGTCTTTTCTAATTTGGGCAATATTTGATGCTAAAAGAACTTGAACTTAATGATGTGATGTCACTTTTAGTTTCTGTCTCCATGAAATGACATCACCGAGGAACAGGTTTCATTTCTGCAAGAATTTGAACGCAATTATAAATAAAAGTAAACTTTGAAGACACCTGACCTGCAGACGGGCAGGGAACGGAAAGGTGTTTGCGGAGCGACTGTAAACTTGTGGTATTGCTGGAAATTGTTGCGTGTCAAGAAAATTCAAAACATTCTTTGGAGCACGGTGTCATGTATTAAGATGGTTTGAACTGTATATTTTGTTTGATTTGATTTCAGGTGAGCTGTATTTCTCCAGAAATGCTTGTTTGAATTCCAACTTGTACGGCTTTTGCTGTCTTCAAGGTTTCACTCTATCTGCAGTTTATGAATGCATTTCCTATTTTGACTTGACTGCGTGATAATAGCGCGGGCATTCTAAAGCGTCATTCATGTTGTCATAAAATGGCACGTGTAAATACACGTACGCTCGTTCGACATAAACCATCTTTTCCTCAATAGACAAAAAGTATCTTTAGAGATTGGAAAGAAGCCTTTTGAATGCACATTCCTCTCATGGTTTCTCTCTCCGACTGCATCTCCGCCCTGCTCGCACTCCATCTCCCTGATGTTTAATTCATTGCGTCTTTCCATCATCCTTCCACCTATCTCCACGGCTGTGTCAGGTAACAAACAATGAGTTTTTGATGTGAATAATTTAATGCGTGTACGGCAAATGGCGGCTCTCTGCATGGCTCCCGCTGCACGTCGGGCTGTCATTAAGACACCTGATTTCCCCCAAGATTCCTTGCAGCCTGCCTGCGAGATGAAAAGGCAGCGCACGTGTCGACATTTCTCCCCCCTTAACATCTTGGGAGGACGACTATATTTTTAGACAAGCTAAATGAGACAAAGACAGTGGTAAGCAGCCAAAAGAGAAGGCGAGAGCAAGACAGAGGGAGGGAGGGAGGGAGGGTCGAAGGAAGGAGAGTGATTGTTTGGTCGTACATATTTTCCTTTTCTCTCAATCTCTTCTGATGCCACAACATCAAACGTTTTCAAAAGCGGGCGGAAGCACTGATTCAATATTTTCTCCCACCCCGTGCCGCTGTGATCCTGAAACTGCTCTGTGGCTAGATGTTGACGCACTGAGCGAAAATGATGGCGGCGACATCAAACATAAACGTGCCGTGGATAATAACAGGCACATCGTCGTTCACCCCCCCCCCCCCCCCCCCCCTTCTGTTTCGCCCTTTTCTCTTACACCAAGATGACATATGTACAATGTTCGCTATGCCTAAGGTGAGCGGGCAAACAATTCATTATTTTTTTAGCAATGTGTTCATTTCATCGAGCTTATCGTCATTCGGAGAGAGAAGAAAACAAAAGACGATACAGACTGGTCAATGAGGATAATTTTTGCTGGCAGCAGGGTGCTTTCATTTAAAAAAAAAAACAATTCAGAGAAAGGTGATGTGGTCGGCTGACAGGAGAAGATGACGATGTGCACGAATGGGTGGTTGACGCTGAGAGATTTGGCCTGATAGACAAAAGGACAGTGGCTTTTAAAACAGATGAAGGACAAGGTTGTCTGATATAAAACTATACTGCCATGTGAAATGGAAAAGAAGAAAAGACGGGTGTAATGTAGTGAAGGTGGATATGTTTTTAATAAGCCATTGTGGAGATAATTGAGGGATGTTGGGAGGGGGGGGGTGGCTCTGAAAGCCTTTTTAAGACTCCCTTCAATGTTTGATTCACTTTCATCACCTCCAGTGTGGCCGTGTTGATTGTGTGAAATCGGCAGGAGGGCCTTCAATTATTGCATCTCGTCTGGGCTCGCTCACACACGCACGGACACACTAATAATATGCTTGAAACATACATGCTATTCTTGGACAATAGAAGTATATGTTTTTTTGCTCTTACACACACACACACACACACACATATACACAGAGTCAAATTATGATGTTCCCTTGATTTCATCCAAATGACTGGGGAGAAGGAGAGCGGATACACAAAAGGCACATAGAAGAAAGCAGCGGAGATGGAGCAGAGTGTTGATTATTCTCTTTGTCTATTTTGTTATTAGCAGATGGTGGCTCGATAATGAAGTGGCTATTTAATGGCTGTCGCACAATAAGAAAATGACAGAGAATCCGATGCATAATAACTTTGGGAATGGATTTAATTTGTTGTGTATGTGGCTACCAACGTTTCACACGCTGAACCCAACTGACAGGTGAGCTTCCCAGGAAGCTGTGAAAGTCACCAAATATGATCAAACTTTAAATCTTGCTCTTCAGATTTTTGATTCCATTTTTGGGGGTCATCACACCCTCTCTCACTCCTTACCGTCTTGCCTCTTTGCACTTAGGTCCACATTCTACCACCAAACGGCCTCAGTAAATACAACACTTGACAAACTGTAGCAACAACAAACTTGAATTGCTGTAACCTTGAATACAATGCTTCTTTTATCATATGGGACATAATACAAAAATTTCAGTGCAACAATAGTTCTTACTCTATATGCACTTCAGTATTGATGGGAGTTAAAAATGCACACACACACACACACACAACCGGTTTTGACGATCCTCCCTTACAAGCATTTGGACAAATAAAGGTCTCATCTCAAATAAATGGCAGCTATTGTTGTGTAGTTAGGTAAATACCCCCCCCCCAAAAGCTTCTGTTTCGACAAATACCATATTTTGTTATAATGTCTGAGTGGCGCCACATACACTATGTCGAATGTGTGAATATTAAGTGACAGATAGAAGGCTTAATGGTATTATGAACATTACATCAGTGCCTGTTTGTGTCCCTATTTCTTTTTCTACCTTTCCTTCACGCCTCTTCCTCTCATCCCTTGCTTACCATCAAATAAATTTGTCATGAAAGACCTCGAATGCATCATTCATGCCTACGCACACGCACACACGCACACACCGCTTTATATGTGTGAATATAGACTCGTACAAGGATATGGACGGCTCTAAGTCCTCTTTAAACCAAGCCTTTATTTCCCCTGTCGCTCAATGGTGTGTGCGTATGAGCACAGGCCTGCGTATACTTATGGGACGGCAAAAAATGCACCACTTGAATGTTTGTGTGCGCCTTCACGGACGCTGGTGTGTCTCTCTTTCCTCGTCTTAATTAAAAGTGAGGCTCCAGTCACCAAAGCAGCCGCTGGGAATATTTTTAATTATTTGCCACATCTCGCGTTCTTTATGTGATTACTGACAGCGAGCGGAGATTAAGCGACAGTGGGGTTATATTTGCACGCGGCTACTGTTTGTCAAAGACGACAGAAATACTGACTGCTGTAAAACACGCATGACTGTATGTGTGCGTCGCTGCATGATTGTGTGTGTGCTTCCAAAGCAGAAAGGCAAACTTACACCAACCAAAGCAAAACAAGTAAAGCATGGTGGAAATTTAACAAATTTCTACATTTACTTGGTCCAAATTTCTTCAATCAGGTCAGAGTTCAGATTGAAATAATGATCCGATGCACTGTTGCATGTTCATGCATCAGACTTTTTTTTAGTTTTTGAAGTTGGACATTTTCTAATAGTGTGAAATGTTTTGCTATGGCTTATCTTTTTACATCACAAAAGCGTTGCATTAGAGCTGTGTGGACTTTATATAGCCACTTTAAGTTTATGTGTGTGAGTGCATATGGAGCACAAGTACTCTTGACAAGCAGCCGTGTTTGATTGAGGATTCGAAATGGGTAGCTGTGTGTGCGCATGTGTGTGTGTGCTTGCCTTCTAGGGTCTCTTGGTCCCCAGGGTGATTAAAGAGAATAAATATGCTTGATTACAAATGTCCTGCCTACCCATCAACTCCCCTTAATGTATGCAGTTTAATTGAGCGTCAAAAGCAAAGTATGACTTATGGCATGAGCAGACAGGCCAATATCTCAGAGAGGCTGCGAGGGGGAGAGATTATTTGTCAAACACCACAAGAGGGAAAAAAGCAATATCAATCAGGTGGGGGAAAGAAGAAAAAAAAAAATCACCATTTGAAATCAAATTGGAAAACCTCATTAGTTGCTTACACGTTGATCAGTTGGGATTTGAGACTTTTTAACGTCAACAAGACAACTGTAAATAATTGCACTGTAAATGAAGCAACTTCAAAATGCACAGACACCAAACAGTCAGACACTTCAACCGAGTGGAAATTTACTAATGTGCTATTTCCCACAACTATTACCTGAAAATCAACTCCATCCAGCTTCCTAGCAGCAGCCACTGGAGGCAGAGGAAATTTGTAAAACCATTCCTATGTCTGTCTCACCTCTCACCTATGCACTTAAAGCAAACACATACACACTCAGGCCCTGGTCTTCGTATGGGTTTCTTCTAATTGGCTTATTGTCTTGAGGAGCCCGTGACAGAGGCATACTTTCATAGGAGGCTATGGAGAGGGATAGCTAATTTCACCCGTTTCCCTGTCCGGGCTTCGCGCACAGCAAGCCCTCTCTGGAGGGATCATTAGGAGTCTGGCATTCTGACTCTCGCTCTCTCTACACACCCATACATCCCAAACTCACACTCACATTTACACACCATTGGTCAACAACTAAACACACACAGCTAACCTTTAGAGGGAAGTGAAACAAGGATGTTATGGGCCAGGCAAGGAGTCAGGGCCATAGTCAAAATGCACTGTTGCTCAGATTATTCAGACATACACTACCGAGTCTAATATCAAGTCTCAGATTTGACTTTTTGACAAGGTGGTAGAAGAAAGTGTAGGGGCTGATTTGCATACGATACAAAATATTAATATATATCTAGTTTTTAATTGATCTCTCATAAATAGAACATCTATAAGACCTATTTTGAGGGATGCACTGATGCAATTGTGATGAACATGTTTGTCAAGGCACAAATAGTAAAAAAGAAATTCTTCAACATGGCATAAGTCTCCCTCATAACTGACCCTAATACTATCTATTCTGCCCGGTGGCTTTGGGGTGGCCAGTAAATCTTCACCTACAGCGAAAGCAGGTGAAGGGGCTTAAAACAATGATAGCAAAGTGCAAGGTGCTGTTTCTGAAATTCAACCAACAATATAAAAAGTTACCTGCCAGCTAAGAGTGATGAAAGAATTGCAAACGTGTCTGCCAAGTCACATGGCAAGTTAAAATTGCCAATGGGAAGAGGGAGATGCAAGATTGGACCGTTGCGGCGACATGCAGTCAACCAGCAAGGTCCGGGGGGTGGTGGTGACTTCACGGGCCATAAAAAGCAGACACCCCCTTCCCTCGGGAGCTCCACGTCGGAATACACCCAGGGAGGGAAGGGTTACTGCTAATTTACGAGCCCCTCTGCACCTTGGTCAACAAAAATAAAACAGCTGTGGTAATTACTTATTCATTATTAATAGGTCGCATTATTTATGAGCAGCGAAAAGAGGCGCTACGCGGCCATGGTTTCATTCGTATCCCAACAGGACTGATGCCGGGATGATGCGGTGAAGACCCTGCCCGAGGCACTCTTAGAGCTTCTCCTGCCCAGGCCTGATCTACTATCCCCTGGGTGGAGAGTAAAAGGCTAAGGGGTCCATGTCAAGAGATGGAGAATGTAGACCACAGAAAAAGCCATCCAAATGCTTTTGGTGTACTCTATACGAGAAGTGACCCCCCCCCCCCCCCCCCCCCAGCATACGTTCATTCATAAATCCAAAGGCGGCAATGCATCTAGTGATGGCTGCAGGCTGAAAATGTTGTGTATGGTTGAATAAGATGTCTGGCATTAGTCAATAATCGAACGTCCCACGATGGCATATTTCCCAAGGATGCAATGCTAATCGGGGAATCAATCAATAGCACAGCTTCTCTTAAACACCGCCACATAACATCCCGTTGGACAGAATAACAGCAGGAGTTCTAATAGCTCTCGATATGATGGGAATTCTGGTATTTTTAGGCATTTGATCCTTCCTGAGGTTCATGGATTTAAAAGCTTTGTGTTATGACCGTGAAATGATACATTTGCAGGCCTGCTTAAAACTCAATTTAACCATAGCTGCAGCATTGCCATAATGGCTACCCTCTATTTCCAGAGCTCTCCCAATCAATAACAAATTGCTGAAAGCACAAATGATTCCATTTTCTGCTAGGGGGAAACGAGAATGATGAGAAAATAGGTGAAATTGATATGTGAGGGAATATTATCAATGCTCTAAATGTCAGCAGGATGAGGTACTATGACCTTTCGGGCCAGAGAGGGGGGAAAAGAGCGTACACAAAGATAAACCCCAAAATGCGGACAAACAATCAGTCTAAAGCAGCAAATGTGAAGCTTGTTAGGGATTACTTTTTTTTTTTTCCACCAATGGATGGCTATCAACTATTTCTATCGAGGGAGAGTAATGGAGTAAGGGTGGAAGTCCTTGCTTTCTCTCCTCCATTTGATTGAGGTTCGTAAACTACATTTACAGCTACATTTCGTGTTGATGAATTGAAAAAAATGGTCACACTCAATGCCACCGTCTACTCTTGCCGCTTTAGTTCACTTATATGATTCTATACAGCATAGTATTTAATTGTATTCAGTATATCCCAGCTATTTGCGCTAAATCACGATTAATAAGTATCCATAGTTAAGATATAGATTTAGTTATTAGTCATCAAGTAGAGAAAATATGGCACAACAGAGACAATTAGCAACTGCATGTTCCTCCACAATTGATGATGGAACAAATATTTCTGGCAAGTGCTGGCAGACACGATATGAATATGCATAAACATATTAATATTGTATATACATAAGCACACAAACAAAAACATAGTCTCCCCTCCAAAAGTATTGGAGTATTGTGTTTGCGACAAAGGAGCAAGCCATTTTCAACACTTTAGATTGATCAATAACTTGCAAAAGTAACACAAAGAATGACCAATAGTATTGATTTGTGAAACAAAGGGAAATTGATTATTTTATTATATGTTTTGTTTTTTTAATATTCATTTTTTTTCCCCATAATAAATGGTTTTGGCCAACAACAACAACAAAAGGAAACTGGCCTTACCGTTCCTATATTTTCAGAAGGGAGTGTATTGTTAATGATGAAAAATGGAAAAATATATGAATCTCCACATATTCTGTACAGTTTACAAGTGATAAGAGAAATTCTTTTGTTGCGTACAGAGATAAATTTGACCCTATACACATGTCAGCCCTCCATCCTTTTGCGGGTCTTGCATACAGTTATTGTCTGTGTGTTTTTTTTTATTATTATTTATTTCCCGCAAGGGGATGTGTATGTTGGAAGAAAGACTTTATTCCAAAGAATAGCCTACATGTACTTATGTTTAGGGCAGTAAACAGCATTGGGAAGATATACAGAAAAGCAAGCTTAAATGAACGGAAGGCAAATAATGAATATGACCTGACCCTGCCCTCACCAAACTCTGTAACATCTAAACAATATTGTCTATTTCTTTTTTTTCTCCATGTTGGTTATAGAGGATCTCAACAAGCCTCATTCTCGGTCATGGACTAAACCTTTATTGCAACAAACTCACTGCAGATTTGTATTGACATTCTGAAGATGCCCAATTACGTATCCGATCACAATGTTTATTTTGAATTAACTTTGGAGCAAAACAATTATAATTGTCACATAGAGTGAATCCTATCACAATTGTGTGTTTTCAATTACCTTTTGAAGCATTTCTGGAGACTCTCTGGAATGTGTCATTTACTTTTGGTGCTTTGCTGCCAATGATCACCCCCATACAGGGGTATATAGGGCACGATGTACTAATTTCTCCTAAGCAATGAAGTGGAGCGTATTGTCTTTACCATGGCCAGCGCTCGGTAAAAATCAATGACAGGGCACATAAAGCTCAGCCAAGGCCCTCTGAAACCTCGTTAGTTTAAATGCCTGCAGGAGATATGTGCTAATAAATGAAAACACAATTAACATTGCACACTCTGGCTCCACTGAACTCTGATCTGACCATTGCAAGGACATACCCTCTAGTGTTTTTAAACAATTCTGCGTAATTATATTTTGTTATGGACGCATTTGAGAAGGATGCTCAAGTTAGTTGCCTTGCTAACTAATCAGACTCGATGTTTTTTCCCTGCTTGTTTTGCCGACTGGCATATATAAATGATGTGATCTTTGAACTTCACCATACATTCTGAAAGGATTATTGGAAGGAGTTGAATTGTGGAGTTTCGACATGTGTACCAAAGATTAGGCCTAAGAGGTATGAGAGCAATACCTCATGGACACATGTTTTAGAATAATGCAAGTTGCACTTAAATTTTAATTGGCATTAGTTTACCATCAACAAATGCTTTGTGTTTTTGGAGTTCTTAAAATTTTAAGGTTACAATTTTTTGCCATCCAAATATAATCGAGAAACTTGTTGCTTAAATATTTTCTGTTCTCTGTCACACAGAAGAGTTTGTTTGTAAATGCAAACTTGATTCAGCATAATGTACATTTACAAAACTTGTTGATGTGCATGGAAGTGGCCTGGCAAGTGTGTTGACCATGAAGGTGTACCACGGGCCATTTGCAGCGGCCCAGTGCGCTTACGAAATTGCTTCTGGGTGTGAGGGTGCTCACAATGTTCTGGACCATTAGCTCAAATAAGTCACAGCCAAAACTCTCAGTATCTGTCTCACTGGCCAAATGACAAACTGCATCCTCCCAAATCCCAAACAGGTAAGAAGAGACACGAAAAGACAGAGGAGCTACGAAGATGGAGGCCCAATTCTGTTTTTTCCTGTAACTGAGTGTTCTAATTACGCAGCACATTGGTGTGAGGATGGGATGATAAAAAACAAGCCACAATGGCATTTTAACTTTTGGATAAAACATCACTAAACACTAAAGCAGCAAAAAAAATATATATAAAAAATAAACTAATTAGCGGCACATTCATTTGATTTATTTATTTAAAATATGCCCTTTTAATATACTAACTGTTATATGTGGGGGAAATACTTCCACATGATTTCCTACTCATTTGGTCAGAGTGCACATTATGAGTCATATTTTGTATTCTTAATCTTTCTTTAATTATCTTGAGCCAAGCATTGCATTTCAGATTTGTGTTTGTTGTGGCGTTTTTATAGAAATTAACATTACTGTTGAAACAAAAAAAGAATGCCCGATTTTATGTGCTCCCAACTAGTCCATAAGTCAGTCATAAAAAAATAAAGAAAGAAGAACTGTTCACAAGTACCTTCCCAATTTAATAAGCTCAGAGGGAACATAAAAGAAGTTGCGTTTTAAGATGCTTCACAGTGTGACAGTGGGCATCTGTGCGGGAGAGATAGCACCTGTGACTAACCTCTGCTTGTGCGTAAATGACGAGTAAACGACATCAGCCTTGACCAAAGCTAGCCAAAACCTTTTTAAAGAGAAAACAATTTACAGCGAGCAGTGAGGTGCACAGACACAATTTGATTTACTTGTGTTCTTCGCTCTTGGCATTCACTACCACTTTCAGGTGAAGACCCCAAAACCTGTTTGATTCTGAAATATTGCCAAGAAGTATCAATTCAAATACGTCTACTACTTTTTTCTTTTTTTTTTTACTAGCTGCCTATGATTGACCTTAAAATGAATCTGCAGGCCAACACTTGAGGACCACTCAATGACTACATTTGGGCGTTTTCTTTTAATTGAGTGTGCTGGAGTCCATTGGTAAACTTTGAGCTTCACTATTAAGAACATCCTGCAAGGCCACTACTTTAAGCCAGAGATTTAACCGTTAAAACCTGAAAGAAAATCAGCGCCGAGCGTCTCTGGAACTCCCACCTACCCGCCTCATTTGTCTTGACTGGCCGCCGCGGCCGACGGAACAATGACTTTTGTTTAACCCCGTTTGATTTCCCTTTTAGAGTTGATCCCTTGACGAAGGGGGCCCATTATCGGAGAGGCATGTTTCACTAACGAGCGATTGCTAATGAAAGCTTTGATGTAGGATTAATTACACTCTAAATTGAATGTCTAATTGCTTTTATTCCCTCCCCATGAAATATGCTCCGGCTGCCACTTCAATGCCATCTGCTGTAATTAGAAAAAAAGGGGGAAACAGCCATGGGAGGAGTTGGGCTCGGATGGTGGGCGGCGGGTTATCAGGGTTGCCGATGAATAAGCGTGTGTGCACATGATGAGACCGGTTTCAGACAGCAAACTTAAGCCTTTTGTCCTGTTCACATTTGATCTGGCTTTGATTTGATCTCCTACCCCGTCCTTCCGCTTCTTGCCTACCTTGATTGCACTTCACTGATACATGATGAGCTTTTCCGATTGAAGCCGGCCTCGCTAATTGCATCCTCTGATGAGTTTAGGCGTTAGCTAATTACATTTGTGCACGGTGTGATTGATCAAGTGTGTGTGATAGTGGCTCATTACGGTGATTATTCATTTAAATGCCAGTCGTAAACACACAAAGATGGGGGAAAACAGTTTTTAGGTGATGTAAAAATCAGATTGCCATATCTCTTTATGGCCACCGCATATTTCGCTAAGTATTAACGATATCTGAATGGGGAAATAAATATGTGACAATAGCGGTGAGAATATTTTGGAGAACTTTCTGCAAATCTCTTTTTTTAATATGTGGCGTATCTTGTAACTGAATCAAAAACAATAAGTGATTACTTGGCAACATGTTGACATGTCTGTCATCACTTCCTTTTACCCTACATCAAACACACGTCTGCCGTCATTGTGGCCGTACAGTAAAGCATGTACGAGGCCAATAGGCGCAGCATAAGGCTATTATATTCCTTAATAGTATTATATTCCTGAGCTCATATTAACATTAGAATGAACGGACGGACGTGTGGCAGGTGTGCTTAGTAGCGCCGTACCGCCTGTGTAGGATAAGACAATGACACACTTTGACAAGAAACAGCGCCAATTGCTAGCAATTGTCCTGGCAGAAAAGATGAGTGTTCAATAGCCACGCCGTGTGCGTGCGTGTGTGTGTGTGTCTGCGGACTCCCCAAGGAGCAAATGGCTTTAAGCAACACAAGCGTCTGATCAATACATCAATATTCAGCTTAGAAGGTCTGACGACACACACTTTCTCCACTCGCACGCACACGCAAACAAAGGCGCACACACTTGAGGAAACACTCACGCGCACGTACACACTTCAGGCTCGGCAGTGTGTAACCCCGAGCAAATCGATTCTACGCCGCGTGATAGTGACGCCACGCGCCGCCATCATCGGTGCTGTGTCTTAGACTTGATGCGCATACGCTCACAGTTATAAAAGACTTGAGTCCACAAAGACGCCTTTGATTAACATCTTGTCCATTCTTTACCGGAGACAAATCCTCTAGCGCGTGTGTACAAACGCTCATGCACTTGTACCTCCTGACCTCACGCCTGCAGCTATAGCATATTGGATGGATGTCAGCTTATGGTGGCATCTGCATTGTGTTTATTGTGATTCTAATGAGAGGCTGAAACGACGGTATGTAAAGCGTAGAAGATAAAGCTTGTGTCTTGGTGATAATCCCACTGTCCACGCTTCGCAAACACCGATTGGTCACAGTTCGAGGTCTGGCACGTCAGATAGCGAGCTGCCAACGCGTGAGTCAAATTGTGGGATTATTAGAAAGATGGTAAGCAGACTGACGTGACATCTATCAATACATTGGATATTGTTTGCACATGTTTATATTATCATAATCAAAAGGGTTGTTTGTATGGCGGAACGGCAAAAGTTGAACGTCTTAAGAGTTTCCAGAAAAAAAATGGTCATAGGCATCTCGGTGTGCAAACAGTTGTTAAAAAGAAACCATGGAAGGCATGACTTTTGGTTTTTTTTAACAAAATGCCAACAATTGAACAGTTGAATGAGATGAGGCTACTTCACTTTGAGTTCTAATTCATTAGTGTCTTTCTTAACCCCTCCCTCCCTTTCTCTCTCTCTCGAGGATGTACTGAACATTCTGTACACAAGGCCATTCAGTGAAGTATGCATAATTCGATTGCATATCCAGATGATGCGATTCAATTACGCAGAGGCATTTAAAGCAATCACTGTTGCGGTCTTCATTCATATCTGTGACATCATTTGACCATTTTCAGAAGCACTTAGCCTCTAATGAGCCAAATGAAAATGAAAATAAGGGCCTGAGAGCATCACATTAGACTATGGAGATTTCAAAAGTTAAATGGGGTCTCTGTTTACATTGCTTAAATTAACTGACTTGTACATCACTAGAGAATAGATGAGAGATGCATCATAGCGGCTTTCTGCACTCAAGTAACCACTGTATCATCATTCTGTACAATAACGTCACTTACTATTCTTTAGTCTGCATGTACAGCCTGGTTGTCCCATCTTCCTCTGCTGCAGTTTCATGACAGGAGCAAAGCTAGTAGTTCATCATCCGTTTTGCAGATCATAATTTGTAGTCGGCTAATAACGTGCGTGTTTAGCTCCTCGTGGCTGATTCGTACCTGCAAGACAGAGGTCAGGTCGGTTAAATAGTATCGCTGTCGTAGTATCGGAGCATTTCTTCAATCGCAAGTGTGACTGTAGACTGATATTGAAACTGGTATTGGTGTATGCAAAGCTAAGATAATTACGGTATAGCTCGTGCATTCGACATGACAGTTTCTCCCGTTCTCAGATTTTTTTTGTTTGCTGCTAGAAAAATATCCCTCCGGTGCATCCAATTTTCGGAAACTTAAAAACGGCACGAGGTGATATCAGAGCAATAAGAGAAGCGTAGCATGCAACCTAAGGACTAATCCACTGATTCCCATAAGGGAAGAGGGCGACTGGAAGGGCTGAAAGTAATGAAAATAATTCTTTCAAGGTTTAACCTTTTTACAGGGTTTAACCTTTAAGAGGTGACCAGACGCAAGCACTATCCCTGAGAGAGCTGCTGGGTGTTTTATTTACGGTTTGAGGTGAATAACAGTCCAGCGTCTTGCTGCTTTCTCATACATTCAACCTTGATAGGTTGCACATCATCTACTGTATGTCAATTTGCAATCTCAATAACAACCATATGCATGCATGGATCAATAATGTCTGATGTCAAGGCTAAGGAATATTTGCTTTGACTTGCAATGCTCCTTAGTTTCACTGCACCATAAGCCAAAATCAAGCTGCGCCCTCTCACTTTAAAGTTTTATCAAAAGGCCATCTTTGATAGTCTATTCTGATCCATGGGTCAGCCAGCCTTTCAAGATGGAAAAGAAAACTACAGTGTAGCTTTTACAAACTCCACACATCAGACTCCTCTCCCATTCACTCACACAGAGCCAGCTAAAATACTACATATGGATATTATATTTTTCTGAAGTCTGAAAAAAACAATTTCAAATGTTTATAACATCCTTAGCCCCAAAAAATAAGTGACTAAATACAAATGCGTCTGATCACAAAATTATGCCTATATTTTGTAAACGGGATTTGTGAAAAATCTTTGATAAAAATTGAACAGGGCACTGAGGCTCCCTAAACACGACGGTAGTATTTCAAAATTATATGAATAATTTACCAAATATGTTTGCCCCTTTATTTGGTCATCTCAAGTGCACAGTGTTGTAAACATTTGCACCCATGAAAACCATGGCATGATCCTTTTCATATTTTAAAACTTAAAGCGAGCTGATAAAATCGCCGGATCCAATCTAATCAACTTGAGGCAGACTACATAAAACATTGTTGTGTTAACAATCAATACCTGGAGCATGGTATAAATAATAATAGCAGCATGAAATAGGTTATTTTCCGCCAGCAATCAGACAGTAATTGGTAGACCGCTATAAGTTGAAACTGTCATCTGAGGGAAAAAAAGTGGAAATAAGAGTAGAAGTGAACAAGAAAGAGTGAAGGAAATATTTAGACACCACTTTATCAACTTGTCGGAGCGCACCATCTGCATTTAAGATGGCAAGCCTACGGTAGAGATAGCGGAGTCCAGCCAAATGGCCGCTCACTGGCAGTTCTTGTGTTAAACAATGAAACCATCAGCTAGGTAACAAGAGTGGGGACAGCAGCTCGATACCTCTATGAGAGGTCTCCAATAATCAGCTGTGTTGGAAGCAGGCTGGATGCGGCCAAATACAAGCAAGCAGTATTGACAAGACGCCGGTTGCCTTCAATCAGTTTATATCTACTGGCAGGGAAATCAGCTGCACTCCACACGGGCCCACAATGATTCCTAATGGAGATGTCAACCGGAGAAACCGAGCTAAGGCAACGACGAGGAACGGACGCTAAAGGGAATATGGGGCACTTACATGACAAAACCTACGTCTGAAGAAAATGTCAATAAAAATCATGAGCAACAATACTATACTGAGCAAACATACCCGCCTCGCTGAAGCAACAATCAATTAAAGATCCCAAGCCATCTAAATGATTATTTTTTTCCCACAATGTTTTATGCAAAGGTCAAAATGAGTCTGACATGATTTGTCATTTGCATGCAATATCATTTGAAAGTAAGAACGACACACTCCTAACCTTCAAACCCCAGTGGTACTAAAGCTACCAACACTTCATTTACATACTCATTTCTTGTTAGATCCTGGACTTCCATTTTTGGTTAAATATGTTGAACCTTTTCGCACATAATGCCCCCCCCCCCACACACACACACACAGTAGCTGTGTACAGTAAAAGACAAGCAGAGAGATTGGGTCATATTAGGGTCACAAATAAATTGGCTGAGGGCAGCAGGCCTCACAGCTCCTAGTTTATAGAGGCAAATTAATTAACAGGCCATGCGGCACAGTCAAGGAAACACATTACGGATGTAGCTGAGATGACATGGCAAGAAGTATTTTACTAAATACAACCGCGCAACTGATTTCCCTGTCCATGAGCAAAAGGTCAGAAGCAACCCCGTCCAAATATCTGATAATGAAACATTTAATGCAGTATACGTTCTTATTCCTAGTAGCTTTTTTTTTTTCTGTCACCTCAGCAGAAATGCTACATCTTATTAAAACGGGTGACACATGTATTCTTAAGACTCAACTCAGCTGAAACTTGAAAGGGGAAAAAAACAGGTTCTACTGAATATCCTGTATGCATTTTATATGTAATATATATATATATATATATAAGCAGTATGGACAAGGTGTACACATAAATTAAATGCTGTCGAATATGGTCATATTGTATATTGTTTTTTTTTGGGAAATACTGGGTATACTGTACATCAGAGTGGAAGTGAATGGAGTGAGGCTCCCTTGTTGAGGTGTTAAAGGTAATTTACATAAAGGCATTTAATATTCAATGAAAGAATAAAGGTATCTTTTCTTTTAAATCAAATCAATTTGCAATACAAAATTTTAAAAAAGAAGAAGCTGTGAAGCTATCTACCTTACATGACAGAGGTCAATAATTTGTGTCTTTGTAGTAAATGGCACTTTAGTCACTCAACAGCATACACCCCCAAAATTTCACATGCATTTACACTTTGTCCACTCAGTGCAGAGCGAATGCTGAATCATCAAGAGCGGAGAAACTCCCAACGCAGCCGCTGCCATTCAGCACACACAGTTCAGCCACTGATGGGGGGAACAGTTGGCAGCTCGGGGGCCTCGGGCCAACCCCCGGCCGGCCATATGGCAGACGCTGTAGCGCGGCTGTGTCAGACTCGGGCATGTTTTAACGACCAATTAGGCTCATTAGGACTTGATTAGAGACGGTGAAGCCTGGGGGAGCCATGGAAGGGGGAGGCGGGTGGATGCTAACAGTGATGACTTATCATTGAGAGAGCTTGGTGGGGAATATGAATCTGTAATGAATTGCATTTTTTTTGTTCAAATACACATTAAAAGCAATTCCGGTAGAACTCTTTGATGCTCTCCCCATTATTAAAATATGACATTACCTATTAAAGTGGGACAGAAGTGGCCGTCGAACAACATCAATTCATTGATACTTAAATAATGTTCAAGGTAAAACTGTTGTTTCCATAGGAGATTATAGTCAAGTGAATTAATTTGCTCAAGGCTCAAATGTCACAATCATAAAACTTTAATTAACTGTCCAGGCATAGTTAAAATGTGAATGTTCTCAACTGTTAATAACTGCAAAAATAAAAAAAAATAAAACTGGTCATCTTAAGATGTTTTTGCAGAGAACCCTCATCAGACCTTTGGATATTTTACGCTTATTGTTTTAACCTCATTATAACTGACAATCATTTAGTCTGTGTGTGTGCGCTTGCATGTAGATGTGTGTGCGTGATGTGCAGCGGATTAGAGCTCTAATGATAATTTTACATATGGTGGCTGGATAAACCTGCCATTGCGTTCAGATCATAAATCCAATCTGAGGATGATAATCCGTTTGCCAGATGAGGAAATAAAGCCAAATATTATGCAGAGGGAAAGATGTTTGTGGTGCAGTTTGCACAAGCATGTTTACCACAAGTAAACCGGGAAAACAACTTTTCCATATTTGCACACCTATCCTTTTTATAAGAGGTTAAAAATATAGTATGTTATTTGGTTCAACTGAATATATCACATACAGTATAATAATATTTGAGTATTCTAGCCTTCTTCATATTATGCATCTTCCTTTCTGTTGTTATTAGCATGTGAAGTCACCCAGCACTAATCCGACAGTGTTGTTATTGAGCTCAGGGCCATGGAAATGGACAGTGTTGTAAGACATGCAGAGTGCATCTAAGCCAGATTAGCAGTCAAACACCCCCACAAACATTGTGGCCATATTCAAATTCATATTTGCATCCATGTTGTGCTCAATAGGCTGTTTTCTGTTATGTTGCAGGAGTGCACAAGCAAAACACACAGAAGGACAAAAGGGAGCATGTAACAAAAAAAAAATAAAAGTGTTAAAGCAAAAACAAAAAAATTAGTGAGGTGGAAAAACAGCATTCAATTCAAGTCACTTGTGCTCATAGAAAATTACAGACCAAGAAAGGGAGGGAGGGAGAGGGAAAGTAGATCCAGTGTTTGACATTTCACCTTGCTCAGTTGATAAGGGGTGTCACCCTCAGGTCCTCAGGGCTTTCACTGCTGTCTGAAGCCATCAGCCATCCCCGGCACGGAAAACTATTGATCAACTACACTGTCCTGCTTTAACTCCGTGTGTGTGTGTGTGTGTGTGTGTGTGTGTGTGTAAGGTAGGAAATATCGGGTTGGTATCAAGTCCAATGTCAGAGCAAAAAAATAATAATAAATACAAATTTCCCTCTTGAGACTTTCTTTTGCTTAGTTACATCCAAACTGAGGACATTTAAACTGCAATACTGAGAAGAAATAAATGATGCACCTGCAGAGGCATTGAATATTCCTCCCGAGCAGGATGGATGCGCATTCATCGCGTGGCTCGGGGACAAGCTAGGCAAAGGCTGAATAAAATGTGGCCAAGCGCAGATTCATGTTAAAAATGACACAATTAGTTCAACTCTGAAGTCTGTGTTAGTCACGCATGGCTTCCCTCCTTAGAATCACATGAGGTGATCAGACAGGCAAATACTCCCAGGGCCTGCATGTGTATGGTCAAATGAAACACACGCAAACATGAAGGAGGCATGAACACACCTAACAGCGGAATGGCATCAAGCTCGTGTGGATAGCGTAAACACAACTAAAAGCTTCACACTCTAATTTATGATATGGAAGGGGAAAAAAAAGAAAAGATTCAAGAACGTCAGGAAAACATGCTCTAATTCCACAGACTCTCGCACTGAAAAATTGATCTTTATTTTCGGGGCAATGCATTTTGAAACAAAAGGGAAAAGAAAGTTAATATGCAGGAAATGAAGAAAATGAAAAGTACAGTACACAGATCACTTTGAGTTTGCACTTTCAAAGCCGGCAGAAACGAGCGTTTGAATTTTAGGCCCCCTCAAGAGATGGCAGGGATAGGCAGGGCCTGATTTTATTAATTTCATCTGTACTTATGTTTCTCCTGAATAAAACATTAATACTCCCAGGAATAAGGGAATAACAGAGAGTGAAAGAAAGACAGCTACTTCTCTTTTAATTAGCAAGCAATGTGGGGCTCTCCAACCATCCCAGCTATAGCGAGCTTTGGATTGCCCTTCAAGTGTTTCTCTGTCAATCAAGGCATTTTTTTTCCTGTCTCCAAGCAACTTTTAAATCTAACTTGCACTCGCTAAACAGCGCTAAAGAGAATAGCAAATGTAGTTTCTTGCTTGTAGTCGAGCTAATATGCAATTTTCCAATCTGCTATAAAGCAAAGCAGGGTGCTGATTGATTCCATTGCATCGGATTCATTTTTTAACGTACTATATTACTGCCAAATTATCCCCACTTGACACAGACTTGCGTAGGCCAGGTAGCTTCCCGAAGAATATATATATAGTCATAGTTTTCACTTTCTTGCCCTCGGGTGCAACCAGTCTGAGATCACACTGGCAGGTTCGCTCGTGGAGCTCTCAGTCAAAGACACTTGCAGCTGCAGGTAGAGAAACAGAGTTTGCTTCCAAAGCACCCGTTTGAAGCTGCGTGCCACAGTGATTGCTGGCATGAAAGTCAAACGCATATTTTTCATGTCAAATTAGCTTGGCGTAACCGTTTTAGACAAGTCAACCTCCAACACGTAAACACAAATATTTACTGTGTTTGTTTTTTGTCGGCAGACTCAATACAATCGTTGACTGTGGATTGCCGGTTTTAAATGTCTTCAAATAAGGGCATTAAATAGGGCTGAGGCCTTTTTTTTACTGTTGCACATTTTTAAATAACCAGTAAAATTATGATTTCTATTTTGAAGTTTTGAAATTTTGTTGGTTTATGCATGCAAAATGCAAAAGAGGATTGATCGGAGGTGCGCTTAAGGATGGAGAAGAAGAGGAGCCAAAATGGATGAGAGTGTGGGCGCAACGAGGAATGAGAAAGTCCCACCAAGAGTGAAGGGCCTCTGTAATGATGGAGAGGGATTACCAGAGAAGTCAGTGGACTGGGGAAGAGGGGATAGGAATAAAAGTCAAGTCAGAAAGTAATGTATGAAGGTCAAGGAGATGAGGAAGTGGCGGAGGTTGGTGTCTGTGGTTAGAAAGTTTATTTCACAAGTAAATGGATTCAGTCAGTGACAAATTATTATTTTTTAAATTAACAATCAAGCTTTAAAGCGCCATTTCACCTTATGACAGAAATAAATTACATTCCGTTGCCAAAACCTAATCAGAATTACGGGCATTTAATAAAGTATTTCTCATATAATCACTGTTCAAGCTATGTATTGGGCAGTGACAGTACGTAGATAAGAAATAAAGAGTGTTTATAATAATAATGATGATAATACAATAAACAAACAATATAACCTGAACAGAAGTGCAGCTTTCAAAAACATTTAAATTAAATACCAATGAAAATGATGAACTTTTTGTTTTAATTGCCAGTATAACAATCATAGCAAATTCTCAAGTTTATTTAACAGTGTAATGATAATGTGCTCATATATATTCTATGCACAAGTAATTTAATTTCAGAAATATAAAAAATAAATTGTGGAGAGAAAAAAAGAATCAAGGATTGTAGTCTATTTCCTCATCAGTCCTTTGGCTGATTATTTCAAAATCAGCAGCACACAGAGTGCAGACATCTAAAATGTGAAATGACACATTGAGAGGAATCGAATCAGTATGTTTTATCATTTTAATTAACAGGAGATGAGCAAATAAATTGAAATGTTTATCGACACGTCTCAGCTCAACAGAGAAGCCGCCTGCTCGGTGGAACATAAAAATAAAATATTGAATGTGGGATGTGTATCATCTCCATGCGGTTGTACGGTCTACCTATGCCTCCTATTGGTCTGATGGCTACAGTCCACAACAATCTCAGTCTTTACGTTAGAGGAGGAGGAGGAGGAGGACGAGGTAGGGACGAGGCGCTGATGCAGGGGGGTGGCAGGCAAGACAGATGCGGGATGGGGAAAAAGAGAGGGTGCAACGGACGGAATGACGGTGAGTGACAAAGAGGGAGAAAATCAGGCGAAGGGGAAGAAAGGCTTTGGGGGGGCTTGGTGTGTGTGTGGGTGGGGGGGGGGTTGCAATAGGAGAAAATGGAATGGGAGGAGGTGGGGGCGGGAAGCTTGGAGGGAGAAGGGAGATCTTATGAATGTTGACCACTGTCCCTCTACATAAATCTGCACATTAACTGCATCAAATGAGGCTCCCCATGTTTTCTCATCTTCTCCCCAGCATCCATCCAACACACACAGACACACACACACACACAGCACAGCACAGCACCAACCCCGGTCGCCATCTTGCATCTGATTGGCCGATGTCGTTTAGAATGTCTGTCTACATCAGGGGACAAGCCAGGGACCGCAGTCCTAACAACACTTCCCCCTGTCAAGCCCCAATGCCTGATGGGTAGAAACGAAGCGAGCGCCGCCCGCGTTGCAGACAAGTGTCACACAGCTAATATCCACCAGGAATGATGACATACGATTACAACTGACAAACATTTGGAACATTTGAAAAATTTAGAGGTTATATTAATATTTTTATAATGCAATAAATGCAATGTGAAAGGGAGAAAAGAAAAATGTCAATCCAGAATATCTCGAGATTATATTTATAATATAACATTGGAATATTAGCCACAATATTATAGCCACTTACACACTGCAATGAGAGGTGAATCAAAAATTCCACTTTCAGCCAAATAATAATGCTCGCTTTCACTGATACTGCCTGAGAGGTATTTATTTAACAAATTGCCCTAATTCATGTTAAGCACAGCTGCGTGTTTTATATGCGTTCTGAGAATTTATTTGAGCTGCATATTCCTTTGCAGAGCACATCCGTGTTGGATTGAGTGACCAGATGAGAGGTGAAGATTTACTTTTGAGTGAGCTGTCAAAAAAAAATGTGGAGGAAAGCTTAGAAGGTGAAACTGCCATGACGCTGTGGCCTTGTCCTTTAAAACAGCGTGGTTACCGCATACAATGTTCAAAATATATTTTCTTATAAAAAGGGCAGTAAAACAGTCATGACCTTCTAGAATTCTAAGCAAACAAAAAGGTGGCAGTCAGCCATTTTGAGCAACGTCCATTTGTAATCTCTCAGTAATTAGTAGGCAGCTTTGAATAAAAACTATTTTCAGGCCCCTGGAAAAAAAAGAAAAAAAAGCTTAACTCTGCATAAACAGTCTGATGTTCTTTTACTGTCTCCCGCTCTTTTGCTATCACGCTCTCTCCGGGTAATCCTACTTTTGTTGCCGGTGAAGAGGAAGGTGTCGAGCACCAGAGAAAAAAAGCCGAGGGAGGATTGGCGTCAACCGGAAAGATCAAGTGGGTCATCTCCGCGTGCTCGACTAAGTGTTGTCCACCTCGTATCGCCGCAACCCCTCCTCGGGAATCACGACATGTTTCATTTATGTGCCTTCAGTGTGACCAGAAAGGACTCCGGGAGGGGATTTTGCTAATTTTTTCATCCACACCCGTCCGACGGGCCATTAAGTAAATGAGAGCACAGGCCTGCCTTTGTGCACACTGTATACAATAAAAGGGGGGATTTAGAAGCCTTGCCGGCCGGCCGGCCGGCCAGCCGACCACGGGGGACAAACAAAATGAATGAAGTAGAGCAAGGTTGAGGACTCTTACATGGCGGGATAGGGAGTAAGGGAGGCAAGGGGGACTGGCTAATGCAGGCCCTCCATAACCTCCTGGCCATCCCGTCATGACGGGACGGCCCATATATAACGCAGACACGTTTGGTCTCGGCGAAAGGTCATAAAAGGGTAAAACTTAAGAGGAATGATGAGAGCGCCGCTGTCATAAAGAAGAGACAAACAGGTGCGTTCAGGGAGGCTTGGTGGGTGGGGGGGTAAATGGTCATTCCGCTCTTAAAGCAGCACTAAAATATTTCGCAGTGACCTGAACTAGGGCTCCAGATTTATTGCTGGGGTCAATACTCGGTTCTGATCAATAGTCAATCAGAGTAATCAAACACCAATTACATGAGGAGTATGTCCAAACATACGCTGGGAACAATGTATTTATTATTTCTCTGCAGTCTGGTCTCAAGAATCAATAAAATTCATTTTGAAAAATTAGACACCGATTTATTTAGCGGATCAAATTATGAGCAGAGTTATACTGATCATATTTTTATTGTGTATGTATTTTATCATTAATGAAGTCACCTAAGTGATGATTTTTTCATATTTATTTATTTTAATTTATTTGTAAAATGTTGAAGATGATAAATGTGGTATTCCTTCTGAAAAAGTAAAGAAATTCTGCGGCGTCTAAATGTATCTTGATGAGCTCGACACCTGCAACCTGCATTGAAGATGCAAAAAGAAAAAAAGAATGTGGTGTAATGGAAGCACTTAATAGACATGAGAGGTTCAGACTTGAAAGCTCCATCATTCCCCTAAATGCATATCCATTTTGTTTATTGCATTTGGTCTTCATTTAAAAAAAAGAAAAAAAGTCGGAAGGGCAAGAAACATGAAAAACAATAATTATGCTGATGGTTTAAAAAAAATCATATCAAAATTAAGAATATTTATCAGAAGCAAGTGCTCCGTAATCCCCTGAGTGCTTATTGAAGTTCAATTCAAATGCAGCGCATCAACACACACACACACACGCACACACACATACAGCAAAATCAAAAAACATCTTATATCTGCTCTTTTCCCACCTCTCTATTATTTTTTTTTTTTCAAAAAAATCTTCTTAGATTTTTACTGCCTCTCCTTGCATTATTTTTAGGGAAAATAGGCTAATTGCACCTGAAAAGCTCAAATGGAAGCAAAAAAACAACACCATCTTCAATATCAAAATCCATTAGAGATTGAATTTAGAATTTCCTCTCATGTTTGATGAGTTCCTCCTTTAAATTCCAAGGGCATTTTTACCTATCGAGGCAACAAGGCTCTTGTTCTTTCTTTTTTCCAGTCCAGATATGCATCGCATAGCCTGTAAGTTAAATTCATACATTCACCAGTGACATCAGCAAGAACTGGACAAGGAAAAGAAGGGAGGGAGGGAGGACAACAATGTGCGGATGTGTGTGTCGGGTGTGAGTGTGTCACGGGGGGGCATGGGGCGATTTTTCTGCCCCGTAACCATGACAACCCTCATCTCTAGAGTGTTGGAAGGGAACACACTCAGGATTGTGATGTCCCCCTCGATATTTTGGGTGTGAAAATCTATCAATACTGTAAGTAAATGAATGAATATTTAAAAACGTTCATGCATTTTTATAAATAGATTCGCACTGTATGGGAGTGATTATTTACAGAATTATTTTTTTTAATGTAACTGGGGAAAAAAACTCTGAACTGAATTAAAATCATGTGAAAGAAGTTTGAATTATTTCAGTATTGACGACATTTTAAATAGAATTTTCTATTGAGTGCCAGAGCCCATTTCAGCAAATATCTAATATATTCAAGTTAGCCATGATAATTTGTCGACTCAACTTCTAAACAAGCATCCTTCATTCCTATTCCAGGCAGTGGTTGGTATATAGGCACGACTCCTCCTATAGTGGAATATGAATGTCAGAGGGAACATTTTAATCATTTGGCAGGGTAGGAAGCCCAATCTCCAAACATCCACATTTTGACACACAATCTCCCTCTGCTCTTCTCTATCCTACGGTTTCATCATCTCATCTCACACCCTTCGTGTCTCAGGGACCTATTAAATCCTCCCCCCTCGCACCCTCCCTCACCCGCCGGCACACCTCGCTCTCCCCCTCTCTTTCAAATGTCACCTTCATTTTTTTTCTCCTTCATATTCCAGGGCCCGGCCGGCGACGGCATTGTAGATGGTTTAATTTTTGCGGCCCTCGCTGTGTGGTCTCTCCTCTGACGCGCAGCAGATAAGACGCAGAAGATGATGAGGCCCGTGTTTATGCACCAGGGGAACAACGGGCCTGCATGTACGAGTATAACAAGATACAGTTAGGCCTGATAGTTTCTCATATTTGCCTAAACCCTTTTTGATTCAGGGGTTGTCTGAACTCAAGAATTACACGTTTATTTTAATCCTTTCAACTCCAAACAAACTGATATGTCCCCATCTGGATCAAAGTCTCCTTAACTGCAATCTCATGTTGTAATGGATTAACTGTTCATAAAAACAACAAGCCTACAAATGGTTTGTGTTAGATTCGAGACTTACACAATTGGAGCGCTTTGGCCAGAAAGAGTTCTTTGTCTGCCAGGCATTTATGGACTTGATCAAACAGTCCACTGTTGACTTCAGAGTTTGGACGTTAAAAGAAAAAAATCATTTGCACTATAAAGAGTTCGCTCAGGTGGTTTTCATTTTTGTGTGTTGGTGATTTGGATTTTCAATGTTTTATTCAACCCATTACACTCTGGAGTTTGGAATTGTTTTTTTTTTGTAAATAATTATCTTTAGAATCTAATATTAGAACCTGCCATCGCATTTCATTCTTTAATTTCGAGTATGATTTGGCCCATCTACCTGAAGACATGAATCAACAATCAATGCAACACAGTGGACAGGTGAACTCAATCTTTTTCTTTCTTTCTTGGCAGAAGAACATAAAATGGCGGCGTCAAAGTGAGAATGTAAAGACAAGAGAGTCGATAGGTGCGAGAAGATATTTTTAGTTTGCTGGCTGCCCAAGACAACAGCGTAGGCTCACTTTACACATTGAGAACATATCAGCGTGAAGAAGCTGTGATCACTGGTGCTTTTTCTCTTAATGCCCCTTGATAATGTCACTTTGGTGCTGTAGCTTACCTTTACTCTTCCTCCACCTCTCCCTCTCTTCGACACACACAAACACACGCGCATACACTCACATTCACCGCAGGCTTTGCAGTCTCCAGCTGCTGCCAAGCACTGCATGAGGGCATAAATTGTTAGGTGTTGGCCAGTAATTCTAAAATGCAATCTTCCCTGCTCCTTCCCTGTTATCGCTTTCTCTCTCTCTCTCTCAATCTTATTCTTTTGTCCTCTCTATTCTCTCTCAATGTCGCTCCTACTTTGTTTGTCTCTTTACTTGACCTTTCTCTCTGCATCTCTGTTTCTTTGGTTTTAGCTTTGTCTTGCAATATGTCCGTCCTTAACCCCCCTCTCCTTCCCTGTCTGTCTGTCTGTCTCCCTCAACAACCCCCTCTCGGTATTAATGATAGCAGCAAAAGGTCACATGACAAATGAGTGGCAAACAAATCAGAACGCGTTAGACTATATCTCTATTATGGCTCTGCTAAGGCGAAGGCCCCCGTGCCACGGAAAGAGAAGCACGTCCACTTTCGGTATGACGTTTCTGCACAGTGAGTCAGAATAAAACATTTTAAAGACAATGGGACAGTGAGAAATAGGGGAAGACCCAGAGTAATTAAAGCAAATGGGGGTGGGGGACAAGCAAGAAAAGGTGGGACAAGAGGAATAAAAATCCCCCTCTCCCTTCATCCCCCTGAGGAGATGAAGTCGGGGAGTATATGAAAGAGAGAATAAGAATGAGACAGTCAGAGAGCGGGCGGAGGGAGAGACTATTTGTCTCTCCTCTTGACACAGCAGGATGATAATGCATTTTAATGACAAGTCCTGAGACTGCTTTTATGAGGGAATGGACACGCGAGTACATTTTTGGTCAAAGCCAAAGAAGAAGCTCACCAGGCTAGACATCAGTTCCTGATCAGTTGGAAACTTTGGCAGAAGGCAATTTGGAAGCGATCAGAGGGAAATGTGAGGTGTATTAGGCAGAAGGGCTTATAGGAGCCAGGACCCGACGTGACATCCATCTTGCCTATGAGAGGCCTTCATCAGCAGCCATCTTCTGGCTGGCCCAATCAATCTCTCCTCCTCACTACTCTCCCATCAACGCTTCCCTCTCCCCACCATTTCACACTCAGGTTTAATTTGGCCTGTCTCGCCTGTGAGTAAGAGGAAGTGACCGACCGGCGTCCTGCTCAAAAAGAAAACTAGAAGCTGATCAGGAAGTAAGGAGGTGATAACGCTTCTCAATCTTATGCTAGTGTATGTGCTGCGCTCGCTGTGTATGTTAGCACAAATGGGAGATTCAATATTAAATCTGGACAGAAGAACAGACAGTACCTTTGCAAAATAAAATTGGTAGGACGCACAGTAGCTCTTAAATGAACTGATTCCGTCTCCAGACGCCATTCGTACAATTTCCTATATTATCTTATCCCTATCATTTACCACACATCAGTTATCATTGAGCCTCATTTCTGAGGTCTATTTCATCTTTAGCGTATCCGCCGATGATGGAAAAGTGAACTATTCAGCTTGGGTATTACTTTGGGCGGTGGCCTGATCTCAAAGCGACTAGAGTTGAAATTGCTTTAATATTGCTTCATTTTCAACCCGTCCTTGCCATCGCACTTTATATTGCAAAAGTGGAGTCAGAGTTAAATGTTTAAGATGACTAAAGTGGACACTGTGACCACATCTAGTAGGTCCAGTTGGTCAACATGTGCAAGTATGTGTCAGCTCAAGGAAGTCAGACTGAAAACTTGAAGAAAGTAGAATCATGTTGGAATATGTGTCAAAAAATTCTAGATTATAGCAAGTTGGCAATTATGTGTGAGGTATTTATTTGTTTCTACGCAGATGGTTTGCACAAAACCCAAAAGACTTGACGTATTAAAAAAACAAATTATCATTAGGTCTGTTGTGCTTTGGTGAAATGTACACACATAATTTGACGAATTGAGCTAAATGCTTGTATAATTACTGACGATGCTTAGCCGTTAGCGTAGGACTGCTAACAAAGAACATGTGAAATCATGCATACATGACATTTATTACATGAAACAACAACACCCACCTCCCACTTAAAAGGAAGACACCGATCCAAGGGGTAATGCTTAATTAGCCCAGACACTGTAAAATGAGCATATGCACGCATTCACGTTAACAAACACACACACACACAGACAAGACAAGATAGTGCCAGCAGTATCATTCAGATGAGCAAAATAAATAGATAAATAATTAATTAATATTCCCAGAATATATTTGTGCGCAAAAAAAAAATGAAGTTGTAATTCAACACAGAGGCTACATCTAAGTAACTTCATATAAAGACCCTCATAAGATTAAAGACGGCACATTTGTTGTTCCGTGAAAAGCAGGAAATGTGCTTAATCGCTGCCCCTCTGAGATGTCGATAGATTTGCATGTTCGCGCTTATCAAAAAGATCCAAAGCAGTCATGCGAAGAGTTGGCGATAACCCCGCTCCTTTGTATGCCTCCAGGCCACAGTGATAGTGATCTCCTGCTGGCATAGAATTAGCCATAAACTCATTTGCAGTGCCGTGACCCGGATTATGGAAAAGGTGGGTCAAGGAAGATATGGCATTGTCTGCATTAATATTCAATAAAACAATGAAGGATGAAACCAAAAGCTCAGCAGGTGGGGGACTCATTTGAGTTGCATTGGCATAGAGAAAAAGAAAAGGAAGATTAAGATAACGTCAACTGCAAAACAGCCGCAAAATATCTGTCATGAAATTCAGTGTATACGTAGTATATACGGTTTCTCGACTTTTTATTTCACATGCCATCAAACGTGCACAACAACAAATGAGAAACTGTAAAAGACAGTGGCATTTACATGTGCCATCACTTGAACGGAACATCTTAAATGACTCTGAAGAGCAGATTGCTTGCAGTCAAGTCCCGCCGGCAACTTATTGTCAATGCTGCATTTTCATTACCGGAGATGGAATCATCGCATCGTGTAGGGGGGGAAAAAGAAACAGCAGTATGGAAACAAGAGAACGAGTACGCATAGCATGTGGAGGCCATTATTTTTGGCGTGCTCCAAGGCTGGGAGAATTAGAAAATATCATTCTGTCAGGGTGATTTGATAGTGCGATGAAAAATGTCAGAAGTGGAGATGACAAATCATGGTGCTGAGGAGAGGGGACTGGGAGACAGGGGATGTCATTTGTCATGAGTGCCATTTGACTGCACCCTCCCAGCCCCCACCCTACCCATCTGCCTCCTCTTCCACACCCAGCCCAACACGCTCCTCAACTCTTCTGCCTCCCCTCGTCGTTTTCTTTTCTTTGTAATGATCTATTTGAACGCATTGTGCCGTCTCTCATCTTTCTTCCTCTTAGTGTGCCAAAACTGCCTCAGCCTACCACCGACTAGATGTCGTCCCTGTCCGATGAAAATCCCGAACCTCTATTTTATTGTGATTTAGAATAATTAGTGCTCGTGTGCTTTTAAAAGCACAAACAACTAATGCAAACAAGTTTTATAAGGCCCTCGTTATATATGTCCAACTGTCCTTCAAAGCATATAATTCCATTTCAGACCACAGGTGATGACACACCAAGCCATGAACCAAGAGGTGTATACAACCTTGGATTGTGAATGGAATGATTTGAGCACATGATTGACAATAAAAATCTGATTGATGTGTGCACGTCAAATCTGGCAGTGAAATTCTGCATTACTTTGAGTTACGAAAAGATATGGTTGCCATCAGTCAGGGCAGCAAGAGGATACAATTATCGTATTCCTCTTTGTATCTGTTAATCCGAGATATATCGGTGCTCAACGGATGCTCGTACAGGCATTAAGAAAGAAAAAAAACGTGGGAGACATAGCTGCATATCAAGTGGACAGCCAAACGCATTAATATAAATACATACATACATACACAGACATGCGCGGTCCAAATGTCAAGCCTGGTGACATTTAAGCCTTTCATCCTCTGCTGTCTGCTTCTGATCTCAAAACAAAAAGGTTAGTGTAGCTACTCGGGGTCCCCCCCCCCACCCCCAAACATTCCTGTTGCATATTTCTAGGTTTGAAATGTGTTGTTATGAGAAACTCACATGAAATGGGTGGAAATTAAAGGCATGTGACGGGTCATGACCGACTAGGGTGTCACTGGTTGTGATTATGGTGGAATCTCAACTCTCAAAAGCGTTGAAGCTTGTAAAATTGCTGGTATGCTTCCTATGCCAAATTTTGTCATAATTGCAATTTATTTGGTGGTCTTTTTTCATTGGTAATACTACAAACTGAAATCCGTATTAACCTTTACGAATAGGACATATATTCCACTGATTTCACCAATGTTTTAATTTTTTTGCCATGGTGGTGTCAGTATTGGTATCGTAATACTTTACATAAGTATAGCATCAAAAGTCTGAATTTTGGTCGTGTAACCGCACCATTAAAATGGTATAATGATGCCAAGAGCTTTGGCTGACAATTCACTTATTGACCATTTTTCTCTATGACTCATGATGATTGTCTCGACGTCCCTCTTTCCTGCAATTCATCCCTTCACTTCTGACAGTGTCTTCTGCGCCCCCCCCCCCCCCCCCCCCCTCTCCATTTTCAAACCATCGTGTTCTCATATTTTTTCTCTTTGCCCATCAAATCTTTTATTATCAAAATGCTACATATTTCTTAGTGGAACATAAGTGAATGAATTTTATCTCCGTCTACGCGTCTTGTTCATTCATGTTTGAACATGCGTGTATTCTTTTGTGAATTTGGAGGTAGCCGGAGCAAGAGTTCACGGGTAATGTGGTGGTGTGTGTGTGTGTGTGTGTGGTGTGAGTCATCCTCAGCATGGTGTGTAACGCCGTCCCCTGCCTTAATGCTTGGGTAATTAAGGAACGGCTTCAAGGTTGCATGGACACAAGACAATCCAGGCCTAATGAAGTATCGATCGGGCGCGTTGAGGCCCGTGCTTGGACTAAGACAAGATGACATTCATTTACAGCAGGTCCACTGCTGGGAGAGCAAACACACACAGGCAGCCCAGACACATCACAAAGGCACGTTGATGACAATATAAGAGACTCAACAGCCATGGGTTTTAATCACAAGGGAAACAATGAAGAGCCACGTTTAATGCCGCCGGGTTGATCTGTGTGCATGATGTGTGTGTGTGAGTGTGTGTGTGAGTGTGTGTCCGTCTTTCTATCACCTTCTGAGCAAGCAATAGGAGGTTCAAAGCAATCTCCTACTGAAAACAGTACTGATTATACAAATGGTGATTATGGCGGCGATAATGATGTTCCTGCCATCAGCCCGGTCATTACTGTCTGCTGCATATGAAGAAAATGTGTCACATGGCACAATCTATGTCATCACCATTTTATTTCAACAGGAGCATAATAGGCCATTTCACACTATCGCCACAGCGGATTAGATTTACATGTTAATTCTGTCACATTTATAGAAAGGGAAAAAAAAAACGGACAAACGCAATTTATGGTTGGAACAGATGTTTTTAGTTTAAATATACATTTTAGATTGTCTGATTGAAATTATTTTTTGAAGCCTATGTGACATTATCTTGTATGAATTCAAGCAATTTCGTTCAGACCATTACAGCTTGAAGCACTTTTATAATTTGAAAGTACCCATTCAGGGACACTCTGACCTGACAACACACTGGCTGCTGGTAAAGTAGCCAAAATAAAAAATAGATGGAAAAAAACATCACTGGTGACTTTTATCCTTTTTTGTTACCTTCTGGAAAAGCATCAATTTTGCTATCTGCAATTGAAAAACTCACTGAGATATGTTCTTAAAACTTTAATCCACCCAATGTATATATTTTTTAGGGTCAAAGGTTATCATTCTTAGTGAGAGGGAGCGCATTAAGCATTTGCCTAAATATCTCTTGATTAATTGTGTTGCAATGTCTTTGAATCATTGTTTTAATTCACTTCCACCGAGTAGGCTTTGTTTTTGTCAGGATTTGTTGGTTTTTTTTAGTATAGGTCAAACATGAGCTTAATATATTAAGATAAAATCTTCTGCCAAACCAGCTCAACAAGATTAGACAAACACTCAACAGTCAAAAACAACCATCATAGACCGTCTTTTGACTTCCAGCATCCACAAATGAGTGAAGAGTAAATAGCGTACTGTATTTTGTCGCTAATGTCTCATCATGAGCCTCTGTGAAAACTTTAAGGACATTTTGTTGTGGATAATTCAGTTTGAATTATTGCAGTTGTCCTAAATAGTATTTTGTTGCACCCTTTCTGTCACTTTGTGTGAGTCCGTTCCCACCTCAGCCTGGAGCTTGGTGATTATGTCTCTGATTGACATATGCTTGGATTCCCATGTAGTGGCCTAGTTCTTCACTTAAGATGGCGCAACATTATCTTGATCTTCAAGACAACTTCTCTGAGACTATAATGGACAGACAATCAGAGTGACACATGCAGATGACGCATTGAAGTGAGTGAGAAATAGAAAGATGACAAGATGAACATGAATGATCTTGATGGTCATGATTCCAAGGACAGTTCTGCACAAAGTTGTTAAAAAATGTGCTATATTATTTCTTCTGCCTTTTTGACACATAGTTTTGGCGATATCGAACCTGGTTGGTTTGATTATAAACAACACGGAATGAGACATCCCTTTCAGAGACTAAAGCTGAGATTCCTACTTTGTTTGTATCCGTTACCATGGCAGCACGTCGAGATTGACTCCTTAAAATGTAAAAAAAGGCTCAGGACACACAACCACAAACCGACACATGTTCCCAAAAAACGGCGAGCATAACTTTCTCATTAAACCCTTCATTATTGCATCAAATAAAACGGCACTGTTTGCACTTTTCACTACTCCCACGGCAAAATGTTCCGAGCTTATTATTCCCTTTTGCTTGTATTCAAATGTATTTAAATGAGAACAGTTTAGACCCGCTGCGTTCTGGCAAAAGCCGACTAATGGTGGAAGCGATGCGAAGACGAGGCCAACTTCCATCTGTTCCCACCGTTCTGAGGGTGTAACCTCAGTCTGCAGCGCAAGCAACTTTGAAACCTGCAGTTAAATTGCTGACTTCATATTACTATATAAGCTCCCCCCCCCCTCCCTCTTCACTCCCGCCATGATCTGACGGCATACTGTGAATTTTTGAGTAGCGCCAAAATGCTCTCATTTGAACCGATCACTCCACTCACATGCAAATGTGGCAGCCAGGTGGGGGGATATTTTCCACTCGTAATTGGCGGTTCTCTCGCGGAGACTCCGGGTGTCAGTTGGAAGTATGTTTTAAGCCTTAATGGGTTTTGACGGGTCAGATCAGAAAGCGCCTGGCGTGCAACTGTGTATGAATTTGTGTGTGCACTTCCATGCCAAAACCTGATGCATTTTTAAACAGCGCCAATTACTCCACATAGTGAGCTTTGCTGAAACATTTTTATTGTGTAATACCTGTCACGTATGGAGACATCAGCATTCATTAAGCTCAAAGGCATAGCCGAGTGATGGCCAAGGTAAGCCTGAACAAAAGAGGAGAGCAGCTCAAAATGGATGCTAAACGCACCTGACTCGCAAGGGTCAACTATAACCTTTCATATGATAATCACATGCGCTCATGCCCATTGCATAAAAGTCATTTCAGATGTCTCATGAAAACGAGAAAAAATAAATAACAAGAAAATTGGATCCTGACAGGCTAATGTTTTCCAAAAGATTTCACTTTTTGTCTTATGTAACAATCTAAAATAAATGTGGGTAAAAATATGCAAAAATATTCTGTAAATTCATCGCGATACAAGGCTCGCTCTTTGAAAAGTTAAACATCCATGGCCTTAGAATTCTATTACTTTGCCACATCGTATTTAGCTATTAATCATTTCACATGGGGAACATTCAGAGTGTCTCATTACTATGCATGTGTCACTGTCCCAGCAATTTAAAAAGCAACTTATCATTTGGCTCGACAATGAAGGTGCAGCCGAGGCACCAGATAGTGTTGACACTCCAAGTGGTTTTAGATTTATTGTGCATAATAAACACATGAGCAGGTTTTGAATGAAATCATCCGATGCATCTACATCTAGTTTTACTTTATCTGCAACCGGCGCATTCATAAACCAACGCCTGAGCATACAGAGGTGCTTTGGCATGCTGATAGATCATAAATCATGTGAATTATAAATCACGGTTTGTTTGGACGCACGGCGGAGGAGTCAAATTGCTGTCCAGTTTATGAAAAGTTTGCATTAATAAGAAGCGGCCCTCCTGGGTGCTTGTAAACAGAAACATGAGGTGGAGGGCTAACTCATGCGAATGGAGAGCCTGACTGCTAATGTTTCTTCAAACGGGTATCAATCAGTGGAAAAACATTCCTGTCTTGGATTCGGAATTATGAAGAGCCATTTCGCAACATCAACACCTGTAGGACAGAACAAGGTGGCTTCGTGAACTTGAATAACAAAGTTGAATTTGTTTTTCTAGCCAAGAGTGCTACAATAAGTTGAACCAAAATTTGCACGGAAAATATGCCTCAAAATGAAAGTTTTATATAAACATCAAAAACATTGGACTACAAAATTTGCCTTTCACTTTGCTGTGAATGAATCAACATATCAGGAAAGTTGCAGCGGAATGCAAATATCACAATGTGCCGTGAGCAGCAATCAATTCTCCATGTATGGGGGAAGATTTTTTTTTTATTTTTTAATAACGTATTTAGCAGTACATTGCCAAGCACAAAAAGAAAGTCCATGTGAATTTATGCCCATTTGGAAAAAAAAGTAGGACAGCATAATCCTGTAGCACAAACCCAATCTCCGAGATCTGAAGAGTACCTGATTAATTCTTTGGTATTAATCATGTAATTCTTTCATATAAAACAAAGCTTAAGCCTTATTTGCTAAGATAGTTGACCTTGACAGAGAGTTAAGACATTACAGCTTGGATTTAAAATGCATCTAAAGATTAAAAATGATGGTTGACTATTACCGAGGATTATAAACCCAAGGAAAATTGCTTTTCTATTTTGAAACAAAACTGATTTTAGAGGAGAGCTCCAGGGTCAGGTGCTATATGAGGTGAGAATTTGAGCAGGGAAAGATACAACGCACTTTTGTTTCAGAGTAAGATGAATCACGCGTGCTTGTTTTCTTATTTATTTCTCGTAATTTGCCCCCCCAAACACACACACACACGCACACCTTCTCTTTTACCCAAACACAAAAATTAAAGTAATATACTTGTAAGAGAAACAAGATTCATGGTAAATTTATGCTCGGCTGCTTGAGGCTACAAGGCACCTCAGACACGCACAGTTTATTTGATCTCTGCTCGTTGAGGGGAGAAAAATCCTTTATGACTATCAAATGTGTCTCACCCTTTCACCGTGAATCTTGTTTACCACTGTTGCCGTGTGTTTATCTGTGAATGAAAATGACTCGGGAGACACCATACACTCGTTTGCCCCAACAACAACACGTTTTTTCTTTCATTTCACAGCCTTTATACAAGAGCGCCCAAAAAGTCAAGTGAAAGTACAAGGTCGTTTTCAAAGGTACATATGTGTTTTATGGTACAAGTAAGATACAGGTTCCTTCCTTATTACATTATTTCAATTCATTGGTCTCCGGGCAGCTTCTAGCAGATGACACTCATTAAATACAGTATAGAAATTGATTTCCTCAGCGGAATAATTTCAAAGGCTTTTTTTTTTTTTTTTTTACTAGGTCAAGCAGTCATCATTTATTTTATTTCTTTTCAACGCCCACTTATTTGCCAGTCATAAAGATTATAATAAAACACGTAAAAACACTCATAAAGCACTACCTTAAGATCGTATAGAGTGAAAGAATAACAAAAAAACGCTCGATAGAGGTCTTAGCAAGAATCAAAGGATGAAATTGACATGTATGCTCTGTTTTGGTGTTTTATAGAAAATGAGCAAAAAGATTGTAGCCAGCAATGTTATCTCCAACTTGTATTTTGAAACTCTTCCTTGTTTCAGCATGTGGTAGCCTCTCATTAAATAGACACTTATGTCATTTTTTTATCGTCATAAATACAAACGGCGCAGCCTCCATTTATATTTCCGAAGCAGGTTTATCACAAAGTAACGTGATGGGTGTTTTGATGTCACAGCTACAGTTGTGAGCTTCCTCCCTGTTGTTCAATGCACCCATGCGTAATTATGTGCGGGTCCGGTGCCAGATAAGATCAGTCAGCAGGCTGACTAGCACTCAGTACCAGTCCATGCTATGCTCGGAGCCGACTGCGGGCTGTATTTGACAAGATCAGACATACCTTCCTGCCCACCTCCTGACTGTGGCTGAGCCCAGGCTGCTTGACATTTATGACTGTGTGCTTTCATGCGCCTTCAGTTGAGCAGACGGTCCCTCATCAGCATCAAAGCCTCATATCGCACCTTCTCTCGCCAGTGAGGACTTGGTCGTCATTCCTGACCACATACTGGCTGTCTCTTAAGGTGTGGAGACAATCGTATGTAGAAAACAAAAAGTTTGCATTCGAATAGAAGTCCCAAGGAATTTCAGGAGAATCTTTCTTATATAAAAGATGTTGTTTTGGGGCTCAAACAGTCTTGGTTCTAAATAACATTACTGCGATGATTTCCTAAGCCTTCTAATTTCCGCAGCTCTCAAAGTGTTTTCCTGTCAGGTGTTCACTCGGAAGGATGGCAACATTTGCTGTGAGAAAAAGCAGGTGGTGGCCTCTGAAGCAGCTGAGCCCAGGGGACAGCACGACACGACACTCACAAACAACTTGTGTTGACCTTGGGGCTCTGGGCAAAAGACCTTCAAGGTATATGCAAAAGCTCAAAAAGAAGCCTCTACGTTTGAAGTGTGTGTGTTTGTTAGTGTGTATGACTGTGGGGTGGGGTGGGGGGGGGGGGGGGGTGGAGGGGGGGCGAGCATCCTTTTCAAAAGCAGCCAAGGATACCCATCGGCCTGAATTCTATCAGGCTCTTTGATAGCAGTGTTTATAATTACAAACAAAGCCGATCATGGTTAAAACATTGCAAGACAAGTGTGTGTGTGTGTATGAATTTGGGATTGCAGAAGCAGCAGCAACAAGGGTGGCCTTAAATCTTACTTTGACATCATCAGCTGTAATGACTCACAATATCACCTGGAAAGCTGACAGCAGACATGTCTCGCAGCGTGTAGATTATGTATGTATATGTGTGTGTGTGTGTGTGTGTGTGTGTGTGTCAATGCCCCGGTCATGTTTCAAAGGGAAGACTAATCCTCAGAAATGAGGCATGAGATCAATATTCCCATGTTTAATTGGATGCTGACTGATTTGCTTCAGAAATAGCCAGCACGACATCCCTCTGTCACGGCAATGCAGGCGCAACATGTCTGCCAATTTAAGTCGGGAGGAGAGCGTGGAAGAAAAGAAAAAAAAATGGGGGGGGGGGGGGGGGCGAGCGGGGTAGACAGACAGAGGGAAAGTAAAAAAAAAAAAAAAAAAGAGAGGAATTGGGAGCAGACTTCAAAGTGTGAGGACGTTATGATTGCTCTTGCCATTTAAGGGGTGCTTGGGGAAAGAGAAAAGCCCTCAGGGGGCCGTCCCATCATCATATGCCCCACTTGCCACTGTGATTTTGTGATTTCTGTCCGGAAGCCATCTTTTGAGAGGAACAGGAGGGAGTTTGGGGAGGGTTGCTTAGTTGGTGGTGGTGGGGAGGAGGGGGATGCTCTGAAGAGAAAAGAAGGGGAGGGAGAAAAGGACAGGAAGAACATGGGAGGGTGGGATGTAGTGTCCGGGACCACTGTCAAATGGTTGAGGTGTTACCATGGCGACAGTCATCAAGGGTCTCAGGACACCCCGGGGGGATTGGGAAGGAGGAGGGGCATGGGCAGGGAAGGCACAGAAAATGGTAAATTGGAGAGAGAGAAAATATTACAGCGCTGCAGGGTTTGCTTCAATTCTTCTTTTTTTATATTCTCTGACAAACAAACTGTGTTGACACACATCTGCGCCACAATATTGTCACGGAAATAGCCATGCATAATTCCATTTCAAGTGTTTATAGAAAGCATTAGTTTGGATGGATGCTGATGACATTAGCATCATGAATTCAACTTTTTATGTTATGTGGGTTAAAACCAAAAATCAACCCCTGCATAGTTCTAATCATAAGACATTAAATTTGCTCGACTGTGAATGTGACGTAATTAAGTAAATAATTAACTTCTAGCTTCTGTGCATCATCCCAACCCCGTTGCAAAGTTTTATGCACTTTGGTTCAGTAGTTGCATAACCATGCCACCACAGAAGTTCACAAAAATATCATCATCAAACAACCACAATTGCAGAATTAGTCGATCTTCGTATAGCAAAGTCAAATGACATATAACCAGTCTCCCTCTTTGGGGATGAATAAGTTCCATCAAAATGATATTGATAGTAAAATAAACACAAACCAGGCAAACGATGATACATATCGATGTATAAGCTCAACTCTGATTTATATTTTCCACTTTTAAGCGCCAACAACTATTGATTCATGTGGATAAGTATTAATGCCAATATCCTTGGTAAAGTTACATTTAAGGATCAGCAATAAATTAAAGCAAATCTGTCCAGAGGATAAATTTCCCTTACATGTTTTGAAAACCGCATTCCTCTTAGTTTTAGACACAAATGCTCGCAATAATGGCCCATTTTAATTGATCGACTATAACCAGATGGGCATTTAATGCTACCTGTAAAGCTGTCAAAGAGCCAATAATCTTGCCCCGGAGGTGATCTTTAGCTGAACTTGAGCTCATCTCGCTGCCGTCTCGGTGAAAGTCTAAACCCTCCGCAGTCCGAGATCCTTCATTGCTCATCAATAAAGCGATCAATACGCGGACATGTGCCTATTGACTTGTGTAATGATGATCGCTCGGCACTCTCACGCAAATATGGAAATGCTGTGAGTACACACGTGCGGACTGCAGGTCGGAAACGCTCATGCAAATGCACACAATCAACACATACAAAGTGCAAACTGGGAGTTAATCAGAGCAAAAGCAAGGTGCTTAGTGTGTGCACGGGTGTGTGTGTGTGTGTGTGTGTTGGCTCGACTCTGTGTGTCATAACAAATAAAGTAGATTCTTCTTGTATAGACTTTCCAAGGTGGCGCTTGTATTTGCTTTATTGTGACCCTGATACGGCAGTGAGTGACATTCATCGACTCAGCCCGACCCAGACTGACTCACATCGTAAGACGCGCTGCTTGACTGTCACTCAATTCTTACCCGCTGTAATGTATTTCTAATACATGCATTTCTTGTGACACGTCGGGTTGGAACAAAAAAAAAAATGTAGGTCACTGGGTGATGTTTGGCAGGTCCAGTCAACAAATAACAGATAGGGATTAGATTAGAGGGCAAACTTTGACGGTGGTAGAATTTGTAGTTTGGCCTCCTGGAAAAATGTGCTTCACAAGTTCAATGAAACTTCTAATTATGCTTGTTCAAAATAGGTTCGAAAGTCCCTGTTAGCTAAAAAAAATCAATATGTTCATATTGCATTTATTAAAGTGCACAAGCATACGGTCATATCTACACTTTCATTGATTCAATCACAGAACCAATAGGGACTTAATAGAAGCACTCTGAAAAACTTTGTTACTGCTTCTTCATCCTGATCCTGCATTGGGGCATTGTCAGAAAGAAAAACTGAGTGCTGTAACCCTTTCCTTGAACCCAAAGAATCAATAAGAACAAATCGGATCAAATTCAAACCATGTTAGTGTGAATACTTTCCTTAAACAGGAAAAAATTTATTCAATTGGGCATAGTCAATTGGTATTAGTTTTATGCCGCAGGGTGCGATTGGAGCGCCGCAGTCCCTTTAAATTTTCCAATACGCTCATACATTATTTCACAAAGCAGTGGAAATAAATCGAAACATGAAAGTTAATAAAGCGCTCAATGAGATGTATTTGTTAATGGTAAAATCTGTCATAAATAGGACGATACACTGAAAGGCAAGAGAGAGGCACCTTAATTCATTAAAATAATCTTGCCTTGTCCTGATACCGCTTTGAGCCGTGACACACATCAAGCAAGGCATTGTTCGAGAAGCCTCAATAAAAGCAACACTGACTTAACAGGCAATTGTGTCTGTCTTTCTCCGAGTGCACTCTTAGTCACGGACAGTGAGTTTATTGGGCGGATCAGTGTCAAGAGCACATGCGTGTACGAGCGCCAGCACGTACACACACATTCGGTCTTTAATAAGCCCGCAGTTTAATTTAGGCCTCGTCACTACAATGAGGCTTCCAGCATCAGACAGCAAATTGTTCTTGTTCAATGAAAAAAAAAAAATGGTGTCTTCTTGTCTGGATGGAAAGACAGCGGGCAAAACAAAAGGAGGAGGAGGAGAAAGGGAGGGAGAGGGGGAGGACAATGTGCGTGCAGTCAAGTGTGTGTGCTTGTTGGTTTGTATACACTTTATACAGTGCATACAATGAGCCACGGACAGAGTGTGTATGCATCTTTCCCACCTACTGCTACTCCACAATTATGCACGTTTCCAAGGCAGGTGGAAGAGGATGGGGGGGGGGGCTCAATGTCTCTACAGCCTCTTGAACATGTTGGGTTAAATAATCCGATTGTTCTTTAAATGCTTAATCAAACCTTCATTAGCATAGCTGTAATTACACTCGCCTGGTGGCTGTGGCCCATTGACATGAATTCCCATGTTAATTATTGTAATTGCCTTGCTAATGCTATGAATACTTCAAAGTTATGCAAATTGGGATGATGCGTAATCCACTAAGTGTTTCAAATGGCCGTCATTATGCGCACATGAACACACATGACAAGCTCGTTGTGAATTGCTGAGTGTGTTTCTGATGGAAGCGCTCATAATTTAGATCAAGATATATAAATATATATATATATACACACACACACACACGTACACTAACACCTCCCACAGCTAATCAAGCTCTCACATCAAAGTGTTACATTATAAGAAGGCCTCGAAAAGAGTCTAACACTTTAAGCAGGGCGGTGGCTTGATTAACACAAAGAATTAATAAGGGGATGCAAAAAGCACACACGCACACACAGCAGCGGTGGCGGCATACTATTCTATGGTGTAATGACCCTTAGTTCAGATCTATCTCACACACGCACACACACACACATCAATGAAGGCCTGTTGACTGCTGTAATCCCATGCTAATACTCCAGGGAGTCAAATCAATGTGACCTCACAGTCTTTGTGCATAAAGCCACACGATAATGAGGTTGGTGTTGGGAACGCACACACAAGCAGAAAAACACTTGTTTTTGTAGAAAGGCCGACCTCGCACAAAGTGAAGATTAATGAGACACTAAATGAAGGGTCTATTTCCCATATGAACAATGGTATGCTTGCAAATGTAGTGAAAAATAACAACTGGGTTCTTGTGTTGAGGATCTCAATGGCCATGTTGGGTTTCAGCACTATGATCAAGTGAGCACATTTGATTGGGTTTGCATTTTTGGCATGGTTAAAAAAAACATACAGACACTTTTTGCTGGATTTTAAAAGGGCCACATCATCCACAGCCAAGTGGCATAGAGAGCAAACATGTAAATTTGCACAAATCTTCAGTCACATGTGAGAGTCCACGTGGACAGCTCCCAGGAGAGTGCCACTACAACTTCCACCACTTTATTATTGGTCAATTTGGAGGCTTCTTTCACATGGGGTGACATGGCTTAGGAGATGTCACAGCCCAACCAATCAATACCACTCTCAAACCTCGGGACCCACCATGCGTGTGTGTGTGTGTACGTGTGTGAGTTGTTTCGGGCTGCAGCAGCTGGACTCTCCCCTTCTGACCTGTTTACCGGACAGTAATTACATGAGAAGAGACGTTCGTCCAGCTCCTGCTGACCGACTAATGAATTAACACAAGTCGGAGAAACTGACAGATTCGGCAATAGAAATGTATTTTCTGACTAGTGCTGGGAAAAAGCGTTGTTTTTCCATGTGAGCATTACCTTGCCGTTGCCTTGGGCAGGATAGGCCTGACTAGTGGCTGAACAAGGCTCACAGCGTGTAAGCAATCCCAAGTGTGAGTTTCCCTGACAAACCTATTGATTCTATGGATTTCCACCCAAAGTTGTGATAATGATACATCATGGGCAGATTTGTCAGGACAGACTGCTGGGGGAAGAGGTGGCAAAGTCATTTGCAGCATCTCTGATTGTTAATACCCCCTGATGAAACAAAGAGCAAAGGAGAAATACATCCCTCCATCTCTTTGCCCATTCCTCCATCCCGCTTTGCAAAAGAGTCTTGTTTCCCGGTGTGTGGATATGGATGTATGAATTTGTTACAGGCGGATTCGGCACAATGGATCGGCTTTGCCGCTTTGTTAAAGATGAGGGCGGGCCCAGACGTCGCGGACTTTGCCGTGTTTGGCAAGAATGAAGCTCAAAAGATAAACCTTTTGTGCGTACGCTGTTTTTTTTTCTTGTCTCTCTCGCTCTCTCTTTCCTCCGGGCTCTGAGCATCTTATCTTAGCAGCTGAATCCCGAGGTGTTTTGTAATATTAAAACTATCTTTCACTCTGTGGCTGAAAGGTATTTTAAATAAAATGTATGAGCTCTTCTTTTCACCTCGACGGAGTGTAACAGATCAGCTGCGAGATTTAGAAGACTGTTTGGAGTTGACGATTGCTGAGTGATGCGATATGTGGAGTGTTGCAAACAAGCTCCTGGAGGATATTTCCATGAGGGTTTCCAGGTACCGCAGGTGTGAGCTGCTTTTTGGCCGACATACATGTTGGAGATATTCTGAGATTTTAACGTAAATAATCCCCCACGAGCAAAAGTATACCCCGACCATTTTTAATTTATTTCCATCACAAAAGTCACTTTTGTTAAGCCTCTTAAAATTGTAGAAAAATTACATTTGAGATGTGCTTTGCATGAAAGGCAATAATTTATGGCAGCGATTATTGTGACGACTCAGCAATCTTCTCGGACATGAAGGCATGTTTTTGCCCTCCATTCTAATCCACTACATTATAATTATCATTTCATCTTTTGGATATGCGAATGATTAGAGTAGTGAAAAGACCCATTTGGCAGATGGCTACCATTTAAAATGTGGGCTATGTGGTCATTTGGGGTTTTTCTGTCATGAGACGCATCTTTGATTTAATGAAATGTGGCTTTGGGGAGCTTTCTTAAGAACATACAATTCAATCGCTTCATAAATACCAGCCTTAATTAGGATAATGTATTGTTACTGCACGTGTGTTTTATTGAGGCTGGAATTCATTCATGACACGTTGTACACGTAGTGCCGTTGTATTTTATTCACCGATCGTAAATATGTTGAAGCACACTGCTATGTTTCTCATCATAATTACTAGATGCTAATCATTCATCTTTCCACAAAAAACTCAGATTGCACTATACAAACAAATGATCATGACCTTACAAAATCTCAGCAAGCTGTGGTTATTAGCAACTGTCAAAAAGTGACTGATCCTCATTGTGCAGCTTTTTTTTTTTCCCCCCCAGATAAGTTATAAAAGGACACATCGTCCCATGTGCCTTTGTCATTAAAGAAGATGGTGGAGCTGCCAGTTGGTCGTCCAATCCCCAGCCGTTACGGACAAATCAGGATAATAACACCTCCCTTTAAAAGAAATGACCGCAGCGTGGGACTGCCAGCTAAAATTAATTCCACCTCTGACCAGAGGCGAGAATACCCCACTGCTTTAAACCCTACCTCTCCTCAATACACACTATAAAGGCACACGCACACACACAAACACACACAGTGCACTTGGCTTGTGTGGCGCCCACCACAGGGTACAGCAAAGCACCGCAACTGTGCGCATCTGTGTCTATTTTTGTGACGAAAGAAGAGCATGGAATCTTTTTTTTTTTTTTTTTTTAGTTTTAGTTTTGGTTTTCACATCATAAAACAAAAGTCATAAAGTGATATTGTGTTCCTTTAAATATTAGTCTGAATGTTTTTTATGGTATTGAAATAATATGTATTTGCTATATACTATATTATAACACATTTGAAATCAGCATCAATTTATGTTTAGGGACACATAAAATCTTTTGTGATTGAAATTTATTGGTGACCAGTGCTTTTAATTCAAGCACGCCTGGCGTGGCAGCAGGCGCTCACAAATGCAAAGGTTGCTTGACGGCAGAGTGTGAAAACACCTTCCGCATGTGTGCACGCATGCACACACACATTCCGCTTAATATCGAGTTGTCCTTCTTTGCACATGCGACAATATTCAGTTTGGATTATACACCAAGCAGCAGCTTGACCTGACCGATTAATCAGCCAAAAATCTGAATTGACATAGACCTCAAAATATCCCAAACTAAATGTCTGAATTTCCCTGAAAAGTTGTATAACTTTGAAGCTTTTCGAATATGGACATTCCACAATTGATTCTGATGCTAAGTAAACAGGAAAGCTAAATATAGTTTTGCTACAACTAATTTTAGCTTGAATAATAATTGCATGAATGTGTTAACCATTGCAGAAAATATCAGCGTAACAGCAGCTCAACCCACAGGCTGTCAAAATATGTACCTTTTAAATGCAACACTTGATACCACAGCATTAGCTCCTCCACTCGAGCTATATTGATTCACAACATCGATATAGCCTGGCTCCCTCTTAATACGTTTGGACTCTAAAAACAGCAATATGTCACAGCTACTTGACTGTAATTCTTCAGAGTAAACGCTAGGTCCAAAAATAATCATAATAATAGCTATATTAAAAAAAAGCCAGCATGATGACTGGCTTTTAACACCCCCGACTTCAGTTTTATTCAGACTCGTTAAGTGACCTTTTGCCAAGTTATGTTTAAGTGACATTCATTCTTTGGTCTCAGGGTGCACTTTGTCTTTGTTTGTTGGTGTTTTGACAATTTAAATGGATGCTTTACGCAATCATCAAGCTCAGCGCGTCCATGTGTTCTGCATTCATTCTGAACACAGACTGAGGTGGTACATGCTCAACATTCAAATCCGTTCATTTATTAAATTATTTCTCAAAGTGGTTCAGGACTCTTCTGATGATGTGAGGATGCAGGAAGACTCAACATATTGCAAAGCTCAAATATCAAGAGAGGCTTCATCTCTTGATTTTAAATGAAGATACATTGAACTCGAGCTACGTTACAATCTATATTTTGTGATATGAAAACATCAACATCGCATTTTTAATCTGTGGAGTAGTCATTGCTAACTTACTACACTTACGTAGAATCCATGAGATCAATTTCTGTGATAATTATTCTTCACTTGAATATTATGACATATCATAGCTGATGTTCTTCCAACTGCTTAATCACTGTTGTGATTTTATCGTGGCGAGTTACTTCAATGTTTCCACCCCGACTGAGGACACGGCTTCGCAATGTGTTGTTTCGAGGGCAAGTCTAAAGTCTGTCATGTTGATTAGCTGGAGGTGTTAACACACTCGATACTGCCTCATCTCATTCTCTCCACGACTGATCACTGTCGCTCTGTGTCTCTTATAAGTGCTTCTTTTCCTCAGCCCCCCCCCCTGCTTCCTCCACCACTGTCTTTGTCTCCTAATTTTGCATTGCATTCAAATACTTGACGCTCCAAACTGTGCGTGATTAAATAAAAAGCAGGTGAACTTAAACAGAATAGTCAGCTTGTTGTTAATTGGTCCTCCATGTGTGGCGGGTGTCTTGTAAGCATGCAGCAGCCATCAACAGATTGCCTGCCTGCCTGCCTGCCTGCCTGCCTGCCTGCCAGCCTGCAAGCAACCGCCTTTATGCCTCTGCCACTTGACATCTTCATTGGCCGTGTTTGATGATGTAAATAATTACACTCAATTAGCACTTAATTAACGATGCTGAAACAAAAGGACACGTCCCTGGGCGCAGCTCGCCTCCTCTCCCCGCGCAGCCCCTCGGCTCACATCAGGGGAAAACAAAACATGTCAGCTTTTGACAATGTGCCATCTGTCCCCAGGCCAGTAGATAGGCTTAGACACACGCTCGCTCGCTCGCTCACTCGCTCACATACAACCCCCTCAGCACCCATAAGACATGCAGCAACACTAATCGGGTCCTTAGGCCAACATAATTACAGCCTGCCATGTTAATTACCTAACAATTAGGAGTTGTCTTTACAAAAGGGGCAATCACGGAACCAGCTTGTGAGTCCCGTGTTGAGTTGCCTGCCATTCATACTTTGCCACTCTCTGCACACATACAGAATATGAGTAATACATAGATCATTGTTTTATAATCGCAAGGTGGGCTGCTTTTCACTTTTACGAAAGAAAGTAGTAAAGAAATTCATTTTGCCGCAATCCTCAGGGCAGTAATTTGAAATATAATGCAAAATAGGCTGAGGGGGAATTATTAAAAATATAATCATACTGGAGGAAATTGAACAAAGTGGATGTCTTGTACTGCTCTTTGTCTTTGTAATTCTGCCTTGTTATTGAATGAATAATGATAATCCTCGCCGCCTGTGATGCAAAATATAAATCTTTATGCCAATTTTGATTGGAAACAAATTGGTGAAGCAGGTGCAGCGCTGAGACTAATGATCAATAAAAAAAATCTCATATTTCATCATTTTCGTAGGATAACCCCCCCCCCCTCCAAAAAAAACTTACCAGAATGAATGAAAAATGTGCACCCTTTAGCAGAGAAATCATCCATCACTGCTCCTATTGAATTTTCCATATTAAACCTCCAATATGGAAGTCATATATAGGCTGATAACGCAATCAGATTGAAAAATGAGGAAAATTCTCCTCCTGCCGATAAATGTATATCATGGATTAGTGCACTTGGATGGTTGCTTCCTCTGGGGAGCAAATGCATTTATTTGACCTCCTGCAAGGAACCTTGGACTTGCTCCTGTTGCTTTGAAGCCATGTCAGATAGTAACATCACATTACACAGAACTGATCTTACTGATATACCTCACATTAGAATTGCGATCAAATTCCATATGATATATTATGGTATTGTTTTTTTAGCTTATCCTAAGGCTGGAAAAAAAGAGACGACAGTCTAAAACGAATAGACTGTCTTTCCAACTTTCTCTTTGCTAGCATCCCCATCGCTGACCACTACTCCCATGTAAGTCCTGGCCACAGACAGCTCTCTAATAGGCCCGGCTGTCTCCTTCTTAATTTGCTGAAATTGCTAAATCAATAGGTGTAGTCGTAGCCACCCTCTCCCTGTTTTAGTGGGAAAAGATAAAGTCTACGGGAAGGCAATCTTCACTTTCAATTTGCTCCCTGCTCAGCATTGAAGCCAGAGTGCTTATTACTCTACTTAAAGAGGCTGTATGGCTGTCTCATAGTGGGCAGGCCCAGATTTCTTTGGCTGGATTTACACTGCAAGTCAAAGTGGCCAATTCTGGTTTATTTTATTTTTACATATATTTTCAATAAACAGCAAATCATGACAAAGTATTCATCGATTTTAAGCAGCAAAGGGGTCTAACGTGTTGCAGACCCCGCACCACAAAGCCAATTGTGACACAAAAAAATAAAAGTAATTGCGTCACTTGAGACTTGTAGTGAAATTCCACTCTTTAAAACTCCTGCAGAGCACACATGGACGTTCCAGCTGACATAGACATCAAAATAGTCCATTTTCAAGGGACGGCGGGGGGTGCTTGAGGGGTGGGGGCTTCCTGGGGTGGGAAAAAAAGTATGGCCATTCCCATTGTCAGTAAATTCTGCATTTGCAGATTTGTTTGAACCTCCTCCTGAAAAAGCATGTACAACTTCAATACTTAGTGTACGTAGTAGCTCAAGATGCCGCACGAGGATTATGTGACAACATCTTGGCTAAATCCTTTACTATTGTATCTGTATGCCGCTGGATGTCACTAAAGTTTTCCTGAAGAGTGCGTATTGAGGGGCACATCTGGACTATTTTAAGATTGTTTTGATGCATGACTTTCAAGAGGCTATGGCTCAATGCTTTCACACATGCGAATCTACATTTGCAAATCTGAGTGGATTTATACGTGTTCATGTGTGTGTGCGCTTGAAAATATGTGTGTTAAGCCGCTCTTGTCAGTAGGATCTTTTGTCTCAGGGAGCCTGTTCGTCCTTTCCTAATCTCCCCTTGATGCTGCCTTTACCCATAATCCTTTCTTTCATTAACTGCCCTCCTCATACAGCGCCACCTTTATTGCAGTCTTTCACTTTCTAATTGCACAGAGACAAGCACCAGGGAGGTATGTTTGCGTGTGTGTGTGTTGGGGGGGGGGGGAGGCGTTCATGCATTCATGCATCTGAAGTTGTGTTTGTGAAGGCCAGGCCAGGAAAAGGGGAAGGGCAGAGAGTGAGGGTGGGCTTTGTGCCTGATTGCTCAAATAATTTCACATGTTGAAAAGGATTTATAGAAAGAAATTTTAATCTGGACATTAAGAACATTATATGACAGAGTTAAATAGGTCAACGTTGTGGAAATGCTCGACTAATGTAAACAGGATTTTGTTATTATTATTATTATTATTATTATTATTATTATTATTATTATTATTATTATTATTATTATTATTATAAAGATGAGATAAAAGGAGTGGATTTTAATCAAATGTTTTTCTGTATCATTAGACCCAAGTGAAAATAAGTAGGGAGAGAACAGGGTACAAGTTCAATTTGAAAACACTCATAGTGATGCATATGTATGAGCGAGCGTGTGTCACAAATGCACTTTATGATAAGGCAAATAATTCACAGCGCGCATCACAGACATCAATTTAACATATTCTATCAGCAGAGTTAAACGCCTTGTTTGCTGATGCCATTCCACAATAACCCATCCAACAATACTCAGCCCCCCCCCCTCCACCCAACCTGTCTCGTTGTTCCTCCAATGAGCAGCAGCCTCAAAGAGGGCCAAATACTTTGTTACACACTGGCCTCTGTTGGCTGACTTGACACTTGGTCGAATCAAGAACACAGCACAATTGAATTTCTACAAATGCATTTAAAATGGATTATTTACAGATGTCATTTTTAAAAATATCGCAACATTTTTTTTGTGTAAGGAGGGAAAAGACATAAAAATAAACAAAATTATTGTAATTGCAGAATTATTCCTAATTGTGCATTCATTTTGTTAAGAGGTTTTTCACATTTCCCAAATGCTGGGAATGGTTTTATTTATGTTCCCCCTTATTCATTTTTTTTTTGCACCCAGACAGAAACATTTGTTCAGGTCTGAGGGTATGAATATCCCCCGTCAGAAACATGGAAATTGACTCCAACAGTAATATCCCTCAATTAATGTTGGGAGTTTTCTTTTTCCAGGGAGAAACAGCCTGTCGGTACATTTTTGCAGCTAAATACATGATTACACTTAAGCCCCTGTAGTTAGCTGCATTCAATTTCCAAACACGAGCACAAGGTCACACTGAGGAACGGCAAAATGGAGGACAGACAGAGTGAGGGATGGATGGAGGAATTTCCACAGAGGATATCGTAACCACATTTTTGCCACGTTTTCAAAAGCAGGTCGGGTAACTCAGATCCATTTCACTTGTTAAAATATCCTTCAGAGGCCATGCTAATCGAAATGAACAAATGTGATGCAATTATTGAATCCATGTTTATTATTAAAAGCATTGGTGGGTTAATTTTTTTAAACAGTTCTTTTGAGGCTGTATTTGTTTTTAGATTTTTAAATGGCTCAATCATTTGTCCACTAGCCCTGGGTTCCCTACAGACAAATTTAAAGGCCTCTTTTCCCTTACTAGTTACTGAGCTAAGTTATAAAAGGACAATCCCCACAAAACACAATTTGCCAATTTTTGTGTGAATTTGTTTTGGTTTAATTGCTGAAATTATTATTTGTTTAAAAATTCTCAGAGAACACAAACTGCATATTCCTCATCACATTAAGGAAATATTCTCTTATTGCCCACTTCTAAATGTTTCACGTTAAAAAAAAAAAAAAAAAGGCAACAGAGAGGCTTTTTGTGAGATGGCATCCGTCATGGCACGTGCACGTTTCTATCGTCACTGTGAACAAAAACATCAAACGTATACATCATGGTAGTCATTTATTTGGTTTGCTCTGACAGCTTTTCAAGAGTTACTCTTCCTTATGCAAAGGAGCCCATGCAGTCTCTCCTCCTCCTCCTCCTCCTCAAGTGATATGAACTGCTGAATATAAATGATGGGGAGTGGGGGTGATTGATAGACCCTCCCACTTGCCGCCCTGCTAGACAGATTGAGATTCAGACAGACAAATGCATCCCTCTTCCTTATACATTTCTTTTTGTCTATCTCGCTTATACACACACACTCCCCTGTTCAATCTAATCCGTCCTTGATCAGCCGTAAATTTGAAAAATTCTCTTTTCAGCCAATTAAAAAAAAAACTGACCAGCCAAGGCCTCAAGTTCTCAGTAAATCACAATAATAAAACGTGTGCCACTTTATGAAATATCTTCTGTTCTTGTCATTTCAAACTAAATCCTTGATGACAAAACGCTGGCGGACAAATTGTGGATAGACAGAAGGTGACCAGACTGCACGAATACATCAATTCAAGAGGACCATTCCACTTGCAATAAGTTACTCCAGCCATTTTGCATTTGTCGAGGTGTCAACTCTTCTCCACCACCTCCCAGTCTCAACGTGTGACAAGCGCCTGCAGAAAATTCCAGCTAACCAACAGCCTGTGCGATGGATGCGCTGATTGACAGCGCAGCTCACCTCCACGTTAGCATAGCACCGTCGCACGCGATGAAGACACACCAAGAAACACGCCGAAGAGGGCCGTACTCGAGCGGAGGCGATATACGTAATGAATGAAACCAACATCAAAATGAATATTAATAAAAATAATGGGCTAGAAGGCATGTCAAGTCAGACAAACGGCAAATACGTACAAAAGAACGTTATTTACCGGGCTGATTCCATCCGTTTGCCTCTCCCCAGTGCCCGTCTGGCCAGGTGTGTGTCAGTGTATGTGAGCTTCTGTGTGCCATTTCTTTCAGACGGGAGACTGGAAATGGGGTAGAAGCCATTACGCTGGGAGAATCACCCAGAGCACCCCGAAATGAGGGGCAGGGGCCTGTCAGCAAGCAAGGATGTGTGTCCGTTTGTGTGTGTGGTGATGGTGGTGTGCTGTGTGTGTGGGGTGGGGTGGGGGGCTAGTAGCAGAAAGGGTCCAGCCGGTGACCTTCTTCCAATGACCCCCACTCCCCCGCCCATGATTTATTTACAGCGCCCTTATCCAACCTCTCCTTGCACACACATATACAATAATCAAGAGTTTAAGAGATGAGGTAAAATGTGCAAACGAAAAACTTTTTTTTGGGACTCGACAGGGGAGGATAGACAAGAGAAAATGTCGCTTGGTACAAGGAGGACAGATCTGTCGCCCCCATCTTGCCGTGTCGAGGCATTTTATTTCCCTGCTCACTTTAGCTGGAGCCAATATGTCTACCTCGCACCCTCATCCTTGCCTTCCCATCACACATCTTGATGAAAGCCACACCGGTGAAAATAGATGCCATCTCCTCCTTTTGCATGTTTGGCTCTCATTCACTTGCTTCTCTCACTTCTCCATGTGGGGAAGGGCGGGGTTTATGGTGAGAGATGAATTCCCGATTGCTCTCTCATTGGTCAGTGCAAAATCTTGAGAAACAGACCAAAAATGATTATTTCCCTTCATTGGGTGCATATGACCATAATTGCACCCCTCCTATTTTACCCCCTCTGTTTCCGTCCCTAAGCAGAGCGGCAAGAGGCTCTAATTTGAACCACCGGAGCCAATTATGCAGATTAGCTTGCCCCAGGTTGACCAATGACCTTCTCCCCCGTTTACAATTGCTTACAATATGCAAATGACCTCAGGCTTAAAGAAATGCATTCAGGGGTGTCAAAACAGCTTTGGACTAACACTGTAAAACCTCGCCGGTTCCTCACACACACACGCTAGTGAACCCAGGCCAAAACAACACAGCAGCCACTATTGTGTTCCTAACTTCTGATAATAACTTAACCTTCCAAATGTAAATGTGACACTTTGCCGCCATCTCTATCTCTCTTTATATTACTCATGCCCCGCCCACCTGGCCGGTTGGGTGCAGAGATGGAAGCTGGCCTGTCTAATTAGCCATGTGGTTTACCTTGGCCGGCCGGCCGGCCAGGCTGCCTGAGCCGAGCCGGGTTTAAACGGGGAGATGGACGCCGTAACCGTAGACTGTAATTAGAGAGCGGCTCACTGAGGGCACAGCAGTGCTGACACAGAGCCTCTGCTCCGCCACACACATGCACAAATACATACGGCGCAAGCTCTGGATGCATGAAGACAAAAGGTTTGGGCATCATCAAGTGCTTCCATCCATGACAGTCAGTGGAATAAAGCGCACACTTGGTATGGAATCTCCCTTATTTCTAGTCATAGTTGTGCGGTTTATTGCAGCAACATGTCCCCAAACAGAGTAGCAATTATGTCCTTTCCCCTCACCTCATCTATTCTTACTGCCTGCTCTTACAGAGTCTTTTTTTAAACACCGCCTCTTGCTTTTTACCATAATGCCGCCGTCCCATGATTTATTACTTCTTTCTTTGGTTTCAGATCTCCTTTTTTTTCCATTACCATTGTTAGCTTTGTGGCAGGGCCTAGTCCTATTTAGGGCACACCATATAGCCACCTTGCCAAAGACAACATGCATCGTCGCCGCCACGCACGTCCGCAGCTGCAAGTTTAGCTGTTTATTCCCCGTAAAGTTAACTTCATCAAAGCAAGAAACAAAGAGATGAAGCCAATCAATGAAATTCATTAATGAAAGCTGAAATGCATTTTATTCTTTTCTAATTACACGCATTGTAGCTCATAATTGAGCGGAGGGAGCTGAGATTACTGCGCGTTTGTGTGTCAGTACTGTATGTGTGTGCGGGTCTGTGTGTGTGTAGTTGTACTGTATGTGACTGTGTGTGTGTGTGTGTGTGTGAGCAGAGACGGCGACAGAGGCATACAAAAATGGATGGAACAAATAAAAGGCAAAAGGTGAAGTTGTGGAATGAAGCAAATGCATTCTTGCATGGTATCACACTGCCCTCTAACGGTCATATTGCACATTTCATTCAGCTGAGCTTTTGTTCATGATGAGACCTTTTGTCTTTTTTTTTTTTTTTTTAATCGAGTCACATTTGTGCATACCCAAACAAGTAAAGTGCGTCAAGACGACATGCACAACTTTGATTTGAGTTTATAGTTAGATACTTCTGACTAGATTTGTCTGACTTTACTGGCATCTCCAGGGACAGATTTTGGCAGCGAGTTCAACAGCAAAGACGAGTGTTGTCACTGAAGAGAAACGTATGAAGCCGAAGCAAAATTGACTTGATTTTTCCTCTCTATTTCTTTCTTTCCGCTTTATCTGTCAGGGAAAAAAAATGCATTGTTTTGTCATGAATGCATGTCAGCACAACACTTCTTTTGCGAAACGTCGATTGTAGTTGTTGAGATTAGAGCGGAGCATGACAAAGAGTGCGTACTTACAGGTGTCAGTGTTATTATCTTTTGTGACAACAATGCCATCAACACTGAGGTTGAGCACTCTTCCCCATATGATCAAGTGCACAATCAAAGCTTAAGTTAAGAATGACAATTGAGCACAGAAATCCACCGAGGCCTAACAACTGGATTTGCACCAGATTTACTTTCAAATAGCCTGCTTGTAAAAGCTCGTCGTCGTTTTTGCATCACCTTGCTAACCCAAAAACTATGTTTTAAATAAGAGAAATTCATCATCTCCGGAAGACGTGATTGCAGAAAGGAAGCGTGTGTCTTCAAGTGATAGCCATCGTGCGTGAGCAAGAGGGAATGACTTCTCATCTAGCTAACCTGAGCTAAGCGCCCTGGAGAAACAAATGTTCCAGCTCTCTGATAGGGCAATTAAAAGCAGCAGGGGCACGACGCTGACGGGCGAGTCTGCCACATCCATCATGTGAAATAATCGCTCCCAGTGTGTGTGCGCGTGTGTCAGCGAGTACATGCATGCAAGCCAAGGTTACTTTAGCCGATTTTTTTTGTATCGGTTCCACACCGATAAGGAAAACGCTTCACCGTTCCACTTTTTTGGCAGCTGCAATGTAATCAAATTGTAGAACTTCTTCTGAGGTGGTTCTAAAACGCAGGCCGAGCAGTGTCGTGACATCACTGTCATGGATTTGGCCGACAGATGTAACATATTTGCATAAAAATCAATGTTGCCTTCCACATCATTCACAGACAGAATGTAGAATCTGAAGTTAGTGCACACCCAAAGTCTCCCCCACCCAAAAAAAAAAAACCTGTCACTGTAAGCGGATGAGTCCTTATTATAGGACTTGTGCACGAGGCGAATTTGTTTCAAGGAAAATAAACAGAAAGTCATGATATAAGCCTCGACTATTAATTTGACAAGTTTTATGTGTCCCTTTGGTATGCAAAATAAGGACTATATTTAAATAGAGGGAGGGAAAAAAAGTTCCTCGGATATGCACTGCAATGGAGCTTGGCATCAAAGTGAAGCTGTTGATTGTCTAAGAGCATAATTAATACAGCAGCTAATCCAACATGCCATCTAGCCAACCCAGAAACGTCCAATCAAATTGAACGTTTCCGCAGAGTCCGCAGTTGAGCAGCTTTGAGACCACCGAATGAGCCACCAAACCATGACACTATTAACTAGAAAAACACTTGGAATTAATCACAAGAGAGGAAAGTTGTGATTTTTCACAGCGCTTTTGTTTAGTTAATTCCCAGTTGACAGCAAAGTGCTCCACTTGCCCGGGGGAAACTTCCTGGCGGGGGGAAGATTACTTTTTATCCCTAATTAAGGCAGCTGGCTTATTTGCATAGCTCACCAAGTCATAATATATGCAAATGTACATTTACATTGGAGATTGCTGCATGGGCACTTAATGTGGCCTAAATATGTCCATAAATACATGCTAATGGTATTTTAAGCCTTGATCGTCCATCTTTTAGTCTGTTCAATTCGGCCAGAGAGCGTCTATGTATGTGTGTGCGTGTGTTATTTGAGTTTTCAATAGCACCATGAAAAGAGATTATTAGTACACTCTTCATTCCTCTAATAACAAAATGTACTGCTCAAGAAATGCAGGTGTACAAATAAAAATAGTTTGTCAGGAAAATTTGAGCAAGTTTGTATTCATAATTCCATATGGACCGTCGATGAGACTGGCGCAAGTTGAAAAACGAAATGGAACTTCAGCAGCGGCAGCAGCGGCAGCATATGCATTTGAAGAAACATTAGTAGCAAATGGTGATCTATTCTACGCCCTTTCAGTTGAAGGCAATCATATATACGAGGCAAGCAAATTGGTGGAAAATCTATAAAAAGAGCTACCTTTCTAAATTAAAAGGGGGCAGGCAGCAGAGAATTGCAGGTTGCTGATACTAATTGACTCATTCTATTCCACCCTCGGCTTGGATTGCGGCTGCAGTGAAATGTATGCGAGGTCTATGATCTTTCACTTCTCTCTGGTCATTTGCAAGCCTCACTTATCCTTCCAGCGAGTGATTTCATTTGGCTTGGAGTGCTTTTGAGGGAGGAATAGCACCAGATGAGGTCAACCTAAAAACCGTGAGCCTCAGAATTTCATGCGCTTCTTATGGATATTAAGTGCAGTGATGTAAAACAAGCAAGGCTCTCGACAGCCAAGCCATCGCCGACGTTAAAAGCCGAGGGCTCCATTTTGGTTTTCATACAATGAGAAACAGAGAGCGCCAGTTGTGATTCGGGAAAACAATAAGCACTTTTCTTTTAAGAATAGCTCTTTTTAGAGTGCTGTTCTTGTAATAATGTTTTCCTAAAATGAACGGGAGATTGACGGATCTTGAAGAGGACGTGCCTTCGTTATGCAGAGGATAGAGAATTTTATCTCCTACCTGCCCCTCACTTCACTAATTGGCTCAAGGCAATTATTTAGCCACTATCCGTACCCGCACGGCTATAAATGCTTCCAAGTTTGTTGGGTAAAGTTTGTCCACCAAAATCTCCCAAACACGCAATAGCACCATGAAATGAATCAGTCCTTTCATCAGCTTCCTCTCGGCTGCTCCAGCCTGCTCGTACACCTTGCCTAATGGATTTTCAAATGCAGGTACGCAATTTCTTTTCAGACTTGACAGCCATTTCCCTTTGTGTTCACAGATGGGGATCGGTCGCTGAGTGCTTTGCTTGTGTTGAGTCGAGTAAAATTCTGCAAACAAAAGTAAAGACTCAAACAGAACTTGATTGAAAAGGTCAAATGAGAAACTTAGTTTGCAAAACACAGGAGTACTTTTATTACTCTTCTTTGTCCAGTTTTAGATGGTTTCTTGTGAGTATTGCGTTCCAAGAAAGAAAAAGAAAAATGAAATGATTGGGTTCTTTAAACGGGCCATATTAAATCATCTTTACATTTTCTATACGGGCTGAATAGATAAACTGAACCAATTGATTTATAATGTTGATGCACAATATGCACACGTGGAATTTAAACAGGGGTGTGTAGACTTTTTAAGACTTGAAGAGAAAACGGGTTATTTTAATTGCTCTTCTACTTAATTGTGAAATAGCCAAGTAAATTGTAAGAGGCCATTCTGGTCAGTGTCAGGTGAAGTGAGACAAACTCCCGTTACAACCTGGCCGTAATTGAGCGTGACGTCCTAGCGCCCTCGCCACACCACAGCGACAGTGTCTTCTAATTAACTACAGAGCCTCTGACAGCATGGTGCCACTTCCATCTGGGCCCCACTTGAAAGGTGCGCCACATCCTGAGGGTTCCTGTCAGGCTCGTCGGTGGGACATGGCCCTCTTTGGCACGACCATTTTCTTCTGATCAAGCTCAGCAAGTCAACGTCAGACAGCATTGTGCGGAGGGAGTTAGACAGTTTGGGAGCAAACCAGCGAATAGTTACAAGGCCCGGGTCATGTTGAGAGTGAACTCCAGAGCCTAGCGGGATCTTCATTAAGGAGTCAAATGGAGTGATCACGTTCCAGTGCTTTTGAATGTTTGACCTTTAATTTGGCTTTTTGGAATTAACACGTCCCATCGTGTCAGATGGCCATGATTTTTACTTAGGGCCAACATTTCTGGAAGTTGTCCAAAACAAAACAGCAATTTAAAAATGTTTTTATCTTTGTTTCATTTTCAAGGTTTAGAGAGTGCGTCATTTCTTTCTGCAACATGTGCGTGAGCTGCATTGTTAAAAAATATCAGGAAAGAAGCACAACCTTTAAAGGCTGCATGTTATATTTAAGTTTAGAGCTCAGCTCTACCATAAACCGTGTACAAACTATAATTCTTAACATTTTTTTTTTTTTTTTTTTACAGACTTGTCCCTCTCTGACAGCTGACTCTTGAATTCCCCTCAATTACCCTCCACTAAACCTAGATTTACAGAAAGACACCAAAGTGCAACAATATCCTGCAAGAGCAGAGGTATTTAGCCTGTTGTGCTAAATCTCAGCGCCACACCGCAGGATCTGTCTTGTAGTCTGAGGTGCGTCACAATCAGGTTAATTAGACAGGTGTTTGCTCACCATTATGATGACGCTAAATCCTCGTGTCAGAAAAAAGACCCCCAAAACAGCACGGCGCCCCAGAAGAGCTGCTGAAGGATTAGCTTCGAGGTTTGGATGGGCGGGAGCGCTTTTGCATGTCATAGTTAAGAGAAATTTAGATGGAGGGTGAAAGAGAAAGCGGGGGCGCTAGATTAAAGAAGAGTAGCTCTCGCAGCGTGTGGTAAGCGGGAGTCATCTCTTGTCAGCCACCCCTGGTGGAACTATACGTGCCCCACGCAGAGAATCAGAGACAGACACTGATTCGCCATCCACCTCACCACCACACTCATTTACCCAAGGAAAGAAAATATGGCGCATAAACAGCGGGGGGCTGCCACTTGTTCCTTTTTTTAGTTAATACCATGCAACTAGGAAGTGTCAAATAAATGTGAAAAATATTGAAGAAAAAGGGCAAAAGACAACAAGTTTTTCCATTTGTGATTGGATGTGACATAAAAGGCTTGAAGTGAGCCTCTTAAAGCATAGATGTGTATTGATTTCACCTAAACTAGGAGTGCTGCCGGCCACTCGTTCATGCTCCATCTCCTCGACAACTCGGCGAACACAACACAACACACATTTCCATCATTAAAGCCAACACGTGCAACACCCGCTCGCAGCCACTTGAAGCTCTCCGAAACGACCTCGTGGAGTAAAGTGACGCTCTTAACACAACAACAGGGTGAGAACGGAGCACAGCCTGCCCTCATTGACAGGCCGACGGCACCAAAAGGTCAACAAGAGGAGCGTGGCATGTGATGAGCGAGCCAGACATCCTCCATGATCTTACACCTGCCGTACTACTTGAGCTTAAAATGTAACTGTGCCTTTAGAGTGGATTTTCGTTGGACTCCCCCAACTCTGGATACCAGCTCCTTCAGGCGCTATCAAACAACACAAACCATTCCGGGAGCTTAAATTTTCATCATAGCCAATTTACTGTCCTCATTGTTGTAGCAGCGTCACAACGGACTATTTGTCTTCGAGGGCCACATGAAATGATGTGGAGGGCCGTATCTGGCCCCCGGGCCTTGAGTTTGACATCAGTGCTCTACATCACATTTGTATTACCACACTACTGCACACTCAATGTTCCTCCAAATTGTTTGCATAAACTCTTGTATCAGTGACAATAATTACATGTCATCAATATTTGGGTTAACGTCCAAATTGCGATTTTTTTGGAATGTCTGGGATATCGAAAGTACAACATGACACAGATTCACATCATTTTCTACCTCCAATAAAACACATTGTCGTGTGTTAATTAGATGACGGAAGGGTGGAAAGTGATCAAAGGAGGTACTTTACACTCTTCTTTCCGTTACAGTAGAGCGTGTTTGTGTGCGTTGGTGCATGCATATGCATGTGTGTGTGTAAGCTTTGATGCAGTAAGCTTCCTGCGTTAATGTACTACGGATAAAAATACTACACCATGTAATCTGGCATTTATCCCTCGAGAGCAAAAGCCAAAATGTGACGCATGTCAAGAGGAAGAAGACATGGAGAGAGAGAGAGAGAAGAACAAGTGGATGAGCAGAGGAAGAGTAACTCAGGTAAGAGAGATGGCTTGTTCAGAATTGCCTGCTTACATACAACAGGGGTGGCAAACCAGTCAGACACTAAGAAGCACATTTTTTTACCGTTACCTTCCTCTTACACACACACCTCTGCTCAGCCAAATTTTTTGTGTGACATGTCACACACCAACATGATAATGACAGAAATGGACTCCTACAGCACTAAGACCACAGGCCAGCCCTTTTCAACAATGAACATTGTGTGCATTGTCTCACACAGACAAACTCAGTTCAGCAAAATCCACAAACAACAATTGACAATAGCGTTTTTTCACTTACTATGCATGTTGCTTCGTTCGACTTCTGGCATTCCTTGCCTTGAACAATCCTCTTCAAATCCGGCTTGTATTCCATTGAAGAATCCTCTTCAAATCCGGCTTGTATTCCATTGTTGCTACTCGAAGCAATTGTTTTTATTGGACGTCTGATGCCATTCGTTTTAATTGGTGATTTCCACAACGTCACTGAGGCATTTTTTAACCAACTCCCCTTCATTGCATGGCTTTTTTAGTCGGTGCAATGTTCCAAGCCAGTTGATAGTGACAGTCTCGGAGTGCTTGGTAGTTTTTGGGAAAAACTGTGCCTGTTTTTCTGCCTGACTTTTCAAAATGTCCAACTTTTGGAAAGTCCTTATCAATGGTTGCATGGAGCGAGCTGAACATGGTGTGTCTTCTTTTTTGTTTGTTACCACCTGTGCTGATCAAGCTCTCTTGTGTCTTCCAATCAGCTCCCTCCCTCGGCCAGGCCACTCGTGTCTTGTCCAGGTGCTCCTTGTTGTCTAATCATTTTGCTTGTATTTAGTCGGCTGGTTTTTTTTGTGCCCTTAAGGGTTCATTTTGTGTGTGTTGCTGTTGCTTTTGCTGTCGGGCATGTTTTTTTCCCAAATGCACGTTATGCTTGTTTTGTTTGTTACTCTGATCTTTCCATCCATTTCTGGATGTAAAGGTTTTGTCAAAACATTTTCTGCTCCGTTTTCCAAGCCATTTTGTTCAATATGCAATTTTGAATGAAAGCAAGTTTCTTTTTAAAATGTCATACTATTTTATATACTTTAGAAACATGCATGTGTTTTTGTGCATTTCTCCACACGTACGTAACTAATTGGGCAATCCTAGACTGTGCAAAGCTCCATTCTTTTTTTTTTGACATGGCTGAAGTATAGAAAACGTAGCAGTGGTTCAGAGAACACGTCAATTTGTTGGGGAATCTTTTAAAATGATGGTTGAAAATAAATGAGCATAAAAATGGCGCTGTAGGAAGAACCCATGTTAATGAAGAGTGAAATCAGCTACTGTGTGGGTGTTTTGAGGACACAAGAAGCCCAGTGACTGTATGACACAGATACCTGCAGGAGGAGCTAGTTTGGTCTGAAGAACAAGTGTCAGAGGGCCCTAATTGTGCATTTCTTTCTTTCTTCTCCTCTCTGACATCACCTCAGTGCCTATTGGGAGAAGGCCAACTTCACGTCACTTTGGAATTGAGAGGAATAGATGATGCTTGGCACCCATCTTTTCATCCTCTAAGCATGTCCAACTTTTTTTTTTAAGAGCTAAACTTGCCATGTCAGCCTCTTCATAACCACGTGCAAGTGGCTGGAATAGCAACTGAACTGCTGCGTCCCATGTCTGATTTTTTTATTTATTTAAATTATATCTTTTTTTTCTCTCTCTCATTACTGTCATACTTTTAAAAGTAAAATTGCTAAAACAAAAATATTTGCCCAGCTTACAATTTTAGCACATTACCACTGTAAAAAGAATTGACTGAAGCAAGATATTGACCAACTTGTATCACATTAAATCTGCTTTTACTTTTTACAGTACATATCTATCAGTTTAACCTACAGTATGTGGCTTGTGAGGCTGAATATACCCAGAAAAAAAATTTGGCAATGAGAAGCAGGTGGAGTGTACGTACAGTGAATGCTACAGTACACTCACACACACACACACACACACACACACACACACACACGTACACAACTGCTTTGTTCCCCGGGGTAAAGCCGTCAAAAGCACTCTGATTTTGAATTAGCACTGATTGGCTGCCATTTGCAGCATGGCCCATGCAGCTGAGACCACTCAAAACTACACACACACACACACACTTTTATGGTTAGGGCATCATGTTTCTCTAAACTGCTGAGTTCTCCAGGCTGTGTAGCTGTTTTAAGAGCGGCGGTAAAGGATGACTGTGTGTGTGTGTGTGAGCAATTGCGTGTCCATTTGCATGTTCACATCTGTCTCTATGACTGCTGTGGTTGTGAACGTACCAAAAAAATGTTCATATTTTTGGGACCGGTGCGGGGGTGTGCATACTTTGTTGAGCCCTGTTTCTAATTTACATGAAATGGCGAGCTGAAAATGTAAGACATTTTGATGTGAGCAAATCTATTCTCTGGCATTTACAGTTTGTGTTTTATGTATTCCTTCTTTGATCTGTTTTTAATCAAAATGTTTTCATGCCACTCGTAGAAAGGTACTAAAAAAGACTGCTTTTTAATCAAGCAGTAGCCAACCATCTTGTAGGGCGCCAACGCACGGTTTTACGACTACATTTAGATGCCTAAATAAGCGAGTATTGTTTGTTTAAAAACACACAGATGTTTCCCTGATCGTGATTAATAACTGTGATTAATAATCATGATTGAAAATGGTCACCTTTTTGGCAGTAATCATGCAGCCCTACTGCAAGGCCAATGAATTATATTCATGTTGCAAAAATCAAGAAGCCAAAATTCATCATTGTCAAAATTCTGAGTATTACTTTTGGGGATTCTTAAAAATGGATAAAAAGCTTATTCAAAGGGAGAACATTCATTATTTTTGAGCACCCTATCACTGCTTGCAAATGTGTCTCAATAAGCTTATGCCACTCCAAACCTTTATGGCAGGAGTATGTACCAGAACATAAGAGCAAACCAGAGAGTAACAAATGAAATTAAATCAAGGTTTTTCAGTCCAATTTCGAGGATCAAGTTCTTGTACAAAGCAGTCGTCCATGAGAGTGGTCAACAATAGGAATGAGTGGCCATGTGTGTGTGTGTGTGTGTGTGTGTGCAAGCTCTTGTGTGTCTGTTTTCAGTGGGCCACCACCACTAAATTTATCGATAGTCCATCAGTGCACTCTAGTGATAAATTGTAATATTGCAGTACGGTCCAGTATAAGCACTTACACGTTGTTGTTGTTTTTTCTTAATTACTCTTTTTGACAGAGGAACTTTGCTGTGCTTTTCTTGGGAAAAAAAAAATACTTGCAACATTGATTAAAAAAATAATAATAAGCACAGTTGAAGCAGGTGAAAGTTCACCCCGGAGATCTTCAGTTCTGTTGCATTCCTGCATTAACATTGCAGCCACATGAAAACAGAATGTGCTTATGTAAAGATAAATGAGCCATAGTACATGGTTTGACCATGCCGAATCAGCATGTGCTGTGGTTCTGGGAAAGCATGCAATTTGTGCCCATTTGTGATGACATGGCAACGTTGGTCAGTTAACCCCCATGACCCGAAACTAAGACAGATGTTGCGTTCCTCATTTGCATACCTCTTTTATCCTGAAATTGACATCATTAAATGATATCTGGACTTTAGTAGCAGCAAAGGTCAGCATTTTGATCACTATTGCCAATACCGATAGCAAGTACTTAAATGTAAGCTATTTCAAAGCTTGTCCTACTACATAGCATGTTTTATTCACATTAAACGGTCTGGTTGATTTCTTAACTGTGCCATACTATCTTCAATGGAAACGGTGATTGTTACTTTAGTCTGTGTGTCTCTTAAATTGTATCGCTTCAGTGCACTTATTTCCCCAAGCGAGTTTGCAAAATTATGCCTATAGATCCTTTTGTCTTGACTTGCTAAGAAAATGGTGCAAAGAAAGAAAAATGCACTTGTACAACTGTACCACTAGAGAACGCTGTTGCATAAAAGGATGTCTCGAAATGTCTTTATTACAGGCCGCATATTTCATTTTTGGGCTACTATGAAAATACTGTGGTCTGTCTTAAATATTGGCCTTTTTTGCTTCCAACAAGTACACTACTAAGAAGATCTGGGACCACAACCACTGGGTATGAAGATTTGCCGAACCAAAATGTCAATAAAGAATACGTTTTATTTTTTACTCATGTTTGGTTTAGCCATGTGGATGCTGTACATTCAATATGTAAACATTCAAAGTCAAAGTCAAAGTCTGCTTTATTGTCAATTTCTTCACATGTCACTTGGTTGAATTTTACATTTTGAGAATGTCCTGCAAGAGGCGGCGATTTATTCCATTTGACCTCATTACTTTGTGTCTATTTTTTTTCTTTTTACAAAGCACCACGTGAACCATTCAAATGTACCTGTGAGCCAAATTGACCCATTGCTGATAGCTTTGAGTGTTAAGTCATGTTAAGGCAAAGGCAGTGATGATGGTGCTGCACAAAGTCACAAGCGTCAATGAATTATTGACAAGTGGGTGTGTTAAATAACGACGCCCTAGAGCCTCTCCAATAACAACTGTCACACAGTGTGACAGCTGCCACCACAACGTTGAAAAAGATTCTTGGAGCCCTTTTCCTGCCCAGCCCCCTCTTTTCATTGGCTGACCTACTGCGGTTACTATGGGAACGTGGACTGCCATGCACCATTTGGAGTTTTGAAATTGGGCACAGAGATAGACACCCCAACATATATTAATATATTGTTTGAAATATCAAAGCGGCCTACAGCATTATTCACATTGTGTGACCCATCCATTAAAAAGAAAATAAATGTCAAGTGAAAATGCACCTCTTGCAGAGATGCAGTTGACCATGTTTTTTGTTGATCTGACATCGCTACATTTGACCAACACAAGTTTATGTGTTAGTTCTAAAGAGTTTGGGGCCTGACCCTAACCCACAACAAAAGAGGAAGCAGTCCAGGATGTGCAAGTATGCCTCACGCATCTGTCAGCATCACTTTAGCTTTGATGGGCCTTCTACAAGTCAGTGTTATGGACTTATATAAGCTTTTTACATAAACCTCTGTGTGCCAAAACAGGGAGGGAGGGAGGCGGAGTGTTGGGGATTGCTGCACCATTCAAAAGGGATTTGCACTGCACCAATTCCTGTCCTACCTACACCATAACAACAATTTTAACAATAGCACCCACCGTTTGATTATTATTTATGAGTCTCACGTGGAATATGTGTGTCAATCAGTTGGTAGGCCTTTTTTGGAGTGCTCAATAAAAAGCATTGTTGACCTCATGTTTGGAAGACCAAGCAGGAAGTGTGATGCCATAACAACGACGACACTTGGGGAAGTGAACAAATGCTGCGAGGGATTTGCCATGATGGTAAACAATGAGAGCCTGATATTAACATTGATTTCACAAAGCAGAGGGAAGCCACGCTTTAGAACAAACACATTTATTCATTAAATATGGAAAATGGGAAGATTTCACACTGTTGGCTAACAGGTGCTCGAGCAAAAGAAAAGGGAAAATTGAAATGTGCTTTTCATTGTGGTCGATGATTGCACAAATGGGCACGATTGTAATGAAAGAAGGCAGAAAAACAGCCCAATAGTTTTAACATATTTCACATACTGTATATAGTGGAAAGAGTGTCTCGGGTGATCATCAGAGTGAGAAGAATAACAAAATTGTAAAGGTACATTTGATGTGGCGTTCATGGAGAGAATGGAATATTTTGCCTCATTTGAGTAGAAATATTTAACTTCATTTTAAATATAAAAAAAAAAAAACACCCAACCCTCTCCTAAAAACAGTCACGCATACATGAGAAGAAAAATGCTTGCATACTAAACCTCTTTGTACCTAGCAAGAAAATGCTCGCACTGGACTCAGGTTACTTTTTACCATCAGCCAAGTAAATGATATGTGAATCCAAAAGCCCTGCCATCAATCAATAATCACAAGTGTGATGGAAGGGTACCTTGTTTTCGAAGCAGAGAAAATGTACACAGTCTAAAATGGCTTTGCATATAAAAGTCCCTCTCTTTAATCGAGGGCGAAGAAAATACCTGATCACATTGTGTCACTATTAAAATACACTTGGGGGGGGGCTCTTCATGTTTGAAACACGTTTGCGGATGGGCGAGGGGGGAATTAGAAACTATACAGTCATTTGCTTTGCTCCTATAAAATCCTGCTGACACACACAAAAATATATAGCTACTAATCCATGATCTACAAAAATGTCAAGCTACATTCACTTTTCATACACACCTGAAATAGCCCCTCGTTTTTTACAATGGCTTTTCAACATTTCAGTCCAATAATAGGAATGGTTAGGTAAATCTTTATTTGAAACCCTGCTGGAATTTCATTGTTGCATTTTTGGGAGTCGGAGGCAGGCAGGCATATTCTGGAAGAAGTTAGTCCCACTACAGTTTGTTAGATGGAAATGAACAGATTAGAAAACTGGAGCAGTCACAGTTTGAATCCGTGCAGTAGGAGAGTAAGGATATATTTTTAAAAAAGCTGTTAAAAAGAAAAAAAGCACTACATACAGATATGTTGTTTTTGCACGTTTGTAGAAAACCGTCAGGTGGAGTTGCAATAACAAGTTTTGCCGTGTGTTTGTGCAAGTGTGTGTGCTCCCTGACCTTTGCATGTGCGGCCCTGAATGCAGACAAAGAGTAAAGTTTGTGTCAACGCATCAAGATTTCCATATTGAAGCACATTTCCAAAAACATACAGTAAAACATTTGTGTCCGAACTTCCCCATGCTGCAATCGGGAAAGTTACGATGCAAAAGTCCAGCTGGAACGAAGTCTTTGCATGCAAAGTGTCAAAGTGTGACTTTCTGTGCTCCACAAATAGAGAAGCTTTGAAATCTGTGCTATATTATTGTTGTTTTACATGCAAATGTTTAATCAGGATGCAAAACTTTCATCTTAAAAAAAGACATTCCAGTCTGTTTCAAACTATTTCAGGAAAGATACTTTGGCTCTAAAGTGGGATAGTTCAAGGATCATATTGTTGAACGTCAAGAGGAAATTCATTTCAATTTGTAAAAGACTATAAAAGCAGCTTATTTTTGCAGTATGTAGTCATGAATTGGAGCTTTGAAATCCTCCAACATGCAGCTAGGCCTTTTTTTTTTTGCAGGTAGTTGAGAGATGAACTTTTCAGAGTTCATGGATTGTCAAGGGTCAAGCTTCCAAGTTCCAGTGAGAGCTAAAAGACAATCTGGATTTTATTTGGCGTCTCCTTGTGACTTTTCTCAGGGTAAAAAAAAACATGTTATTCAATTGTAACCTTTAGGGACGGAGAGCTTTTAAGATTCAAAACTGCACAGGGCAACATTTTTCTTGGCTAAGTAAACCATTTGGGTCTGTAAAAAAAAAAAAAAAAATTAAAAAAACAGCACAGGAGTCAGCCTCTCAAGTCCCCAAGAGTAACTACTTCTTCGAGGCTCTGCTTGTGGGGCCCGGTTTGTTTCCGGGACGACGCACGGGTACCTTGGATACGGGGATTCTGGTGCGAGGAAGTGCTTGGGTCTTTGGCGGCGACAATTCTGCCTCCAGAACAGACGAGAGTGCTGATTGGCTCACGGACTGAGGCGGCGGCGTTTGTCTGGCGCTGACTGGGATCTTGGATTCCCGGGGAAGGCTGGCGCTGCCTTTCATTGAGCGGAACGAAGAAGAGGACGAGGAGGAAGGAGGGCTGAGTTTATATTCTGTGGACAAGGAGGACGAACTGTTTTGGTCGTCATCGCCCTCCGGCCCCTCCGGGTCATTGTAGAAATCATACAGGCGGTCCCCAGAGCAACTGTCACGTGACATTTGGTGCCGCTGCCCACTTTCCTCAGGTGTCGCCGTGGGTGTTGCGGAGGGTGTTTCCCAGTAGCCTTCGTCGCTGAGCGGTTCTTTGTCTCCAGGTGATGCCGGATGACGACCGTGAGGTAGGAGGGGTTTGGCCGCTCGACTTCCTACTCCACCCACCACTGGAATCTTACTGAGGCCCAAAGATTTGACCTGTAGCGTCTTACGATCTGCACATATATTGGTTGAAGATTGTTGGCAGCTGGCGGAGGTGAGGGTGCGAAGGGGGTAGGTGGAGGTGGGAGTGGTGCAGGCGGGTTGGAGTGATCGGGGCAAAGCAGGGGAGTTGTCACCAGTCGAAGGCAGCATATGCCAAAGCCCCTGCATGTCAGCATCGTCCACTCCCTCCGGACTGGCCATTTCCTCCCCGCCACCCATATAAGCCACCACCCCACTGCCCACTGCGGGCGGTTGAGGTGTGGGGGGCACCCGGGCGCGAGCAGGAAGTGAAGCCGGAACCGGAGATGCAGCGAATACAGATTGCACGGAAGAAAGAGGGACTTTTGATGGGGATCCACGAGTCGGGGGGCAGGTGACTCCGAGCGGTCTCCCAACACCTGGTCCGCCTCCTCCTACCCCACCACCGCCACTGCTGCTACTACTCGTCCCACTTCCCCCATTGCCAGCCATCTCCTCTTCTGCATCGGCAATAATATCCCCACAGCCCGTGAGTGAATCAAAGCTCTTAAGCGATGTGACGTCATTGAAGAGAAGAGAGCACAGACGGTCCACCGAGGGTTCCGAAGGAGGGTCGCCGGTGCTGCAACACTCCAAAGGGGGTGTGGCGAGTGAGGGGGTGAGGCTGGAGACTGAGGCTTTGGCTTTGCTGGTGGCAGGGTGCAAAGGGGAGTCGTTGGGTGTGTAAGGAGAGGGAGAATCTGGCTCAGCAGATGGGCCTGGCATGGCCACGCACTGTGTGGCTGTCAAGGAAACACTCTTACTGTGAGCCTCGACGGCTTGGAGGTTACATTCTGCCTCTGTCTTGCCACTCGGGGTGGGTTCAAGGATGAGAGAGATATCCTGGGCCGTTTCAGTGGCCGCAGCATCCCCATCCTTCTCCTTCTGGGATTCCGACTCGTCCCCATCGCCTTCGTTTGTTTTGTCCTTACGTCGCCAGCGGATGCTAGTGAAAAAGCCTTTCAAGCCCCTCCCTCTTCGCACCAGTCCCGCACTGTTCTCATTTGACCTAAGACTCCCACGTCGCAGTAGAGAAAAGAAACTTAAAGATTTACTGAGAGACCTGACAGTTCCGGTTTCTAGCGTCGACAAGCCCTCCCCTCTCTGTACATCAGCATTATTGCTGGAGCCGATGAGCCCATCGTGTGTTTTGCTTCTCACCAACTCGCCCGATGACATTGAACCGTTCCCATTCACAGAATTCCCAGTGTCCGAATGCCCGTTGGTCCCGTTCAGCGTGGCCCCTTTGTTCCTGAAGGAGAAGAAGCTGGCCATTCCGGAGCCGGTACGTCGCTTTGCGAAGAGCTTGAAGGCAGCTTTGTTGATCTTCCCGGTAGGCGGCTGGGGGTCACACGGAGGGGCCGCGGTGGGGTCCGCACACTCCGTCTGCACTTCCATTGTGTAGCTTTATGGCTTCCCACTCTGCGGGCTCCCACTAGCACTTTCCTTCTCCCTTTGGGCTTTCTCTGGATGCGCATCCACTCTCCCTCTCTCTCTCTCTCTCTCTCTCTCTCTCTCTCTCTGTCTCTTTCTCTCTCTCCACGCTGCTTCCAACAGCTCGTTCACTCCCACTCTGTCTGTCTTTATCGCCTGCCTGCCTGCAGCTTTTCTCTCTCTCTCTCCCTCTTTCTCACTCCCTCACTCTCGGTGCTGCTCCTCACTGTATCCATGGCAACAGGGTGGGCTAAGCAGCTTTCGTCAACGTTGGCAGGGTGCCGGAGCCTGTCCTCCCCCCACCACCTTCCCAGTCACCAATGCACTATTGGCCCCCGAAAACAAGACATTAGTTTTCACACCCTTCCATCATTGTTTTTGTCACTGCTGCAGATTCTCTCAATGCATGTGCACAAACATATCGAATGAATACATTTAAGTTACACCTTCCCTAAAAATATATATTTTTTGCAGGAGTGTATTGCATTCACCTGAAAAAAAGAATAAACAGACTAAAAAATATTGGGGTCGATCCAGTGAATACACTTCCACAGTTTTAAAATAGTAACAACAATACTGACAAAAATATTACATTCAACTAATTTCACAACTTGATTATTTGATTAAAATATATCATTTACTGTTCGCAAGTTATGGTATATTCAAGTGTATGTCATTTTTGCAAAAAAAATAAAAAAAACATTGCCTATGGGGGATAAACAAAATACTCCCATGCCAAAAAGCCTGAATCAGGAGGCCAAGGCACCCGCCAGGCTGCTGATCAACAATATGAGCAGGCTTAAGCCGGGATATAGATTTAGAGACATTTTTCAACACTGTTGGGGTCAGAGAAAGAGCTCAGACTTAGCACTTATACCGTTAAAGCAGTTATTATTGACCATATGGTCCTGAAGTGTCGACCATATGGACCCACAGAGGCAAGTATCGGCGAGCATTGACTCATCAACACATCTAATTCATTTCAGCTTTTATTTACCTTGCGTTGTGCATTCAGAATATAAAATCTCTTTCCCGAGATGGTTCCTATAAAGTTGTAAGCTTAGAATTGTCCAAAATGTTCTGTGGGAAGAATAATTAGGGGGGCTATGGAGTTGAATCCAACATCTGATTGATTCATGATTTGATTTAGAGCTATGCTTTTTTCACCCAGTGTTCTCCTTTCAGGCCTGATCTACTGTGGGTGCGCTTTTTTTGTTTTTTCCTGGTGATTCCACCCAACCCCCCCATGAATCTCCCCGATCCACCGACCCAATTACAAGCATCCTTCTCCCACCCCTGCTTCTTCTCTCCTCCTCCTCCTTCTCCTCAGTCACTATGGGCACCGCAGGCGCTCCTCTTCCAGCCCACTGCTATCAAACAATGTCTGCATTCATGCACCCCCGGGCGGGGCGACACACAAACACATTTTCCAAAGGGCTTCCCCTGGGTGAGGCGAGGAAACGCATGGCTTTCACCCGTGAGGCGTCATCGCCTCCTCACACTGGCGACTGCCCGGTTGAGCGCTGCTTCTCAGGTAGATGCAATGTTTACTAGTGCAGAAAGCCCCTCGGCCATGCTAGCGGGTCAGCTCAGTGCTGAGCAGCAGATGGCTGATTGATTGATGAGTGATAGCATGGCCAGACAAAGGATTCTACTCAGGACTCAGTGTTGTTGTTGCTACGTATCTCCCAAGGTCATTGAGAGTTGTGTGCATGTTTTTCAGCGGATCTTTGAAAGATGTTCATTTCTGCAAGCACTTATTCAATTAAGTATTTAGAGGCAGAGTGAAAGAGTGAAATGTACTGTGCTACCCTGAGCACCAGTGGGAAGCACTTCACAAATAAACCATGACTACTCTAATTTGCATGGAAGATGGCTGCACGCATGCCAAGCGTGTTTATCCGGACATCTTTCAGCTTTTGCCATTTGTAATCTGATTGAGGAAGTAAATCCAATCAGGTGGCAAATCTGTGTGCTGCAATTTGTTAGCCTCAAGAAATGGCTACCAAGCCAAATAATGTGAATTAAAATAGATATACAAGGTACTTAGAATTATTTTTGTACAGTTTATGATGGTGCCAGTGTGAGCATGTAGCATTTCAATATTACATCAATTCCTGTTGGACAATTTATTTTGAATTAGAATAGTCAACCAGCATCACAGCACTGCGGTTAGGAAAATGATGATTTCATCCTCTAATGTTCTTTCAATTGAACTACTTGTTTTATAAAATACTTGATGAGCAGAATGGTTGATGTGAACCAATAGGATTTTAGGATCAATGTGCATTAGTCAGTCTGCTTATCTGATCAATGTGAGATGTGAAATAGGATCAAATGATCAATGGTGGCAACTGTTTACAGCTGAACCGCTTCAAGGTCCTCGAGCCAGGGTTGGCTTATCCTCAGCCACCAGGAAGCCAGTGGAATAACGAGCACGGCCCAAATTTCTGGTTTGGTGTTGCTTCCAGTTTGATCTAAGATTAGACTGGCTGCGAGCCCTCTGTGGGGATTGACTATTACATATATGTATAAAAAAAGGATTAGTCCTAATCTGGTTAATGTGACATTCGTCATCAAATCTCAGGACAGCACGCATGTCCATGCATTCAACCAGATTTTTTGCAGTCACACACAATGAAAGGCAAAACTCATTTTATAGTGGATGAATTATTTCTCATTTATTTTTCGATAGTGCATCCCAACATTCATTTAAAAAAAAGAGAAGCAAATGCATTTCTACAATTGTAAGATATGACATGATAATGAGGCTTTCCATAGAGCTTTAGACTATACAGACATATAGAACATGGCCCATTGAGGACCATTTTGTAATCAGCACATAATCACGTGAAGAACAAGAGCTTTTCCACACATTTTTCAGTAAATTGTTATGATGAACCTGTCCTTTCCTCACAATATCCCCGTTTCTCAGCAGGTCATGCGTGCCACTCCAAACTCCAGACTCACAATAGCCGGTTCCTCTTTGGCCACGTCGCTATTGTATGTCCCTTCCAGCTCGCCGTAGCTCTGCTTGCGGCTCTCGGAGCCGCTGCTGCCCTCTACTGTCCGCTCGATTTCTGTGCTCTCGGTGGCTTCCTCGCCGACCTCCTCGTGCTCGTCTTCCTCCTGCTGCCGACGGGCCTCCTTGTGATTCATGGGCGCCCCCAAGATGAGGGAGTCCGGGCGCGGTGGGAGTGGTTTGTCAAGCGAGCGATGATCCCTGGTGGGAGGGGCCGCTGGGAGGTTGGCGGTCACGACTGGCGTCACACCGAGCTGGTGGAGCCTCTACATGCAGAAGAAGGGGATGACAAAATTATTATGGATCCCCAAATGTTACAACAGTGGTACATTTTAGGTTTCTAGGGACAAAAGTCATCATTTCTTGTCTTGAGTTGAGTTTGGTGTCATAGCTGCAATCACTTTCATTCAAGCAGTACTCGTGTGTGTTCACTTACACTCTCCAGTGCTTGGAGCTTGCTCTCCGCTTTGCGATTGTTCTCTCTCCCAGTTAGAATGGTCTTCAGGATGGACTGTCGTGGGTGCATGGAGCGATCAAACTGGTGGTACATGTTTCTCCAAAACCTTACACACAGAGACAATATCAACTGCTGGTAACAGGAAAAAAAAAAAAGTGCACAAAAGTTGGTACCAACTTGAAATGGTAGGGCAATGTGGAGGGCTCCAGCACAGGCTGCGTTTCAGCATATGCGGGGCTGTAGAACGGATTCAAGTAGTTCTGTTTTTCGCTCATCAGATGCGCCCACAACGAATGAGTCCGCTCTCTTAGCCTGGGACAGAAAAACACAAGAGTCCCACAAGATCAATATTAACACCACAACATTTTAGGAGGCTAACCACATATATTGAATTTGCCAGTGTAATGGTCAGAGGGGTTTCTAGGTGTTTTGATTTTTCTTTTAATAATCTGCATACTATTACATAGGCCCCATGTCAGTGTATGGCATGAATGAGAAATTAGACTCACTGAAGGTCTTCTCTCTGCCTCTGGTTGTTGCCGAGGAAGTTTCCATACTGACATGAGTGAACGTGCTCGTGGATCTGCAGCAGGAACCACTCGCTGAATTCGAATGCCTAGAGTAAAAGAACTCGCGATAAAATATAACAGTAAAAGCGCCTTGCATGTGGCACACATGCATACACACAGACACCCACCTGAGGGAACTGCTCAGATAGCTGCCAGACACACTCCAGGAACTGAGTGAAGATAGGAGACACTTCCTTTGGGTCTCCATCCAGTTGGTCACACCTAAAAGTTGCAGTTTACATGACAGTAACTATTCATTCATGATCAAAAATGCTACTCAGTTTAAGGAAAGTAATTTCCCATTTACAAAGTTGACAACTTACCTATCTGCAAACTTGTGACCAAATGAGATCCAGTCTTTCTCGATCAGCACCTAACGACCAAACAAGGTGAGACAGCGGCAAGCAGGAATCGAGAACATCCAAGAAGGTCAAAGGTACCATGAAACCCTTGATGGTGCGGTAGTAGGGGTCCATGAGCAGAGCTCCCAGGGAGCAGACCTGCGCTGTTCGGTCCCACCCGTCCGAACAATGAACCAACACGCTGGCTCCTTCCCGGGTCACTGCCTGGATGACAAGTAAATGATAGATATAGCCCACGTCAATGCCTCACATTTTCATTTACAAATCTTATATAACTCACAATATCCATTAGTCTTGACATTTACCTTAGCTAGGAAGATTGCTGCGTCCACAACAGCCTTGATATGCCTCAACCAGCCGCAGCTCTCCAGTCCTACCAGGTAGTCACTCATGGAGAGGGAGCGAGCTCCAATCACTGAGGGTCACAAACAAATCAGATCGCTCAAGTTAAATATCTGCAAACAGATGCTATTTAAAGCAGCGGCGGTGTTGGACCTTCCAGGAGCTTTTGCAGACTGGTCCTCATCACGTGGATGTTCTCGATGCCCACAAACTGGAAGCGAATGTTGGAGTAGTTGTCCTCATTCTCGTAGCCTTTGCCCGCCGCTCGGTTGGCGAGCGCGTTCAGCTGCAAGATAGTGGTGAGATTAAAAAGGCAGCGGCGTATAAACTACTTGTAGTAATCACGTTTGGTCTTACTTTTGGCCGTGTGTCCATGACGTAAACAAATCGGCTATTGTGGTTAGCCTTGCTGATGGCCTGTAGCATGCTCTCATCTTCTAAACAGCGTGCACTGAAGCCAGAGAGAGGCTGGCTGCATCGGCACACTGCCGCCTGCCATGATGGACACAACAACAACAACATTGCAAGATTAATTCATGAAACATTACACAAATCAAGTTCACGTACCTTCTTCTCTTGATAGAAATAAGTAAGCACTGGGAAGCGTCCTTTGCTCCTAAACTTGGAACTTCCCACAATAATGGGCTTACTGGCTGTGATGGGGACGTACAGGTCACGTGGATAAGTCTCACAAATCTGAGAAGAAAGGCATGCAAACATTCTTAAATTATTACACAACATGGAAAAGGGGCTTTTTATCTCATTTTGAACTAGGATGCTTCATTTTAGGGTTACTGCTGAAGCTTTAGCGCCTCCTCCTGGACTAAATGCATAACACATTTAATGGTGTGTTCCCTACTGTTCAAATCACATTAAGGTACTTGGCTATTGTTTATTACAAAACAGTTGCCCCAGTGTATTTTTTGTCACGTTTTATGGAACCAGAACATCATGGACCTTGTAGTCTCTGTTGACGTCCGTGAGTTGCCATTGGTCGCAGGGAACACCCATCCTCTCAAACTCTGCTCCTAAATCAATGAGCTGCCACCCTTCCTCACGCTGTTGGTCATTCTGCTTGGGATTGTAGGAGAACGCATAGAGCTCCTCGTACGACTCTGCAAACAAGGAAGGAAATTGTCAACGCAGACACCTACAAGATATAAAGTTAGTGTCTTAGAGTGAAACCCACCAGGTCGTAGAAGGCGCAAAAGTGAGCTGTAAACATCATGGCAGTCACGTTCTCGCTGCAGCACAAAGTGAACCACTCTGAAGTTACGACACTGAATGACCAGTGGACATCCTGAGGTGGTGAGTGAGAGCTTCTCCACCGATGCGATATGGTGATGCAAAATCTGCAGAGAAGAGTGGATGTCGATAAACACCGGTACATATTGTGTAAGGTAAACAAAATGACGGCTGTAGGTTTATTTTACAACGGACATCTTTGAGGGTGATTATTAAGGTATGATATGAAATGATAAGGATGCATTTGAAATCCAAACCATCACGATCCACTCACCCAAACCTCTTGTCCGGCAGACGTTGAGTTGTTGGAGCTGCTCTCCACGAAGATGAGATGCGTCGCAGTGAGGTACAGTGTGCCGTTAGTGGATTTGTTGCTGAAGCGGTCCAACAGGCGCACCTGCTCCACCTACAAGCACGCACGGGCACAAACATGCCAAAATAATCAGGACATACGTATGCAAGGAAGTCATTTGGGAGCGATTTTCTGGGGTGAGGATTTAGGTTGACACCTTGAAGAAAAACCCTTTAAGAGAGTGTTTGTGCAGCATGATGCCAGCCGGAGCGCTAGTTAATCCTGACCACCTGGTGCTCACCATCCGCTAACACAACTAAATGCTAACTGAGGACACACAATACAAACTCCATCTGCAATGCAATGTCATCATGCAGATCAGTTCATGCAGGAATGAGTTAAATATTTACTCATGTCACATTTTTTACACAGCGAAGCAGTTGTGATTCCCAAGTTAGATCTACATAAACAGGTTTTACGCTCATGTCTCCAGAAAAGTACACACACAGCCATGCTATTCTTTCAACCAAGTTGATTTCTGTGGCCAAAAGGTAGTTGGTATTTTTTTCAGCCATTGCTGCAAACAGTCGAAATTGATGATTTATCATTGCAGCAATTCTTAGTGACTCAGACATTCTTCCTCCGTTTCCTTTTTCCTGTCCTTGTCTCAACAGTGATGAGAGCAACTATGCTCAATACAGGAAGTCAGTAGCTAAGCATGTAAGTTTAGGGCGGTAATGGTGTCAATTTTTTTCCTTAAAACAATTATGCTAATTGTTTAACTGATGCAAGTGACATACTTGAATATAGGGGCTATAATTATAAATAATTATAGCTAGCAGGTCTTTTCACATCTTTTCCAATCATGCATGTTTTAAAAACATGAACAGCGCCCCTTGATGGTCTCTTTACAATGTGTAGCATTCAGCCTGATCTTCCTTAAGCGATTTAGCCTGTGGTGACTGACTTTGACAATCCGATTTTGTGCCAGTGCTTCTTTAGAGGGTGGTGTCTCTCTAATGTCACAAGAATAGCAATATTATTCCTCACACTTATTACACTTATTACGGGGCCTCCTCAGAGAACACGCAAAGATTCATATAAGTGATGCAGGAACAGTGCTTTGTCATGCAATTATTAATTCGGTTTGCATTGACAGCTTTTTTTTTTTAAGTGGATCAATATCGTGAGGGTGTGACAGTTTAAAGAGTACAAATGAAGTGGTGCAAGGTGAAACAAAACAGATGCTTGTCACGTCCCGAGAAAGCTAGCGACACTTGCATGGATGCACGATCATATCACACGCATTGCGGGTGCAGCATATGAAATGAAACAGAACAAATCTTGTTTTCAATGATCACCCTCGATGTGAGGCCGAGCTACTGTCTTACTGCATTTAGCTAGAAAATGTTAGCTACCTTCGGGGTTCGGATGTGCTCCATGTCTCCGGGTCGTAACAGCTGTCAGCGACTTCAGAGTTCACGCAACGCCTTCCACATATGATTCTATCATTGATCAAATCGTATTTAAAATGTGATACACAATCAAAGAGTACGATGTCGGGTGCATTCAGTGTGTTTATTGTCAATTACTTGACTCTGGCATCCGCGTAAAGCGATCGGTAGTCACGCCTATGCCAAAGGTGTGTGGCTTTTCAAAAGAAGAGTTAAATCTAACTGTCAACCAAATTTAAAATAAAATAAACAACTTACTTAAATTAAATATTACGGCGATAATTTTATATTGCACTAGAGGTAAAACATGACAGGAATGTGACATGTACTTTGTCACTACATATGTGGTTTTACTTTGTTTTGAAATTTGCTTATTACGCTTCCTACAGCTGTATGGCAAGCTTGGGCCACACGTCACGTGAGTAGAAGAACGTTATGCTGGGTAATGTAGTCGACTACATTTTTACCCAAAATGCAATGACATTTTGTTGGTAGCAGGCGGGGAATAGGAAAACCCACGCCATGCGTGGATTTATCCTTAGGTCTTTGTCATTTTTATCGTTAAACTGGATACTCTTGGCTGAGACACACATTGAAAACCAACCGGACTACTTTGAAGCTGTTTAAAAACGATGGTGTCTTTAAAAGAAAACAATTATACGCTCAAATAGAACTGCTGTGGCCCACACGCGGGAATTTCTGCGAAGCTAACTTGCAGGCTATCGGCGATGCTGCGTTTCCTGCCGTTGCTCTGCTAATGTGGTTAAAGTACAGAGTTGCCCTTGAAGGTCTTTAATGCTCATACCACGATGTCTGGATTTAACTTTGGGACGGGAACACTCGGTTCCACCAACACTGGAGGGGGGGTTTCATTCGGAGCAGCAACCAGGTAATTGAAACGAATACGTCCAAGCTAACAAGCTAGCGTAAGTAGGCAACATTCGCCCGCACTAGTTTGAGCTACCTTAACATGAAATATCAATGGCCCATTTCACGAAATACTTTTACGAGTGGGTCGTCATTGGGCGTCATTGTCGTCTGACTTAAATTTCAACTAATATTAGAATCTGTCCTGGTAACGTAAACCTCTATGTCAGTAAAACCTGTGATGATTCATTAGATAAAACTGAAGAACTTGTCTCACTCTCCCATTTTTCTAAGTGCACCTCCGGCTAGTACTGGTGGCTTCTCGTTTGGTAATGCATTGGGTGCTACCCAAGCCACTACCACCACCAGCACCCCATCACTTGTTCTAGGAGGAAGTCTCTTTGGTCAGAAACCTACTGGAGGGTTTTCATTTAACACGCCTGCTGCAGGTAAGTCACACCACTGCAATCTTTTTTCTTAGTTGTGTGCGTTACTTATTTTTTTATCTCTATCCCCATCCATTTGCACTTCATTTTAAATGCTACCCGATTTATTGATTTTTTTTATTTCAGGTGCTGCTCCCACTGCTGGACTAACATTAGGTGAGCATGTGTTGTAAAGCAGATGTCCTATTTATAATTTAAAACAGTCTCCAGGTGTCTGGTTAGTTAGCAAAACGGTCGAGAATGATAGAATTAGAATATAAGCAGTTTCACTTGTGGAGGCAGCAGTTCATGTATTGTATCCACACGTTAAAACGCTGCTAGTTAAGACACGATATTATAAGTTATAATTCTTGCCTGTGTCCAGGGGCTGCAGCTACTACAACGGCCTCAACTGGCTTCAGCCTAGCCTTCAACAAACCCACTGGCTCAGCTGCGCCGTTCTCCCTCACTGCTGCTACCACAAGCGCCACGTCTGTCCCCGCTGCCACGGGTTTATCATTTGGCTCTGTCTTGACATCAACGGCACCACAGCAGCCCGGGGTGACGGGCTTTGGGCTCGGCCTCGGCAGCACGACAAGCACAGCTGCTGTCGCGACAGTTCCTTCGCTGGGTGCCAGTCTCTTTTCCAGCACGCTGGCTACAGGTTAGTAAACAAAACATGGTATGATTCAGAATGCTCCATCAGCCCGTCTGTTCTCTGTATATTGCAGGTTTGGGTCAGACCGCTCTTGGAGGAGGGGGCTTAACATTAGGTTCTTTATTAGGCACTTCAACAGCAGCCACGGCAGCCCCTGCTCCCAGTATTGGCTTGGGCGGGGATGACTTCAGTTCCTCCTCTGAGAAGAGTGACGCCTCATCTGGAGCCAATGCCCAGTAAGTCGTGCACATCCGTGTACATACCGTACGCCGCTAATACTAAATGATCTTTCTCCTCCTCTAAGGGACAGTAAAGCTTTAAAGCATGAGAACCTGCCTCCGGTCATTTGTCAAGATGTTGAGAATTTCCAGTAAGTATGAATTAAAAGTGCCTTGTGACGCTAGTCTGGTCACATTTTAAATGCTTATTTTTTTTTTTATATTATTTTGTGACAATTGCTGCCTTCATTCAGTCTAAAATTGTGATTCCTTATTTTCCCCCCAGGAAGTTTGTCAAAGAACAGAAACAGGTCCAGGAGGACATCAGCAGGATGTCGTCTAAGGCAATATCCAAAGTCCAGGATGACATCAAGACCCTCAGGCAACTTCTCTCTGTCAGTGCCAGTGGGCTGCAGCGCCAAGCTCTTGCAATTGACAAGCTAAAGCTGGAGACTGCACAGGTACGGTAACTACAGATGTAACCTTTACACCTCATACTTATAAACCAATACAACTGTACTTCTGTAAATGTATTTCAAATGACAATCCTCCACCTAAACCTAGAATGATTTCAAATCTTCTATTCACTCAATTAAGGAGCTGAAAAATGCGGACATTGCACTTCATACACAAAAGACGCCTCCTGGACTTCAGCATGAAAACACAGCTCCTTCAGAGTAAGTGGCTTTTCACAACTTCCTTTGAGTTCGTTTCATCAAGTCATTCATGGAGAAAATAAAACTTTTTGTTTAGTTATTTCCGTTGCCTGGTGGAGCAGTTTGAGGTGCAACTGCAGCAATACAGACAGCAGATTGAAGAGCTGGAAAATCACCTGACCACACAGAGTAGTGGTTTTCACATCACCCCTCAGGGTCAGAGCCGTTAACACTGTCTATCGGCTGTCATTTTTATATTCGCTAACACTTTTCTTTGAAAAATCCTCTTTCCAGACCTGACCATGGCCATGCAGAAGTTGTATCAGACATTTGTTGCCCAGGCCGCCCAGCTTCAGTCTGTACATGAGAACGTAAAGGTCAGCACAAACTATGGAATGACTGTTTGACCCATCATATCCTATGGCTGTTTTTCTTTCATCCTATGTTTTAGATCTTAAAGCACCAGTACCTCACCTACCGCCGGGCCTTTTTAGAGGACTCAACTGACGTCTTTGAGTCCAAGCGGGCGTCCAACAGGAAGTGGCAGAGCACGCCACGCGTTACCACCGGTCCGCCCCCATTCTCAAGTGTGCCAAATGCTGCAGCGGTGGCCATGGCAGCCACACTGACCCAGCAACAGCAGCCAACTACAGGTCTGACTGCCTACAAGTTTTAGAATGTTCTCGTCTAGTTTGAAACGACACCAGTTTTCATGAGTATCACGTTTTATTGGTGTGAAAAGGAGGAAAAAGTTCTTGCTTGTATTCTTGAAGGAAATCCGTAGAGAAAAGGGAAAAATGTCTCTCCTTAATTGGAAATAGTTTTATGCCTTACCGTCACATCTCTGATGCCTCACTTTATGGGCTGGATTGATTTATCTAACTCGCCTTATGGTACAATACCAGTTGAAGTGGAGGAAACCTATGTTACCCCGACTGAGCCAAAATAATTGGAATGTCACACTAATGGCCAAGAATAGTATTGCTCCACTTTATTCTATGCTTTAATTGAGCCCACCCAATCAGTGTTTTTATTTTCCATGACAAGGTATTTTTTGGACTAACAGTGAGTGACTAAGGATGTAAACTTCAGCGTGGCAGCTGCTTTAGTTTCATTTTCCCTCTTTGTTAATGACCACCGCAAGACTGATTTTAATAAAGTTCTTGGTTGTTTCTAGTAGGAAGATGTAGGATCTATTTTCTAAATAATGCCGTAAAAAAATACGGTGGTTCTGAAGCATGCCTCTTGTGTTGTACAGGGTCCGGCCAGTAATAGGCATCTCTTGAAAAAAACAACAAAAACAATTATGTAACCATTATTATGTGGTATAACACACACAAGGTCTGTTAGCATCACACAGCAGTCATTCCATTTTCCACTAAGTACCTAAAACAATATCATGGTACGTAATATATTCAAACCAGTAAAACCGGCCAGCATACACGTTTTACTGGTTGTACATACAGTGCTGGCAAATATTTGGTGAAATCTGCACACAAATAATCCAATACTTATCTCATACAGTATTTATGATATCATTGTTCCACCAGCTGAGCACTTCATAGCACAACTTCAAAGTGACTTTTAACTTGTTTACCGTGACATCAGGGCACACTAGTAGACATTGGTTTGTCTTTCTTGTGAAGAATCAGTAATCAAGGTGCAGATTCGAGAGCAATATTGCACTGTGGAGGCAGTGGCAGTATTTTTTTTTTCCCATCGGTCCGACACTTGAATAAACCTGGTTGTAGTTTTCACATCTTTGTAGCCAAAGCTTCCATATTCCAGTGGAAATTATTCTGGTCGAACCACAACCAAACTGTTAAGCTCCGCATTGCTCATATGTGAAATATTGGAGCTTGGGTATTACCGTCATTGTGCATTCTATAAAAGGGATAGGCGCGACTAAATAAAATGTCTTTCAGTATTTCACTATTTATTTAAATAATTCATGGTCCCTGCTTGTACGCCATGAATTTCCGACTCAGTTGGTGGGCCCTTTCCAGGAATAGGGCTCATCCAGTCACATTTTCATTGCACGAGCTTTATGTATTTATTTTATTTTACGGGAATAGAACATTTCACACTAAGAATGCCTTTATTCAACAAAATTAAGATATTCCACCAGTGGGAGGCTGCTGCCATGCAAGGCGCTGCCAGGCGCCACAAATTAGAGTTCCGTGTCTTGCTCAAGGACATTCGACATGGTTACCAGGGGTGAGGATTGAACCCACAAGTTGAGAGTCGAACACTCTACCAACCTAAAAAGGCAGTCAAATGTAGGCAGCCTACCTGGTCGACAGTATTTTAGTGAATAAAAAAATATATTTACAATGGCAATGAGCTGATATTTTGATCTATTTTTGGGTTGTACTGACACTCTGATACACATCTAGTGTTTGTGTGGAAGTTGAGTTGTAGTCATATAATATTGGGACATGATTGTGGTATATAGAGCTGAACAAGATTGAGAATTGTCGACGTACCAATATTTATAGATTTGAGTGTTTCACCCGCCTTTGTTTTGGGTCCTGTGTAACAGGCAAAGCATATAATATTGGGACATGATTGTGGTATATAGAGCTGAAAAAGATTGAGAATTGTCGACGTACCAATATTTATAGATTTGAGTGTTTCACCCACCTTTGTTTTGGGTCCTGTGTAACAGGCAAAGAAGTACCAAGCCTGCTCTCGCTTTGATGAACCGACTCGTTCGGTGTCTGTGTTTGATGTGACATCCTTGTTGTCATTTTCATCTCTGAAGTGGTAATCCATACATTTGCCAGTACGAACGAAAAGCAATATTTTCTGGAATGCAACGCGAGTTGTTATCATTTAAAAGACTTTCTTTCAGTATTTATTGACTTGTGTTTACATGATGAGAGATGGCATCATGGACAAAACTTGTGTAGATTGTTGAAAGTGTGTGATGCTACATGGTGCTGGCTCAAAGCGATCTTTACATTTGTGCTACTATAATGTGCCAAATGACTCAGGACTACAAGCGAAATTGTGAAAACATTGTTGTTCAACGGTGACTTAGAAATCAAGAGAAGTCGTGGTTGTGAACTGTTGAAATTTCATTTTGAGTAATAATTGAATTCATTTGAAATAGAAATACTTGATTGCACGATCATTAGGCAGTCTCATCACAAAAAAAAAATGTTTTGACGCTTGGAATTAATGTTATTATAATCAAGTACAGATAGTTGGCATTTGGAGGTGTTCGGGCACAAAATTGTTTAAGCTGTGTCCTGACCACACTGGGCACAAAATTGTTTAAGCTGTGTCCTGACCACACTTTTATTTATTTTTTATCATACATTGGAATCTTTTTAACATGTCTTCCACCGCCGTACGTATCTTGACATTTACACTGGTTGCATTAGTGTTAACACTGTTTGGTACTTGAAGTCAGTCAGCGCTAATTCGAGTACAGTACATCTGTCTCTTTTTGGCTTTCAGACTGTTCCTATTCTATGATTTTGTTCTTCTTATAAACTACCTTTCTTCTCAATATGGCTTCTTAGAGGTCAGACAGAGTTCATTGACAAGGACTGTTGAGTTCTTGACACATTTAAAGACAAACGAATGTGCATGAAATACTCACGAGATAAGCAACACTGATGGAGAGTGGTTTCGAGTATTGCTGGTTTGAAAACCTACAACAACTTCCACTCGAACTTATCACTGACTCATGTTTTTTTTTAGAAGTTTACAGTGACTGGCAGCCCTGAAATGCCAAATCCTTTGTGTCTTTTATCTCACGCTTCAATGCTTTGACTTGTATTTAAAACCTATATAACCAATGCCTGTTGAAATAGTATATTTAATAATTTAATATATGATATGGTGTGCCTTTTAAACTATATTCAATAACAGTGTGTGATGCTTTTTTTTTTAACAGAAGCTGGTTCATTCACTCTGAAATCTTGACTCTTTGGAAACTTGTCAAATGCAGTTAGTAGCAGTAGCAGTTAGTAACCTACTACTACCGATTGTTCTAAACTTGTTTGTTTCTGTAAATTGACCTGCATATTTAATTGACAATAAAACATTTTTTTTAAACAAGGAAATGGTTGTCCGTGTTTATTTTCAGCTGAAGCAAATTTATGAGAAACAAAGACAAGTTTTGGAGTGAAAGAACTAGCCACATGTTTTCACACAGTCAATAAAAGTAGCCTTACTGTCGATTTTATTTTTTAAACATATTTTAACTACAGTGGAACTTCCATAGTTTAGTGTGCTGCAGAAATCAAAGCTTGAGTCGTGTAAAATACTTTTTTTTTCCTCATGATGCCATCACAGTAGGAGAACACTTTCTTAGTATATGAGCTGTACACTTATGTTTCAGTTCCATTCAAATTAATTTGCTAGGAGCTTAAGAGCCTTGCTAAACACATTCATTTACCGTCTATTACATGCATGCAGGACATTTTCAAAAGGTCATTTTTATTCTATAGCAATTATTAGATTTTTCAGAAAAATATAGGCTTTCAAGTTTCTCATATTCCCCAAAAATATGGCGCTTTCTCAACTGGTGTTAGTCAACTTTGGAGGTTCCACTGTGTCAAAATCTACTTTTTTTTTTTAAATGAGAAAAATAAGAGGATTGTTGATTTATGTTTAACTGCGGCAAATTTGAGTTTTTTGTATCGTCAGTCTGTAAGTAGGGGAAGACGCTCTGTCAAAGAAAGGTTTAAAAAGTAAAGAATGTCTTCGTGTGCCACAGGGAACCAGGCACCTTTGGGAGGAGGGTTTGGCAACCCCTTTGCCACAGCAGTGGGCACTAGTTTGGGCTCGACCACTTTGGGAGGTATTGCCTAAGTTTTTCTTTGAATTTTTACTCCTCCAAGTTTGATAGTGACTGTGTGAGGTAGCAGTGAGTGTTGAATCTGACCTTGGCTTACCACTTCCGTCTTGGTGTATGGGATATGTGCGTTCAAACCACCAGAAAGCTGCTCCTCTTGTGTTATGGCAGTTTTGGATTCATGCAAAAAACAAAAAAAAAAACGACTTGACCTAAAATGCAAAGTGGTCTGAACGCACACCAGATAGGTTCTCTTTGCTTTGCCATGCTGTATGCGTTCAGTACAGACCATCTTGTGCAGGCTCACCAAGTCTAAGCTGTGCTCGGGCGTCTGACTGACTGCCATTGTCTTACTCTCCTACAGGTTTTGGTGCAGGGCCAGGATTTGGTGGGGTGGGGACAGGGGGTTCTTCTTTTGCCTTCGCCACCACCACTAAGCCCACAGGAGGCAGTCTGAGTGCAGGTACATGTGGTATGGAACTCCCCATGCATGATTGGTTGGCATGAAGAACACAAGCTGTGTGTCAGTATTTTATAGGAGGATGTAGTTGGGTTGGTATCCAGCGGTTCTTCAGACTGATTTATAGTCATGTCATTTTTGATACCGGTAAATGATCTTAATAGACATTCTAAAATGATTGTTAGAATACCTGATCTACTCACATAGCCTATGTTGTTGTTAACCTACCCCACAATGGAGGAAGCTTGCTTATGCTCTCGGGCTGCTTTTCTGGTTTCGGCACCGGGTGTCTTGACTCTGCAGGCAGGGTACAATGTGAAATCGCAAAAAAAAAAAAAAAAATTCTTCCCATTTTCTGTTTGCCTTTTCCAGGTTTTGGTGGTACCAACACCTCGGGCTTTAATTTCAGCAACCCTGGCATCAACCCCTCGGCTGGACTGACCTTTGGGGTGTCCAACCCGCCCGCTGCCGGCTTCGGTACCGGGGCGCCTCTGCTACAACTCAAGAAGCCCCCCGCTGGTAATAAACGGGGCAAAAGATAGAAGACTTAAAGAAACTTGTGATTTGGATTTGTAGCTATTTTTTTTTTTTTTGACTATTTCCCATAAATCATACAAGCACTGGACAAACTTTAGGGATGTTTTAGCACTGGAAATTGCTCTAGGATTTCCTGTTCTATTCTCCACTGCCTCTTTCCCTTCCATTCCATTCTATATTTTAACTATGGTCTTCTGTTGGGTGGGTATGCTTGGTACCATATGTGCCACACATTACAAATCACCATTTAAGGACAATAACTACATCATTATAAAGTGTCATTTATGACTTAGGACCAAAATCATTTTAGTCATGAAATACACAATGAAATGTTAAACATGAACATATACCACATCGCTTTTGGGAAGGTCCGACTTTGGCCAAAGTTCCGTCCAGAGAATTGAGCTAGGTTTAATAGTTGGGCAATTAAGAGTCCAGCTAGGCATACTTTTATTTTTATATCTAGAGATAAAAAATGAAAAGTATCCTGATAGTAAGTGAATCTTGATAACTTCTTTCCTTTGCCTTAGGTTTACCAATTTGTTTAGTAGTTGATTTTCTTTCTTTTAGTCAGACAAATGAAGCTTTCTTTTTTTTACCTGGATTAAAAAAAAGCCTAATTTGACTAAAAGAAAAAAAAAAATAACTATGAAACTTAAATGAAGATAAGATGAATTTATTTGAGTATATTACCAAATGATTTCAGTTACACAAGATGTGCTGTGTATCCCAAAATAATTAAAATCTTGAGATGCACTGTGCAATTCTGATAAACCTTTGTCTTATACTTTTGTCCTGTGACTGCTATTGTGCATGTGTACCATTGAAAATGAATTTCTTTGTTGAGGATTTTTTTTGGAGGTCAATGTCGAAATCCATTATTATTGGTTGTTGTAGTTTTATTTTTAAATCACTAATCTGTATGACTATTTTCAAAAAGTCATTTGATAATAAACTTTCGTATATGATGTTTTGCCTGATGTGGCATTATACTTCAACAAAGGTTTGCAAGAACAGAATTAAGTTTATCATTGATTGATCCAAATGGTTAACCTTTCTTCACTTATAAATACAGCTATATAATAGCCCCTTTTTATTTTAATATAAATAATGTTTTTCCCCCCCTCTTGTACTGTTTAAATGAGTGCATTTTACACTGAGTTGGAGATTTGGATTTGCAAGATGTAGTACTCTCCATACCGGCAGGGGGCGACATTGTGTCGAACTGAAGCCAAACAGCGTCTCCTTTGAGAAGCGGACGGCGTGATCCGTCGCTAGGCAACCATGCTGCTGCAAATAAAGACTTGGCTTGGCTAGCCAAAACGCGTTCAACGATTCAAGGATTTTGTTATCAACATTTCCCGCTCATCAACAGTCCAGGTAATATCATCTCCTGTATTTAGAAGAAAAAAAATCCTTGTATGAAGTACCTACCATTATTCTTCAAAGTGCTCCGTCTTTTTATTTCCAGAGCCAAACTCGTGGTCTTTAAAATGCTACTTGCAGGCATCTTACTTCACTCAACGAATTCCTTTTAAAAGTCGTCGACGGCTTAATTTTGTTAAGCCGACTGCTTCTTATCAATCATCAGGGTTCATCCAAATAAGTAAACGTTTACATGACATCACCGACGAAGTATTGCTAATCAAGGCGCTCGTAATATTGATGCAAAGTATTACGTTACGTCACGAAATGTTCACCTGCCTGCCTGCCTGCGTGTATACTTACTTACCTGATGCCACTGCTACCAATTTCAAGAATCAAATAATTGATCGTCGCTCATTTGACTCCGTTTGTATTTGCAGCCATGCCTCCTCCAGAGACCATGTTCTGTTCCCAGCAAATCAAAATCCCGACGGGATTGCCTGAAGTCCTCAAGAACTTCACAAAAGCAGCCATCCGAACTCAGCCCAAAGACCTTCTTGTGTGGTCTGCAGCGTGAGTTCATTTTTTTACAACTCTATGTGTGCCTGCCTGTATGCAGCATCACTGTGCCCCCTTTGACCTGTGCGTCTATTATATTTGCATTGATTGGCTTTAATTGGATCCCACGAGCTTATTTGTCACTGCACGTCTGGCTTCTCCTTCATAAATGTAAGACCTACGAGGAATAATTGAATGAATATGTGTACCCCCTCTGGTCTATTACCGGCCAGTGAAGCTTAGCCGTGTTCACAGAAATTAAAATGAGTCACAGAGTGAATGTAATGTGTTCTGGGCTACAAAATGTGCTAATAAATTAGTAATCATCTACCGTACTGTGTGGGACAGAGCCTATTGCCGCCCAAGCTCCAACTCTCTGGAAGTCCCCTGCAAATTGTAGAAATACCTTCTTCTTAATGACATGAAGACAGCCCCACTTAGCTCAACAAGCAACCATGGGTACAATATTTAAAATGTATATGAGCTCATGTGAGACTAACAATTTTAATACTTGTACTAATCACATGCTCATTTTTGACAGCTACTTCGAAGCATTGGCTAAAGGAGAGACGCTGCCAGTCAAGGAGAGGCTGGAGCTTAATTTTGACAGCCAAGCCAAAGATGCTATGCTGACTCCAGGTCTGCTAAAGACACTTCACAAGCAGGTATTTTCACTGATAAAGGTGTCGGTCATCATCACATTTTCTTAGGGTGTCGTTATTATATCAGCATGATTTTATTTTTTTATGATTCCGCTCCACTGTATAGCTGTCCACTGCAGAAACATGCGACAGAGCGACGTTGCAGGCCAAATGGCAAGCTTTATGCCTGCCCATGGAGCAGCTGGAGAACATGTTGATACTGGGCAACTTTGGCATGGATGTCAGCTGCATGGAGTTTTTTGCGCTGGGCTGCACTGCTCTGGGAGATGTAAGATTTTTGCATGATGACTTTGAGATGTAAAACGGATATTTAGCTAGGCCGTGAGTGATTTAAATGAATTTATTACTACTACTGCAAGGGGGCAGACGGAGGGAGCACAGTATCTCATTTAAAGTCATGGAAGGCATTCACGGGCAATGGCCTCCAATGACATCCACACTGAGTGACAGTAAATTTCAAGCATGGCAAACTCTTGCGGATGATGTGCTCAATGCTCGTTGAGCTGGAAAAAATAATGAAGTCAATGCTCTTCAACACTTTGACCACACGAGGGCAGTCAAGCTCTGTATTACCGGTGCTTTAGTGTGTGTTCCAACATGCTTTGTTTGTGTCTATTACAAGTCTCTCAAGACCTCCCTCAAGGTCGCCTGTGAGATCCTGACTGAGGATGAGGAGGGGGGAGCTGCAAGGATCCCCTTTGAGATATTTTCATTGCTATGCACCTACCTAGCTAACCTGGACCCAGATATGCCGCAGAGCCACATCACTGGCTTCCTCGCTAGTCTGGAGCCACAAGCGTAAGTTCATTCTGATGTTTTTGCATGGTGTGTATACCTTCTTTTCCTTTTTTTGTAATATTTGTGACAAGTGAAAACATTCTGACCTCTGCAAAATACACACTGTCACTTTGGGACTTGGGCCAGGTCCTGCGGCCTCAGACGACCTAATGAGATAGTGTCCTGACGCGTCACTTTTTATTTCCTGAGAGCAAGAAGCAGAACGGAATTGTTTTGGGAGTTTCTACATCAGCAGGAAAGAAAGCTAAAAAAAAAATAAAGACTCAACAAAATGACACTGTTAATGAATTGGCCTGGCAGAGCTCCTTCGAGCACATAACCCCACATTGCTCCCAATTACGGGTCGATATCCTTGCAGGGCTTCATTCACCATTATTTGGCTTGAAGTCAGGTTTGAGTTTTTTTAATGAGTAGCAAGAGACATACAGAGGGGCTCTATATAAAGTGTCAAATGGGTTATCCAGGGTTCATCATTATACGTACAGATGACCTTGCAGCTAATACTGCACGGCTAATACAGCTTATAATGTGTGTGTGTGTGATGTCATGTTTCATAACCCTTGAAACATGGCAAAGATATCAGCACCTTAGCAAGCTCTTCTTGACCGTTAAAAAAAAAACTGCACATCTCCAGCAACATGGCAAATGTGGCAACGTAGTGCAAAATAGAATACGAGCGAGCGAACACAAAAGGCCTCCTTATGAAGCCCTGGCTGTTGCGCAATATGTTACAGAACTGCATGATCGAGGCTTTTTGTACTAAAGAGAAGTTTTAGCAGTCACTTTCTTGGCTACAACAGCATTGTTGGACATTTACTCATTGTGACACGGCAATGTTGCAGAAAAGCGCAGCACGGCATGATCAAACCTCTTGACTTCATCCATCGGGAGGATATGCAGCCGCCCAGTGACTCATCGGACAAAACAGTGTCATGACTTCTGAGTGTGTAATCTTGAAATGCCTGCCAGTATATGCTCAATATTTATCGTTTTTAAAAAAACTAATTGTGGAACTGTATTAAGTATCTGTAATCTTCTGGAGAGAGAACCACTACTGTGATTAGTAATCAGTCAAGCACTACCCCTCCCCTCCCCTCCCACCTAATCTTATTGAAGTACTGATGATGTCATTATCCAGGCATATTTGGAAGATGCTTAATTCATTACTGAGACAACACTAACCATGCATTTTGTTTAATAGTTAATCACTAATTTCCAACAATTCAAATAACTCTCTATTGAGTTGTTGACATGGCTGTTATGGTTTGCTCGTGTCTACACAGAGATTTGTCTCTATTATTCTTCCATCTTTAGGAAGATGCTAAGAATAAAAGAAGCTATTTGTATTGACTGTGTTTGAGAATTGCTTTGTCACACATGACCAAACATCACTATAAAAAAAAATAATTGAGGGTCATTGCGAGCTGATTAAAAAAACAGTTGACATTTTATTAATTAGTGTTCCACTGGGAGAAGGTCATTAGAGAATTTCAGTAAATCCAAGAACCATTTAAGTAAGCTATGCAAAAAAAAAAAGGGGGCACCGTTGTAGATGCCCAAAATCCATTCCAGCTGTTTCCATTTTCAAACATAATTTCCCATAAAAAAAATTTAGAGGTTTAATTGGTTCCACACTTAAACTGTCATCCTCTATTTTAAGTTCAAGTAAACAGAGTTTGAACACTTTTCACCATCATAGAAGAGTAAAGTAAGACTTGTTTATTATTCTTTATTCTTTCACCGATACCGATCGCTGACATTGCTACTCGCCCATCCCTGTTTTAAACATACAAAATGTCAACATATGACCTGCGCTCCTAAATCTTAAAAGCACTGAGATTCTTGTCCCATAAGAGTTTGTTGTTAGCCCCCATAATTAAACTACAACTTCCCATTTATGCTTTGTTCGTAAATGGTTCGGAAAGTACAGTTGTGTTTGTCCACAAAAAAGAGCCACGCTAGACAGCCATCGGATTTTACAGCCCTCTGTGGCCGTCTGAATCATCTACCAAATGGCTTTGGTTTGCTTTGATTCGACATGAGAAAAAAAAAGTTGAATGTGAAATTGATGGTGTGGCTATAGTTGTGTTAATTACTACTTCTCTCCGTCCTACATTGCAGTGTGTGTATAAAAACATGTTTTTTCCATGTACTTCTTTTGGCTTTCAATAAACCAGGCAATGTTTCGCGTCACATTCACGTAAAGTGGCAATATTTATATGTTGTTTGTGGGCTTTTGCTTTTAAAAGAAATCTTGTATGTAAATATGAGCATGGTGACTGTCACCCACACAACACCGTGCCTGATGGTACCATAGCGATGATGGGCCAGCCAGCCACATGAGATCAATCCCAGCTCTCAACGGGGGGGCATAGAACAAGGTAGAATATTAATAGGCTCACACTGGGACTGTTATGCATTTGCTTTTTTTTTCCAATACAGGCGACGGGTCACAAGCAACTGACATTCAGGAACCTGGCAAAATCACATTTGAAGGAAATGCTTAATTATAAGAAGCAAACATATTGATGTTTTTAGGAGAAGAATGAAATCCCAACCTGGCTGCACCTAATCAACTAAAAAGGCAGTTTATCACTATTGCGGCACTGCAAATCTTTTTTTTTTTTTTTTGGTCGTTTAACAGTCGTACACTGAGGATAACCGTCGTGCATGGATTTTAATAGGAGGGAGCGAAAGAGATAAAGTGAGGGAGGGGCGGTGCTGTGCTGTGCGAGGGAGAGGGGGCTGTCCCGGGGCCAACTAATCGGATTAGAAAACTGCATGTTCGGTTTGTGTCTCTCTCTCTCTCTCTCTCCCCGCCCTACATGTCATGTTTGGGTACCCTTTTTTTTTCAATTGTGTTCTCCACCTTCTCACACGCCGATGCTGAATTGATGTTGCGTGCAAGGAACTCCGAAGACTGACGATGGGCACGCGACGAACTCATCCGAACCACGAGTGACAGCACGCCATTGAATGAGTGCATGAAGAATCTTTCGGAGCGAGGACGTTTGATTGGAGTCCAACCCGGAGGAGACGGCCAGTCTATGCCCGCGCCCGGCTCGTCTGGCAGTGGTCGCTCCGGGTCAGATGGTGCTGATCACGGACGACAGGGATGGAGGAGTCGCACCGTCGCTCCGGGTCAAGCAGCTGAAAAGCACCGGCGCGGGCATCGTTCAAGTCCACCCGACCATAGGTGAGGAGGAAGACCATCTTGGCTCCTGTGAGGATGATGAAGAGAGCGAGGAGGAGGAGGACGACGACGACGAGTTCGAAGAAGTTGACTTTGAGGACTTGTGCGACACCAGGAGCATCACGTCCGACGACTCCTTCTACCCTCCCGATGATGCATTCGGGCACTCTGAACGTTCGCTGTCCCCGCCGAGTCCTGAACCCGTGTCGTTCTTCCGGGCGTGCTGCACCAACAACCCGGCTATGCTCCGGATCATGATACGGCATGGGCTTGCGGAGGACGAGGTCAAGCAGACGGACCGGAACAATAGGGTATGCATGTCACTCATACAAACATCATGAAGTATTTACAGTAAATGCATGGCCAGGGCTTTTAACCTGCACTTTATAGACCAATAATGGGCCCATGTTTGAATTGGAAAATTGGACAAACACAAATAAATAATAAAATTATCACAAATGATGATGATGACGATTAATGCAATCACACTAATAATTGTGAATGTAAAATGTAAAGTATTTTTAAACTATTATAATTATTTCTCATTTTTATTAAAAAAATCAATAAAAAAATATAATATATATACATATATTCTGGTCCATCTGTCTTTACATATAAAGTGTACATAATTACAGGGGCAATAACTGACATGACCTGACAAATAGATGACAGATGGATATAGAATTACTGCCATTTTTACTTTTATTTGCATGCTGTATCTTGCTGACACACTCAGATGAGTTCACTAGGGTGCATCAGATTCTGGAGAGAAATAATTAAGCCTAGGCTTTGTACAGAGGCTTACTGAACTATTTTAAGGCCTGGCTGGAAGGATACAGCCTGACCCCCATGTCATACTTTACTGTACTTGAACAGTCTTCCCTAATCAAAATGACAGCGGAAAAGCCAAAGTTAAAGACAATCACTTCTAATTTTACCCCCAAATGAATCGTGTCAAGTGAGTCATTTTATCAAATGGTCACTATCATGAAATCACAGGAAACTAAAAGTGAAACTAAGTAATCTTACAGTAGTTGTGCTTTGAATATGCCTGTGAGGCTGATATGCAAGGACCAGCGTTCTACCTTGACTGTTACTTGTTATTTGGTTATTTATTCTATCACTTTTTTCCCCATTTTATTTATTTTTTAATTATAGTGTCCCTTCTGGCAAAAACTCCATTAGCCTCCACTGTTTTACATCATATTTTACTCGTGTATATGGGGACATAGTGTCCTTTTAACCCCTTCTGGGAAAGACTGTGTCCCTGATTCAACATACACACACGCACATACTCACACACACAGAGAATCCATTAAGTTTAAATGAGGCCACTGTTCTCGTTAGCCCCCTGCTCGCCTCCTGTCGACCACATTTTCCAAACAGGGGGGAGCACAGGAGATGCAGCAAGGAAGAATTAATGCAGAATGTTGTTAGATTGTATGTGTTGAATCTTATTTGCAGGACAACAGTACAAGCAGTATTATTGCAAGTAGCCCAGCTAATGTAACTGATTGGAAAAATCAAAGTCATGCACATGTGATTTAATATAGCACCAGACAGGAGTGTTAACGCGTTCATTATTGACTAACACTGGCCTCTGGTCTCTGCTCGCTGTACTGTTACATTATTCATATACCCAGCGACAAAATTAATCTATTTAAGGGTTTTGTTTAAATAAAATAACAATAACAATAACCTTTTTTTTTAAAATTTGAAATACATTCCAATTCTAATGCAAAGGGGAAGTCCATTACTGCACTCAGCACTTTTCCAGATCCATCAGTGTAACAACTAGTCCAGCTGTCATTTCCAAGACGGCCACGCCCATGAAATGGGAACAAGCCTCCTGTAAAAACATGACAGAAAGTGAGAAGAAAGAAAATACAGCTTTACTTTACCTGCATCTGCATATTAAAATGAGTGTAAGCTATTTATTATCTGTAATGAAATATTGATAGATTTGACGGATGCTCATAATAAAGTAAAATCCGAGGAAAACCGCAATTTCCGTCAAATCAAGTCGTGATCGCTGCCATATAAAACCCTCAGGTTTTATTGCAGCCATAAAACTATCAATCACTTTCTTGCAAAATATCATAAATTGAACACAACGTGCATAAAATAATGAAAGTCTGCTTTAGCCTGCCTTCCTTCTCATTTGCACCCCCCCCCCACCCCCCCCCCCCACATACAATCATCTTCACTGTTTCTGTTCTGTCTCGTTTGGACTGCTTTTAAAATGACTTTGGGTGTGTGGAGGGGATAATATTTCTGCTTTAGAATCCAGCCAGTATTGTAGATGTGGACAGGAGGTCTATAAATCATACAAAACGATGCTGTGTTTGAGTAAGACACTAGTTTGCCGAGTAAATAACACATGCGCATTTATGAGACAGGTCTCTACATGCAAACAATTCTGCGTGGACCAGAGCCATGCAGTTAAAGTGAACTTTTTCCAGACAATCCACCAATTATTCCCAACAAACATTCCCCCCCCCCCCTTTGTCTCCTTGAGGCTCCCGGCCGAGCCTGACGACGCTAATGCGATTACATGCACTCAGATGACAGCCTGGCTTGTTTTAGTAGTTGTGTTTATTTTACATCATGTCCATTACGCATGGGCTATAAATTCTGTATTAAGTAGCCTGCACTGAGGGAAATACCGAAAACTCTGTGGTGATTTTATTTCAAGCAACTGCAAATATATTTATTTATTATTGGGAGATCATTTAGGTTGTTGCTCGAAGACAAGGTTAGTTGCTTTTAATGCTTTCACTGGAGCTGTTTACATCAATGCGCGTCTTGCTTGGCGAGATGCAAATGAGTAAACATGCGGCCAAACTAGAATTGAAGTGTAAATATAGTGCTTCTATTTAAATTAGTACCAGTCAGAGGAATGAATTTGCCTCACAGTCGCTCAGTATGTGTTTTTGAGAGAGAAAGAAAATGAGAGAGAGGAAATATGATTAAATATTGTAAATAAAATGGATGAATTATAGTCATTGTATTGTGGTTAAATTCAAACACTCCAAAACAGCTAATAGTGAGACCTTAAATGACTTTTTACTTATCTATCATGGACCTTGTTTGTATTGGCTTATGATGGCCAGGAAATCGTTTACTTTTACTTTCAGTTGAATTTTCCAAGGTCATCAGCGTGGTAAACATGAACTCCCACTCCCACACAGAGCGACATTCACACATAGGCACACAAACTCCTTCTCTGGCACACAACATCAGACGGGCGACTTATTTTTCCGCTGAGTTCAACATGTCTCGGTTTGCACTCAAAACATGTCATAAAGGTCCGTGCCGACTCGCTCTGCTCTGCTCTGCTCTGCTTGACTTTTGCATCTTTCAGCGCCCAATATGGCTGGGCAAAGTTTTGTGTGTTTCTCTCCAAAAAACACTTTTTGTTTTCTCAGACAGGGCTGCTGGTTGCTTGTTACCAAGGTTATGTTGACGTTGTCATAGCGCTGTCTCAGTGCCCCTATTTGGACGCTAACTGGCAAGACAGCGAGGGGAACACGGCCCTCATCACTGCAGCGCAGGCAGGTAAGTCACACAAACACAAAACGATGCAAAACCCTTTCTAAAAATATCATGATGGGCTATTGTTCCCTGTGTCTGTCTTTAGGTCACATTACAATCACCAACTACCTACTCAACTACTACTCAGGCTTGGACATCGAGAGGAGGAACTGTCACGGCTTTACCGCTCTCATGAAAGCTGCCATGCAGGGCCGCGTTGAATGCGTGCGCTCGCTCATGATGGCAGGTGGGTCGGATTTGTTTGGAATACCACGGAATGTTCTTTGGAGAGCCCAAGAACTCCAAAAATGTGAAAATTCTTGTCAATGAGGAAGTTAGTCGTATAGTATGTGACTTATTTCCTGAAAGCGCAATGCTCCCTGCCTTGTTCCTGTCAGGGGCCACCCTAAATGCACGAGACTGTGGCCGCCAAATGACCGCCAGGGAGTGGGCCGTGTTCACTGGCCGCTACGAAACCGCCTGGGTGATGGGCCGACTGATGGAACGATCCACTCCGGGTCAAATCTGTGATGCGTACAGGTAAGAATCAAAGTTCCCCCTCATGATGTTGGAAGGCAACTCGACAACATTATAGCCAAGTAACTTTCTCAGTCTAGAATGGCCACCCTTGGCATCAATGGTGGCCAAAGCCCGGGAGCCCCGAGGCTGTATCAAGCGCTTGACCGACACGGTGCGTGACATCTTCAGCATTGCTAACGTCACCAATCCTGAGGACGCCGGTGTCATCGACCACCTGGTGTCTGTGACCACGGGCATCAGGAGTCCATTTATCGCCGTGACTTGTCATACGGTGAGAGGCTGGAAAATCACTCCCTCTTTTTTTAGTTCATCTAAGTTTGTGCCTTCTTGTGCCCACTTGTATTTTAGGTGTGTCCCAACAGTCCCCCAAGTGTAGGCAAACGGCGCTACGCAGTTCCCGAGATCCTCCGCCATCAGCGAGCCAAAGAGCTCAGTGCCATCAATCCTCACAGGGTGGACAGCCACCTCAAACTGTTCCAGAACTCACGGGTCACATTGGTACCCAAGCCGTCATCGGAACGTCGGGCCAGCCTTCAGACGCAGAACACGGCGCCACGAGCAAGGAGCTCCAGCCTGGGAATGTTGCCGTATAACGGAACGGAGCTACGAAGGCCCAGCCTGCTTCCTCTGCACATGTTGCTTAGGAGGAGCAGCGTTAGGCCGGGATTCACCATACCCAAAGTGAGAGTGTCCAAGGCCCCCGCGCCCACTTATGAACCTGAAAAGATTGGCAGGAAGAGCAGCACCAAAGAAGGAAGACACCTGCTGCAGATCCCCAAGTGGCGATATAAGGAGCTCAAGGAGGAGAGGAGGAAAGCCGAGGAGGCTGAGAGAAGGAGGCTGGAGGCATTAAACAAAAGACAACTCACTGTTGGGGTGAGGAAGTAGTTTTTTTTTTTTTTATGCACTCTAAACCAAAAAACGGATAATGGCTTGGACGTTATTTGACTCAGGGTGACTTGACTTACCAGCAGTATTCCATTAACACGACAATGATTTGATTTGTATCATGAAATGAACTTTAAAAGAGGAATATACGATTGCTGCCAGTTTTAGAAGCGCTCATGTTATTTGCAATGATGTCACATAAGGATCACCCAGGGGATAGATATATTATACTTGAAAGTGCTTTGAGCTTTAACTTATTTTTCATATTTATTGCTTTTAAAAGCAGCCCTAATGGCCAAGCCTGTATTTTGTTACTTTTTGTTTCACACCAGCATTTTTGTAGTTCTTCCATTGTAGTGGGGCTATAAACACAAACATAAAAAGTCTCTCGAAGCACAACAAAAACAGCTTCAGTACCTTTGTAAAAAAAAAAAATCATACAAAAAAATGTAATCATATTTGTACTAGACTATTTTCCAGAAATACCCTAAACATAAGTAGCAAATCTGACTGCAACATATTCCACAATGACGTGTTGAAAATACTGTATTTTGTAATAAATAAATTAATTTTACTATCATTTCAAAGCTGTTGTGGTTTATACCACATCAGATTGTGTTGTAGGATTTACAAATTTGCATATTCAAGCTTTCCATCAGTAGTAGTTGTTATTGGTGACAAAGGGTACATTTCAGGTGAGTTAAAGAGTTTTATTTCTTTTTTCAATATCTTGGAGTATCCACAGTCACCTACAAATCACAATGGGAAGGCGCTGGATGCTGGAAAAGAAAATGTGTAGATTCATTTAGCTCATCTTCTTTTCATGCTTAGTGGAGAGCCTTAGGGATTTCATCCTCTAATTCACAACTGGAAACAACTGTGGCAGCAATAAAATAAATGGAAGCAATAATTCCAGTTCTAAAAATAGCATGTTTTGGCCTGCGGTCATGGTTGGAATTGTGACAAAGCCTAAGAAAGCACAACAGAGGCAATGCATTCAAATATTTATAAGCATAAGTGATGATTTTAATTTACTGCATCAATAATGTATACAGTATAGCACACAGTAACATAAATAACACTGTCTATTTTCATTATTATTTTCACATTTGTTATTTTATGATCATTTTAGTATTCATTCATCGAATCTCACAGTACAGAAATTAGCATGTTACGTTTGTGTATGTGCGAACAGATTACGCAACAGTGCCAGGAGAGCGCATTTAATCATTTGATTCAACTCCATTTGATCTACTTAGTGCAACTTCCCAGAAGAGGTTGTTTTGAAGAACTCCTCACACTTTGCATGTGCAAGATCTTAGCGACCAATGTACAGTAATTTGTAGGCCTATGTGACTACACTATTCCAGTATGGAAGTATATTAACACTGAATAAATTACATAATATTTAGGTCATGGGTGTTGCTGAACCAGCTGTTGGCCTCCAGTGGAACCTGAGATTATGACATCCGACAGGCGTGCTCCTCCTCCTCCTCCTCCTCCTCCTCCTCCTTCTCCTCTCGATATGACCCGGATCCGTCATTTATTCTGAGGGCTACATTTAAAAAAAAAAAAAAAAGAACTGTTCAACGACAATTTAAAAGAAGTCGAAAAATTGAAACAGATTTAAGAAAGTTCTTGATTATTTAACTTTATTATTGTAGTCTATTTTTATTCCCAGCAAGTTAGATTGAACTTGTGCAACTCTGCAATGAAGATTGGGCAACTATGACCCAATCGAGGTGTGCAAAAATTAAAACGGTCTCTTGAAACGACTTTTTATTTTCTACTCATGAGAGACATGCCTACCAAATTTTCAACAAAAGTTTGTTTGTTGCTCGCTAGCTGTCGTAGAACAATATCAACAAAGGTGGCTTGTCAGCGAGTCCCCCACCCCGCCCACAACTGCCACTCGGTTGTCAATCAAGCGTCAATCAAGGAAGAAGCTTTTTACCTGCATGTTGTGTTCCACGCAAAAGCTGATGTCCAAACTACAACTGTTGAGGCTCCACGCCGACTGCTGGTCGTCTATCTGAACATCTTGATGCCAACATACTTTCGAAAGGTACTGCATGTTGAGTTTCCTTCTTTTTTCTATGGAGTATTATCCCTTCAGTGACTCGAGAAGATAATCAACAAGTCTAACGAGGCGTAATTTTATTTTGTAAAGATAATTTAATCCGTGCTTTGAGTTATTTGACGGTTTCCAGGTGAATTAGGTAGTGGGTAACAGCAGATGGGCCATTAGTTTTGGAAGTTGTGGTCAAAAGACACCAATATGTGGGGTGGATGCAGTACAGCATGTTTCCCGCAGAGAGCGCCAATGCTCTATTGTTGAGTATTCTATTACTGTTTCGGTCCTTTCATTGTTTATATTCGATGTTAAATAAAGTGAGTAAAAAATATGAGTGTATCATTAAAGATGCCAAGGTAATAGTTTAACAAAAAGAACATTTGGCACATGAATTGAGTCTTCTTTTTGATGACTTTAAAACCTCGGTTGAGGTGCTCATTGCATGTCTGGTGTGGAGCTGATTGCTCATACAAATGCATTACGTGTGTAGGCACATTTGAGAATTCACTCATTAAAAGTGAAACTATACCACTCTGTTCTCCTAATAAATTGATATGAAGGAATTGAAAAACCTTGTGTGTCAATTAGTGCAACTCATGACCTTTTTTTTTTTCGCTTGCTTGACAGGATAGTGGAGGTAGTGCAGAAGAGAGAGAAAATTGACAATGTACAGCCCGTGGGTAAGGTCGGGTCTCGAACCATGGTTCCATCGTATCAAAGTCAATGACGTTAACCACTCAGCCAAAGACTCGTGACAATGGCAGTGACAGAAGGGCACCCAACGCTCACCTCAAGACTGAAAACTGCCTTTAAAAACCCAAGTGCCACTTTATGCTGAAGTGAGAGAAAATTGACAAATTACAGCCCATGGGTGAGATAAGGTCTCGAACCATGGTTCCATCGTATCAGAGGTAATGACGTTAACCACTCGACCAAAGACTCGTGTCTAAGGTAGCGACAGAAGGGCACCCAAGGCTCACCTCAAGACTGAAACCTGCCTTCAAAAACCAAAGTGCCACTTTGCCCGCCTCCTACCTCTGCCCAAATTCAGTCTGACCAATCACAGCGCAACTGAAACTGGCCTGACCACGCCCACTTTCCCAACAGCCAATCAGAAGGCAGGATTTCAAATTGACGACGCCACGCCTACTTTACATCCCACCAATCGCAGGACCCCTCGTTTGCATAGCCACGCCCCCCTTTCCAACCAATCTGAATTTCATTCTCATTGCCCCACCCACTTCCTGAGACCTCAGCGAATCGTGAAGCAGTATTTAACAAGCAAAAGGAAAAGAAAATGTCACAAACTTTATGCAGAAGAGAGAAAATTGACAAAGTACAGCCTGTGGGTAATGTTGGGTCTCGAACCATGGTTCAGTCGTACCAGAGGCAATGACATTAACCACTCGACCAAAGACTCATATGCATGACAGCGACAAAAGTACACCCAACGATCACCTCAAGACTGAAAACTGCCTTCAAAAACCCAAGTGCCACTGAAGAGTGCCACACCCGCCCTCAACCCCATCTGCTGATTGGCCGTTTAATCTGTGACGTCACTCGGACAATCCATTAGGTACACCGCCATTATCAGGTGTACCTAATAACAGGCCACTTCATTGGGGAAAAATCGGGCCTTGTTCATCATTCGGTGGCCGGTGTTTGGGGCAACTGCTGATGATGTGCTCTACTGTCTGGACTGGGTCCCCACACTCGCAGGAGGCACTATCTGCGAGTCCCCACCTCTTCTTTGCAGCTCCATAGCGTCCAACGCCGTTCCTCAGGCCACTGACTTCAACCAGTAGGTGTCGGTAATGTGCATTGAAGCTGGTGTCACCTCGCCGTAAAACAAAACGAAGAAGAAAATGACGTCACTTCCTGTTCACCAACGAGTAGTGAATTGCATTTCCCGTTCATCAACTGAACGGATCTGTGAGTAAAACAGTGAGCGAGTGAGTGATTTGCATTTCCACTTCATCGCGAGAACGGATCAGTGAGGGAATGAATCCTGACCTTCCCGTTCGCGAACGAGGCAATGGGTCAACTGCCTTCCTTCCCGTGCATCAACGGATCAGTCAGTGATCGCGTTCCGTCTCCCTCCTGGCGTGGACAATGTAAGCCAGAATGTAGATTTACCAAGGAAAGAAAGAAAGAACCACTCACTGCAACACCACTTCTTTTATGCACGTTTTCTCCAAGCTAACGGCTAACTTTATTGCATGAAGGGATGCGCCGTTGTGCAAAAACGGGGAGATTATGCTTCTCTTTGGGTAATCTTGATTTTATAAATTGAACTTGTAAAATTAAAGTCCCAATGATCGTGAGCAGCAGGGGGGGGCCCCATTTCATCCCCTTACACTGAGTGCCAAGCAGGGAAGAAATGAGTACCATTGTTATGATGGTCACTGGTATGACCCGGCCGTGGTTTGAAACCACAACCTCCCAAACTCAGGGCGGACACTCTCCTCTTCGGCCACTGAGCTGGTAAACACTTGTATCGTAGTATAACACTTATAGTCGTTTTTAAATAACGTGTATGCATATATATACGCCTATTGTTATCCAATATATCTACTGCAATTTCACATTAGATTGCTGCTTTGAGATTTACTTGTATTATTATTATTTTAATAAACAGTAAAACCTGTTAAAACGTGTCTGGTGTTTTATTCCTTTTTATTTTTTTGGGCATGAAAACAGAAAAGGGTCCATAAAAGCATGCATATTCCATGCAATGTAAGCGAGGGGTCCATAGTGTAGTGGTTAGTTCGCTGGGCTCTCACCACAGCGACCTGGGTTCAAGTCCCAGTGAAACCTAAACTATTTCATCATAGTAAAGTTTGCAACACAGTTGCTCGTGTGCTACCCCATTTTAACTAGTTGCTTGTGAGCTGGTGGTTTCTTTTGGTTTTGGGCATGAAAACAGAAAAGGGTCCATAAAACCATGCAATGTAAGCAAGGGGTCCATAGTGTAGTGGTTAGTTCGCTGGGCTCTCACCACAGTGACCTGGGTTCAAGTCCCAGTGAGACCTAAACTATTTCATCATAGTAAAGTTTGCAACACAGTTGCTCGTGTGCTACCCCATTTAACCATTTTAACTAGTTGCTGGTGAGCTGGTGTTTTATTCCTTGTTTTTGGGCATGAAAACAGAAAAGGGTCCATAAAACCATGCAATGTAAGCAAGGGGTCCATAGTGTAGTGGTTAGTTCGCTGGGCTCTCACCACAGTGACCTGGGTTCAAGTCCCAGTGAGACCTAAACTATTTCATCATAGTAAAGTTTGCAACACAGTTGCTCGTGTGCTACCCCATTTAACCATTTTAACTAGTTGCTGGTGAGCTGGTGTTTTATTCCTTGTTTTTGGGCATGAAAACAGAAAAGGGTCCATAAAACCATGCAATGTAAGCAAGGGGTCCATAGTGTAGTGGTTAGTTCGCTGGGCTCTCACCACAGTGACCTGGGTTCAAGTCCCAGTGAGACCTAAACTATTTCATCATAGTAAAGTTTGCAACACAGTTGCTCGTGTGCTACCCCATTTTAACTAGTTGCTTGTGAGCTGGTGTTTTATTCCTTGTTTTTGGGCATGAAAACAGAAAAGGGTCCATAAAACCATGCAATGTAAGCAAGGGGTCCATAGTGTAGTGGTTAGTTCGCTGGGCTCTCACCACAGCGACCCGGGTTCAAGTCCCGGTGAGACCTGAAATATTTCATCACAGAAAAGTTTGCAACACAGTTGCTCGTGTGCTACCCCATATAACCATTTTAACTAGTTGCTTGTGAGCTGGTGTTTTATTCCTTGTTTTTATGTTTTTGGGCATGAAAACAGAAAAGGGTCCATAAAACCATGCATATTCCATGCAATGTAAGCGAGCAGTCCATAGTGTAGTGGTTAGTTCGCTGGACTCTCACCGTAGCGACCTGGGTTCAAGTCCCAGTGTGACCTAAACTATTTTATCATAGGAAAGTTTGCAACACAGTTGCTCGTGTGCTACCCCATATAACCATTTTAACTATTTGCTTGTGAGCTGCCGAACGGAAAAGTCAGGATTCATTCCCTCACTGATCCGTTGTCGCGATGAACTGGAAATGCGAATCACTCACGTGACGTCATTTTCTTCTTCGTTTTGTTTTACGGCGAGGTGGCACCAGCTTCAATGGGCATTACTTACACCTACTGGTTGAAATCATATGAACTTTTTAGAACAGCGAACTGCGCATGCGCGGTGGCCGCAGCGTTTTCGGGCAAACACAAGAGCCGCACAGATAGTGAACAGCTCAAAGGACCAACTCGCTATTTTTTTGGGGGTCAGAAATATCATTAACGGTTGCAACAAATCACTGGGATCATATGAGGGGAGTTTACTTCATATCTTTCCCAAAGCATCCCCTGATCTTAAGCTCCCAAGAGAGCAAGGAAAAACTCACAAAACCCTATTAAAAGAAAGAAATAGTCGCATCATTTTATTTCATCGTATTTATATATTTATCATAAATGTATTATTTATTCATATAAAATATTTCTGACACGTAACCGGTCCGTGGCGCAAAAAAGGTTGGAGACCAGCTATTCGCTTGTGAGCTACTCCATAAAAGCATATATATTCCAAGTCAAAGGAGCGTGGCTCACATAGTGTAGTGGTTAGTGCTCTGGGCTCTGACCCCAGCGATGCCGGTTCGAATCTCAGTGGAGCCTAAGAATTTTATCATGGAAAATTTTCAACACAGTTACTCGTGTGCTGCCCCATATAACCATACGCCTCCCTAAAGCTTAGATTAGAGCTAGGCTTAGGGTTAGAGCTAAAGTTAGGGTTAGAGCTAAAATTAGGGTTGGAGCTAGGGTTAGAGCTGGAGCTAGGGTTAGGGTTAGAGCTGGAGTTAAGATTAGAGCTAGGGTTAGGGTTAGAGCTGGAGTTAAGGTTAGAGCTGGAGTTAGGGTTAGAGCTGGTGCTAGGGTTATGGTTAGTGCTGGAGCTAGGGTTAGGGTTAGAGTTGGAGCTAGGGTTAGAGCTGGAGCTAGGGTTAGGCTTAGAGCTGGGGTTAGGGTTAGAGCTGGAGCTAGGTTTAGGGTTAGAGCTGGAGCTAGGGTTAGAGCTTGAGCTGGAGCTAGGGTTAGGGTTAGAGCTGGAGCTAGGGTTAGAGCTGGAGTTAGGGTTAGGGTTAGAGCTGGAGCTAGGGTTAGGGTTAGAGCTGGAGTTAGGGTTAGGGTTAGAGCTGGAGCTAGGGTTAGTGGTGGAGCTAGGGTTAGGGTTAGAGCTGGAGCTAGGGTTAGGGTTAGAGCTGGAGCTAGGTTTAGGGTTAGAGCTGGAGCTAGGGTTAGAGCTGGAGCTAGGGTTAGGGTTAGAGCTGGAGCTAGGTTTAGGGTTAGAGCTGGAGCTAGGGTTAGGGTTAGAGCTGGAGTTAGGGTTAGGGTTAGTGGTGGAGCTAGGGTTAGGGTTAGAGCTGGAGTTAGGGTTAGGGTTAGAGCTGGAGCTAGGGTTAGGGTTAGAGCTAGGGTTAGGGTTAGGGTTATAGCTGGAGCTAGGGTTAGAGCTGGAGCTAGGGTTAGGGTTAGAGTTGGAGCTAGGGTTAGAGCTGGGGTTAGGGTTAGAGCTGGAGCTAGGGTTAGAGCTGGAGTTAGGGTTAGAGCTGGAGTTAGGGTTAGGGTTAGCGCTGGAGCTAGGGTTAGTGCTGGAGCTCTAGCTAGGGTTAGGGTTAGAGCTAGGGTTAGGGTTAGAGTTGGAGCTAGGGTTAGGATTAGGGTTAGAGCTAGGGTTAGAGCTGGAGCTAGGGTTAGAGCTGGAGCTAGGGTTAGGGTTAGAGCTGGAGCTAGGGTTAGAGCTGGGGTTAGGGTTAGAGCTGATGCTAGGGTTAGGGTTAGTGGTGGAGCTAGGGTTAGGGTTAGAGCTGGAGTTAGGGTTAGGGTTAGAGCTGGAGTTAGGGTTAGAGCTGGAGCTAGGGTTAGGGTTAGAGCTGGAGTTAGGGTTAGAGCTGGAGTTAGGGTTAGAGCTGGAGCTAGGGTTAGGGTTAGTGCTGGAGCTAGGGTTAGGGTTAGAGCTGGAGCTAGGGTTAGTGGTGGAGCTAGGGTTAGGGTTAGAGCTGGAGCTAGGGTTAGGGTTAGAGCTGGAGCTAGGTTTAGGGTTAGAGCTGGAGCTAGGGTTAGGGTTAGAGCTGGAGTTAGGGTTAGGGTTAGAGCTGGAGTTAGGGTTAGGGTTAGAGCTGGAGCTAGGGTTAGTGGTGGAGCTAGGGTTAGGGTTAGAGCTGGAGTTAGGGTTAGGGTTAGAGCTGGAGCTAGGGTTAGGGTTAGAGCTGGAGCTAGGGTTAGGGTTAGAGCTGGAGTTAGGGTTAGAGCTAGAGCTAGGGTTAGGGTTAGTGCTGGAGTTAGGGTTAGGGTTAGAGCTGGAGCTAGGGTTAGGGTTAGAGCTGGAGCTAGGGTTAGGGTTAGGGTTAGAGCTGGAGCTAGGGTTAGGGTTAGAGCTGGAGCTAGGGTTAGAGCTGGAGTTAGGGTTAGGGTTAGAGCTGATGCTAGGGTTAAGGTTAGAGCTGGAGTTAGGGTTAGAGCTGGAGTTAGGGTTAGAGCTGGAGCTAGGGTTAGGGTTAGAGCTGGAGTTAGGGTTAGAGCTGGAGCTAGGGTTAGGGTTAGAGCTGGAGCTAGGGTTAGGGTTAGAGCTGGAGCTAGGGTTAGAGCTGGAGTTAGGGTTAGGGTTAGAGCTGATGCTAGGGTTAGGGTTAGTGGTGGAGCTAGGGTTAGGGTTAGCGCTGGAGTTAGGGTTAGGGTTAGAGCTGGAGTTAGGGTTAGAGCTGGAGCTAGGGTTAGAGCTGGAGTTAGGGTTACGGTTAGGGTTAGAGCTGATGCTAGGGTTAGGGTTAGTGGTGGAGCTAGGGTTAGGGTTAGAGCGGGAGCTAGGGTTAGGGTTTGAGCTGGAGTTAGGGTTAGGGTTAGGGTTAGAGCTGGAGCTAGGGTTAGTGGTGGAGCTAGGGTTAGGGTTTGAGCTGGAGTTAGGGTTAGGGTTAGGGTTAGAGCTGGAGCTAGGGTTAGGGTTAGAGCTGGAGCTAGGGTTAGGGTTAGAGCTGGAGTTAGGGTTAGGGTTAGAGCTGGAGCTAGGGTTAGGGTTAGTGCTGGAGTTAGGGTTAGAGCTAGAGCTAGGGTTAGGGTTAGTGCTGGAGTTAGGGTTAGGGTTAGGGTTAGAGCTGGAGCTAGGGTTAGGGTTAGTGCTGGAATTAGGGTTAGGGTTAGAGCTGGAGCTAGGGTTAGGGTTAGAGCTGGAGCTAGGGTTAGGGTTAGAGCTGGAGCTAGGGTTAGGGTTAGAGCTGGAGCTAGGGTTAGAGCTGGAGTTAGGGTTAGGGTTAGAGCTGATGCTAGGGTTAGGGTTAGTGGTGGAGCTAGGGTTAGGGTTAGAGCTGGAGTTAGGGTTAGGGTTAGAGCTGGAGTTAGGGTTAGAGCTGGAGCTAGGGTTAGAGCTGGAGTTAGGGTTAGGGTTAGGGTTAGAGCTGATGCTAGGGTTAGGGTTAGTGGTGGAGCTAGGGTTAGGGTTAGAGCGGGAGCTAGGGTTAGGGTTTGAGCTGGAGTTAGGGTTAGGGTTAGGGTTAGAGCTGGAGCTAGGGTTAGCGTTAGAGCTGGAGCTAGGGTTAGGGTTAGAGCTGGAGTTAGGGTTAGGGTTAGAGCTGGAGTTAGGGTTAGGGTTAGAGCTGGAGCTAGGGTTAGTGGTGGAGCTAGGGTTAGGGTTAGAGCTGGAGTTAGGGTTAGGGTTAGAGCTAGGGTTAGGGTTAGTGCTGGAGTTAGGGTTAGGGTTAGAGCTGGAGCTAGGGTTAGTGGTGGAGCTAGGGTAAGGGTTAGAGCTGGAGTTAGGGTTAGGGTTAGAGCTGGAGCTAGGGTTAGGGTTAGAGCTGGAGCTAGGGTTAGGGTTAGGGTTAGAGCTGGAGTTAGGGTTAGGGTTAGAGCTGGAGCTAGTGTTAGAGCTGGAGTTAGGGTTAGGGTTAGAGCTGATGCTAGGGTTAGGGTTAGTGGTGGAGCTAGGGTTAGGGTTAGAGCTGGAGTTAGGGTTAGGGTTAGAGCTGGAGTTAGGGTTAGAGCTGGAGCTAGGGTTAGAGCTGGAGTTAGGGTTAGGGTTAGGGTTAGAGCTGATGCTAGGGTTAGGGTTAGTGGTGGAGCTAGGGTTAGGGTTAGAGCGGGAGCTAGGGTTAGAGCTGGAGTTAGGGTTAGGGTTAGAGCTGGAGCTAGGGTTAGTGGTGGAGCTAGGGTTAGGGTTTGAGCTGGAGTTAGGGTTAGGGTTAGGGTTAGAGCTGGAGCTAGGGTTAGGGTTAGAGCTGGAGCTAGGGTTAGGGTTAGGGTTAGAGCTGGAGTTAGGGTTAGGGTTAGAGCTGGAGTTAGGGTTAGGGCTGGAGCTAGGGTTAGTGCTGGAGCTGGAGCTAGGGTTAGGGTTAGGGTTAGAGCTGGAGCTAGGGTTAGGGTTAGGGTTAGAGCTGGAGCTAGGGTTAGTGTTAGAGCTGATCTGTGTTGTGTATGTCTTTTTTTGTAACTACACAAACAAACTACCCAAAAAAATTTTTAAACTACACAAACTACACAAAAAATTTTTTTAACTACACAAGCAAACTACCCAAACATTTTTTAAACTACACAAACTCCACGAAAAAAAAATTTAACTACACAAACAAACTACCAAAACATTTTTTTAAACTACACAAACTACACGAAAAAATGTTTTAACTACACAAACTACCCAAACATTTTTTTTAAACTACACAAACAACACATAAATTTAACCCTACACTAACCCTAACCCTAGCTCCATCTCTAACCCTAACCCTAGCTCCAGCTCTAACCCTAACCCTAACCCTAACTCCAGCTCTAACCCTAGCTCCAGCTCTAACCCTAACCCTAGCTCCAGCTCCAGCACTAACCCTAACCCTAGCTCCACCACTAACCCTAGCTCCAGCTCTAACCCTAACCCTAACTCCAGCTCTAACCCTAACCCTAGCTCCAGCTCCAGCACTAACCCTAACCCTAGCTCCAGCTCTAACCCTAACCCTAGCTCCAGCTCTAACCCTAACCCTAGCTCCAGCTCTAACCCTAACCCTAGCTCCAGCTCTAACCCTAACCCTAACCCTAACTCCAGCTCAAACCCTAACCCTAGCTCCACCACTAACCCTAGCTCCAGCTCTAACCCTAACCCTAACCCTAACTCCAGCTCTAACCCTAACCCTAGCTCCCGCTCTAACCCTAACCCTAGCTCCACCACTAACCCTAACCCTAGCATCAGCTCTAACCCTAACCCTAACTCCAGCTCTAACCCTAGCTCCAGCTCTAACCCTAACCCTAGCTCCAGCTCTAACCCTAACTCCAGCTCTAACCCTAACCCTAACTCCAGCTCTAACCCTAACCCTAGCTCCACCACTAACCCTAACCCTAGCATCAGCTCTAACCCTAACCCTAACTCCAGCTCTAACCCTAACCCTAGCATCAGCTCTAACCCTAACCCTAACTCCAGCTCTAACCCTAGCTCCAGCTCTAACCCTAACCCTAGCTCCAGCTCTAACCCTAACTCCAGCTCTAACCCTAACCCTAACTCCAGCTCTAACCCTAACCCTAGCTCCACCACTAACCCTAACCCTAGCATCAGCTCTAACCCTAACCCTAACTCCAGCTCTAACCCTAGCTCCAGCTCTAACCCTAACCTTAGCTCCAGCTCTAACCCTAACTCCAGCTCTAACCCTAACCCTAGCTCCACCACTAACCCTAGCTCCAGCTCTAACCCTAACCCTAGCTCCAGCTCTAACCCTAACCCTAGCTCCAGCTCTAACCCTAACCCTAGCTCCAGCTCTAACCCTAACCCTAGCATCAGCTCTAACGCTAACCCTAACTCCAGCTCTAACCCTAGCTCCAGCTCTAACCCTAACCCTAGCATCAGCTCTAACCCTAACCCTAACTCCAGCTCTAACCCTAGCTCCAGCTCTAACCCTAACCCTAGCTCCAGCTCTAACCCTAACTCCAGCTCTAACCCTAACCCTAGCTCCACCACTAACCCTAGCTCCAGCTCTAACCCTAACCCTAACTCCAGCACTAACCCTAACCCTAGCTGTAGCTCTAACCCTAGCTCCAGCTCTAACCCTAACTCCAGCTCTAACCCTAACCCTAGCTCCAGCTCTAACCCTAACCCTAGCTCCAGCTCCAGCACTAACCCTAACCCTAGCTCCAGCTCTAACCCTAACCCTAGCTCCAGCTCTAACCCTAACCCTAACTCCAGCTCAAACCCTAACCCTAGCTCCCGCTCTAACCCTAACCCTAGCTCCACCACTAACCCTAACCCTAGCATCAGCTCTAACCCTAACCCTAACTCCAGCTCTAACCCTAGCTCCAGCTCTAACCCTAACTCCAGCTCTAACCCTAACCCTAACTCCAGCTCTAACCCTAACCCTAGCTCCACCACTAACCCTAACCCTAGCATCAGCTCTAACCCTAACTCCAGCTCTAACCCTAGCTCCAGCTCTAACCCTAACCCTAGCTCCAGCTCTAACCCTAACCCTAACCCTAGCTCCAGCTCTAACCCTAACCCTAGCTCCAGCTCTAACCCTAACCCTAACTCCAGCTCTAACCCTTACCCTAGCTCCACCACCAACCCTAGCTCCAGCTCTAACCCTAACCCTAACTCCAGCACTAACCCTAACCCTAGCTCCAGCTCTAACCCTAACTCCAGCTCTAACCCTAACCCTAGCTCCAGCTCTAACCCTAACTCCAGCTCTAACCCTAACTCCAGCTCTAACCCTAACCCTAGCTCCACCACTAACCCTAACCCTAGCATCAGCTCTAACCCTAACTCCAGCTCTAACCCTAGCTCCAGCTCTAACCCTAACCCTAGCTCCAGCTCTAACCCTAACCCTAGCTCCAGCACTAACCCTAACCCTAGCTCCAGCTCTAACCCTAACTCCAGCACTAACCCTAACCCTAGCTCTAGCTCTAACCCTAACTCCAGCTCTAACCCTAACCCTAGCTCCAGCTCTAACCCTAACCCTAGCTCCAGCTCTAACCCTAACCCTAACTCCAGCTCTAACCCTAACCCTAGCTCCACCACTAACCCTAGCTCCAGCTCTAACCCTAACTCCAGCTCTAACCCTAACCCTAACTCCAGCTCTAACCCTAGCTCCAGCTCTAACCCTAAACCTAGCTCCAGCTCTAACCCTAACCCTAGCTCCAGCTCTAACCCTAACCCTAGCTCCACCACTAACCCTAGCTCCAGCTCTAACCCTAACCCTAGCTCCAGCACTAACCCTAACCCTAGCTCCAGCTCTAACCCTAACTCCAGCTCTAACCCTAACTCCAGCTCTAACCCTAACCCTAGCTCCAGCTCTAACCCTAACTCCAGCTCTAACCCTAACCCTAACTCCAGCTCTAACCCTAACCCTAGCTCCACCACTAACCCTAACCCTAGCATCAGCTCTAACCCTAACCCCAGCTCTAACCCTAGCTCCAGCTCTAACCCTAACCCTAGCTCCAGCTCTAACCCTAGCTCCAGCTCTAACCCTAGCTCTAACCCTAATCCTAACCCTAGCTCCAACTCTAACCCTAACCCTAGCTCTAACCCTAACCCTAGCTAGAGCTCCAGCACTAACCCTAGCTCCAGCGCTAACCCTAACCCTAACTCCAGCTCTAACCCTAACTCCAGCTCTAACCCTAGCTCCAGCTCTAACCCTAACCCCAGCTCTAACCCTAGCTCCAACTCTAACCCTAACCCTAGCTCCAGCTCTAACCCTAGCTCCAGCTATAACCCTAACCCTAACCCTAGCTCTAACCCTAACCCTAGCTCCAGCTCTAACCCTAACCCTAACTCCAGCTCTAACCCTAACCCTAGCTCCACCACTAACCCTAACCCTAACTCCAGCTCTAACCCTAACCCTAACTCCAGCTCTAACCCTAACCCTAGCTCCAGCTCTAACCCTAAACCTAGCTCCAGCTCTAACCCTAACCCTAGCTCCAGCTCTAACCCTAGCTCCAGCTCTAACCCTAAACCTAGCTCCAGCTCTAACCCTAACCCTAGCTCCAGCTCTAACCCTAACCCTAGCTCCACCACTAACCCTAGCTCCAGCTCTAACCCTAACCCTAACTCCAGCTCTAACCCTAACCCTAGCTCCAGCTCTAACCCTAACCCTAACTCCAGCTCTAACCCTAGCTCCAGCTCTAACCCTAACCCTAGCTCCAGCTCAAGCTCTAACCCTAGCTCCAGCTCTAACCCTAAACCTAGCTCCAGCTCTAACCCTAACCCCAGCTCTAAGCCTAACCCTAGCTCCAGCTCTAACCCTAGCTCCAACTCTAACCCTAACCCTAGCTCCAGCACTAACCATAACCCTAGCACCAGCTCTAACCCTAACTCCAGCTCTAACCTTAACTCCAGCTCTAACCCTAACCCTAGCTCTAATCTTAACTCCAGCTCTAACCCTAACCCTAGCTCCAGCTCTAACCCTAGCTCCAACCCTAATTTTAGCTCTAACCCTAACTTTAGCTCTAACCCTAAGCCTAGCTCTAATCTAAGCTTTAGGGAGGCGTATGGTTATATGGGGCAGCACACGAGTAACTGTGTTGAAAATTTTCCATGATAAAATTCTTAGGCTCCACTGAGATTCGAACCGGCATCGCTGGGGTCAGAGCCCAGAGCACTAACCACTACACTATGTGAGCCACGCTCCTTTGACTTGGAATATATATGCTTTTATGGAGTAGCTCACAAGCGAATAGCTGGTCTCCAACCTTTTTTGCGCCACGGACCGGTTACGTGTCAGAAATATTTTATATGAATAAATAATACATTTATGATAAATATATAAATACGATGAAATAAAATGATGCGACTATTTCTTTCTTTTAATAGGGTTTTGTGAGTTTTTCCTTGCTCTCTTGGGAGCTTAAGATCAGGGGATGCTTTGGGAAAGATATGAAGTAAACTCCCCTCATATGATCCCAGTGATTTGTTGCAACCGTTAATGATATTTCTGACCCCCAAAAAAATAGCGAGTTGGTCCTTTGAGCTGTTCACTATCTGTGCGGCTCTTGTGTTTGCCCGAAAACGCTGCGGCCACCGCGCATGCGCAGTTCGCTGTTCTAAAAAGTTCATATGATTTCAACCAGTAGGTGTAAGTAATGCCCATTGAAGCTGGTGCCACCTCGCCGTAAAACAAAACGAAGAAGAAAATGACGTCACGTGAGTGATTCGCATTTCCAGTTCATCGCGACAACGGATCAGTGAGGGAATGAATCCTGACTTTTCCGTTCGGCAGCTCACAAGCAAATAGTTAAAATGGTTATATGGGGTAGCACACGAGCAACTGTGTTGCAAACTTTCCTATGATAAAATAGTTTAGGTCACACTGGGACTTGAACCCAGGTCGCTACGGTGAGAGTCCAGCGAACTAACCACTACACTATGGACTGCTCGCTTACATTGCATGGAATATGCATGGTTTTATGGACCCTTTTCTGTTTTCATGCCCAAAAACATAAAAACAAGGAATAAAACACCAGCTCACAAGCAACTAGTTAAAATGGTTATATGGGGTAGCACACGAGCAACTGTGTTGCAAACTTTTCTGTGATGAAATATTTCAGGTCTCACCGGGACTTGAACCCGGGTCGCTGTGGTGAGAGCCCAGCGAACTAACCACTACACTATGGACCCCTTGCTTACATTGCATGGTTTTATGGACCCTTTTCTGTTTTCATGCCCAAAAACAAGGAATAAAACACCAGCTCACAAGCAACTAGTTAAAATGGGGTAGCACACGAGCAACTGTGTTGCAAACTTTACTATGATGAAATAGTTTAGGTCTCACTGGGACTTGAACCCAGGTCACTGTGGTGAGAGCCCAGCGAACTAACCACTACACTATGGACCCCTTGCTTACATTGCATGGTTTTATGGACCCTTTTCTGTTTTCATGCCCAAAAACAAGGAATAAAACACCAGCTCACCAGCAACTAGTTAAAATGGTTAAATGGGGTAGCACACGAGCAACTGTGTTGCAAACTTTACTATGATGAAATAGTTTAGGTCTCACTGGGACTTGAACCCAGGTCACTGTGGTGAGAGCCCAGCGAACTAACCACTACACTATGGACCCCTTGCTTACATTGCATGGTTTTATGGACCCTTTTCTGTTTTCATGCCCAAAACCAAAAGAAAACACCAGCTCACAAGCAACTAGTTAAAATGGGGTAGCACACGAGCAACTGTGTTGCAAACTTTACTATGATGAAATAGTTTAGGTTTCACTGGGACTTGAACCCAGGTCGCTGTGGTGAGAGCCCAGCGAACTAACCACTACACTATGGACCCCTCGCTTACATTGCATGGAATATGCATGCTTTTATGGACCCTTTTCTGTTTTCATGCCCAAAAAAATAAAAAGGAATAAAACACCAGACACGTTTTAACAGGTTTTACTGTTTATTAAAATAATAATAATACAAGTAAATCTCAAAGCAGCAATCTAATGTGAAATTGCAGTAGATATATTGGATAACAATAGGCGTATATATATGCATACACGTTATTTAAAAACGACTATAAGTGTTATACTACGATACAAGTGTTTACCAGCTCAGTGGCCGAAGAGGAGAGTGTCCGCCCTGAGTTTGGGAGGTTGTGGTTTCAAACCACGGCCGGGTCATACCAGTGACCATCATAACAATGGTACTCATTTCTTCCCTGCTTGGCACTCAGTGTAAGGGGTTGAAATGGGGCCCCCCCCCTGCTGCTCACGATCATTGGGACTTTAATTTTACAAGTTCAATTTATAAAATCAAGATTACCCAAAGAGAAGCATAATCTCCCCGTTTTTGCACAACGGCGCATCCCTTCATGCAACGGCGCATCCCTTCATGCAATAAAGTTAGCCGTTAGCTTGGAGAAAACGTGCATAAAAGAAGTGGTGTTGCAGTGAGTGGTTCTTTCTTTCTTTCCTTGGTAAATCTACATTCTGGCTTACATTGTCCACGCCAGGAGGGAGACGGAACGCGATCACTGACTGATCCGTTGATGCACGGGAAGGAAGGCAGTTGACCCATTGCCTCGTTCGCGAACGGGAAGGTCAGGATTCATTCCCTCACTGATCCGTTCTCGCGTTGAAGTGGAAATGCGAATCACTCACTCACAGATTCGTTCGTTGGTGAACGGGAAATGCAATTCACGACTCGTTCGTGAACGGGAAGTGACGTCATTTTCTTCTTCGTCTTGTTTTACGGCGAGGTGGCACCAGCTTCAATGGGCATTACCGTCACCTACTGGTTAAAGTCTTATGAACTGAAAAACTGTGTACCTAATAACAGGCCACTTTATTAAGGAAATATCATGGTCAAAGGTTACAGGTGTCAAGCTTTAGTCCTCGGGGCCGCGTTCCAACATGTTTTCCAAGTGACCCTCGTTAAGCGCAGGTGCGTGAAAAGTTTTAGCTTCTTTCACGTTCAAAAGGAGCTAAAAGTTTTCACTCACCTGCACTTAACGAGGGAATCACACGGACACTCCATTAGGTACACCGCCATTTTCAAGTGTACCTAATAACAGGCCACTTTATTAGTTATTTATTATAACAATCAAATAATCAGAAATCATGGTCAAAGCTTCACTGAAAGTGAAAAGTGCCACAACCGCCCTCACCCCCACCTGCCGATTGGCTGTTTGAAAGTCTTCTAGTTTTCTAAATGTATACCATTACATATATATATATATATATATATATATATATATATATATATATATATATATATATATATATATATATATATATATATATATATATATATGTGTGTGTGTGTACTATATAAATATTATATATCTGAATGGATAGAGAAAAATTTGGTACCTTTCCCAGATAGTGTGTATGCACGTATGGAGGCCGTGTCAGCTGTAATTTGGCATTTCGTCTGGCTGAATCAGGTTTCTACCAAGTTATATTGCGCTGGCTGCTTTACTGGGTTAACATGAGCTGACAGGACACCTGCTTGCAGATGCAAGTGTGAAGATGGATTACATTAAACAACACCTGGTGTACACTCACGCGTGTGTGTTGGGAGCTTGGGAAGGAAAAGTAGACATCACCTTTGTTTCTTTTCCAAAACACCAGCTGAGCACAGGGTGCACTTATTTGCAGCATTAGAGTATTACAATAAACAAACCTCCAGACTTTTTTTTTAAACTCTTCAATAAATTCAACATAAAGATTCTCTATATCTTTATTTACTATGACAAGCACAACCAATACCAAACTCCAGTTGAAACATTTGAAGATGTAACTCAAAGAGAAATGTGAAAGACAGCAACAGTGAAATTCTTCATTTCAAAAGGAAATTACTTCTGATTCATCGCAAAGAGTGTAGACATCTTTTACTTCCTGAACATTAGTGCTGTGACCAATCAGCATAAGTGCATGGTGTCCTGATATGTTTAAAACACACCAATCTTGTGCTAAAATGAACACTAGCACACAACCAAAAAGATGGAATGTACTTTTTTTTTCATTATGATCCTACTTTTGTAATCTTCAATTTACATATCTGCTTTTTTAGGGCAGCAGGGCTTTGTTTAGCGTGCTCTATCCAGGCCTTGGTCTGTTAAAGCTTCAACAACATGGGGGGGGCGGGGACTCCAAAAAAACCCAGCATGCATACTTGTTGCTTTTGATATCAGGTATACATACACTCACAAAGGATTTGGCTTCATTAGCTGCTGAAATAAAAAGAAAAAGTATGCAGGCACTGCTGGATTATCTTTGCTTGAAGCAGTTTGCGTGTGCAGACGCCATGAATAACACTGCAGTGATGAGGAGGATGCAAAAGCCATATAGTTAACAGTTGACACAGCTAACTAAGCAGTTGATACGCAATTATTTTAAGACACTAATAATTCAGTTCAAAGGAATCTTGCCTTAATTAGAATCCGACCAATTAGTGGGTGCACTGCCGGAATGTTTATTGGTTATACCGCTCGCTCATTTTCTTTTTTGTGGCTGTCGTGCAATGTGGCAACTGTCTGGCTATGAAAATATTTTTGCGTTTTGCCTTTTTTGTTATATTATCCAAAACACGTGGCCTCTATGATTTGCTGTTAGGGTCTTTTGGTCTGTTGTATGTACAAAGCCTTTCATCTTATTAATTAGTTCACAGGTCTATTATTGTATTGATTCGTGTGAGCTACATCAATTATGACTTTCAAAAAGATTGAACTTAAAGGAGACAAAAGCGCAAGACAATTAGCGCAGCACCGATGCCAGGCAACTTATAAGGACTGGATTGAAACAATGGCAATACTGGTATTAGGCCACCGCTACAGACAACTTCCACATCACACAACAGTTAACAAAAACAAGAAAAGAAAAAAAAATAATAATACGACCGATCATTCAAAGGACGTGTGCCGAGCAGGAAACCGTGTTCAATTGGGAAGGCCGACTGGTGGAGTTAGCATGGCCACAGCATAGCGAGCGCCCGGCTCACTTGCGGGGTTGATGGATGTGCTGGTTGATGTGCTGAGAGGGGGGCAGCTTGGGGATGCCAGGCTGGGGCTTCTGGTGCGCCACCTGGGCAGCAGCCGGGGTGAAGTCCTTATCGCCCTGAAACCATCAGCCAAAAGGATGTCACAAGCAAATAGGAAATGTTACAAGAATCCAAGTGTGGGAAGGGTAACGGGAAAGCCGCCATCTGCTCTGCAGCCGCAAACTCTTACTGATATTAAAAAAAAAAAAAAGTCTCATCACAAATTGGATTAGAGAGGGACTTTGCTATTTCAAAGAGGAATGGAGTATTTTAATAAAAAAAATAAAATCATGAATCTCACTGCTCCAGTTTTCTTCTCTTATGTTTCTCTCATTATTCATTATGACTATCAAGTTAGAATTTCATTCAGTTATATTCCATACAAACTCATTGTAAGATTACAAGCACTTATATTTCCACTACATTAATATTAAATCTCTGAATAAATGTGCGTGTTACCTTGGTAACCACTCCAGACACAATCACCGGGGCCTTGGGTGGACTGAAAACAAGAGAAAAGCAAAGTATACAAAATGTTTTGTAGCAGGCCGAAGGGTGCCGAAAGGGCACAGAAGGACACGCGGAGCCAAACACCTTCATAACAATAATAATGGATCATCACAGAGGAGGCTGGAGGTGGGTGGGTGAGCGTAGACAAAAAGAAAGGGATGACGGCAGAAGAAAAGATGAACGAAACGAGCGCACGCCTTGACCTTGACGTGACAAACGAGCGCCGCCGCCGCCGCCGTCTAATTTAACAGCCTCGTCACCCCGCGGTAATGGTGACTGCCTTCAGAAATCCCCCTCAAAGACATTTAGGAACCTTTAACAATAGTATACGTAGCAATTGAAATTCATTGAAGTGAAAAATATGAGGATTTTTTTTTTTTTTTACTGATTCCAGGTGCCATTCATTTGTCTTTTTAAGTTCCTAGTTTTAGAACATGAATTTGACCAATTTAAAAAAATCAGTGGGAGCCTGTAAATAAGAGCTATGATTAGAGTCCAATTACCCAAACCTATGACTAATTAGTTTCATTCAATTCCACCGATTACTACCTAAGCTACTGAATTGACATTTGATGAAAAACATTTTTAGGACATCTTTTTTGGACTAAATGTTGGTGTGCAGAGCCTGCAGGGGGAAGCAGAGAACTGTGGACTTTTGCCTCAAGAAAGAGAGCATGAGAAAGAGAGTCTGAGGGTGAGAGAGGAAAGTCAGGATGTTAATACAACACTCAGAGTTCAAAGAGTAAAATATGTCATTATATACATATTTTTTTTTGTAAGCAGCAACTCTTCGACCCACCCACAGCGCCGTGCTTCTGCAGTGCAGAAAGTTTGTTGCCGTGGGCAAGGAGGCGGTTGCCATAGAAACTAACACATGCTGCACTTTCTTCACTTGTCGGCATCTCGCCACTTAACTTTAACTCAGAAGAGAGAGAGAGAGAAAAACAAAATCAAACACGTGATAAACCCTTGGCTTCTGTAATATTTTCTTACACGGAGCTGACCTTTTGTGTTCTTCTGATCCTCAACTTTCCTCCTCATCTGCCATGTAAACAGGGCTCGCCATCACTCCACCTCCCTTTGCCCCATCTGTCCATCTGGGCAAGATTGGTTTGGGCAGGTGCTCCCCTGACTACAACGCTTCAGTGGCCGCAGCTGATGTGAAATTTACCCACTAGCCACCTGCTTGACGTCCATCAGTGTGACTCATGGAGGGAACAGTTCGAGCGGGGGTTTTATTGATGGAGTGCAACTATGGCTCTACACACCAACTTTTTTTGTGGACAAAGAGAAGAGCCATTTTCCTTTTAAACCCACTTACTATACACATTTTTTCCTTTCTCTCTTTAGACTCTAAAGAGGGGGTGTCAAACTCTTTTTTTTTTCACGGGCCGCATTGTAGTCATAGCTTCTTTCGGAGGGCCATTATGACTGTCAACCCAGATTAATGTATCCTCATGTTATATACAGTAAAAGCTACAAAACAAACTGACAAATAACTCATTTTCAAATCAGACGAGTAAAAACTGGTCAAATATTTAAAAAAAAAGATATTAAAAGTGAAGACAATTTGCAATTCTAATAATGACACACGAATTTGATGCACAATTTGTCTTCGCGGGCCACATAAAATGATGTGGCGGGCCGTATCTGGCCCCCGGGGCCTTGAGTTTGACACTATGACTACATATCCTGTGGCACACCCAAGTGAGGAAGTGCACAACAGCCTAGAGATTATACTATATATATAAGTAATATATATATTTATTTTTTGAATCTCACTTTGAGGAGATAACTGTTGAAAAAAAAAAAATAATCACTGCATTTCTCCAGATATGCATACCCGATTTTACTCCACAAGAAGGCTAAAATATTACAAACAGATCTCTGAACGATGCAGCTCAGTCTATCAAAAGTCAGCATTATTATCTTGGCGGAGGCAGATACGTATATATATAGTTTTTTAGTTTGCTCAGGTGTATCTAATGCTATGGATGGTGAGTGCATATAATTGAGTGTGACCAAAAAAAATATGCATAAAATTACTGAACTGATGGTAAATACCTCTGCTGGGCAGCGGTTGTCAGCTCTCATCAGCACACAACCTGATAATGCAGCATGTGAATATACCACCTGCACCCAATTTATACTATTCACTATTATACTCGGAGGAAAAATAGTGTTGGACTATGTTAGAAGTGTTTGTGCATTTTAGTTAGGCTTACCTACTGCTCACATACTGCTCTTCATCGTCATCTTTTGGTGGGGGTTCAGGAACAGGAGTCGCCTGGTGCTTCTGCACTATCCTCATACCCCCGGCCTTGACTGCAACATAAACATGTTTCAGGAAGACATTTTTAGTCATGAGGGGGAGTGAATAGTTCATCCTGTGGGCTGCAACAAATGTTAAAAAAAAAGTCGCTTATCCAATCACAAATCTTACAGCATTGGTGACGACGTTTACATGCAGCAGGGCTCTAGAGTGCCTGCAATTTGCTTGCACAGGCGCCTTCCCTAATTTCAGAATGGAAACTGAAAAAAACTGAGTTTGCTAATTCAAGTTGCTGCTGTGAGTACCACTTTGACCATGTTTAAGAATGTACCACTCACTGAGAAGGGAGAAAGTATTTTCCTTAAAATCATAGCATGTGCATTGCAGCAATTCGTACTTGACAGTGACCTTTGAACTCAAAAGAGCTGACATTGGAATGTCACCTTATCTGACTGTGTTATCAGTGCAGCTGCTGAGGCCGCCATGGCCTGTCCACGTACACGTTATGTCTGTCTGTCTGTCAGTCTGTCCACGGACCTGGCTGCTTACTGACCTCCACGTCACCACTGCAACAGTGTCACTACGCTCTTGTCACACGCATCTAAATAATAGTGATAATTACAAATGCGTGCTGTGATTTGAGACGTTCATGTGGCATCACTCGTCCTTCCGGTTGTAAAAACACCGGAGAAATAAGGAATGCATACAACCGAGTGAATTGTCGACCACGAACACAAAACTAAGGTTGTCATTTGTTGATAAGTGATTTGTTTTCATGAGTATGTGGCTATTTAAGTGCATTAAAGCTAATTACACACAAGTAGAAACAATAGGCCTTGACGAGCAGCATAGACTGTAAATAAAAACAACCAGTAGTAGCTTTACCTGCAGGAGGGTGTCCACCCCTGGTTTCGATCTTTTCTTTCGGTGGAGACGACATACTTGAGGTTCCAAAGTACGTCGATGACAAATCACAGCATACACTTGAATCTTCTTGCTTTATTCTGGCCTGAATTGAAGACGGAACTCCAGTCCAGAGTCGTCAACGTGGCTTTTTCCTGAGGATTGTTTAGGAACGATGCGTCATGACGTCACGTGTTCAGCCTGCGTCATGACGTACGACGTATATTGACAAAACTTTATTGACAGAAAAAGAGTAAAGCAATACAAGGTAAAAACATTTTCCATATTTAATGAGAAAGTGCTGAAAGTCCGTGTTGCAGCATTTTTAAATCCACGTTAAAAAATTTGCAAATATTATATATAGTAAATATTTTCTAAATTTTCTTCTTGCATTGCAATGCACTATATTGCTTTACTTGAGTTTTATTCTGTCTCAGCATCAGCTTAAAGTAGTCCATTAATTAAGACATGTACCATTGAATACAGCTGAAAATTGCACGGCACAGCGTTAGTGGCAGTCTTGACAAAATATTGGGCCTAAATTGGAAGAAGACTGTCCCCTGAGGAGAGTGCTGACACCAAATCAAAAGGCCAGGGGTTCGCATACAGGTCAGGACAATGAATTGGGAACAGTGTTCTATTATGTGCTAGTAATTTTAAAACTAAAACTCTGATTCAACAAGACAAGTTGATTATGATGTGATTTTTACTGACAACACATCAGCAGGGAATACGTCAAGCAGAGAGAGACATTACTTTTAAACTTACCGATACAGTCAATCAGCACTGAGTGACACATCCATCTGGCACTTTCTCATTAATCATGTACAGTAAACATGTCCACGAAAGAAATCGTACTTTACACAATAGCTTGCATTGAGGATTACATTACATGATTAGCCACCCATTCTTTGCTGTGTCCCATGAAAATTCCGTTGACAATTGTGTTCATGTAAAAGAAAAGTAGCACTTCAATTCCTTTTACTCTCCAGATGTGAGCACTGTGGGAATGGTCTGTCATGTCCCTGAAGCAGAAAAATAACACAGAGCTCCATCTAAAGCTCCACCATTACCTCTGCTTTCCTTTATGTGCCATTTTGGGCACTCCCTCCATGTTCTCCTTGACCTTTTCCTCTCAGATGTCATATAAAGAGTTGCAACTCAGAGCGGAGAGCAGTCATTTACTCAAGAGTGTAACTCCACGGTGTACATTAAAGCAGCTCCGGGTGGAATCCTTTTCAGAAGTCAGCGATCTCAACACCTGCCCATGGTTGATAACCGCGTGTGTCGGGGCCTTAGAGAGGAGGGGCACTCGGTCGACGTCTTGGAGAAAGACAGAATGAGGACGTCACAGGTGAATGCTTTTGCTCAAGCTGACAGGTTCACGCACCTGCATGCACGTGCTCCCTCAAATGCACGAAAATCGCGCCTTGGACAGGCATGCACACGAGGGGTGCACGCATACACCCATCTCTGCAGGAGACAGCTGGCTTTCCTGCAGCATGACTTACATGCATGAAGAGCCATGTTTGGAAAAATATTTGTAATCGAGTCAACTGAGTGCTTGCCTCTAAAGAATGGAGAGCTAGACCAGAAAGGGTGGTTATTAAACGGAATATGCTGGCAATCAAAAGTAATTACCTGGTGTGAATACCGTCGCTCCAAACAGCAATCTTAAACGTCATCAAAACAATAGAGAGAAATTGCACTCAGCCTCACACCCCCATACACACATTAAACTTACCTCTTGTTGACAGTGAAGAACCAATAACAGCCTCATTTTTAAAGCTATCTCCTGTTTTGTTGGGAATTTTCATTTCCTTCAAGCTTTTCTGTTTAATCATCCCCAGAATGGAACCAACGGCAACAACAAAACAAATCATGAAACAAAACGGAGCATTGACAAACAGCAGTGCAAAGATAATAGTCAATATTAACACTTCATCTCGGCAAATGTCTGCTCATAAATGCTAACCACATGCTGTTTCAGATCTGCTGAATGCATAAATAAGTGTCTGTTTACTAAAGTGCTCCTCATTCCACCTTAAAGGTGCTGCTGATCAAAGGCTGTCGGTGTTGCTTCCAAGTGTCAAGAAAAAAAAAATGCAGAAGATGCACATCTAAGGGGGTCTGGGTGAAAACCTAAGAGCGAAAAATGTTTGAACCAGAAACCTTTTAACGAGAACGGGGGGGGGTGAAAAGGGAAAAGTTCTACATGACTCAAGAGTGCCCAATTTCTGCAGCCGGCTCGTACGAGAACATGTAGCATCGTATTTGAACTCAAATATTAACCGGTTAAGTCTAGTTTTGGCTTTAGTGCTTCCTTTAAAATTAGAAAACTACTTTTGCAGCAAAAAAAAAGAACTTGTCATTACTTCTTCAGTTTTTCTGTCAACCATGATTAAAGAATAAGCATTGCTGTATCGAGGGTAAGTCTGTCACCATGGTAATTTGGGCCTTGTTATTAGCAGCATCTCTCAGACCGCAACGCCGAGCTGTCACTCCACGCCAGCATCAAAGTGAAATATAAGCTCCCCCATCGTGTTCCGACATGGCTAACTGCCATGCCGCGTAAGTATATTAGGTTTTTATCAGAGGAAGCAACAGTGATATACAAAGCACAGCCACATTAAATGTTCCCACAAAGCCTGTCAGTCAAGCTCCCATTAATTATGTTTAGGAGCTGATCAAGATGTTCACAGTGCTGCTTGATGGAAAAATCTGTCCAAAGGCAATGCAAAATGACATTACTGTATTTAGACATGGACCATGATGTTTCAACATATCTACATCAGTTAACAACTATTGAGACTTTCAAAGTCCTAGACTTTGGAATCTGAGAAGAAATGTCACAGTGACCTCAGCTGTTCATGACACAACTAGAGAAATACATTGATTGTGAAATTCACCCACCAGACCGTTTTCTCTCCAAGATAAAAATAAGCCAAATATATTATTATTATTTTTATATAGTTTTATTTATTTTATTATTAACAGTTCATTTCTGCACCACTGCAAGCACGAAATCATGATGCAATTCCTCTTTGACATTGTTAAACTGAAAATTAGTACTTGTAAATGAGACCAATTTTACAAACCTCTTATTTTATATAATTGGATACTGTACCTAATAATTATCTTGTTGTGGTGAGCGCATGCATATTTATGAAATTTGCCTTGGAACTCATCATAACAGTGAACAGCAAACACTGGCTATGTTTACATGGATGCATTTATTCGGATTAAAAAGCCTGATCGGAATAAAAATGCTTCATGTTCAGAAGAGATTTCAGCCGTGTAAACGTAGCCACTTTTAGGTGATCTTTTAGCTTGGCTTTGAGCAGCTAGTGGAAAAGAGCAGCTCTTGGAAAAGTAGTATAAGTGCACCAATCTTTGTCCACCACTTCAACTCACATAAAAAGACTCAACGACATTTTTGGAAAGAGTCTTTTTTTTTTAATTATGATTTCTCCTTGTGTTCAAGTACGGTCCTTTCTCAGCAGGGTCATTTAAGAAGCATGGATACACAACAACACACAACTCGCACCAGAGCCTGAGCATCTTCAGGTAGGATTTCTCTTTAGTTCCATCCAGGGGAAGGACGGGCGGGCGGGCACGGCGCCAGGGAGCCGCAGTTTCCACGATTAGAGCAAATGAACTAAAGTTCTGTTTGTACACCACGTCATGTTATTTTTTTTTTCCCTCTGCAAACATTGGTTGCGTTTCAGTGACACGGATATCTGCACATAAAAATTATATATTTATATTCATATATTTATAGATTTATCATTCTATATTAACAATTCATTCTAGTGATTTGACCGTGATTAGCAAAACCAGACTGACTGTCGGTAGGAATGCCTTGCGTGGACACTGTTTTGTACAGAAACCCACACCCGCGCACACAGACACACAACAGAGGCATACGCACACTACTTCACACATGCATGCATAAATACGCTCACCCGAGTTAATGTGTCTACGCACAGGCCACGCATTCTGTCACCGACATGCACACAAACGCACACTCATCCCCACACGCGCCCACATTTGCTCAGCTGACACCAAGGACAGCACATCGAAGGGAAGTTACCCACAGTTCCCAGCAATATCCACATCAGGGGGCATAGCCACAAAAAAGTTACAAACTGCAGAGCGAGACATCCAGTCAGTGTCTGGAAACCGAGACAGAAAGTCCCTTTTAAAGTCATCCAGGGGTCAAAGTTCGGCAAGCTTTTCTTGTCCTTTGTCACTTTAGTTTACATTGGCTTGTACAATATTTACTCCCGACGAAGTGATGATGCTCCCCGCTAAAGACAAGACGAACCTTCCCAAACACACACACTGTGCTTGGAAATGTTTTTTTTGTTTTTTTGTTTTTTTTTGTTTTTAGGCAGTGAAAAAGCACTTCTTGCTTCGGAATTGAACAACTCTCTGCACGTGTGCATTTCCATTTTGCACCAAAATATTCAATTGGATGAAGGTCGACAATCACAAATACTGCAAAGCTGGGATTGTGCTGACTTCCACCGCGGTGATGAAGTCTGCGTCTTGTGTTAGTTTCAATATTTTTTTCGACTGCTTTTCTCTTAAAAACAAATGCATGGGGGAAAAAAAGTGTGCGCACAGTTACATCAGCAATTCATAAAATGACATCTTGAAAAATCTAAAAAAGTAGAAAAAAATAATGACATTCCTTTAAAATAAATCCAGACGCAAAGCAGGGGTTCGAATCAGTGCTACGTTTAGATGAAGTGGAAAAGACCCACTTTTCTCCTCATGTGCTTCCATTTTTCCTGACCTCCTCCAGAAGCCTCGTGCAAGTCATCCTCTCCTGCTCTCGCTGCCTTCAACTAAAGGTCACGACTCCTCCCGCGAATAAAAGCCTTTACTCATTCCATCGCCATTATACAGTCATCCCTCGCTTGTCTCTTCTTCTTT